>NC_090273.1:77415373-78154123 GCF_040414725.1 Anabrus simplex | reverse complement strand
TGAAGATCAGTAGCAGCGTGTCCGCCTTCGAATCCCAAGATAGCGGGTTCAAACCCGACGGAGGTAGTCGGATGTTTGAAGGGCAAAATAAAGTCCATTCGACACTCCATGTTGTACGATGTCGGCATGTAAAATATTCTGGTGACATATCTGGAATTTACCCGACAAAATTACCCATAACTCAGCACATCAAAGGTTCAATTTTTGTATCATCTGGTGAAGTAAAATGGAGCGTCGAAACTGACACGGAGGCAGTGTAAATAGCGTAAGTTTAAAATGCATTCCCGAGCTAGCTGAGTCGATGTATTATTAGTATTGTTAAGTTAATTTTTTATTATTATTGTTTTTGTTGTTTTTGTTATTATTATCTCAGTATTTAGCGGGATAGAGTGGTTTGTCCTACCTCCGGCTGCCTTGACTCCAAGATGTCAAAGTAGTAGGCTACTTATTTCTATTTCTGGGCCGAGTGAACACCACGATGATATGCTTTCCCAGAAGTAGAAGTCTCGTATCCAAGTGATGACACTTCCTGATAAAGACTCGAACCTACGGTCTTCCGGGTGACCTGGGAAAGCCGATACCATCTAGACCAGTCAGTCCCTGTTGATATAAACTTTTCTTTAATAAGAATTGGATGACGTCGCGGTTAGTCTACTTGTGGACATTCCTGTAGGAGTGAAACTCCGCATATCTTCAGAAAGACAATATATTTTCTCACCTTCATCCTCCACCCAACCTCATAGGTGCTGTCAGTCCCATGCTGGAGGAGTAGCGTGCCTGCCTCCTACTCGAAGGTCCGTGGTTCGATCTTTCGCCAATCCAAGAATTTTCAATGCCGTGCGCACAGTCTTCATAGGCCAATCGAAAAGCTTTCTGATACGAGATGTAGAAGCCAAGCAAAATGGCTGAAGTTACCGTCACACTGAGTTCGTTATACCCCAGTATCCGCAGGCCGTCTAACTAGGCAGCAGTTATCTTGGCAGATCGTGGCTCTCAATGAGATGTTGCACCACTGATTTATTATTATTATTATTATTATTATTATTATTATTATTATTATTATTATTATGTCTGCTTCTGTGGTGTAGTGGTTAGTGCGATTAGCTGCCAGCCTCGGAGAACCGGATTCGATTTCCGGCTCTGCCACGAAATTTGAAAAGTGGTACGAGGGCTGGAACGGGGTCCACTCAGCCTCGGGAGGTCGACAGAATAGAGGGGGTTCGATTCCCACCTCAGTCATCCTAGATGTGGTTTTCCGTGGTTTCCCACTTCTCCCCCGGGCAAATGCCTGGGTTGTACCTAACTTAAAGCCACGGCCGCGCTTCCTTCCCTCTTTCTTGTCTATTCCTTCCAATCTTCCCATCCCCCACAAGGCGCCTCTTCATCATAGCAGGTTAGGCCACCTGAGAGAGGCACTTGTCCTCCTTCCTTGTTGTATCCCCCGACCTAAAATCTCACGCTCGAGGACACTACCCTTGAGGCGGTAGAGGTGGGACCCTCGCGAAGTCCGAGGGAAAAACCAACTGTGCAAGGTTAACGGATTAAGAAAGAAAGAAGGAAAGATAATAATAATAATAATAATAATAATAATAATAATAATAATAATAAAAATAAAAATACCGTCCAGTTGTGTGTTTTCCTCGGATATGGATAGGAAGATACAGTGTTTACCGCTGCTTCCTTAATTATTTCGGTCTTTTAATTATTATTATTATTATACGAACAACTTACAAGTATCTGTGACACTTTAAATATTGAGCGTGGGGCTCTGGTTCATGCGTCAAGTTTCGCTCAGGAGACCTTGGGAAGGTAGCTCCGTAAGATTATGAAATTCTTGCCGGATTGCTCTGTACACATCGGTTAGGAAACTCAAGAGGAAAGATATCGGTGTGATACTAGAATACACTCATTCATTTTTATCAACAGTTTCACGGACTAAGGCTTATCACTATTTATCTTCCTTGGAGATATATTTCGGCGGCTTTGTATTCTCGGTCAGAGTTGATTGATTCAGTACCGGCTCTCAGAATCCAGCAGTTCGAGCTTGACCTCATTTACTGTAAATATGAGAGCTCCATATCGTTAGATTTATGATCATGGTACAGTAATAAACTTCTTCGGATCAATATTCTAGCAGTCTGGCGTCTCCGAAGACCATTAAACTGTTGCTGAGTCATACACACCTGTAATAATCATCTCTGTTTACACATTCCACCAGTAAGGCGTTAGAAGGTTTACGGAGACTGAATTGTCGCAGCTGCAGAACTGTAGGCTGTAATAATACTAACAATAATACTGAGCGAATTGGCCATGCGGTTAGGGTCGCGTAGCTGTGAGCTTGCATTCGGGAGATAGCGGGTTCGAATCCCACTATCGGCAGCCCTGGTTTTCCGGTGACTTTAACCCTTTAAACTCGTACGCCGTGAATTTCTGTTGTGGTCGTTTATGTTTTAACGGAAGAATTTATGTAGCTAGCGATCTTCGCGCATTACCTTGATCTTGCAGAATCCAAGGCCTTCTGAATATAATTCGAGCGCTGTGTTTACAATTAGAAGGCGCAAAATAGCCTGAAGAACATCAAGCGCGCTGCTGACATAAATGTAATTGTGAATGATTTAAACTCGAGTGTAGATGACTGCCTTTCAAAACTTGATTAGGGAAGACAGTATTCAGAAATATCCAGTGAATCTGAAGTTCAAGAAGGCTCCAGTTCGTTAGAAGACGATTGTTCTGATTGGGTAACCTGTAAGCCTACCCACACTGATTTTATGAAGCTCCCGAATAATTTGAGAAGGGAAATTTATAATTCCGCATATTCAGTCTCTGCGTAAGCATGTAAATTCATTTATTCCTGCTTAGGTTTTGTAAACTAACTTGTATTTGCCTTAAGAACAGGTAGCAGTATAGCCAGACATTTGCGGAAAAATAAATACGAGTAGAGGTACGTGATAAGGTAAACAAATTCGAGTACTAAGGGTTAACAAAGAAGTTGGGCTCAGAAGACCAGAGCTCTTCCGTCTGAGCTACTCAGCCCGGTATTCTTCTCCTCCTCCTTCTTCTTCTATACCGAGCTCGATAGCTGCAGTCGCTTAAGTGCGGCCAGTATCCGGTATTCGGGAGATAGTAGGTTCGAACCCCACTGTCGGCAGGCCTGAAAATGGTTTTCTGTGGTTTCCCATTTTCACACCAGGCAAATGCTGGGGCTGTACCTTAATTAAGGCCACGGCCGCTTCCTTCCCACTCCTAGCCCCTCCCTGTCCGATCGTCGCCATAAGACCTATCTGTGTCGGTGCGACGTAAAGCAACTAGCAAAAAAAAAAAAAAAAAAAAAAAAAAAAAAAAAAAAAAAAAAACTTCTTCTATAGATACCATTACCCAGGAGTAATCATTTACCATGATTTGAACCAAAGAATGATCCACGGGGTATCAAAATAGCCCATTGAGGCTTCAGTAAGTTGAAGTCGGGGCCTTTCCGTCTCGTTTGACAGTGCTGTAATAATTTTTCGTGTGGCTATTTCTAGCCGAGTGCAGCCCTTGTAAGGCAGACCCTCCGATGAGGGTGGGCGGCATCTGCCATGTGTAGGTAACTGCGTGTTAATGTCGTGGAGGATAGTGTTATGTGTGGTGTGTGAGTTGCAGGGATGTTGGGGACGGCACAGACACCCAGCCTCCGGGCCATTGGAATTAACCAGTGAAGGTTAAAATCCCCGACCCGGCCGGGAATCGAACCCGGGACCCTCTGAACCGAAGGCCAGTACGCTGACCATTCAGCCAACGAGTCGGACTTGACAATGCTAACCATGACAGTCACCTCTGCTCAGAGCTCCGAGTGCAAGTGTAGTCTGCTCTGTGGTTGTAGAGGACGGGTCAAGCACCTCGACGGCAAGCACGTTTGACCTTGACTGCGCCACTCAATGTCACACACTCTTCTTCCACCAGTACAGGATGACGGACGGATGCTGCATTGCGTGCGTGCGACGAGTGCAGCAGCACCGTGTATCGCCTTGTCCCGCCACGCCTCAACGCTGGGTTCGTGCCAACGTTACGCCTACCTTGCCGCAACTTTGACTTGACACCTTGTGACCAATTACATGCTTAAGAGCTCAACAAGCCTCGTCTTGATGTCCAAGTATATTCAACCACTGGACTATTTCTTTATGGTGGTTTAATGTGTTACATTGGCATTACTGGACCATTATACAAGGTGCAGGAAAAAAAGACGTCTAAATTACAGTGGATCAGAAAATTTAAGATGAGGTTAGGAAACAGCCTACAGTTTGCAGTGATGATGATGATGAGGGTGTGGGGCGGGCCACACAGAGAGTTACGCCCTCTCTCTGGCCATGACACGCGGGCGGGTTGGGGAGATGTACTGGAAGAGGGAGGTGGGTAAACGATGTAAAAAATGAAGGAGATGGAAGGGGAATTTATGGCCAAAGGGCTACGGTTTATTGAATTGTCATTTGATTACAATATTGTTTAGACAAGACACATACATATATATATATAGAATTACTGTAGATACATACATTAAAAATGTTTTTTCATTAAAATATTCTTTTTTACTTTTGCTATTTTTTCTTTTTACCTTATAATCCTACGCCTGATATACATTTTTGCTATTTGCTTTGCGTCGCACGACACAGATAGGTCTTATGGCGACAATGGAATAGGAAAGGCCTAGGAATGGGAAGGAAGCGGCTGTAGCCTTAACCTGATACACAGTACATGACAAATATTGAGTTACGAATGCATGTACAGTAGAGTAATAGTTGTACGATATAAATGTGATTATTGCGTGGTTCTGATTGCTGTTAGGCCTAGACTTCTACATTATTCTTGGTTTTGATGTCCTTAGTGCATGGCAGTGAGACATGGAAACATATGGTGTTATTGGGCAAGTGTCGGAGGCTGAAAATGCTATGAAAAGGGTTATACAGGAGTTTCTAAAGGTGTAAAGTTGAAATGTGTATTTAAACCTGAATGTGCTGAGAGAAAGTGTAAATTCAGCGTCTGATTAGCTGCAACCTGTAGATGGTTGAGAACTAGCGGTCTAATTTTTTAAAATCATCCAGTTATAAATGGTGTGAGTAACCTATGTCGTCTGCAGCACAAATGTTTCGAATGAAGTCCCGATGACATTATAATGACAGTTATATTACGACACCCATTTTTCCGGAGTTCCTGTGAAACATGCAGCCAATGAGCCGGGCATAACTAACAAATGAAAATCCACAGACTGTTTCCAGTTTCAGCCAGATCAGGAATGGATGAACGAAGCCTCCAACTAGCGGCGAGGATAGGAATTGTGCCGGCTGCTTAACATACTCTTCTGGGGAGATTAAATTAAATTATATTGGAGAGTGTTACTGGAATGAATCTTGACTGGGAAAATCTGAGTACCCGGAGAAAAACCGGTCCCGTCCCTGCTTAGTCCAGCACAAATCTCACATGGAGTGACCGGGATTTGAACCACGGAACCCAGCGAAGAGAGGCCGGCGCGCTGCCGCCTGAGCCACGAAGGCTCAACAAATATCGTATTGATATTGACTTTGCCTACAGATACAACAAATACGTTGACAAAAGATTTTTTTCGTAAGCGTTAACAGCCTTCGGTGCCTTCAGTTTGTTTTCTTATACTGTATGCTTTTCTCGGTTTTAAATTGTCATATTATTTCTGTTTTCATTTATTATTATTATTATTATTATTATTATTATTATTATTATTATTATTATTATTATTATTATTATTTCGTCTTTCTTAATCTGCTTACCCTCCAGGGTCGGTTTTTCCCTCGAGCTCAGCGAAGGATCCCACCTCTACCGCCTCAAGGGCAGTGTCCTGGAGCGTGCGACATTGGGTCGGGGGATACAACTGGGGAGGATGACCAGTACTTGCCCAGGCAGCCTCACCTGCTATGCTGAACAGGGGCTTTGGTGGGGGTTGGGAAGAGTGGAGGGGATAGACAAGGAAGAGGGAAGGAAACGGCCGTGGTTTTAAGTTAGGTACCATCCCGGCATTTGCCTGGAGGAGAAGTGGGAAACCACGGAAAACCACTTCCAGGATGGCTGAGGTGGGAATCAAACCCACCTCTACTCAGTTGACCTCCCGAAGATGAGTGGATCCCGTTCTAGCCCTCGTACCACTTTTCAAATTTCGTGGCAGAGCCGGGAAATGAACCCGGGGGTGGCATCTAATCACACTAACCACTGCACCACAGAGGCGGACTATTATTTATTTATTTATTTATTTATTTATTTATTTATTTATTTATTTATTCATTCATTCCTGACATACATTTGTGGCGAAGTTAGGGCTCACGGCCCTCTCTTACACTTAACCACTATAAACAGAATTTAAAAATGTAAACATAAAAGTAAGACATAGAAATTCTAAAAAGAAATAATAATACTACTACAGACAGATAATTCTAAGACTACCGGTAAGTTAGGGCACAGCAATTAATGTGATAATTACTAATAATAATAATAATAATAATAATAATAATAATAAAAATGAAAACCCATTCACACAACATACACACAATGACTCACACAACTCAGTTTTATGTTACCAGGAAAAACTTTCTGCAGGCAGATTTGAATTTATTATTATTATTATTATTATTATTATTATTATTATTATTATTATTATTATTATTATTATTATTATTATTATTATTATTATTGCCATCATCATTAAAAAGACATACCAGTCGGTAGATATAATAACGAAGTGAAATAAAATAAATTACATAACAACAACAACAAAATTCAACATGAAAATAAACTATTGTAAGAAATTATATCGAAACGAGGAATTCCACAAAAGAATTCACGATAAAAAATGAGAATAAGAGAAATTAGGTACATTGAAACAGGACAGTTAACAGTGACATAAGGGTAGAACCCCAAGCCTCATGACGCAACTGCCTCGAATAACCATGGCCTACCAAGCGACCGCCGCTCAGCCGGAAGATGTCATGTGGTCAGTACGACGAATCCTCTCGGCCGTTATTCTTGGCTTCCTAGACCGGAGCCGCTATCTCACCGTCAGATAGCTCATCAGTTGTAATCTGATCACGTAAGCTAAGTGGGCCTCGAACCAGCCCTCAGATTCAGATAACAATCTCTGACCTCTCCGGGAATCGAGCCCGGGGCCTCCGGGTAATAGGCAGTAATATAAAACGAAGTAAAATAAAACAAATTACAGTACATAACAGCAACAACAAAACTTCGGGGCCGGCACACATTCGAGTAGAGGAACATAATAATTAGAAATTAACACGGAATTTGCGGAAAATAAATTAAAATGTTCTCGTATACACAGCGTAACGTAATTTCAACGCAATCACTCAGAAATTCACCCGAAATATTCCATTACAACTTTTGCACCACAGTAATAATTACAAGGCAATCGCATACTAATTCACGGATAACTTAAGTATTTCCAATGCCTTTGCACGACGACCTACGATTTTCTGTTTTATACGTGCTTATATAGTTCATAGTTTGTAAACACTGCTTATTATTGGATGAGACTGAAACAGGCCAAAGAAAATAACAAATTTGATCCAGCCCATAATAGAACACAAAGTGCACTGATATCACTAGGTCTCGTCAGCGAAGGCATAAATAAATAAATAAATAAATAAATAAATAAATAAATAAATAAATAAATAAATAAATAAATAAATAAATAAATATAAACCTTTGGCTACTTCTTTTCTAATCGTACTCTCGTTATTCTCTTCAGAGCCAAGACCAGACGAAGAGAAACACAAATGAAGTTCGCATTAAAAAGGGTCTTCATTTCACAATATTCGTAATGCTGCACGCAAATTACACTATGTATCTCAATATTTACATTGTATTACAATATATTTGGGGATTCGTTATCGAAACAGTTGTGCAATGAGTGTTGGCATCAAACAGAAAGCTGTGAGGGAAAAAATAAATTCAGGGTCACAGCAACCAAAAAAGCATTAATATACAAATCTACCCGAAGCCATCTTCTGTCTGTCCGTCATCTTGATATTACTGAATATTTCCCTCCAGCATGCTTTCTCTGATATAAGATGCGACTGGTGTAAGTTTTATGAACTGGGATTTGCAAATGTAGTCACAGTTCACTTAACATTGGCAACCACTCAGATAATTAAGAAGTGGTGTGCACATTTGTTTACTTGTGGTCCGAAGAAGTTACAGATACACATATCAGTACTGGCACTACATAGACACAGATTATCTTGCTTTTTTTTTTTTTTTTTTTTTTTTTTACGAATTGCTTTACTTCGCACCGACACAGATAGGTCTTATGGCGATGATGGGGCAGGAAAGGGCTAGGAGTGGGAAGGAAGCGGCCGTGGCCTTAATTGATGTACAGCCCCAGCATTTGCTGGTGTGAAAATGGGAAACCACGGAAAGCCATCTTCAGGGCTGCCGACAGTGGGATTCGAACCCACTATCTCCTGAATATTGGCCGCCATACTTGCCAACTTTCCCGATTTAGGCGGGAGGCTTCCTATTTTCGACGGTTTTATCCGCTTCCCGATTATTCTATTATTTCTCCCGATTTTAGCTTATTTTTTGGTGAACTTCAAACATTTGTTTTGAAATCCTGACAATTTCAGCATTGTGCGCTAGTGGGCGGAAGACCTTCGCTCATTGTCCGCTTTCAGATGAAATTTCGACGTTTACTAATACGAGAAATACGCGCGAATGTGCGAAGTTTATTGAAACCTGTAGCCTATATCGCCACGCGTACATGGGTCGTAAATCTCTCGTTCTCGCGTGCTATGTTCGTATTCGTTCACATCAGTCTAGTCGATTGTGGAGACTAGTCGCTGGATTTGGAGTCTATTTTAGTAATTTAGTGACAGAATTTCAAAGATAGCGATTTTAGGAGCCATCTGTAGACAATTCTGTTGAATTTTAATTTATTACTTGATAAAAATAGCATTGCGCTTCGCATAATCGCGTGGACGCCATGCATTTGCTAAGTAATAGCGTCTAAGTGCATGACTGATTCACACGTGTGGAGCATGAGTTCGTACTGTTTTCGGAAGGCGATCATCTCACCTACGTACTTCCTGCGAGGGAATAGAGATGTGTAATTTTTAGCCTTGTAGCCTCGTATAAGTAACAGTCGGATTTATAATTTATACCATAGTACTCCTGTATTGCGCAAGACATGCAGTTTTGACCAATTGTATCTCCTGATTTTTCCTGATTTTCATATCAAAATCTTCTGATTTTTGGTTTTGTAAAGTTGGCAGGTATGCTGGCCGCACGTGACTGTAACTATCGAGCTCGGTACACAGGTTATCTAACAAAACTTGACATACACTCACTTATAGTTGTCTCTTTCTCTGTCATTTTTCTCTCAACCGTGGTGGGTTTTCATAAAGATTTGGCCCAGTTTTACGGTCAGATGTCCATGCTGACGCCAACCCTATATGGAGGGATGTACAGTATGTGTTTCTGTGGTGGTTCATAGTGAGATGAACACCAACTCTCAGTCCCCGAGCTTGAGGAATTAGTCATCCGCGGCTACAGTCCTCCCCTGGGGAGCTGAATAGCTGTGAAGATAAAGCGCTGGCATTCTGAGCTCAAGTTGGCTGGTTCGATGCAGGCTCAGTCCACTGAACTTTGAAGGAGCTCAAATACGCCGGGCTTGTCTCGCTAGATTTACTGACACTTTAGGCACCTCGGCGTTTTCGAAAACCGTAAACTGGTAGTTAGTGACACGTAAAACCAATAACATTAAAAAATAACATTTTCTAAAATCCCCAGCCCGGGACCATCTGCACCGAAGGATTCCGCGCTGACCATTCAACGTAAGTGCCGGCCAATGTTCAAGATGCTTTACGTTGTTTAATGAAGCAACGATTGAAACTTCATACTTCGTCACTCATAAATCAATTTGAGAGATTTGTTAATGCAATACCTAGTGAACAAATACAGTTTGTATCAGCACAATCAAAAATTACTATGATCGATTTAAGTTCCGTCATCGGTAAAAGTGATTAAAACTTTAATGTAAAATAATACAATTTCAAAAATATCTACAACAATATGCCACTGAATGTAAATTACATTGTTGAACAGCTCATTTTGATCTGTAAAGAAAGAAAAAAGGAAATTGATGACTTTGGAACAAGATTGGTTTTTCTTTCATGGCCAGCTGTATAGCGTAGTTTGTCACAGACATGTCGATTGTATTGAGTGTCAAGGGATATAATTTCAGCACAGTCTCTTGGCATTTAAATGTCCTTCAGTATGAAAGACCTGTGTTCATAAATGTGCTGACAAGTTAAGGAATTCTCCCTTGTGGACGGCTCTGTTTTCCACGACACGGTTGTAACTCTAAACCGTTCATTACTGCATGGAGATATTGATGGCGCGAAACACGACGGAAGCTGTGCATGGCTAATGGTGGGAACTGAAACATACAGTACATGGCCCTCTGGAATTTCCACTCGGCGTTGTGGCGTGTCAAAGTAGACTGGGCTTATCGACCGTCGAGGTAGTGGGTGTGAGGTCACGTGGCTACAGTCAACCATAACCCTCCCCATGTCTGTTGAGCTGATCCGTCCGTGGACTAAAAGCTCCGTCAAATTCTTTTGTCTTCTGCCAAGTCTTAATGCAGCCCTCGTCCTTTCGTCAGTGGCGAGTTAGTTTTTACCGTAAAAAGAATCCCCACTCAATCCTAAGAAGTTGAGCAGGAGCACGGTTCACTACTTGAAGTGCTGCCTTGATACAGTCGAGAATGAAGTATTCATCAAGTGTCACGTTCTGGATTTCATTTGCCTGCCTCAAGATACCATCCTAATGGCATTTTATGGCAATATGAAAATTCTTGAGTTGTTGTTGTGTTGTTGTTTGAGTCATCAGTCCATAGACTGGTTCGATGCAGCTCTCCATGCCACCCTATCCTGTGCTAACCTTTTCATTTCTACGTAACTATTGCATCCTACATCTGCTCTAA
The DNA here is from genome assembly GCF_040414725.1 of Anabrus simplex. Taxonomy (NCBI): domain Eukaryota; kingdom Metazoa; phylum Arthropoda; class Insecta; order Orthoptera; family Tettigoniidae; genus Anabrus; species Anabrus simplex. The sequence continues at coordinate 78,143,133 of NC_090273.1, read as the reverse complement.
TCTGTTTGTCATATTCATACCTTGGTCTACCCCTACCGTTCTTGCCACCTACACTTCCTTCAAAAACCAACTGAACAAGTCCTGGGTGTCTTAAGATGTGTCCTATCATTCTATCTCTTCTTCTCGTCAAATTTAACCAAATCGATCTCCTCTCACCAATTCGATTCAGTATCTCTTCATTCGTGATTCGATCTATCCATCTCACCTTCAGCATTCTTCTGTAACACCACATTTCAAAAGCTTCTATTCTCTTTCTTTCTGAGCTAGTTATCGTCCATGTTTCACTTCCATACAATGCCACGCTCCACACAAAAGTCTTCAAAAACATCTTTCTAATTCCGATATCAATGTTTGAAGTGAGCAAATTTCTTTTCTTAAGAAAGCTCTTCCTTGCTTGTGCTAGTCTGCATTTTATGTCCTCCTTACTTCTGCCATCGTTGGTTATTTTACTACCCAAGTAACAATATTCATCTACTTCCTTTAAGACTTCGTTTCGTAATCTAATATTTCCTATATCACCTGCCTTCGTTCGACTGCACTCCATTACTTTTGTTTTGGACTTATTTATTTTCATCTTGTACTCCTTACCTAAGACTTCATCCATACCATTCAGCAACTTCTCGAGATCTTCTGCAGTCTCAGATAAAATAACAATATCATCGGCAAATCTCAAGGTTTTGATTTCCTCTCCTTGGACTGTGACTCCCTTTCCAAATTTCTCTTTGATTTCCTTTACTGCCTGTTCTATGTAAACATTGAAAAGGAGAGGGGACAAACTGCAGCCTTGCCTCACTCCTTTCTGGATTGCTGCTTCTTTTTCAAAGCCCTCGATTCTTATCACTGCAGACTGATTTTTATACAGGTTGTAGATAATTCTTCGTTCTCGGTATCTGATCCCTATCATCTTCAGAATCATAAATAGCCTGGTCCAATCAACATTATCGAATGCCTTTTCTAGATCTACGAATGCCATGTACGTGGGCTTGTCCTTCTTGATTCGATCCTCTAAGATCAGACGTAAAGTCAGGATTGCTTCACGTGTTCCTACATTTCTTCTGAAGCCAAATTGATCTTCCCCCAACTCAGCTTCAACTTGTTTTTCCATTCTTCTGTAAATAATACGTGTTAAAATTTTGCAGGCATGAGATACTAAACTAATAGTGCGGTAGTTTTCACACCTGTCAGCACCGGCTTTCTTGGGAATAGGTATAACAACATTCTGCCGAAAATCGGATGGGACTTCTCCTGTCTCATACATCTTGCACACTAAATGAAATAACCTTACCATGCTGGTTTCTCCTAAGGCAGTCAGTAATTCAGAGGGAATATCATCAATTCCAGGTGCCTTGTTCCTATTTAGGTCACTCACAGCTCTGTCAAACTCTGACCTCAAAATTGGGTCTCCCATTTCATCAGCATCAACAGCCTCTTCATGTTCCAGAACGAAATTATCTACATCGTTACCTTGATACAACTGTTGGATATGCTCCTGCCATCTTTCTGCTTTGTCTTCTTTCCCTAGAAGTGGCTTTCCATCTGAGCTCTTAATATTCATGCACCTAGATTTCCTTTCTCCAAAGGTTTCCTTGATTTTCCTGTATGCAGCATCTACCTTTCCCAGGACCATACAGCCTTCGACATCCTTGCACTTCTCCTTCAGCCATTCTTCCTTAGCTACCTTGCACTTTCTATCCACTTGATTCTTTAATCGCCTGTATTCTTTTCTGCCCTCTTCATTTCTAGCATTCTTGTATTTTCGTCGTTCATCAATCAGGTCTAGTATCTCCTGAGTTATCCACTGATTCTTAGTTGATCTTTTCTTCCTTCCTAACATTTCTTCAGCAGCCCTACTGACTTCATTTTTCATGACTCTCCACTCTTCCTCTACTGTGTTTCTTTCGGCCTTTTCATTTAGTCCTTGTGCAACATGTTCCTTGAAACGATCCATCACACTCTTTTCTTTCAACTTGTCTAGATCCCATCTTTTTGCATTCTTTCCTTTCTTCAATTTCTTCAACTTCAGATGGCATTTCATGACCAACAAGTTGTGGTCAGAGTCCACGTCTGCTCCTGGGAAAGTTTTGCAATCCAACACCTGGTTTCTGAATCTCTGCCTAATCATAATGAAGTCTATTTGATACCTTCCAGTGTCTCCAGGTCTCGTCCACGTATACAGCCGTCGTTTGTGGTGTTTGAACCAAGTATTGGCGAGGACTAAATTATGGTCAGTGCAGAATTCAACCAGCCGACTTCCTCTTTCGTTCCTTTGTCCCAATCCAAATTCTCCTACTGTGCTACCTTCTCTTCCTTGGCCTACCACTGCGTTCCAGTCTCCCATCACAATTAGATTCTCGTCACCTTTGACATATTGTATTAAATCTTCTATCTCCTCATATATTCTTTCAATTTCTTCATCATCCGCTGAACTAGTAGGCATATAGACCTGCACTATTGTGGTGGGCATTGGTTTGGTGTCTATCTTGGCGACAATAATTCTTTCACTATGCTGGTCGTAGTAGCTTATCCGCTGCCCTATTTTCTTATTCATTATTAAACCAACTCCTGCATTACCCCTGTTTGATTTCGTGTTGATAATTCGGTAGTGGCCTGACCAAAAATCCTGTTCTTCCTGCCAACGTACTTCACTTATACCAACTACATCTAACTTTAGCCTATCCATCTCCCTTTTCAGATTCTCTAACCTACCACAACGATTCAAACTCCTAACATTCCACGCTCCGACTCGCAGAATGTCAGTATCCATCTTCCTGATGATCGCCCCCTCTCGTGTAGTCCCCACCCGGAGATCCGAATGGGGGACTAGTTTACCTCCGGAATATTTTACCCGGGAGGAAGCCATCATCAGTACATCTTTCATACAGTGAGAGCTGCATGTCCTCGGGAGGTGGTTACGGCTGTAGTTTCCCGTTGCTTTCAGCCGTGTAGCAGTATCAACACAGCTAAGCCATGTTGAGTATTATTACAAGGCCGTATCAGTCAATCATCTAGACTGCCGCCCTTGCAACAACCGAAAGGCTGCTACCCCCCTTTCGATGAACCATTCGTTAGTCTGGTCTCTCAACAGATACCCATCCGATATGGTTGCACCTGCGGCTCGGCTATCTGCATCATTGGGACACGCAAGCCTCCCCACCGCGGCAAGGTCACATGGTTCGCAGAGGAGGATTCTTGAGTTAGCGCATTTTTTATTGATGGTGATATGAATGAGGCTTCTTTTGATATAAGAATGTCTTCAATTAAACCATACGGTTAAAGAAGGGCAAATACCTTCAGAGGGATTATTGCCGGGCTGAGTAACCCGAAAGGTAGAGCGCTATCTTTCTGAGCGGAACTTGGCAGGTTCGATCCTGGCCCAATGCGGTGGTATTTGAAGGTCCTCATATAATTCAGTCTCGAGTCAATAGATTTACGAGCACGTAAAAATAACCCCTGCGGCACAAAGTTGCGGCACCTCCGCGTCTCCGAAAACCATCAACATGTAGTTATTGGGCCGCAAAACAAATTATGCAGAGCGATTAGGTGAACCGAAGAAAGTGTTAACGGAGTCGCGTGCATTGCAATAACAAGAATATCTTGTGAATGAATATTTAGCTTCTTTAACAGCATAAAAAGGAGGACGGGACTTTCCCTGGACATTACTACATTAGGAGATGTCATACAGCTGGCAGTAAATGGACCACCCTTAGAAGACTTCAAACCCGGTGTAGCCATAGACAAATGGTATTTCTCGTCAGGACTGTGATATGTCAGTGGCACAAGACCAAACACCTATTGTACATGTCCAATCTATGGGTGGTACATGGAGAAAGGGCAAGCCCAACATACAAGAAAGTGCCTCCATCCCCTCATGTATGTTTATATAAACATTGCTGAATATTTATACATGCACAGACAGTTGTAAATGAACATATTTACACTCCAAACACTGTATTCTTAGAATAATAGTTATCTTAATTTATGCTATGCCTATTAAGAGTAAAAAGACTCAAGTAATTCATTTTACCCCCACTCATACCCCTGTATACACACTTTTCTGACGTTATTCATATCCACTCTCACACGCGCACGCATAAACTGTACATTCGTCCGCATTCAAGTTCACTTGCATACATCATTCTTGAAATACTAATACATACAAATTATATACATCACATTTTGAAATACCTCATAAATAGAGCTCGCATTTCTATAGCATGTCATTTTCTTTTTGACATAAATATGTCTTATGGTTGTGGGTCATCCGAAAATGTGTGTAACGTGACGCGACAAAATGTGTGACGGAAGTGTAACCATAGCAACCGTGCAGGTTGTGGTGTAAGGTATAGATGGATGGTCAGACAATGTTATCTAGCAACCGTGCAGGTTGTGGTGTAAGGTATGGATGGATGGTCAGACAATGTTACCTAGCAACCGTGCAGGTTGTGATGTAAGGTATGGATGGATGGTCAGACAATGTTACCTAGCAACCGTGCAGGCAGTGATGTAAGGTATGAATGGATGCTCAATGTTACCTAGCAACCGTGCAGGTTGTGATGTAAGGTATGGATGGATGGTCAGACAATGTTACCTACCAACCGTGCAGTCTGTCTTATGGCTGGCTGCCATCTGAAGTTAGCAGCCGCTGATGGATGGCCATGACCGGGAGACATATTTATGATCATCTCATTTTCTAAAAAGGAAAAAAAAGAAAAAATAGGTTTATTTTATGTTTTTATCGTAGTCTCCTTTTACAGTCTTAAATTCAACACATTTCTAGCTTTCGTGAATAGATGGCACGGTTTTTATTTGTCATATAAATACATATTTTACTTTATTTTATATCTAGTTATATAACGAGTGCTCTAGAATTTATCTAGAGAGAAACTGGAGCTCAAGTTGTATATATTTTGACTATTTCGGGAATAACTACAAAATTAAATAAATAATTATAATAAAAGTGCGTGAATATAAGACAAATCAAATACAGAGACGTTCATAAACTATACAGAGAACAAAACTTTCAGCACAGATTTGTAGATTTACTGGCACATAAATGAACTCCTGCAGGACTAAATTCCGGCACCTCGGCGTCTCCGAAAACTGTAAAAAAAAATGTACTTAGTGGGACGTAAAGCAAATGGCATTATTATTCTCTTCGAACTTCTAAATTCAGCACAAGCTTGTAATACGAAATAATCTGTGGATAGTTAGATATTCTTTCAAACTGTATATAATTAAGGAATTTCTTTTGCACCTTTCCACGTGAATACACTTGTATTTTAAACCTAGGTTTCCACACCACACTCGCGTTTTCTAAGTCTGGTCTGACCAGGGTGTTGTACAAATCATTACGTGTTTAACGTCAGTTTAGTTCTCTGTGACCGACAATACATCATTACCCCTGGTCTACGAACAGCCCATCCTTACAGCCTCAGCGACTGGGTCCCCTTTTAAAGTAGTGGTATTCTATATAAAGATATGAATGTCGTAGTAAAGTTACGTGTTATATTAAGTGTTATATAGATTTTTGTCGAGAGGGCGCCAGGTAGGGAGGCGCCAACTGTTGAAGGAAGAAATTAGGGACAAGAAAGGGAAAAAAAGATGGACATTCCACAATTTTGGAGCACAGATACGTTTTTAGCCGTAATTTTAAAACGACAGAAATGTTAACATTTTAATAAGCATTTTCTTGCCAGTTTCCATCTCTTTTCACCAAGAGAACTGTTGTTGAAGTAAGAACATAGCAAAATAGATTTCACTCTTTATTGTTCTTTGCTTTTGCTATGTCTTGTCACGTCATAGAATCCTCCATGAGAAATACTGAACATCTTCTTGTAAAGTTTATAAAACGGCTTGTGGACATTGCTTCGATCAGGAGGTAAGTATGGTTTGTTGGTTTCCCACTTTGCATTATATGCACATACGCCTTTATTTTTTTCCTTTTGCTTTCTCGGTTTTAAATGATGGCTTTCTTTTTTATGACGAAATAGAAGTACAGTCATCACTATCCGACGCCGAATCCATTTAAAAATAACAAAAACTAAAAAGTCCACGTCTATGTTGATGCCCTTCGTGCTACAGAATGGCCACGCGCACCACACCATGGACTAACGGTAACTCGGAAGTTAAAAGGTACATCCGGAACGCTTTTCCAAAGGTGCTATAACCTGCTTTTTTGTACTTTCAAAGATAAGCTGTTGCCAACGGTTACGCTATGTTATTTTATTTTTTATTTTTACAATTGACTTTACGTTGCGCCGACACAGATCGGTCTTATGGCGACGATGGAACAGGATAGGGCTAGGAATGGGAAGAAAGTGGTCGTTGCCTTAACTAAGGTACAGCCCCAGCATTTGCCTGGTGTGTGAATGGGAAACGACGGAAAACCATCTTCAGTGCTGCCGTCAGTGTGGTTCGAACCCACTATCTCCCGAATACTGGCCGCACTTAAGCGACTTAAGCTATCGAGTTCGGTACGCTGTGTTTAGTTGAAGCTAGATGGCAGGAAGTTGTGTATTGTGAAAATTCGTACCGATGACAGTGACACGAAAATTCATGCAGGTAGGAAACGAAACAATTGCGGGATGAAGGAAGTCCCGCGCGGGACATTTAAAAATAGGCCTACATTAAATTGTGGGACGGTTGTTTGAAATCGTAATGTTGAGAATCACTGCTCTAAAATGAAGTAACAAGTACGTAACTGTGTATCTTGTGGCTTCCTGATGTCACTTGATAAAGCAGGTCAGGTTACCTCAAGCCACAAGACTGACAGACTCTGAGAATACGCGACACATACATCTGTCTGTGTCTGTTCAACTGTCCGAGCTATGTCTAGTCTCTTCAAAGCAAGAGATTGTTCCGAGAAAAGAGAAGTGTCAGTAGTAGCTCTATAAATAGCTTAGAGAACGTCTTCGAGTCTTTTAACTTCGTCGCTGCTAGAAACTGGCAGAAGAAAGAATGTCGTTTCGTGGAACTCGTGATTTTTTCGTGTTTACTGGCAAAGTAAAGCAGAAATAAACACGTCTTGTTCGCAAACCCGGGATAATGATGTAACATTCGGTCACAACGAACCAAGCTTACAGTAAACACGTAATAATTTGTATGACTCCCTGGTCAAACCGGAGATAGAATTCGCGAGCGTGGTGTGGAACCCTAGGTTCAAAATACATGTGTATCCTCTTGGAAAGGTGTTAAACAAATGTCTTAAATTTATTAATACAACTTCCTCTATGAGGAGGCTACCACAACTACAAAATAATTATGTCTTGTAAGTAATTGGCTTGCCTTTGCTGGCGGGACGTAGTGTTTACAGTGCACTGTCTTCTGGTATAGGCTAGAGCAATTTTGTTACTTTCATTGACCTGACTCAGTCTCATCCTTGGCTTTGACAATATGAAAGTGACTGAGGTATGAGCGATGCTAGTAATGCCATTCCTTTTGCAGCCAGTCCCTGCTATGAATGGTGTGAAAATGTTGCTCATAGGGTCGGATGATGCATGCATTTCAATGGGCTTGGCAGACTGATATGTAATAGCAACTTATGGCTCGGTGAGGAAAGCAACGGGAAACTACCTCACTCATTTCCCTAGTACGCCTCTTCAGTGATGCCTAGGCGATCTGTGACAGCCGATGGCGGATCGGTTGAGGATCCAACCAGCCTTACGGCTGAGGACCAAACATACATAAGTCATTGACGAATTTGCTAGAATGTGCATCATAGAAATAACAGCAATCACAGGGCTCTGAAATAAATTTTGAACGAAGCATGAAGTACAGCTCGTCATATGCTATACAGGATGAAGCGAAATTCGCGCACTCGGGCGTCGCAGCGCGACTCCTCACATGCCAGCAACAAAAAAATGTCTCTCACAAAAGTTCGTCCTACGAGTATATCCGGCAGAAAAAGAACGTTGAAGAGTGGCAGTCTGGCAACACTGTAACCACATGTAGGGTAACTCCTCTGTCAGCACATACTAGCCGTGCTGTACAGTTGGTGCAGTGGATAGAGTTTTGGGTTAGTATGCAGGAGGTCGAGGGTTCGATCCTGGGTTGAGGCGCGCACTTTTTAATTTGCTAATTTCCATCGGACATTACATACTGTAATACAGTAAGACACCGTTTCTTAGGTCATATGTATCCTACATGTACAAAATTTAGTAACACTGAACACGTAACGCATCTAGTAGATGAAGTGGTGCGAATAAATTCGCGCCCACGACGTAGAAAGGGCGTCTTTCAAAGCTGACCAATGAAAATGAATGTTCGCGCATTTCTAGGATCGTAGTATGTAAGTAAAAATTCTTCTAGAGGACGCGCTGCAATCGCTGTTGACGATTAAGATGCCAGATACCATACCACCTGGACTACATTTACGAAATAAAAAACATACGCCTCAAACCAGGATCGACCCCCTCGACCTCCTGCATCATCATCATCATCATCATCATCATCATCTGTTTACCCTCCAGGTTCGGCTTTTCCCTCGGACTCAGCAAGGGATCCCACCTCTACCGCCTCAAGGGCAGTGTCCTGGAGCTTCAGACTCTCGGTCGAGGGATACAACTGGGGAGTATGACCAGTACCTCGCCCAGGTGGCCTCACCTGCTATGGTGAACAGGGGCCTTGTAGGGGGATGGGAAGATTGGAAGGGATAGGCAAGGGTGGGGGAAGGAAACGGCCGTGGCCTTAAGTTAGGTACCATCCCGGCATTCGCCTGGAGGTGAAGTGGGAAACCACGGAAAACCACTTCGAGGATGGCTGAGGTGGGAATCGAACCCACCTCTACTCAGTTGACCTCCCGAGGCTGAGTGGACCCCGTTCCAGCCCTCGTACCACTTTTCAAATTTCGTGGCAGAGCCGGGAATCGAACCCGGACCTCCGGGGGTGGCAGCTAATCACGCTAACCACTACACCACAGAGGCGGCTGACCTCCTGCATACTAACCCAAAATTCTATCCACTGCACCAACTGTACAGCACGACTAATATGTGCTGACAGAGGTAGTTACCCTACAAGTGGTTACAGTGTTGCCAGATTGCCACTCTTCAACGTCCTTTTTCTCCCGGATATACTCGCAGGATGAACTTTTGTGAGAGACATTTTTTTATTGCTGGCATGTGAGGAGTCGCGCTGCGACGCCCGAGTGCGCGAATTTCTCCTCACCCTCTATAAATGATAGCGGAGTATGGTTATTGAACCTCATTGTTGTTGTCGTGGTCTCTTTAGCGTATCTAAAGACGGAGTTGATAAGGTTTAGAAGCGCTTATAAGCATCAGCTTCAATTGAATATTGACTTGAATCGGGTGTTGCCTGTATCTCGTGACCGCTCGTAACCATTACATCGACAAGCTAAATCTTCGGTCTTGGCGCCAGATTTTCTCAGTTACATTCTTTGTGTACTGCACTACTGTGTAGTAAGCACTGTTTGCAGTTTATTACATTTATGCCTAGAGTCGTGAACGTGATTTACGAGTGATTAAAATGAAGTGAGAGATCGAACTGGTTAATATACTAGAGAGGTAAGCGAGTTTTTATTTTATTTTTATGTCAGGCGCCTAAGAAATTTTACTGGCTTCTAGAATTATTTATGATTTATAAAGCTCTGCAGAACCCCAGCGGGACAAAATTCTGGCACGTCTGCATCTCAGAAACCCGCGAAAATAGCGGAATGTAAGAGAATGGCATTTGGGACGGAGATTTTCTGATATGATGCAGTCTGATGTTTTTGCATAATTCTCTTGAAACTTGCTGTGCGCTCTATACGATCGTTTCTTCGCTTACAAACTACTGGTGATATCTCCGCACTGCTTCTTTTCACCTACGCACTTGTTTACCGGGTTAAGGTGTAAGCGAGATCTGCTGTAGAGGGTAACCGTGAAGAGCTCTCCTTTGAAGTGAAGTGCGGTCGATACAGAAAGCTAAAGCACGCCGAGGACGCACATTCACTCCCATCCCGATCGGTTGTAGAGAAATTACACGTCTGGACCGTGTAAATTAATTGTGTAAACTCCAAGCCGTCCGTGTTGATCTCGAAGTCGAGGAGTTGCCTTCTGATTCTGTTTCGAGTGAACAACTGTTGTAGATGGAATTCTCTCTCCACTAAACACGTCTTGTTATTGTACCAACCTTGCATACATGTACTTTGTTTGATTTTCTTTGTTTTTCGTGTTTACTTAATTGATTTTTCTTTCTTTCTTTCTTTCTTTCTTTCTTTCTTTCTTTCTTCCTTCCTTTATTTATTTATTTATTTATTTATTTATTAATCCGTTTACCGCCAGTCCAGGGTTTCCCCTCGGACTCAGAGAGGTATCCCAACTCTACCGCCTCAAGGGCAGTGTCCTGGAGCGTGAGACTTTGGGTCGGGGGATATAACTGGACAGGAGGACCAGTACCTCGCTCAGGCGACCTCACCTGCTATGCTGAACAGAGGCCTTGTGGGGGGGGGATGGGGAGATTGGAAGGAATAGACCTAAGTTAGGTACAATCCCAGCATTTGCCTGGAGAAGTAGGAAACCACGGAAAACCACTTCGAGGATGGATGAGGTAGGAATCAAAAACCCCTCTACTCAGTTCACCTCCCGAGTGGCTGAGTTGACCCCGTTTCAATCCTCGCACCACTTTTCAAATTTCGTGGCAGAGCCGGGAATCGAACCCGGGCATCCGGGGGGTGGGGGGGTGGTGGCAGCTAATCACAATAACTACTACACAACAGAGGTGGACGACACTGATTTTATTAGTTATTAATATGTTATCCACAACGTTGTGCATGGGTATTTGTGTGTACTGCATTGGTTTTCTCGGTTGGCTATGGTTTCTTACGTGTTCAGTTGTGCCTGCTTTAGTGTTTGATATCCTTAGTTCCTTGATTTGTTCTGTCTGCTTCAATCTTTAATCTTATTTTGTTTATCGTATTTTCACTGTTTAATGTCTTTGGTTGGTTGTGTCTACTTCACTGTTTGATACATGGTTCATTATACATATTTTATTGTTTGAGTTTCTTGAATAGATGTGGTTTTCACGGCCTTCATTCTTTAATGTCGATGAACGGTTGCGTCAATTTCATTGGTCCAATGATCTCTAAGTTAATCCTTTTTTAAAGAAAACAATCTCCGGCAGCAATTCCACTGCTTGATCTATTTGTTTATGTTGTGTTTTATCTATTTTAGACATCGCTAGTTCATGTTGAATTATTCTTTATTTGACCTTTGTTTACTTATACTGATTACGGTATTCAAGGACAGAAAAGTTGTGCCGGTCGGTACATTAACATTCCTGTAAAAATCCCAGATTTGTTAAATTTACCCATGTCGAGTGAGTCGGCCGTGCAGTTAGGGACGCGCAGTTGTGAGCTTGGGTTCGAAGCCCCCCTGTCGGCAGCCCTGAAGATGGTTTTCCGTGGTTTCTCCATTGTCACACCAGGCAAATTCTGGGTCTGCATCTTAATTAAGGCCACGGCCGCGTCATTCCCACTCTTAGCCCTTTCATGTCCTATCGTCGGCACAAGACCTATCTGTGTCGCTGGGACGTAAAGCAGATTATTTAAAAAAAATGTATATAAAATACCCATTTTGTGTGTCTTGTTATACAGTATTGAAATAAATCCAAGCTCTCGCCATCAAATATCTTTCCTGCCCAACTGTCTTCAAGTACAACAGATAGCTGAACTACTAATGCCTGATCTGCTTAGAATATCACTCTCAGTTCTGTTTTATCATTGATGCAAATGATGGTGTGTGAATTCTGGCATCCGTTTGGGCCATTCATGACACTATATCATGTCAGTAAATTTTAAAAAAATTGCGTGCAATGATTCAAACACCTTAGACTTCTGGAAATATGGTTGGTAAAATAAGAAACCTTAATTGGTGTAAATAGCAGTACAACAGTTTGATGAGCTGATGTATTTGTTGAGAAAAAAGTATTTTTAACATTATATTATAGGCTGTAGGCCTATACGGGCTGCCTGGTCGAGGCGGTAAAGGAGTGCACGGTTCGCCCGGAAGGGTGGGTTCGAATCCCCGTCAGGAAGTCGTAAAATTTACGAAATGAGATTTCCACTTCCGGAGGTGCATATGGCCCTGCGGTTCACTCAGCCTACACCAAAAATGAGTACCAGGTTAATTCCTGGGGGCAACGGCGGCCGGGCGTAGAGCTAAACACTCTACCCCATCAAGTGCCGAGGTTACGGATAGTGGAAGTCTTTAGCTTCCACCCCTTGGGCCCCTTCATGGCCTGTACGGAGAAGACTTTGCTTTTTTTTTTTAAATAGTATTTTTTCGATAATCCAGCGATTTTTATAGCGTATACTTCTGCCTCGGTTTTGTGGAAGTCCGGTGGCTTTTGAAGGTACTCAGATATGTCTTTGTTTGAGAGCAGAAAAGGTACACCCATACAGGTATGTCATGAAGGGCATTAAACGCAGGTAGGCCTATAGGCGATTTGTGAACACAAAAGTTGTTCAAAAAGGTGGAGTTGCGATACATTCATGGGATTTCTTGGAGCTAAAGATGCTACTCCATCCTATTCTCCACCCATATCACACCTACATTTATATTTCATTTTCTCTCCGCCAAGATACTTCGGCTAGCTGATCTCCGTCAAGGGAGGGCAGTTGATGTTCAGTTTCAAAGAAGGGGTTTCTGATTCAGGAGATTTTCTCAACCAGAGGCGGAAAATATGGTCTGAATGTGGATACTACCAATTTCAAGTGTCTCACAAGGCACTTATGCTGCCTTGTAGTAATATTTTTTTCCACTACTCACTTGTAATATCTAATAATAATAATAATAGTGTTATGGGCTTTACGTATCACTACTTTTGCGGTTTTCGGAAACGCCGAGGTGCCGTAATTTAATCCTTCAGGAGTTCTTTTACGTGCCAGTAAGTCTACCAACACGAGGCTGACGTATTTGAGCACCACCGGACCGAGCCAGGATCGAACCTGCCAAGTTGGGGTCAGAAGGCCACTTAGCCCCGCAACTTGTAATATCCATCGGTCAAGTTAAGAATTACATATACTGTATGTAAATTATACAACAGTTAAGACATTATTACTAAATTTAGTGAAAAATGAAAATCCACAGCCTGTTTCCAGTCATTCGACCGGGTCAGGAATGGAATGAATGAAGCCTCCATCTAGCGGCGACGATAGGAATTGTGCCAGCTGCCGAAGCCTGTCGCACTCCTCTGGGGCAATGATTAATGAATGCCAGATGAGATGAAATGATATTGAATAGTGTTACTGGAATGAATTATAACAAGGAAAACCGGAGTACCCGGAGAAAAACCTGTCCCGCCTCCGCTTTGTCCAACACAAATCTCACATGGATGACCGGGATTTGAACCACGGAACCCAGCGGTGAGAGGCCAGCGCGCTGCCGCGTGAGCCACGGAGGTTCTACAAAATTTAGTAATATTGTAATAAATAATGTTATTGTTATTGTTCCTTACGTCCCACTAACTACTTTCTTAACGGTTTGCTGAGACGCCGAGGTGCCGAAATTTTGCCCAACAGGAGTACTTTTACGTGCCAGTAAATCTACTGACTCGTGACTGACGTATTTGAGCACCACCGGACTGAGCCAGGATCGACCCTGCCAAGTTGGAGTCAGAAGGCCAGCCCCTGAGTCGTCTGAACCACTGAGCCCAGCACTAAATTTAGTATAATGGTCTATGAACTGTGTGTGTACAACAACATTTCGCTCTTTAAGTACTTACAACGTACATTATTCTTACGGATCCCTTGGGTTATCGTCGCCGACCCCCAGGGGTTCTCGGACCACAGTTTGGGAATGGCTGGTCTACTACTAGTCTCTAGACCAGTAATTTGAATTACTTTCCCCAAGTACTTAAACTGTTCTACCCTGTCGATTATTCCTATGATCTGTTATTGACACTGTAGCTTAATATGCAAAGTTAGCCATACATTATTTGGTCTTCTCAAAAGATATCTGAAGTCGAACTTATTATTATTATTATATGCTAAAGGTCTAATGTTATCGGCTTAGCCGGTTTTTTTTTGTGTGTGTGGCGACTATGGGATAAGACAGCGCTAGGGTTGGAAAAGAAGTGACAGTTTCCTTAATTAAAGTAAAAAAATCTACAGCCCCTAGCATTTGCCTGGTGTGAAAACAGGATACCACGGGAAACGATCTTCAAGGCTTCCGGCAGTGGGGTTCGAACCCACTATCACCCGAATGCAAGCAAACAGCTAACAGCTACACGGCCGAAAAGTCGTTCGGTGAGATTATGTTATTATAGAAACTACACTGCAATAATTCATGGGTTATCAGATAGTTTTTGGACTAATTCTATCATTGTTTTCTGCTCCTCAGTTTTTATGCCTGCAGAGTATAACAGAGCAGGGACAGCAGTCACTCGGGAATATTGCTGGTCGTAGATCTAGTTACGGGTGACATTTACATCAGAATACTGGAGGGGATGATTTTTTTTTCCTTTCCTTTTGGATAAACAATTCCCAGTCATCCTTGTGCGCCTGGCGTGTTACGGAGGACTGGACTTCCGTAATCTGCAAGCCACCAAATGAGATTAGCAGCAGAACCGTTCGCGATCGATTAATTTCCGGGCGAAGGGAACACGTGTTTCGATAATGAAATAAACCTCGACAGCTGCTCTTGGCTTTTGGACACTTCCTGAGCCTGCACACATCGATCAACAAGAACCAGCCCTTGTCCCTGCATCGTCACTCTATACTGAAAGAAACGTGTCCAGTTACGACTGCAGGGAAGAAAGAAAAAAACCTGGAAACGGATGAATGGCATTACTTCCTCTCAAAAATGTTTTATTATCTTGGAAGTGTGTGCTATTTTCCGGTCCGAGAAACACACATATATAATGTTGCCAGATGCGAGAAAATATCTCTCGGTGTGGGGAAAAATTACAGAAAAATTGCTGAGAGGGGAGAAAAGGAAATTTTATTAAAATCCTTTCAAATATAGGGAAATTTCATATGTGCACGTTTACATTTCTAATTGGCAAATTATTTCTTGCAGCGGCAACATAAAAAGCCAGCAGTGATATAGTACTACAGTAGTGACTACATTTCATGATATTTATATATTAACAACATTATTGTCCGCCTCTGTCGCGTAGTGGTTAGTGTGATTAGCTGCCATCCCCGGAGGCCTGCGTTCCATTCCCGGCTCTGTCACGAAATTTGAAAAGTGGTACGAGGGCTGGAACGGCGTCCACTCAGACTTGGGAGGTCAACTGAGTAGATGGGGGTTGGATTCCCACCTCAGCTATCCTCCAAGTGGCTTTCCGTGGTTTCCTCACTTCTCCTCCAGGCAAATGCTGGGATGGTACCTAACTCAAGGCCACGGCCGCTTCCTTTCCTCTTTCTTCTCTATCCCTTCCACTCTTTCCATCCCCCCACAAAGGCCCCCCCCCCCTTCAGCATAGCAGGTGAGACCGCCTGCGTGAGGTACTGGCCCTCCTCCCAGTTGTATCCTCCGACACAAAGTGTCACGTTCCAGGCGGTAGAGGTGGGACTCCTCGCTGAGTCTGAGGGAAAGACCGACCCTGGAGGGTAAACAGATTAAGAAAGAAAGAAATGAAAGAAAGAATGAATATGGACATACATCATGAACCTTAACAATGGTTATATGCAAGTCCATTATTAATAATACTGGTGTCAGTGAATACACTGTTTCGCTACGGGTTCGGGTATGAAGTGAGTGTTTACGGCCAGATTCCCTTCCTGACATCGACCTTCTCAGAGCATTTGATGAGATGAAATGAATGACGTGATATATGATGCTAGAAAAGGTGCCGGCATATTGCCTAGTCTTGACAAATAGCATCATAGGGTCACCCCCAGTGGGTGGGGGCGGTAGAATAACACCCATGCATTGGCGTACACTGAACCCCCAGTGCTGCTGGGGTAAATAACTTTGTATTAACATTTTCTAATTGTAATTTATAATGTTTAAAACATTGCGAAGTTCTAAGCCAAGCCATGTACAGCTGTCTCGTCAATCCGCTCGCACTATAGCAGTTCAGGTTCTCCAGCGAGCTGGGTTTCCGTGCCGGCGAAATTTAAGGTCGGTTGGTTGACGCATGCACTTGAAGCTTCCTTGTCCTGGGAGCGGGGCGGAGCTATAGGCCCTCACCCGACAGCAATTTACGGCGCCAGGCTAGCTAGCTTGGAAGGTATGTTGGTTTTAATACTTGATACTCGAAGTGTTCAGCGCCACAGACTAGAGACTACAAGAATAATATCAATATGTTAGCAGTATCATCTTGCTAATAAAAATAGAGCCATTTTATGAAATCAATTGTATTACAGAACAATATATATTTAATTCTTAGGTTTCGGCATGTATACAGTTTTTTCGAGCAATTAATTGATGGCAGGTGTAGAGTATGTTTCCCAGCAGCCGCAGAAAAGTATTTAGGTTGCCCAGCATGAACACACAGCTAAGGGCGAAGTAAAATAATTTTGTATTTGGTTGTCTGTGATGGTGGTATATAGTGAATTTTTGTAGCGTTCCTCTTGGATTACAGGTGAATGTTTCGCGAGTTCTGTGGCATTCTTCACGAATATAACGTCTGTTTTATGTCGTGATGAATATTTTCCCTCGTTTGTCGTTGATGCACGTACACTCAGTATGCGAGTGGAACTATAAAACTTCAGCGACGGCGAAATGCCAGTTAAATTTTGCTGATTCAGTTTAGGTTAGGCTTACAAGTTAAAAACAACAAATAGTGCCAATGTACGTTTGTGAAAACCATGACGGTAATATCACGAAGCGTCACCGGATGAAACTGTAAGTACATTGTTTAAAATCTGCTCTAGATTAAGTTATGATGGTGTCGTCACTGCCGTAGATATCAATTTGGAAATATGTGCGAGCGTGTGGTTGAAAATATTCTTGAAAGATCTTTTTCAGGTAGACCTTTCCACGAAAAATGCAGCCTTGTGAAATGGTATATGTTGACTTTAGAGAGTGTAGTGCGGCTACGATAGTTTATATTAAAAAGAAACATTTTTGTAGCTGGGGTAATGAATATGTTCACCGCACGCCACTGCACCCACGGTATCCCCTGCCTGTTGTAAGAGGCGACTGAAAGGGGCCCCAGGGGCTCTCAACTTGGGAGCGTGTGTTGGTGACCACGGGACCCTCAAATGAGTCCTGGCGTTGCTTCCACTTACTTGTAGCAGACTCCTCACTTTCATCCACTGTATCTTGTCGGACCTCCCTTGGTCAACTCTTGTTCTTTTGCGACTCGGACGGTATTAGGTTGCTACGCCTAGGGAGTCTTTTATTTTCACCCTCTTCGCGGCCCTTGTCTTTCTTTGGCCGATACTGTCATTTTTTCGAAATGTTGGGCCCCTTCAATGTGTTCCTCTCTGATTCATGTTAATAGAGGATGGTTGCGTAGTTGTACTTCCTCTTAAAAAGTAATCACCGAGTTCGATAGCTGCAGTCGCTTAAGTGCGGCCAGTATCCAGTAATCGGGAGATAGTGGGTTCGAACCCCACTTTCGGCAGCCCTGAGGATGGTTTTCCGTGGTTTCCCATTTTCACATCAGGCAAATGCCGGGGCTGTACCTTAATTAAGGCCACGGCCGCTTCCTTCCACTTCCTAGGCCTTTCTTATCCCATCGTCGCCATAAGACATATCTGTGTCGGTGCGACGTAAAGCAAAAAAAAAAAAAAAAAAAAAAGGTAATCACCATCACCAAGGCTCTTGTCACTCAATGTAGTGATTAGAAATTTTGTATCGTCTGCTCTGCTTTCCCGCCGGGCAACTTACTGAGGGCAAAATTTTCTTCGATCAACGGAACTCGAACCACGGTGTCAGGCCGTATAGACTTACTATCGTGGCCACCAGGCAGACTCGTGCCTCGAATACGAAAGTTCATCTGTAATTAATGCATATTGAACTAAATTTAGCGATACATAGCTGTTCATATTTATGATCCTAGATAGATAAAATTGAATGGCGTATGGCTTTTAGTGCTGGGAGTGCCTGCCCGATGACAAGTTCGGTTCGCCAGATGCAGGTCTTTTGATTTGACGCTCGTAGGCGACCTGCGCGTCGTGATGAGGATGAAATGATGATGAAGACGACACATACACCGAAGCCCCGTGCCAACGAAATTAACCAATTAAGGGTAAAATTCCCGACCCTGCCGGGAATCTAACCCGGGACTCCTGCGACCAAAGGCCAGCACGCTAACCATTTAGCCATGGAGCCGGACACCCTAGGTAGATATTGGTATACGACAGGAAATTGAGCTATGAATAACTATTTTCTACCAATTTTAGTTGTCTTTACACGTACTTAACCATATTTATTTATTTAATTTATGTATTTGTATTTCGTGTTGTTTGTTGTTAGTTTTATCATTTTCTTTGAAGAGTCTACTGTAATATTGTTGTCTTTGTCTTCGTAGATATCAATAAATAAATAAATAAATAAATAAATAAATAAATAAATAAATAAATATTTCTTTGTCATTCATATATTTTCCTCTAATTTTCCTTGTCTTCTACTAGGTGTTTCACTTATCCACGTATGAGATGTCTGTATGACTGGCTGTCATCCGAGAATTTCTTAGCACTTCTGATGGCAGTACTTTAAAGGAGTACAAATGAAAAGAGCGAGATGGATATTGCTGACTGGATTCAGCTTGTTGGCAATAAGAAGAGGGACGCCTTTATCTCCAGTTCAGCCTCCGATCTTTAGGTGGACCCGCTCTGGCACGCCAGCATAACAAAGGCCAAAGCGATCTGAACCGGTCTGGCCAGGGCATGTTCCCACCCCCTAGGAAACCCGATACAGCCTGGCCATAAAGCGCTGGTAAACTGGTACACCGTGCTTAATAAAGAACACGCCTCGCTCCATAAAGCTGCTCAAGTTCCATCACCTCACAGCAGTGGACCACTAACTCTTAAGTATCACTCCACGGCTAGAACATAAAAAGAATATTACTCATCCATATTTCGCGATCAATATTCAATGTACACAAAACTGAATCGAGATATCTTCTGCACAGCCTGTCGATCCAAGATAATTAATATTGATCTTTGATTACTGTCAAACGTCGCACTAACTCAGTGGTATATACAGCCACTCGGGAGCTTAGGTTGGCGATCACGGGTCCCATATCCGAGTCTGGCATTACTCCCGCGTACTTGTGCCGGTCTCTTCCCTTTCAGCCGTCCAGTCCGGCCTCCGTTCGTCGACTCTCGTTCTCATTCGACCCCGGCGATATTAGGTTTGCGGGACCTAAGGAATCTTTAATTTTCATGCCATTCCCTTCATGTTTTGAACGATTGGACCTCTTCCTTTTCTCTTGAATTAGTTTTAATGCAGGATGATTGCCCACTTGTAATTCTTATAACAATAATCACCATAACAACAAAAGTTGTATTTTTTTTTCAGTCTGCTTTACGTCGCACAGGCACAGGTAGGTCTTATGGAAACGATGGGAAAAAAGGTATAAGAAAGAGAAGGAAGTGACCGTGGCCTTAAGTAAGGTACATCCCCAGCATTTGCCTGGTGTGAAAATAGGAAACCACGGAGAAAACATCTTCAGGGATGCCGACAGTAGGGTTCGAACCCACTATCTCGCGAATGCAAGCTGATAGCTACGTGAGCCATACTTACAGCCACTTGCTCGGTACGTAGTTGTAGGCGTTCTTCGCCTTTAAAAATATCGCCACCACCACAACTGCGCGTGTCCTTTTGAAAAGAATGTACAGAAAGAAATAACGGATAGGCTATATAATCTTGTATTCCTCTAATTTACATGATGTAATATGATCACTATCACAAAATTTGTGAAGAAATTAATGTTTATAAAAAATTAAGTTTCCTGTGGGAAACCATAATTTAATTCATTGATTGAAATGTTAAAAAAACATTTAAGCTGTTTAGGCCTATTCAATCGCGAAATTACCAGTGTTTTGTTTAATTTTTGATATAAAGAGCAAAGGGAGGCATTTATACAAGTGAAAATGAAATGGGTCCGCCTCTGTGGAGTAGTGGTTAGCGTGATTAGCTGCCACCCCCGAAGGCCCGGGTTCGATTCCCGGCTCTGCCACGAAATTTGAAAAGTGGTACGAGGGCTGGAACGGGGTCCACTCAGCCTCGGGAGGTCAACTGAGTAGAGATGGGTTCGATTCCCACCTCAGTCATCCTGGAAGTGGTTTTCCGTGGTTTCCCACTTCTCATCCAGGCGAATGCCGGGATGGTACCTAACTTAAGGCCACGGCCGTTTCCTTCCCTCTTCCTTGCCTATCCCTTCCAATCTTCCCATCCCTCCACAAGGCCCCTGTTCAGCATAGCAGGTGAGGCCGCCTGGGCGAGGTACTGGTCATACTCCCCAGTTGTATCCCCCGACCAAGAGTCTGAAGCTCCAGGACACTGCCCTTGAGGCGGTAGAGGTGGGATCCCTCGCTAAGTCCGAGGGAAAAACCGAACCTGGAGGGTAAACAGATGATGATGATGATGATGATTATGATGATGATGAAAATGAAATGGTATGGCTTTTAGTGCCAGGTGTGTCCGAGGACATGTTCGGCTCGCCAGGAGCAGGTCTTTTATTTGACTCCCATAGGCGACCTGCGCGTCGTGATGAGGGTGAAAATGATGATGAAGACGACACAAACACCCAGCCCCCATGCCAGCGAAATTAACCAATAATGGTTAAAATTCCCGACCCTGCCAGGAATCGAACTCGGGGCCCCAGTGACCAAAGGTCAGCACGCTAACCATTTAGCCATGGAGCCAGGCATTTATACAAGGGGAGGAACACGTTTCCCCTAGTGCACAGTTAGTGCATTATCCTACATAAGAGGCTTGCGCACAGCCGCCAGCGTCTTGGAAAGGTGTAGCAATCCAACTGATGAGCCCACTGCTACACTGGGGCAAAACGCTGGTAATTTCATATTGTAAAGGCATAATATCTACAGGAACAATGTGAATAACCACAACGGCAGCAGCAGTAGCAACAACAACCATGATGTCATGAATTTTGTATATATCGTCTCGTCTATTTTCATTTTCCTTTCCCTACATGAAAAGTATATAGCACATTTAAAAAATCCGAGGATCTAAAGAATGTGACTAGTCTACAGGAACGTAGCAGAAATTTGTTGACCGTTGCGTTTGGCAGCAGTGTGAGAACATAATCCTGCTGGAGCCATCGGCTTATCTGTCACAGAGCTAATGAATGAATGCCTTTGGGTCTGAGTACATTCTTCTGGTGCAAAGAACATTGTTCCCGTCAGTATGTTTAGACAAGGAGTGGTATCGTAGACTCGAGGACAATGAATGTATCGTACATGACTCATAGCTAACACTGATAGCAGATATTGTGCTGCTTGCGACACTAGTTCCTCTTGACTTTGAAATGTCCTCAGGTTGGAAGTCGTAACGGAAAATCTGCTTCGTTCTTGGGCTGGAACAAACATCAATAAAGCGACTTTGATTATTGTATCCTTCAAATATGCCTTTGCTGGCAGGACCTAGTGTTTACAGTGCACTATGTCTTCTGGTATGGGCTAGAGCAATTTTGTTACTTTCATTGATCTGTCTCTGTCTTATTCTTGGCTTTGACAATATGAAAGTGACTGAGGTATGAGTGATGCTAGTAATGCCATTCCTTGTGCAGCCAGTCCCTGTTACGAATGGTGTGAAAACGTTGCTCGTAGGGTCGGTTGGTGCATGCATTTCAGTGGGCTTGGCAGACTGATATGTAATAGCAACTTCTGGCTCGGTGAGGAAAGCAACGGGAAACTACCTCACTCCTCATTTCCCTTGTACGCCTCTTCAGTGATGCCTACGCCATCTATAACTGCTGATGGCAGAGCTGTTGAGGATCCAACCAGCCTTAGGGCTGAAGACTGAACATACATACATACATACATACATACATACATACATACATACATACATACATACATACATACATACATACATACATACATCCTTCAAATGGTGAGATGAAACTTTATGTACGTAAATGGTGAGATTGGCTCGAAACTGGCACCAACAGAAAAACAATACATGTTGTAAATGTATGTACTATTTTTACAACGATCTGTTTTCAGACCAAGTTTGCTTTACGGGAGTGAAAGCTTGGGTGGGCTTAGGATATTTTGTTCATAAGTTAGAAATAACAGACATGAAAGTAACGAGAATGATTGCTAGTGCAAACAGGTGGGAACAATGGTAGGAGTTTGCTCGGATTGAGTAGATAAAAGCTAAGTTAGGAATGAACTCGATGGATGAGAAGCTGTACGCATAAATCGGCTTTGGTGATGGGGTCATGTGAGGCGAATGGAAGAGGGTGGAGGGTAAGAGAAGTTGAGGGAAACCAAGACGTCGATGGTTAGACTGAGTTTCTGATCATGTAAAGATACGAAGTATGCAACTAAACGTGGCCTCAATTAGAGGATTGTGGAGGCGTTTAATAAATTCACGGACTGAAGGCTGAAAGGCATAACAGACTATAATGAAGATGTATGTATGTATGTATGTATGTATGTATGTATGTATGTATGTATGTATGTATGTATGTATGTATGTATGTATGTATGTATGTATGTATGTATGTATGTAAAAAGACCAAAGAAATACAGCGACCCGCTCAGAAGTTATTACATAGCCCATGTCATTGTGTTAACAAATTTGGTTTGATTATTGGACGGAATGATATTCTTCCCCCAAATTCTAGAAGTAATTGCAAGATCCTAAGAGGCAGTTAGTTAGGTAGTAATGTTTTATTTTACTTGGCAAGATTAAGTAAAATGCATTATACTTACGTAAACGGTGAGGTGGGGTCGGTAATGGCATAACTGTTTTCATATTTAAACAGTGATTCCAAAATTAATACTGAGAACAATATCAAAACCCTATCAGAGTCTAAAAATACACGTAAGAGGCAAATAAAAGTGGCCCCAGGAGCTCTCAACTTGGGAGAGAGGGTTGGCGACCACGGGGCCCTTAGCTGAGTCCCGGCTTTGCTTCCACTTGTGCCAGGCTCCTCACTTTCATCTATCCTATCCGACCTCCCTTGGTCAACTCTTGTTCTTTTCCGACCCCGACGCTGTTAGGTTTGCGAGGGCTAGGGAGTCTTTCATTTTCACGCCCTTCGTGGCCCTTGTCTTTCTTTGTCCGGTACCATAATTTTCCGAAGTATCGGATCCCTTCCATTTTTTCTCTCTTGATTAGTATTAATAGAGGATGGTTGCCTTGTTGTTCTTCCTATTGAAACAATAATCACCGCCACCACACTAAAAATAAAGTATTCTTTTCGACTTTTCTTCGATTACGCAAGCGGTGAAAGTACTTCACAGTTTGTTCTCTGGATGCTCGCTGAAAACAACGGAACGTCAGTTTTCGCCCACTGGCCGGCTGCGAGCGACACAGTAAGGTGTTGATTAGAACAGTTCTGTTTCAGAATTTTCAAATTGAAATCCAGGATCGTTATCCACCCATCTATTGCATTACTCCCATCGTTATGTTTGTTATATTTTATTATGAAAGTTTACGTTTGTTAAATAGTCTGTTGACAGTGCAAGTGAAATTTGCTCAGTGTAGCTGTATCTTGTGCTTCGTGAATAAATAAATAAATAAATAAACATCATTTGGCACACTTCATAAAGTCTGGAAAATCGACGTCAGTGCCAGCAGCCTTTCCTCTACAGCTGGAGGCCGTACTAAAGCTGAACAGAAAGACGTAAACAATATTTGTACGACGAGTTAAAGTTTATAGCGCCATGTTAGTAAAATATTTAAAAAAGCAAGCCATGAAAGCCCTGGGCGGGGTGGAAGGTAAAAGGCACGTGTTGGGGTAGAGTGGTTAGCTCTACGCCCGTCCGCCTTTGCCCCCAGATTTTAACCTGGTACTTATGTTTGGTGCAGGCTGCGTGAACCTCAGGGCCATATGCATCTTCGGAAGTGTAAATCACGTTTCTTCAATTTTTCGACTTCCTAACAGGAAATCGAACCCACGTCTTTCTGGGTGAGCCAAGCACGCCTTTACTACCTCAGACAGGAAAGTAAAATGCATTATACTTACGTAAACGCTGAGATGGGGTCAGTAAAGGCATCACTATTATTTCAGCCCTGGGTAGAACGGAGACTGACAATGGTAGTAAACAGCCAGAATAAATTAGCGTTTGGCTGAGGGTAAGGTATAAGGAAAAGCGACAGTTAAGGGAATAAAGAGAGGCGATTAAATTTCTGTTCACAGGGCGCAAATATTTATTTGATAATCTCAGCTTCCCCGTACCTTTCCATCTGCAACTCCGTCACATGTCTTCAAAAGAAGAGTCATTTCGCACGTCGCTGTTGAAGAATGAATGTCATAAATGTTTGACTGGGATAGATTGCACACTGTGCGTATGTTTGTGTAAGAAGATCCAGTCGGTTGATTTTTGTGACTAGTTTGCTTCTTAGATATCAATTACCCATTATTATCTTACATTAACAACTATTTTCGGCCGATGACCTAAATATTAGGCCCCTCTAAACGGCAATCTAACATCAAAAACTGAAGATGGCGCGAGTTGAAGTTTATAGCGCCATGTTCGTAAAATATATAAAAATGTAAGCCATGAAGGCCCTGGGCGGGGTGGAGGTAAAAGGCACTTGTTGCCCAGGCAAATGCTGGGGCTGTACTTTAATTAAGGCTACGGCCGCTTCCTTTCCACTGTTAGCCCTTTCCTATCCATCGTCGCCATAAGACCTATCTATGTCGGTGTGACTTAAAGCCAGTTGAAAATAACTCACCCAAATAATATAAAATCTTTAATTTTATAGACATAAAATCTTCGGGGTAATGCAGCCCGTGATTGCATTTGTGTTCTGAAAGTTGGTGCGTGTAGACTCAATATTGCAAGTTCATTTTCTGAAATAAAGCATAAGTTTCGTTTGTGTGGTCTGAACAGAGCATGATCGCGTTGGCGTTACACCAGTATCAGTTATTTCTGTCTGACGTTCGCAGTAAACCGTTAGTTTTTACAGCTGTGCCCTTGCCTCCGCATGAGCCGTTACTTCTTCCGCTGGAACATCACTAAACATTTTTCCGATTCACCATCGCTGTCGTCGTTACCCGTAGAATTTCGCCATCCGACATCATGCCCTGCTGTCATTTTGCAACAAGTCATTACGTTACTGCCATCTACACCCGATGATGTTTCTGGTGTGAAAGGATCAGCCGTCAGCACATTTCGTAATAATGTCTGACGTTGCCCAGGGTACACCCGATTGCTATTTAAATCTCTTTTTGCCATAATTGCAATCTTCGGTATGCGAAGAGAAGTAGCTGCAAATAAGGAAAGGACAAAGATTAAGCACGAAAGTACTCATCTACTGCATGGACACGAGCTTCCAGTACAGAAACTGAAATCTAGGAAGAGCTTCCTACGAACATCTCAGGAACTTATAGTACCAGCTGAGAAGGCAAGGATACAGCTATGGAAGACGAAGATCCCCCAAGGTTCTGAGCAGATGGCGGTTGAGGAACGTTTGCCACCCGGTTGCAATGAGAGCTGGACAATCTGGAAATCTCTCAATAGGTTGAGATCAGGAGTGGGAAGGTCCAAAGTTAATTTGGCAAGATGGAGCTTCATCAATGGCGACAACACAAAGTGTGACTGCGGAGAAGATCAAACTATCCAGCATATGCTTCAGTGTCCGCTGTGTCCATCTTTGTGCACGCAAGATGACCTGCATCGAGCTACGAAGAGAGGACTCGAAGTAGCGTTGTATTGGACCAAGATTATTTAAATGTTACTTGAAATTATTGTAACTGTTTTCTCTTTTTTGATGTATCTGACACGAGAATAATAATAATAATAAAAATAATAATAATCTACACCCGATTTCCCCGTGCGGATGGGGGCGGTGGAATAACTTCCACGGTATTGCCTGCCTGTCGTAAGAGGCGACTAATTGTGGGACCAGGGCTCCTAACTTGGGAGCTCAGGTTGGCGACCACAGTTACCTTCACTGAATCTGGCATTGATTCATCTTACTAGCGTCAGGTTACCTCTCTTGGTCAACTTGTGTTCTTTACCGATCCCAAGGGTGTTGGGTTTACAATCTACTGACACAGATAGGTCTTACGGCGACGATGGGATAGGAGTGGGAAGGTGGCGATCGTGGTCGTAATTAAGATACAGCCCCAGTATTTGCCTTGTGTGAACATAGAAAACCATCTTCAGTGCTGCCCACAGTGGGGTTCAAACCTAGTTATTAGGTTTACGAGCCCCAGGGATTTTTAATTTTCAACCCATTTGTGACCTTTCGCCGATACCATTATTCTTCAATGTGTCGGACCTCCTAAATTTTCCTTCGGATTAGTGTTAATAGAGGATGGTTGCCCACTTACACTTCCTCCTAAAGCAGTAATCATCACCCCGACCTCTTCATCCGATTAACCAGAAATCTACCCTGCTTTGTGCTTTCAATTGTTTGTCGATAAGAACAAGCAATATATTTTCCAAATCATGCCATTTCACTCACGGATATTCATAATATGGGAGCAATGGAATATACAGCTTCTTAACTCTGTAAGAGATAGTCCTACGCCGACCTTTCAAGATCTTTACGTTGCGCGCGTTGAGAACATAACGTATTCTTCAAAGGACGTTCATATCTTCGCGTAAATGAAAAACCCAGTTCGGATAAACAATGTTCTAGTGTATAGGCTTACTTAATTATTAAAATAAGCCACCTCTGTGGTGTAGAGGTTACCCACCTTCCCCTTACCCGGAGTCCCGGGTTCTATTCTGAGCCACTTCAAGCATTTTAAGTCCAGACTGTGCGCTGGAACGCGGTACAGCAAGCTTCATGAGACCAGCTGAGAAGCTGGCTGATATGAGAAGCAGTGGTCTCGGTTACCAATATGGCTGAAGAATTCGTTACGTTGATCACGTATACACACAAGACACCACACTACCAACCACGACAGAAGCTCGCGATGGTGAAGACATCTCACCACTTAGGGTTGACGTCAGGAGGGGCATCCAACTATAAAACAGGGCAATTTTACATGGGGTACACAGTCTTTAAGACTCGCCCCAAGAGGGTGTGGGAAAAACGTTGGAAGAAAAAGAAAAACGAATAACCGATTTGTTCACTGAGGTCGACGAATTGAAATCATTTCCAGAACATTATGTTACAAGAAAAGCATCTAGGCCCCTATAATTGGATTCTCAGATATAATTTCCTTGATGAATTATTCGCCCTTGAGCAAATACGCTTACTATTTCTACTTCGGCACCAAGGTCACGTTTTATGACATTCATTCATGGGAACGGTATAATGACCAGACCTTGAGTACTGTGTACTGAGTCTATCCAATTTTCTTGACTCCGAACCTTATATTCCAACAACTTATGTGCGCTCCTTAATCGTGCTAGGTTCTCCTGAACGAACGAATGAACGAACGAATGAATGAATGAATGAATGAATGAATGAATGAATGAAAAAATAAAATAGTGATTGTAATTATAGTATTTCCACTGTCTGATTGATAGCCCAGATCTTTAATACATTTGTTTAACGTTAAAGATTAAGTGGAAGCTCTCGGAAAATAGAGTTTGAGATGGCATTTACGTATCTTTCTGGACTGCCGAGAATGGGGTTCGAACCCACGAATGCAAGTTCACAACTACGTGACTCAAACCATGTAGTCAACTCGCTCGGTCGGTTTCTCTGTCATTATATTTCTTTTCATTAGTGTTAAGGAAGGATAGTTCCCCAGTTGCACTTCCTCTTAAAATAACAATTAAAACCACCGCGGGGCACATTTTTTTCAATAGTTCCTCTTTTCTTTTCTTTTCTTTTCTTTTCTTTTCTTTTCTTATCATCCCAACTCAGACCATTCTGATCGCTCTCCTCCAGATCCACATTCTTGCTGCTTTCAGCTTTTTCTTTTCTTTTAAACCTGACGTCTATGTCTCACTTCCATGTAAGTACCCGTATGCTCAAAATTACTTCCTTTCTTTCTTAATCCGTTTACCCTACAGGATTGGCGTTCCCCTCAGACTCAGCGAGGGATCCCACCTCTACCACCTCAAGGGCATTGTCCTGGAGCTTCAGACTCTGGGTCGCGGGATACCTTTTTTTTTTCTATTGGCTTTACGTCGCACCGACACATTTGGTCTTATGGCGACGATGGGATAGGAAAGGCCTAAGAGTTGGAAGTAAGCGGCCGTAGCCTTAATTAAGGTACAGCCCCAGCATTTGCCTGGTGTGAAAATGGGAAACCATGGAAAACCATCTTCAGGGCTGCCGACAGTGGGATTCGAACCTAAAATCTCCCGGATGCAAGCTCACAGCCGCGCCCCTCTAACAGCACGGACAACTCGCCCCGTGGTCGAGGGATACAACTGGTCAGGAGGACCACTACCTCGCCCAGGCGACCTCACCTGCTATGCTGATCAGAGGCCTTGTGGGGGGATGGGAAGATCGGAAGGGATAGGCAAGGAAGAGGGCAGGAAGTGGCCGTGGATTTAAGTTAGGTACCATCTCGGCATTTGCCTGGAGGGGAAGTGGGAAACCACGGAAAACCACTTCGAGGATGGCTGAGGTGGGAATCGAACCCCCCTCTACTCAGTTGACCTTCCTAGGCTGAGTGGACCCCGTTCCAGCCCTCGTACCACTTTTCAAATTTCTTGGCAGAGCCGGGAATCGATCCCGGGCCTCCCGGGGTAGCAGTTAATCACACTAACCACTACACCACAGAGGCGGACTTATACTCAAACTTGTGTTCATTAATCGCGACTTCTTGGGTTCGAACTCTTTCTTCCCAGCGTTCTTCTTCTTTTGACCTCCTTTGTTATCGTGGACAATAATGCTTCCAAAATTACTTCATTTGCGCGACTTCGAGTTCTACCATAGTTGATCCTTGAATTGGTTTCGTGTGATGTACGCATTTTTCTCAAAGGTGATAATCACACCCAGCCGGCCCCGCAATGTAGGGGTAGCGTGCCTGCCTCTTACCCAGAGGCCTCGGGTTCGATTCCCGGCCAGGTCAGCGATTTGTACTTCAATGTGAGGGATGGTTCGAGGTCCACTCAGCATGCGTGATTACAGTTGAGTTTTCTGACGGTGAAATAGCGAGCGCGGTCTAGAAAGCCAAGAATAACGGTCGAGAGGATCCGTCGTACTGACCACACGACACCTCATAATCTGCAGGCCTTCTGGCTGAGCAGCGGTCGTTTGGTAGGCCATGGC
This sequence comes from Anabrus simplex, assembly GCF_040414725.1. Lineage (NCBI taxonomy): Eukaryota > Metazoa > Arthropoda > Insecta > Orthoptera > Tettigoniidae > Anabrus > Anabrus simplex. The sequence goes on along the minus strand of NC_090273.1, from coordinate 78,113,908 downwards.
CCCTCAGCGCTGTTGCACCACGGGGCTTGGTTTTTGGATAATTACTTCTTCTTCTTTATCTGCTTACCCTCCAGCGTCGGTTTTTCCCTCGGACGGAGCGAGGGATCCCACCTCTACCGCCTCAAGGGCAGTGTCCTGAAGCGTCAGACTCTGGGTCGGGGATACAACTGGGGAGGATGGCCAGTACCTCGCCCAGACGGCCTCTACTGCAATGCTGAACAGGGGTCTTGTGGAGGGATGGGAAGATTGGAAGGGATAGACAAGGAAGAGGGAAGGAAGAGGCCGTGGCCGTAAGTTAGGTACCATCTTGGCATTTGCCTGGAGGAGAAGTGGGAAACCTCGGAAAACTACTTCCAGGATGACTGAGGTGAGAATCGAACCCACCTTTACTCAGTTGACCTCCCGAGGCTGAGTGGACCCCGTTCCAGCCCTCGTACCACTTTCCAAATTTCGTGGCAGAGCCGGGAATCGAACAGTAACCACTACACCACAGAGGCGGCCTTTTGGATAATTACACCTCTTGAAATCTACCTGCAGTCTAGTCTAGCCACCTTAAGCTACTGTATCTCACAATCGCAGTATGCGTGCGAAATCGGTCATTTGATTGCTTCTTTTCTTTCAAGTGGAATGACGAAAACGGTTAGTGTCTATTATGAACATGTAAAAACATTGGATATAATAAAAAAAAGTTCGATGAGAAATAGAATGGGACCAACTTTGCGTGAGAAGTTCTTTAGGCGCTGAAGAGGGGGTATGACGTGACGGATAGGATTAGTTTTTTTTAAACATACCTTTTTCCAGATATTAGACGGGAAATTAAAATGGCCTCCAGCGTATTGCCATAGGCTTGATGTTTGTGGATTATTCAAGCCTTCTGTTTTCGATTAGCAACTCTCGCTTTGGGTGAACCTGTTTTCTTCTTTCCTCTTTATCTTTATTCTCTACTACTTAGAGGCTGTTGTTATTGATTCCTATTCGTGAACATATCTGATTCGTTTTTTCATGGGATTTAAATGTATGCGTCGGAATTTACTTGTACACACTCCTGGAAGTGATGTACAGTACCTAGGAAAGCTTGCTACTTCCAGCGAAAATCAGTTAATGAACTTATGGTACGAATTGGTCTGCAAGTGTTTTGCCTTATTCGTGTTGATACAAATGTTGAATTGTCGAATGAAATTCACGAGTTATAATTTTTGAAACATTTTGAGAACTTACAAAATACCGGGTCTGGAATGGAATGAATGAAGCCCCCATCTAGTGGCGAGGATAGGAATTGTGCTGGCTGCCGAAGTCTATCGCACTCCTCTGGGGCAATGATTAATGAATGACAGATGAAATTAAATGATATTGGAGAGCGTTGCTGGAATGAAATATGACAGGGAAAACTGGACCCAGAGAGAAACCTATCTCGCCTCCGCTTTGCCCAGCACGCATCTCACGTGGAGTGACAAGGATTTGAACCACGGAACCCAGCGGTGAGAGGCCGGCGCGCTGCCGCCTGAGCCACGGAGGCTCCCACGTATTTTTTTTTTTTTTTTTTTTTTTTACAAGTTGCTTTATGTCACACCGACACAGATACGTCTTATGGCGGCGATGGGACAGGAAAGGGCTGGCAGTGGAAAGGAAGCAACCGTGACCTCAATTAAGATTGCCTGGTGTCAAAGTGAGAAACCACGGAAAACGATATTGTGGGCTGCCAACAGTGGGGTTCGAACCCACTAATACTGGCCATACTTAAGCGACTGCAGCTATCGAGCTCGTTCCATATACAGTCGAACCTCGATATCTCGAACCTCCATTACTCGAATTTTCAGTATCTCGAAGTAACTTAAATTTCCCGGTCGTTTGTCTTATTCTTCACTCATATTTATCTCTGTATTAGTCGAAATTCGGTTACACGAATTTCTGGATTTCTCGAAGGAAACGTTTGCTCCCTTCAAGCAAAAAGTACTCTAACTCGAATTTTGTACAACATTAACTGTGCAATATAGCGTTTGTGGTTTGTGAGGAAGAGTTATCAAGTAGAGGAAGGGTTACAGTGATACTGGGTGCTAATATGCCGGGAACCGAAAACCTAAAACTTCTAGTGATCGGCGAAGCCTCGCTGTTTCTCGGTTGTGAATTCATTACCGGTCACGTACGAAAGCAACCCCGGAAGTCGTGGATGACAAGCTCCATTTACGAATCTTGGCTGCGTGGTATTGACGAGAAGTTTCAACGTCTCTTCCGTAGACAGCTGCCCTGCTCATCTCACGATGATAGTTTAGGAGTTAAAGGCAGTGCGTGTGGTTTTCTTGCCACCGAACTTAACATCCAAACTACAGATCATGGACCAAGGGGTGATTAAAATCTTGAAGCATTTCCATAGGAAGAGCGACGTTCAGAGAACTCTGAGAGGAATTGAATCCAAGGAGTCATTAACAGACATTAATCTATTACAGTCGATAAGAAATCGTGGGCGGATGTAAAGCAGGAAACTGCTTCCGCAAAGTAGGATTTTTGAAAGGTGACTTGGAAGCTTCAGAACACGAAGGGGGGAAGTCACTCCTATTCCTGAAGAATGGGTGGAGTTACCTGCGAAGCTGATTTTGAGGTTTACTGAAATGTGGACTCTGACGTTATAGTGGCCGAACCTCCCATGGATACCGTCAACTCTGCTGCCGAGTTAGAAGAAGAGGAGCTGGAGCTGCTCTCTCTTGTACCGTCAGCAGTCCAGGTGTTAAGTGCAGTGGCTATTCTTCGATTGTACATTCAGTCGAATGTAAATGACCAAGTATTTGTACATTAATAAATGTTGTTGATAAGTAAGTGAAAGAAAAGAAGGTTAACAATAAAAACAAAAGAGACTAACGTGTTTTTTTTGTTCAAAAGTGTTAACGGAGGTATGTTTCTTGTTTCACTACTGTATGTACTGTACCCTGTCTTGTAATAAGTTCCTATCAAGTGAAATGGCGTATGGCTTTTAGTGCCGGCAGTGTCTGAGGACATGTTTGGCTCGCCAGGTGCAGGTCTTTTGATTTGACTCCCGTAGGCGACCTGCGCGTTGTGATGAGGATGAAATGATGATGAAGACGACACATACACCCAGGCCAGCGAAATTAACCAATGATGGTTAAAATTCCCGACCCTGCCGGTAATCAAACCCGGGACCCCTGTGGCTAAAGGCCAGCATGCTAACCATTTAGCCATGAAGCCTGACAGTAAGTTCCTATAATACGTCATCATCATCATCAGCATCTGTTTACCCTCCAGGTTCGGTTTTTCCCTCGGACTTAGCGAGGGATCCCACCTCTACCGCCTCAAGGACAGTGTCCTGGAGCTTCAGACTCTTGGTCGGGGGATACAACTGGGGAGTATGACCAGTACCTCGCCCAGGCGGCCTCACCTGCTATGCTGAACAGGGGCCTTGTGGAGGGATGGGAAGATTGGAAGGGATAGCCAAGGAAGAGGGAAGGAAGCGGCCGTGGCCTTAAGTTAGGTACCATCCCGGCATTCGCCTGGAGGAGAAGTGGGAAACCACGGAAAACCACTTCCAGGATGGCTGAGGTGGGAATCGAACCCACCTCTACTCAGTTGACCTCCCGAGGCTGAGTGGACCCCGTTCCAGCCCTCGTACCACTTTTCAAATTTCGTGGCAGAGCCGGGAATCGAACCCGGACCTCCGGGGGTGGCAGCTAATCACGCTAACCACTACACCACAGAGGCGGCTCCTATAATACGTACGGGTTGTAATTAAAGTTATGCCGTAAAATACGAGTTTGTTTGTATATTTTCGAGTACTCGTAAAAATACTGTGTTAAGTACATGTCTTTAGATACATATGACTCATTTATTTGCTACACATGCTCAAAAAAGGTATTCTATATATCTGGAACGGTTCGCCCGGAAGGACGTGGGTTCGAATCCCTGTCAGGAAGTCGTAAAATTTAAGAAACCAGATTTCCACTTCCGGAGGTGCATATGGCCCTGAGGTTCACTCAGCCTACACCAAAAATGAGTACCAGGTTAAATCCTGGGGGCAAAGGCGGCCGGGCGTAGAGCTAACCACTCTACCCCATCACGTGCCGAGGTTACGAATAGTGGAAGCCTTTACCTTCCACTCCTCCAAGGGCCTTTATGGCCTGTACCGAGGAGACTTTGCTTTGCTTTGCTTTTGATATGTCTGGAAATTTCGATAACTCGAAATCAAATTCAGCTCCCGAGATGAGTCGAGATATCGATGTTCCTCTGTACTTCTTATATACTAACAGTCAGTGCGCTTGTTACACGAGGATCCTCAACATGAAACAACCCATGTCTGTGCTTTGAGAGTTGGAGGCTATTCACTCTTCCGGCACGGCTAGCACGTGGCGATGTTGGCACGCTCGAGATGTGGCGGCCATCCAGCTGGATCAGACTGCGCGTCAGCTACAAACTCCGTTATTTTCCTCTTCTTACTGGATTAAAGCCACATTTATCAAATTCATAGAAAACTAACGAATGGAAGACGTTCATATTTCTAAATATATTCTCATTTGGCACTGACAAAATAAATAAAAAAAGTAAAAAAGGACTAGCCTGGGACACACCTGCACAGCTTACAGGATGGGAATCCCTAAGTGGATAGAAAGTTTGAGAGACGTCTGCGAAGTGGCATACAATTGATTTCGAGTATATCTGCATGCGAGACTGGCACTGTGAAGACTAGGCATAGCAATGTCCACGGAGGATTCTGATGGAGTTCATGGCACTAACAATGGAGCTGTTTGAGTTGGAAAAGAAAGATTTTAATGAAATTTGGGTAAATGATCGGTTGATCTAGAGTCCTACATTTACAACGTGTTCTCTATGTCGCATCGACACAGATAGTTCTTATGGCGACGATGGGATAGGAAAGGGCCAGGAATGGGAAAGAAGCGGCCAAGGCCTTAATTAAGATACAACTGGTGTAAAAAAGGGGAAACCACAGAAAATCATGCTTACAGCTGCGCGCCCTTATTCGCACGGCCAACTCGCCTGGTGTGACCTAAATTTAATTATAATAAACTTTCTTTCTTTCTTCCTTTCTTTCTTTCTTTCGTAATCGGTTTACCCTCCAGTGTTGGTTTTTCCCTCAGACTCAGCCACGGATCACTTCTACCGCCCCAAGGATAGTGTCCTGGAGCGTGAGACTTTGGCTCGGGTGGATACAACTGGGAAGGAGGACTAGCACCTCGTCCAGGCCGCCTCACCTGCTTTGCTAAACAAGGGCCTTGCGTGGGGATGGGAATATTGGAAAGGATAGGCAAGGAAGAGAAAACCCCCTGTGCGTAGGGGTGGTAGAATAACACCCACGGTGTCCCCTGCCTGTCGTAAGAGGAAAAGGGGCACCAGGGGCTCTGAAATTTGGAGTGTAGGTTGGCGACCACGTGACCCTTAGCTGAGTTCTGGCATTGTTTCACTTTACATGTGCTAGTCTTCTCACTTTCATCTATCGTATCCGATCTCCCTTGGTCAACTCTTGTTCTTTTCCGACCCCGACGGTATTAGGTTGTGACGCCTAGGGAACCTTTCATTTTCACGCCATACTTGGCCTTTGACATTCATTGGTCGATATCTTCATTTTTCAAAGTGTCTGATCCCTCTGATTTTCTTTCTGATTAGTATTATATAAAGGATGGTTGCCTAGTTGTACTTCCTCTTAAAACAATAATCACCATCACCACCACCACCACCATCACCACCACCACCACCACCACCACCACCACCACCACCACTACGGAAGAGAGAAGAAAGCGGCCTTAAGTTAGGTACCATCCCGGATTTTTCCTGGAGAAATGGGAAACCACGGAAAACAACTTCGAGGATGGCTGAGGTGGGAATCGAATCCCCTCTACTCTGTTGATCACTCGAGGCTGAGTGGACCTCATTCCAGGCCCCTTGTACCACTTTTCGAATTTCGTGGCAGAGCCGAGAATCGAACCCGGGCCTCCGGGGGTTGCAGCTAATCACACTAACCACTCCCCACATAGGCGGACAATAATAATAATAATAATAATAATAATAATAATAATAATAATAATAATAATAATAATAATAATAATAATAATAATTCTGCCGCGATGAGTTAAAATTAATCGCTGAAAAATAGCAATGATAGTCTAGATTTTTAGGAAGATGTATTTATAAGAGTCTCGCTTCTTGTGGTGGAATTCTTCAGAAATGGCCCAGTGTCGTGGACTGAATTACATTTTCTCCAGCTTAGTTACTGTACTTTTGAAATAAACCACAATGGCACCAAATGTCTGTTTCATCAGCTTTACTCTCTCTATGGAACAATGGGGGCTACCACTCGTGAAGCACATCTGGATGCGCTTATGTATTGGTGATTAATTGCCAATATTTCATTTGAAATAATATTGGTCGTTCCGGCTGTGGTATTTAATTATTTATTTAATTTCACGCAGGCATGCAGTATGTTTCGTGGTGTCGGTTCGGAAGGGAGGGAGGATGATACGTTGTTACGATCCTCGTTGGGATAGAAGTCTTGTTGGTAGTTGCATCGAAGTGTTAGAATAAACTCTGTCAAGACGCTTGGAGTTTTCCTTTGCGACGTCGCTGGAGGCATCATAATCCGATTTGGAGAAGTGTTTACTTATTGTTGTTACTTCATTTTAGTGGGCATATGTCTGGCTCCATGGCTAAATGGTTAGCGTGCTGGCCTTTGGTCACAAGGGTCCCGGGTTCGATTCCCGGCAGGGTCGGGAATTTTAACCATAATTGGTTAATTTCGATGCCACGGGGGCTGAGTGTATGTGTCGTCTTGATCATAATTTCGTCCTCATCAAGACACGTAGGTCGCTTAAGGGAGTCAAATCAAAAGACTTGCATCTGGGGAGCCGAGCTTGTCCTCGGACACTCCCGGCACTAAAAGCCATACGCCATTTCATTGCCATTTCAGTAGGCACCACTTGTGCCTAGGTGATGTTATGTGTCAAGAAGATGTAAAAATAGTACTGTATCTGCGCAAATTGTTACGATTGTTTGTAAGCTCTACGGTGAAAACGGGCCAGCAGTATGGCTATGAAAGAAACACCCGCTAATCGCCCGGGATGTTAAACAGGGTACTGTGTACGTCACAGCAAGCACAGTTTCATACATAAAGAACAGAAGATCAGATTTGCTCATCTGAGATTGGAGGCTGCAGGATACATCCATGATATCCCCTACCTGTCATAAGAGGCGACTAAAAGAGGCCCCTTTGGCTTCAACTTGGGAGCGTCGGTTGGCGACCACGAGGCCCTTAGTTGAGTCCTAACATTGTTTGCATTTACTTGTGTCAAGCTCCTCACTTTCATCTATCCTATCTGATCTCCCTTGGTCAACTCTTGTTCTTTTCCGATCCCAACGATATTAGATTTCGACACCTAGGGAGTTATTTTCACGCCCTTCGTGGGCCTTGTATTTCTTTGGCCGATACCTTCATTTTTCGAAGTATCATACCCCTTCAATTTTTTTCCTCTCTGATTAGTGTTATATAGAGGATGGTTGCCTAGTTTGTACTTCCTTTTAAAACAGTAATCACTACCATCAGCACCTTCGTGGCTCTTCCCTTTCTTTCAGCATTAAGTTACTTTCAGTCTTGGAGGGATGTGTGAAACAGATCTGCAGTCTATGTAACAGAACTTGAGCTGTGGAGTTACTTCAACGGCGATGACTTGCTGTGATATTGACTTCCTGATAAGAAAAAAATGTTGAAGTGCCCGCTCAAATAAAACTGTTTATTGCGACATCGCTTTAACGACGTTCTGGATATAACGGCGAAATCTAACGGTCCTGTCTAAATCCTATATAAACACTGTATTTTAAAAAATCGCTTAGTGCAGTACGACCTCGCTTGTAACGACATATCGTACAAAACGACTTATTTTCATCACATTTTCGGAGAAAAGTATCGGCTATAACAACGTCCAGTGTTGATTTGTATTCTTTACGTATTTGGGGGCTGCTGACAACGATATCATTGTAGATTTCAAATCAGTCTGTCTGTTAAATAGTCAAGGCAAGCATCGCTGTGAAGATGTTGAGATAAAGGACAGTATTTAATATTGAAAGTGTCACACATTATATAGCGATTAGAAAATGAGGAAACAAACGTCAGTATCGCGAAGGAATTTGGTGTTAACACACTGGACGATTTCTACAATTTGGAAGGTGAGAGAGAAAATACAGTCTCTTTTGGAAGAAAATTATTTAAGAATCAAGCGGACCAGGTTATCTGAATATAAAAATAGTGGAGAATATTTACTTGAATGGTTTAAGCAGCAAACAACAAATAATGTCCTGACCAATGAAATTCCTCGCATTCACACTCCATAAATACAGTACTTATTTCAATTGAAAATTAAAATAAAAATGAAAATCCACAGCCTGTTTACAGTCATATGACTAGGTCGGGAATGGAATGAATGAAGCCCCCATCTTGCGGCGAGGATAGGAAATGTGCCGGCTGCCGAAGCCTGTCGAACTCCTCTGTGGCAATGTTTAATGACTGACAGATGCAATGAAATGATATTGGAGGGTGTTGCTGGAATGAAAGATGACAGGGAAAATCGAAGTACCCGGAGAAAAACCTGTCTCACCTCCGCTTTGTCCAGCACAAATCTGACATGGAGTGACTGAGATTTGAACCACGGAACCCAGCAGTGAGAGGCCGGCACCCTGCCGCCTGAGGCATGGAGGCTTACTTATTTCTCTTATGTTTTTTGAAGTTTGAACTTATTTTTTAATTAACTATGTACATGTACAGAATAAATCTTACAGATATGACATTTTTAGCAACAACAACAAAACCGGTTTGTACGACTATCGGTTACAACGACCGTTGATTGGCAGTCCCTTTGGGGTCGTTACAAACTATTTCGACTGTATATGTATCGAAAATTCGAAGCCTAATCATTGTGTTTGCAGGTGATGAAGAATATGCACTTGCTATTATGTCCCTATAAAGAAGGTAACGAAACAATGGTTCATACAGCTTATGATGTACTGATTCACCGTGCTATCCTACCAGAAGTTCAATGTCGGTACATGCCTTTCTATATCTCCTTTCTGAAATCTGGCGACCATAGAGGTGCACATCTCTTAGGGCACTCAGGGTAAATCCTACATATACTGGAAGAACCCGAGAACAGTTGTGGTACCAGGCAGTGTATAACGCTGTAGCCCGCGGGCTGTGAAGTGATTCAGTGAGCGGAAATTGTTAGTCGTAACAGGTCCTTGTTTTAGTGTCACCAGACTGCTTAAAACTAACGTCAACAGTGAACTCAGTATATTTTCAAGAAACATTATTTTTAAATATGATGTCATGGACCAGGTGGGAGGTTATCTTCCAATAAGGTCTTTGGTAATTTTACCACATTAACAGGTCCACGCGAGCTGCTGCGGTAAACGAAGCGTGAAGTGGAACTAAGCATAATACATGGGGAAACGCGTTTGAGGACTACATTTTGAGAGAAATATTTTAAAACCAGAGAAAATACCCACTAGCCTGAATCCCTGGGCTGTGCTATGAATTACATCGTCAGATATAGTACAAGGTTGAAATGTCGATTGTAGCCGACTGAGAATCTGCATGATATTGAAGCATATGGAGGAACGGCAAGGAAAAGACCACTTCACCGCACGTTGACTACGACTGATACCAAATATATTGTACAGACACTCGCTAAAAATGAGATAAGGTTCGCTCAGCGTAACTGACTTTAAAGCGAAAGATAAATGATGGAAATCTTACCTCGTAATAAGTTACTTGCAGAGGAGAGATGTGTTCATCATGGCTGTCAGGGACCAACCAACCCGCACAAAACATTACATTTACTTTTGACATAAATATGTCTTATGGCTCCGGGGTCATCTGAAATTAGGAATACAAGGTGTGTAACACGATGTTACCTAGCAACCGTGCAGGCTGTGATGTGAAGTAATGAAGGATGGCCGTCATATAAGACATAGTCATACAAGCCATAATTATAATCATTTGATTTTCCCATAGGGAAATTTGACACTATTTTTATAACCTAACATCAACAATCGTAAATCAACTCGGGATTTTAAGTTAAGAGATAGAAGATTTTCTTACAAAAGTTTAAGGTAATTAATGCCATGATAAATAAAGTTGTTTATATGCTGTACATTATTTTGTCTTTCCTAAAAATTTTGTCCGACGAGAGATGGCCAGTTTTGAAACTAGACGACTCATACATTATGTACTGTTTGTATCATCGACGCACTGTCTTCTTTATAACTTTGTATCAGTCTGTTATGACTCATTTTGCGAGACTAGTTGATGTATATTCAGAATTCACTGTTTAAAAAGTAAGGTGCATGCTTCATGTACTGCAGAGTGCGCTGTGCTTCCCGGAGTGCAGCCTGAAGTGGGACAAGGCCAACGGGCTGTACCGCAACCCGCGTTACTCATCTATGTTGTGGGCGGACAGATCAACCCCCTGGGCGGAACAAGCTGAATGAAGGACGAAGTATTCCACTAACCCATGTTGAATACTGTACTTGATTTGTTGGCTTCGTTTTGGGGACAACGCAGAATTGCAGCCAGTACATTGACTGTGTCAGTATTGTATTCGTCACTGGGATGTCTCTTTAACGGTGCGTAATTATTTTCTGCTTTGTATCCGAATGTGCTCCGGTAGAAATACCGTAAATAAAGCTGTTATCCATTTACCTTTCTCGTTTGTGATGAAATCCTGGACGAACCTCTTTCGGGAAGATTCTCATTTGTCGATCAGTAATCGATTTGATACTTCCTACTCACATTTAAATTCCAGTGTTAGTAAGGAGGATTCTGCGGTATCCGTTTCTTATTAACAAAGCTATTATTATTATTATTATTATTATTATTATTATTATTATTATTATTATTATTATTATTATTAGTATTATTAACATTGCCGGCCCCGCGGTGTAGGGGTAGCGTCCCTGCCTCTTACTCAGTTGCCCCGGCTTCGATTCCCGGCCAGCTCAGGGATTTTTACGTGGATGTGAGAGCGGATTCAAGGTCCACTCAGCCTACGTGATTACAGTTGAGGAGCTATTTGATGGTGAGATGGCGGCCCCGGTCTAGAAAGCCAAGAATAACGGCCGAGAGGATTCGTCGTGCTGACCGCACGACACCTCGTAATCTGCAGGCCTTCGGGCTGAGCAACGGTCGCTTGGTAGGTCATGGCCCTTCGGGACTGTTGCGCCATGGGCTTTAGTGTGGTTTGTTATTATTATTATTTACGTTTCTGTTCGTCCCAAATTCGATTCCCGGCTCTGTCAAAGACTTAAAAACTGGCCCGAGGAATGGAACGGGATTTGATCCTAATCCTTAGGGATCCTGAAAGTGGATGTTCGTTGGTTTCTCCTCTTCATATCTAGATAAATTACCCCTATCGAATCGTAGCCTATTCCGTCTTGTTCCCCATCCCTGAAAGGCTCCGTTCGATTTAGCAGGCATATGGGCTAAGGATCAATCCCCGGGGTACTCCTGAGAGCAGTATTGAGGTGATATCTCCCGCTTAGTCCGTGGAAATCGGCCGAACGCAGAGCTTAAATAACAATGCATTATCATCATGTCGACATCGCGTGCACGGAATGTGATTTGATGCCATTTGGGTTGCTTGCATGTCAGTTTCGACGTTTCATATTACTCCATCAGATGGCATAGAAACCTGCACTCCGTGGGAATCCTATTGCTGAGGTTTATTTCCTTTACTCCGGTAAATCCCCAATATTACACTTGCCGATATCGTGCGAGATGGAGCGCCGAATAACCCTATTTTCACCATTCAAGTATCCGACCACCTGTGCTCACTTTGAACCTGCGATCTTGAGATTGGGATGTCGGTACTCCACCACTGATCCACAGAAGGGGAATAATAATGGGGGCAATATTAACCCACCCGGCAGACTGAGGTTCGAATCTCGGTTGGGATTTTCATCTCAAAAATCACGTGGCGTCATGAAGGGCATCCGGCCTAAAACCCCGGCCAAAACCATAATGAGTCTGGGTGGCTTCAGCGACCCCAGAAATATCTCGGATAAGCTTTTAATAATAATAATAATAATAATAATAATAATAATAATAATAATAATACGAAGATGAATATTGAGTAATGATAATCACGACTCCACGTCTCGGAAGTTGTAGTCCTCTGAGGTGAACCCTTTTCTCTTTATCCATTATATTTAAGGTGGCAGCAATGTAAGTTGTGACATAATTACTGGCTGATTAAGAGGATAACAGTGTCGTCCATGTAATAATATTTTTATCGCGTCCTTACGAGCAGCGCTCGAAAATTTTAATACAAATATAAAGTGACGCATGGGCCTACATCTTATGGCTTTAAATTAAGTATACTGGTATAAAAAGGGCTGCCTGGCCGAGGCGGTAAAGGCGTGCTCGGTTCGCCCGGAAGGACGTGGGCTCGAATCCCCGCCAGGAAGTCGTAAAATTTAAGAAACGAGATTTCCACTTCCGGAGGTGCATATGGCCCTGAGGTTCACTCAGCCTACACCAAAAATGAGTACCAGGTTAATTCCTGGGAGCAAAGGCGGCCGGGCGTAGAGCTAACCACTCTACCTCATCGCGTGCCGAGGTTAACAATGGTGGAAGCCTTTACCTTCCACTCCTCCAAGGGCCTTCATTGCCTGTACGGAGGTGACTTCGCTCTGCTTTACTTTGCTTTATACTGGTATAAAAAGGAGAAACTTGACTTAGTGTACAAGCTATCCCTCGATGATTACAGCAAATGGAAGCAAGATAAGTGAAGTCTTACAAATCATCAGCGTGTGTTTGGTCTGCTTTACGTCCATGCACCTGTTCTGCAGTTTGAGCACTGAAATACCTATTTTCAGTGTTTTGAATGATCAAAATTCTCCGATGATGGGACATTTATGTTAATAAACATAAGGTTGTCCGACCTCATTGATGACCTCAGATTATTTATTAGGCTTATTAAAGTAAACAAAACAAAAAAAAAAACACTTGACGCAGGTAACACTGACACAGTACGAATAAACTTGCCGAAGCATCGAAAGTGTGTCTTTTTTGACACAAGATTGCGAGTGCTTTGCTGTACTTTTTCGGAGTTCATGTTAGATCCCAAAAGTTAGTTCTTAAATTTTTGCGACAATGTTTCGATCTCCTTTTCTCCAAAATGATCTAGTTCCTTCCCTTCTGGCCAGGTAAAAGTATCAAGTACCCTAGTGCACATTTCAAAGCTATATTAATTCTGGAGAAACCGTTCCTCTATGTGATTTACCCAATTTTCACCCACTTTTTTTTTGTCAGCTTGAAGAGAAGATCCGGTGCCACTATTCTGCCCTTGTAATTGCACACTCGTAACTTAACGGAATTAAATATATCTGACATCAAAGATAAATCTGAAACTTTGAACTTGATCCGATAAGGAATTTATTATAAACTGTTTTAAATGCATTCAGCTAATAAAAAGAAACCACTTTTCCCTTCGCGAAAATCTAATGATCATAAATATGTCTCCCGTTCATGGTCATCCATCAGCGGCTGCTGGTTTCAGATGGCAACCAGCCATAAGACAGCCTGTACGGTTGCTAGGTAACATACCTTACATCACTGCCTTAACGGTTGTTATGGTTACACTTCCGTCACACATTTGTCGGGTCACGTTACACAAATGTTCGGATTATCCCCAGCCAGAGCACATATTTATGTCAAAAATCAGATGTACTGGCAGGTAAAAATTGGGAATACCAGCGTCAGAAAATTTTTGACGACAGACTCGTATTACCTGTAGCGATGGTGAGCTGGTGCCCGAGACTTTTTGATCTGTGCTTATGAGTATGTGGTGCTACTAGTAATCGTGGCCAATTACCATCAGAGGAATTCCTGGAATATCATCTGGCCATATCCCTCGTGCCCAGCCACATCTCATCTAGGATACCACATTAATTAATTTCCTGGACTACCACTGATACCTTACGTGGATCACTCGTCCATCTTGACCGCAGACTGTAATGTAATCATGATCGCCCTTATATCTCTCCCTATGATTTGATTTCTAACCAATGCTATAGTTTGACTGTTATAACGTAAGGTAAGACGTTTTAACAACAACTGAAACTATTGAAATCCCCCTGTGGGTGGAATGTGGGAGCGGTAAAATATATCTGCGGTATACCCTGACTATCGCATGGGGTGACTAAAAGGGGAAAGTGGTAGTGGTGATTATTGTTTAAGAGGAAGTACAACTTGGCAACCATCCTCTATTAACAGTAATCAGAGGGGAAAAGTGGAAGGGACCCGACACTTCGAAAAATAAAGGTATTGGCCGAAGAAGGCTTCGAATACTCTTATACCATCGGGGTTGGGAAAGAACAAGAGTTGACCAAGGGACGTCGAATAGGATAGATGAAAGTAAGGAGACTGGCACAAGCGAGTGGAAGCAGTGCCAGAACTTAGCTAAAGGCCCCGTGGTCGTCAACCCACGCTCCCGGGTTATTATTTACGATATGCTTTACGTCGTATCGACACAGGTAGGTCTTATGGCGACGATGATCTCAAGTTAAAGAGCCCCTGGGACCTCTTATAGTCGCCTCTTACGACAGGTAGGGGATACCATGGATGTTATTCTACGACCCCCACCGACAGGGGGGGGGTAAAAGGATTGAAACCCTGAGGAGTTAACAAATTGCAAGCGTTGGTTGCCGACCACGGGGTTTCTAGCAGAGTCTGTCTCCTGTGAGTGCAAGAGGTAGAATACAGCTAGGGTATCCGCTGCCTGTCGGAATAGGCGACTAAAAGGGGGCCCGGCTATGGCACTTGAAAAAGAAGCAGGAGGGCTGATTGGTCAGCAAAGTAGGCCTTGTTACAAAGGGCCCTGGGTTTCATTCCTGGCCCCGATTCTTGTATCATAATTGATATCCGTCAGTGCTAGCCGTTAAATCTTTTTTATAAAAGGTGTCAGTTTTCCGTATGGGAAAATCAAATGATCATAAATTTGTGTTATATCTCTCTCGGTCTAAGGGGCTGCCTGGCCGAGGCGGTAAAGGCGTGCTCGGTTTACCCGGAAGGACGTGGGTTCGAATCCCCGTCAAGAAGTCGTAAAATTTAAGAAACGAGATTTCCACTTCCGGAGGTGCATATGGCCCTAAGGTTCACTCAGCCTACACAAAAATGAGTATGTGTTGAGGTTAACAATGGTGGAAGCCTTTACCTTCCACTCCTCCAAGGGCCGTCATTGCCTGTACGGAAGTAACTTTGCTGTTTTTTCTCTCTCGGTCTTGGCCATCCATCAATGGTTACTAATTTCAGGCGACCACCAGCCATAACTTGCACGGTTGGTAGGTAACACTTCTGGCACACATTTTGTTACGTCACATTTTCGGTTGACCCCCCAATATGTCAAAATATTGTCATTTTTGTTTGGAAATTATGATTATTTTTCCGAGATGCACTGTTATAGATATTGCGAAGTGATGAATTTTGATGGGCATATGTTCTAAACTTTTTATTAAAAATACTAAATCAAATCTTGAATTTTTGGCCCGGCATATGGAAATTCAGGAAGGAAAGGAGCTCAGGATTATCAGTTTGCGAATTTATTATTTTGTAAATAAACTTTACCGCATCTTTCTGCTTTCGATCTTCGAAACTTTCTCTTTATGAATTTTTTTTTTTGCTAGGGGCTTTACGTCGCACCGACACAGATAGGTCTTATGGCGACGATGGGATAGGAAAGGCCTAGGAGTTGGAAGGAAGCGGCCGTGGTCTTAATTAAGGTACAGGCCCAGCATTTGCCTGGTGTGAAAATGGGAAACCACGGAAAACCATCTTCAGGGCTGCCGACACTGGGATTCGAACCTACTATCTCCCGGATGCAAGCTCACAGCCGCGCGCCTCTACGCGCACGGCCAACTCGCTCGGTTTTTATGAATTTAGGAGAAGCTCTTTGAGTATGGAAAAAAACAGATCGCAAAGAATAAAACAGGATTATCCGGTCATTACTGCACTGTAGTTTGTAAAACCTAGAATTACGTATTGAATTACGAACACAAGTGGAACAGTTATTGTAGAAATTCTCCCTGAGTGAATTGTTTCCTTTTAAAAAGGCCCAGTGCCCACTATCTTCCCGTAAGGTTTCTTTTGAATTCAGTGGGCTGGAATTTCGTTGAGAAGGAAGCTATTGTGAGATGGGCTGCTAACACTGTAAATCAGAAGGTAGCAATAGAAGAGCTGCCGGATGCCAGTGACAGGCAGAGAGACTTTGGTATGCGAAAGGCAGGTAGACCGACCACGCACCCTTCCCCAGGTAAACATTAGAGGAGAGCACGCAACGTTCCCCGTTTAAAATGCTGCACTGCGTCCCCACCTGAAATAAAAAGTAAACCGCGAGGAAACATCCATTAAATCTATAATGCTTGTTCAGTAAGCGTGATATTCATCTGATATCTTACTAACCTCACTGTTTACAGATCTTACACTGAATGTACGTTATGAATGACACTTGTGTTTGAGTCATCAGTCCATAGACTGGTTTGATGCAGCTCTCCATGCCACCCTATCCTGTGCTAACCTTTTCATTTCTACGTAACTATTGCATCCTACATCTGCTCTAATCTGTTTGTCATATTCATACCTTGGTCTACCCCTACCGTTCTTACCACGTACACTTCCTTCAAAAACCAACTGAACAAGTCCTGGGTGTCTTAAGATGTGTCCTATCATTCTATCTCTTCTTCTCGTCAAATTTAGCCAAATCGATCTCCTCTCACCTGAGACTGACACTATACAAGTTGAATCACCTGTCTCTTCCTTTGTAATAATAATAATAATAATAATAATAATAATAATAATAATAATAATAATAATAATAATAATAATAATAATAATAATAATAATAATAATTGAGGTGAAATTTCTTGCCTTTGCTGATGATGTAGCAGTAATTGCGACAAAAGAATTACAAGTACAAATAATGGTGGAAACTCTACATGGCATAGGGTGTCTTTAATTTTCACGCCGACACCTTCATTTTTCAAAGTGTCGTACCCCTTCCATTTTTCCTTCTGATTTGTGTTAATAGAGGATGGTTACCCAGTTGTACTTCCTCTTAAAACAATTATCACCACCACCACTGGAAGACAATGCCGGACTCCCGACTGACTAAATAGATCATAGACTACTCCGTCAGTATCAAGAAAATGAAGTAGATTGCTGAAATCAGAGAAGACCTGGAGGATGCTGGCGTAACAGACTCGGACACACAAGACAGAGAAGTACGCAAGTAGAAAGTGAGCTGAGATGTCAAGGAATTGAAAACTGGTACAACTTGGTTTGAAGAAAGGGAGAAAGTGCATAGTAAGATGAAAGAATATTGGTGCCTGGGAAGTAGCCGCTTCACATGGTCCATTTAGTGGCCTATAATAATAATAATAATAATAATAATAATAATAATACTTCCATAAAAAGCAAGAAAACAGCCTTCTCCATAAAGCTGTAGTACTTACTGACAAGTACACTGTTCTGTATCCATACAATGCCTCTGGCCCACATACAAATCACCAAGTATCCCTGCAGGAGAAAGAAAGGACATGGCGAGAGAAGACCCTTCACGGAAAATACTACAGCAACCTAAACCAACAGAGCATACACAAGAATGCGTCGTGTATGTGGTTACAAAGTGGGCGCTTATTTGGCGAGACAGAGGGATTTGCAGTTGCTATACAAGACCAAGTAATAGCTACAAACAATTACAAAAAGTACATCATCAAAGACACCAGCGTACTCTCCGACAAATGCAGACGATGCTCCGTTCATCTCGAGACCATCGACCATATCACTGCGGGCTGCCCAGTACTTGCCCCCGTAGAATACACGAGACGACACAATCTTGTCTCGGGAATCATACACCAGGCACTTGCTCAGGAAAACCAATTAATTCAGGAGCGTATCCCTTATTACAAGTGCCATCCAACACCATTCCTGGAGAACGAGTGGATTAAGCTTTATTGGGACACTGCTGTAGTGACAGACAAAACAGTCAACCATAACAGGCCAGACATCATACTGGTAAACAAGAAAACTGGGACGACTTTCATTATTGACATCGCTATCCCAGTGAAAAAATCTCCAAGTACAAAGAACTTGCAGAAGAGATAAAGAGGATCTGGAATATGAAACGGGTACGAATAGTTCCTGTGATTCTGTCAGTCAACTGCCTCATTCCACATACACTTCACAAGAGTCTGCGAGAACTGGGTCTTCCACCGAACATCTACAAAATTATGCAACATTCTGTCCTCCTGTCAACATGCAACATTGTGCGATCGTTCCTCTCGCAAGAATGAAGATCCCATGATCTACAGTTTTGTATATACCTGTACATCAACGTTTGTATTATAATGTGTAAATACTTTATGTAAGGCACTTGGTGCATCCCGTGCCCCATTACTACCCATATTTCCTGTGGAGAAGTGTATGAATAATAATAATAATAATAATAATAATAATAATAATAATAATAATAAAATCGCTTATCGAACCAGATCTTTACCTATTTTAAAGATAAAAAGACCCAGCCAAGATGGTTCAAGTAGATGGAAAGGGACGTACAGGAGATGAAAATCATTTGACATATACAAGAATACAACCCGCTCAAGAGGAAGCTAAAAGACCATCAGGGTTTTCTTTTTTTTTCTTGCTATTTGCTTTACGTCGCACCGACACAGATTGGTCTTGTGGCGACGATAGGATATGAAAAGGATAAGAGTGGGAATGAACCGGCCGTGGCCATAATTAAGGTACAAACCCAGCATTTGCGTGGTGTGAAGAATGGAGAAACCACGGAAAACCATCTTCAGGGCTGCCGACAGTGGGGCTCGAACCCACTATCTCCCGATTACTGGATACTGGCCGCACTTAAGCGACTGCAGCTATCGAGCTCGGTATCAGGGTTTTCAAGAAAGGCCAAAGTTAAAGACGGGAAAGACGCGGACGGAGGAAAGAAAAGAGTAACACCGGCAAAGAATGGAGGAGCACTGGGCAAAGATCAGAACCAAGAGAAGAGAGCTGAAATAGCATGGTTCTTAGTGGGCCAGTACGAAATAATAATAATAATAATAATAATAATAATAATAATAATAATAATAATAATAATAATAATAATAATAATAATAATAATAATAATACAGTCGAAACCGTTAATTGTGACATCGCTTTTAATGACGTATTGGTAATAATGGCACAATCTGACGTCCCGTCTAAATCCTATATAAACACTGTATTTTTTAAAAAATCGCTTAGTACGGCATCGCTTATTATCATATATCGTATATAACGGCGTATTTTGATAACATTTTTGGAAATATCTGCTGTAACGTCCAGTGTTGATTTTGTTTGTTAAGTATTTGGGAGTTGCTGCCAGCAATGTAACGCTTATTATTGTAGATTGCATATTAGTCTGCGTGTTAAATAATGAAGACAAGCATCGCTGTAATGAAATGTCGTATGGCTTTTAGTGCCGGGATATCCCAGGACGGGTTCGGCTCGCCAGGTGCAGGTCTTTCTATTTGACGTCCGTAGGCGACCTGCGCGTCGTGATGATGATGAAATGATGTTGAAGACAACACATACACCCAGCCCCCGTGCCATTGGAATTAACCAATTAAGGTTAAAATCGAACCCGGGACCCTCTGAACCGAAGGCCAGTATGCTGACCGTTCAGCCAACGAGTCGGACATCGCTGTAATGATGTCGCGGAATAAAAGGAAGGTGTTTAAAATTGAAGACAAGTCACACATAATATGTCGATTAGAAAATGGGGAAACAAGTATCAGCATCGCGAACGAATTGTGTGGATCACACTGAATGATTTCTAGAATTTGGAAGGACAAAGAGAAACTACAGTCTCTTATCAAAAGGAAAGTTCTTTAAAAGTCAAGCCTTTAAGAATATCTGAGCGCAAAGATATTGAAGAATCTTTACTTAAATAATTTAAGCAGCAAGGAACAAATAATAAATCAGTCACTAGTGATCTGGAGTTAGGGCAGTCGCCCAGTTGGCAGATTCCCTATCTGTTGTGTACCCGGTAGGGTTAGTCGGATTTTTGAAGGGCGGGAAAAAGTCCATTAGACACTCCATGTCGTACGATGTCGGCATGTAAAAGATCTCTGGTGACACATTTGGTGTTTACCCGACAAAATTAATTAAATCTAAGTCATAGACTCCCAAGAGAGTTTCGGTTTATTGTGTCTGCCATCTAGTGGGCCTAGAGTAAAACGGAACGTCGAAATTGACGAGCAGACAGCCAGATGGCGTCAAATTGAAATGTCTGCACATGGTAGCTGAGGCCATACGATTATTATTATTATTATTATTATTATTATTATTATTATTATTTTCTAAATAAACAATGTTGATCAGTGAACCTATTCTTCAAGCGAAAGCCAGTGAAATTCTCACAGTCCCACTCCGCCAATGTTTGTCCAACCCTTGTCCCGTTTCCCTACGGGGTCGGGTATGAGGTGAGATGAATTTGTCGTGGCGGTTTTTTATGACCGGATGCCCTTCCTGACGTCAACCTCATCAGAGGAGTTAATGAGAGATGAAATGAATGACGTGATATATGATAGTAGGGAGAGGGTGAAACCCGATGCCGGCACATAGCCTACTCCTGTCGAATAGCACCAAGGGGTCTGCTCAAGGCTTAACGTCCCCATCCGACGGACGAATCACCATCAACAGCGTCATATGCCCTCACTCCATATGAGCACTGCGGAGAGGTTTGGAATTTAATCCAGGCTTTTGGCACGCAATCTAGTGATTAGAAATTGTATACCACCACCTCCCCTACCCTGCCGGCCAACATTCTGATGGTGAAAATTTTTTCGACCAACGGGACTCGAACCGGCTAACCTCGGTGTTAGACCGTTTTAGACTTCAGCGCCTTAACGATCATGGCCACCAGGCGGGCAGTCCCACTCCGCCAATACTGAACTGTAATTCTTTCAATTACTTTTTTTTTTTTTTTTTTGAAATTTTAACTTAAATCTTTTAATTAACCATATAAGGCATTCCGTACACGTATCTGTATGTTGCCCTGTCTGATAGTCATCAGAATACACATGCTTGCTTAGAAAGCTTCATTCGTAACTACAGTAAATATTACAGAATGTTTTCTTCAGGAGAGGATATTATATTGCTGGCACTGTACACGGCTTATATAGGACTACTTCACTGCATATTCAGTCCCACTTCAAGACTGGCTTTGTAGCTAACCTTAAAAATATGGCATGTTTTTAATTTACACTAATAATTATTTTACTGTATGCACACCTAAAATTCACACACATTATGTTATAGTGTAGACACTTGTTTATGTGCATGTGGATTTCAAAACTTAAAATAATTGCAAGTGCAGTAATATTGAGGGGTTGCCTAGCCGAGGCGGTAAAGGCGTGCTCGGTTCGCCCGGAAGGATGTGGGTTCGAATCCCCGTCAGGAAGTCGGAAAATTTACGAAACGAGATTTCCACTTCCGGAGGTGCATATGGCTCTGAGGTTCACTCAGCCTACGCCAAAAATGAGTAGCAGGTTAATTCCTGGGGGCAAAGGCGGCCGGGAGTAGAGCTAATCACTCTACCCCATCACGTGCCGAGGTTAACAATGGTGGAAACCTGTACCTTCCACTTCTCCAAGGGCCTTCATGGCCTGTACGGAGGTGACTTTGCTTTGCTTTGCAGTAATATTGAGGTTAGTTTTCAAAACCTACTCAACAAACGTATGTACAGGTAATTTTAACACTCCTTTTTCTAAATAGTAACAAAATTATGTAATGGTAACATCAAGTATGTAAATATTAAAGTGCGTACTAAACTCTAAAAATAGTTACATTGAATAGCTGTAGTAACCTTCTTCCCATTATCCCTCTCACTACTTTCCGGAGTTACTCCTGTTTCCATATATTTTAATAATTACTCGATGAGTAATTGTAATGATCTCTTTGCTCTTCCTCGAACTGCACTAGGCTGATGTTAAATTCAGGATTGCACCTCATTTTCAGATGAAGTAAACTGAAAAGTAGAATGCTTCAATGCTTCTGTTGCTGCTCTGTAACGTATGTAAAAAGCTAATGTCATCTGGTGATCTGTAGTACATGCAAGCACAGAAATGGTGTCCCGACGTAAACAATCAACACTGCCCCACTCCAGTACCCTACTGAAAGGGGTCGAGGGAGTGAAGGGGTAGTGTCGAAGGCCACTCCAGTACCGAAAAAGAGGGGAGGGAGTGAACGGGTAGTGCTGAAGGCACAGTGCGTGTATTGCTATACATCCACCACTGTGCCCATTTCAATCACAACAGTCTTGTAGCGGGCTGTCTACCTGCAGCAATGCGTTAAGCGTGGAGGTGGGGGCATGCCATGCTTTGTTTATACCGGGACACCATTTCTGTGCTCGCGTGTACCACATGCCTGTCAATGGCCATACTGGCGCTTCCCCCGACTGTGTGTGGCACGGTATTTGTTACTATTGTGGTAGCTTCCTGCTGTCTTACCACTGACATTCGAGCAGTAAATACAGACAAGTGTGCGCAGCCTAAAACATACAGATATGACATTTTCTGCAACAAAACAAAAAACCGGTTTGAGCGACTATCGGCTATACCGATCTTTGTTTGGCGGTCCCTTCGGAGTCGTTATAACCGATTTCGACTGTAATAACAATGTTCAGTTCAATGAATGTTCAGTTTTTCTACACATATCTTAAATAGGGTAAAGTTTGCATATTTTCTGAAAGTTGTGTCGTGCGGTTAGAAACCCTCGCACTATTCTCAATGGAGGGGAAAAACTCCGTCGTAGCTGCGTGGAGTTGTGTCGTAAATAAGGCCATATTAACGTTTTGGCCAAGCCTCTCTTATTATATTTAGCTTGGCAGAGGGTGCTCTTCGCAAACAATGTGCAGCATTCTTGTGGCCAATGACGTCATTGTGACATACTGTGGTCAGAGTTGGTGGGCTCCTTATAGCAGCACAGCGCGGCGCCGTGTCATGGAGGACACACTTAATGTATGGCGTAAATGTTTGGATCGCAACTGTAGGTCGCTTTTTAACACCGCGGGCAGCTAGGAGATATCTATGTGCGGTTTATACGTAGTTCAAAGAGAACAAGTTGAACTACTTATAATTAGGGGTAGTATCTTTTTCGAAAAAGCGGAATTTTAAGCGTCCTGTGGCAGTTCGACATTTCGAAGGCCAATATGTACTTCGGTGCAGCCATTTCTAGCGCCCATAGTCCATCCCAGAACACCGTACAGAAGTATGAATCGGATGTAATATCTAAAGAATCTTACCCTAAAATCGACGTCCAAATCTCTACTTGTATGGATTTTCTTGAATTTCATGAAAGCTTAAACAGTATTTAATTCATAAATAGTTATCAAGTCCGCCTCTGTGGTGTAGTGGTTAGTGTGATTATCTGCCGCCCCCGGAGGCTCGGATTCAATTTCCGGCTCTGCCACGAAATTTGAAAAGTGGTACGAGGGGTGGAACGTGGTCCACTCAGCCTTGGGAGGTCAACTGAGTAGAGGTGGGTTAGATTCCCACCTCAGCCATCCTGGAAGTGGTTTTTCTTGGTTTCCCACTTCTCCTCCAGGCAAATGTCGGGATGGTACCTAACTTCAGGCCACGGCCGCTTCCTTCCCTTATCCTTGTCTATCCCTTCCAATCATCCCCATCCGCGCACAAGGCCACTGTTCAGCATAGCAGGTGAGACCGCCTGGGCGAGGTAATGGTCACGCTCCCCAGTTGTATCCCGACCCAGAGTCTGAAGCTCCAGGACACTACCCTTGAGTCGGTAGAGGTGGGACCCCTCACTGAGTTCGAGGGAAAAACCGATCCTGGAGGGTAAACAGATGAAGAAGAAGAAATAGTTATCTAACTTATAATTAGACACAATAGTAAAAGCACAATACAATAAGACCAGTCGCAATATATGCTTTTGATTATTGTGGCTTGACCTCAATTTCTCGTACTAATCTCAGTTTTTCTTCTAGAAAGATACATTTTCGTTTTCTATCTTTCGTGACTGCTGGAGTCCAGCTCCATGGCTAAATGGTCAGCGTACTGGCCTTCGGTTCAGAGGGTCTAGAGTTCGATTCCAGGTCGGGTCGGGGATTTTAACCTTCATTGATTAATTCCAATGGCTCGGGGGCTGGGTGTTTGTGCCGTCCCCAATATCCCTTCAATTCACACACCACACATAACACTATCCTCCACCATAATAACAAGCAGTTACTGATATATGGCAGATGCCGCCCACCCTCATCGGAGGGTCTGCCTTACAAGGGCTACACTCGGCTGGAAGTAGCCACACGAAATTATTAGAATTAATGGTGACGATGGGAAATTGAATGGTTAGGAGTGGGAAGGAAGTAACTGCGATTTTAGTCAAGTACAGCCCAAGCAATGTACTGATGTGAAAATTGGAAACCACGGAAAGTCATTGTCAGCTCTACCGACAGTGGGATTCGAACGTGTATATCCCGAATGAAGGCTCACAACTGCGCGACCCTAACTGCACGGCCAACTCGCTTGGCACGTCAGTAAACATTAAAAGTTCAAGATCTGACAATCCGAAAGCGTGCTCTAGATATCGTTTAACCGCCCGTGAAAGTGCATCAATTCCGTGTTTAGTATGCCTCATAACTTACGAAGGTCGACATCTTTACAAAAGAAAGCTTGATATGAGGACACTAATAAAATCACGTACGAAATGTCGGTGATAAAACTGGCCGAGCGCGCCCATCATGCGTCGAGTAACATTCCGCGTCCCTTCTCGGTAGCGAAAGGAGGAGACGTTATTGTGGAAATAGAAGTGTGCGTGCTTGGTTCTCGAGAGAACTCATTTGAGCCTTCTTGTTTACGACACCTCATCACAGCATTTCGTGCACCACCCCTCCCTCCCGTGCTTTACAACCTTGCTTCGCATTAATGTCGAATTAATATTAACACAATGTATACTGCTGTAGTTGAGAAGAAAGAATAACAATTATGTGGTTTATCGTAGTTCTTTTGATATTTTACTGACATTACGTGGCGGAGAAGTTAGCGTGTTTTCTGGTGGTTTGCGCTGTTGATTTAGCTCTGTTTCTAATGTTGAAAGCATTTCGTAGCAGACAAAGTAGTGGTTCCCACACTACGAAGAACGTAAAATTAAGCAATTTCCTCAATTGTGCCGAAAGTTGAAGGACTAAAGGACCTGGAGAGGTTTCAAATTTTTAAAAAATTCGAAAATCATTTCCCGCCTAAATGCAGTTCCAGAAAAACAGCCTAAATTTGCTTGTTCCTTTACTCGGATTCTTTTTTATTCATTGGTTCAGTACCATCAGGAATGTTTTAATTTTTTTAAATTGTCCACACCGAATGCAGTTATAAGGGCTTAAGTGAAACTCTGTATTCATTCACACTAGCGCTCGTAGTGGTAGTAAAAGGCAAACTGCTATTCTAATCGACCAGATAACGATGATTAAGGGAAGGATTGTAATCTTTAGGAATACATAAAGAATATATTCTCATATTTGTTTGTTTTATATGCCTAATATTCGTAGCTCATATCCCTAGGATGTTTTCAACATTGAGTCGCTTGCCTGAAAGGCTAGAATTGTGGATTTTCTTTCTCGGGCTTAAATTCATCATTTTCTTTGTATTCTTATTGCACTTTGTGCTTGTATCGTGTTCAGTAGACAAAGCTGTCATATTGCACTCATTACAATGTGAAACAACTTCGAAATAAACGAGCTCTTTTAATGAAATTCATCCGAAAGCCTTTCAGTGGTTAGCATCGTAGCCTTCAGTTCAGAGAGTCCTAAGTTCGATTCCCGGCCGGGTCAAGAATTTGAACCGCCTATGGTTAATTCTTCTTGCTCGAGAACTGCTTTTTTGTTAATCATCCTTACACAGTCCCCTTCATAGTCACACAACGCATCAAAGTGCCAACTATATTAAGCACTAGTGAATACCTGCCTCCACTGGAAGGCGTCAGGAAGGGCATCCGGGCGTAAAAGAGGATCAAGTCTACATTTGTGACACAAATCTAACGCGCATTTCCACCATGGTATGAGAGAAGAAGAAGAAGAAGAAGAAGAAGAAGAAGAAGAAGAAGAAGAAGAAGAAGATGTCGCCATAACTCAGATAGCTTCTCGGCGCCGATGGTATAGGGAAGGGCTGCGATCGAGAAGAAAGCACCCGTGACCTTACTTAAGGTACAGCCCCAAGTATTTGCCTGGTGTGAAAATAGGAAACCACGGAAAACCATCTTCAAGGCTGCTGACAGTGGGATTCCTACCCACTACATATTTCCCGGATGCAAGCTCACAGGCGCGCGCCTCTAACCGCATGGCCAACTCGCCCGGTAAATGTAAACTTACAGCTACCTTGCAGTCAGCTCGCTCGGTGAAATGCAATAGGGAATACGGAATACGCCCGTTAATACAGGTTTGCTGTGAGGAAGGGCATCCGGTCGTAAAACTCAGCCAAACCTACATGTGCGCAACAGTTTACACCCGCAATTACCGCTGTGTGTAGGGGCGGTAGAATGCATCCACGTTATCACCTCTCTGTTATAAGGGTTGCCTAAAGGGTGTTACAGGGGCTCTCAAGTTGAAAGCGTGGGTTGGCGACCACGGGGTCCGTAGTCCAGTCCTTTTTTAACAATTTGATTTACGTCTCATCGACACACATAGGTCTTATGGCGATGCGAAAGGGCCAGGAGTGGGAAGGAAGAACCGTGGCCTTAATTAAGGCACAGCCCCAGCATTTGCCTGGCGTGAAAATGGGAAACCGCGGAAAACCATCTTTAGCGCTGCCGACGGTGCGAATGCAAGCTCACAGCTGCGCGCCCCTAACAGCACACCCACTTGCTCGGTTCTAATCGAGTACCAGTCTCCTCACTACATTTTCCTACCCTATCCGACTTCCCTTGGTCATCTCCTGTTCTTTTCCGATCCCGACGGTATTACGTTTGTGAGGCCCAGAGAGACTTTTATGTCAACGCCCTCCAAAATCCTTCCCTTTGTCTGAAGGGTGGGACCTCTTTATTTTTATTTTTGAATAGTGTTAATAGAGGATTGTTGCTCGGCTGTACTTGCTCTTAAAACAGTAATCACCACCACTTACACTCGTGACATAAAGTGCCGGAATAATAATAATAATAATAATAATAATAATAATAATAATAATAATAATAATAATAAAATAGATCCTCGAAAAGTGAAAGGAGAAAGGCACAGCAACATTTTTGCTTTTGTTGATTCGTAAAAGACTTTTGATTGCGTTAATTTGACGGAAGTGTGACACTCTGGGAATGAACATAAATTCGTAACATTTCCAAAAATAGGTCAAGTATTGCTCAAAGCAGAAAACGTCAAGAGGAAGCAAGCAACTGTTGAGAAGGAGGTAAGACAAGGCTGTTCGCTGTCTGTATGACTGTTTAACTGCCAAGTCCTGGAAGGGTTTGGGGAATGAGAGAGGGAATCTGTCTCGGAGAAAAGTCCCTGAGGAAAAATTAGACAACGTCAAGTTTGTGGAGGATATAGCAGTGATTGGAGAGAGTGAAAAAGACCTACAAAGTCGAAGAGAATGTCAGCAACACACTTATTTTAAGTAACAAAGCAAAGCGGTCTCCGTACTGGTCTCGACAGGCCGTTGTATGAGTGGAAAGTAAAGGCTTGACTATTCGTAACTTCGGCACTAATTAGGAAGGAGTGTTAGTTCTATACACCGCCGTCTTTGCTTCCGAGAATTAGCCTAGTGTAGGCGGAGTGAGCCGCATGGCTATCGCACGCCTTTACCACCTCGACTAGGCAGAACTGGAACTTATTCCAGTACTTCAGTACTGTTGGCGATTATTGTTTTAAAGACAATACGACGTTGTAGCGCGTGGATTCTTATTATATGCCATATTTTTTTGTTTTAAAGACAATACGACGTTGTAGCGCGTGGATTCCTATTATATGCCATATTTTTTTGTTTTAAAGACAATACGACGTTGTAGCGCGTGGATTCCTATTATATGCCATATTTTTTGTCGTGGCCTCTTTACTCTTTACTTTATTTTAGCATTACATCTTGTATGACCGCAAAAACGTATTCAAAACTTTTCCTTGTCATATTATAATAGTGTTAAGATCCCCAGTTGTTCAAGCGGGAGCACGTCGGCCTCTCACCGCTGAATTCCGTGTTTCAAATCCCGGTAACTCTACGTGAGATTTGTGCTGGACAAAGCGGAGGCGGGACAGGTTTTTCTCCGGGTACTCCGGTTTTCCTTGTAATCTTTCATTCCATCACCACTCTCCAATATAATTCCATTTCGTCTGTCAGTCATTATTCATTGCCCCAGAGGAGTGCGGCAGGCTTCGACTGTCAGCACAATTCCTATCCTCACCGTTATATGGGGCTTCATTCATTTCATTTTTGACCAGGTCGAACGACTGGAAACAGGCTGTGGATATCCATTTTTAAATATTTTATATGACTCCAAAATGTTATTAAAAACTGCTTTGGTCATATTATGATAGTAATGGGCTGGTGTTGTATCTGGATGTAGGGTTATTAGGGTTATCAATTTCTGGATACCATTGTAATCAGGGCAACTACTGTTCGTCTATATATACTAGGACAGTAGCGTCATTAGTGATATGGTGGGTTCGAGCCCCACCGTCCGTAGCTCTGAAGACAATTTTTCGTGGTTTTCCATTTTCACACCGGCCAAAAACTGGCTGGACTTTAAATAAGGTCCCGGGTGCTTTCTTCTCAGTCGCAGCCCTTTCCTAAACCATCGCTGCCGAAAAATTAGCTGAGTTATTGCGACATTTTCTTTTTCTTTTCTCAACCGCGGTGGAAATGCGGGTTCGATTTGTGTCACAAACGTGGACTTGGTCCTCTTTTACGCCCGGATGCCCTTTCTGACGCCTTCTTGTCGAGGGAGGTATTCACTAGTGCTTACTGTGGTTGGCTGAGGTGGGAATCGAACCCCCTCTACTCATTTGACCTCCCGAGGCTGAGTTCAGCCCGTTCCAGCCCTCCCACCACTTTTCTAATTTCGTGGCAGAGCCGGGAATGGAACCCTGACCTCCGGGGGTGGCAGCTAATCACGCTAACCACTGCACCCCAGAGGCGGGATATGCAACATGCAGTGCAAAAATATATGAGTGAACTTCTTTCTGACATTATATATTTTTAGATTGACATAATTTAAAAAAAGGAATTCGTGTTTGTTAAAAAAAGTACTTGCAGAATTTGTAATGAAGTATCTTTTCCACCCGGATGCAAGCTCACAGCTGCGTGCATGCTTTTTAGGGGTACCGGTACGGCCCATAAGAACCCCTAGGATTTATATTACTCTTGCTACATAACGGAAGAGCGGGCTAGTGGACTCTTCCTAATAACCAAATTAGTTTACATTCTAACCTATTGTTTCCTAAAAATCCAGAGTCTACTGATAATGAAATGAGTGAAATCTTCCTCTTCAAAAACCCTCACATCAAAATTTTCTCCTTTCATTATTTCACGTATTTTGCACATAATTTGATACCCATGAGTTTTTCAAGCAATAGTTTCAATTTTTCACTTCATTTCAATTTCATTTTCTCACTTTTCAGGTAAGGTTCAAATATATGTATTTACTAGAGAAAATATGTTTAAGAGGTAATGGATGAATGAATCATGATTCGAATTGAGAATGAGCACTAAAAATGTAGTCGAAAGAAGGTGAAATTGTTAAAGAAAAGAAATGACCCAAAAAGAACTAATAAGCCAAAAATAGCCCGAAAGGGCAAAACAAGGAGAAATAAAACCCATTAATTTCTGGCCTAAAATTACCCAGAATGAACATACTCGTATATTATGTTGGGCCTCGTTTTTGGACACTCGAGAAAAAAAAAATTCCTCAACTTCCAGGGGCCGATGACCTAGATGTTAGGCCCATTTGAAACAGCAAGCATCATCATCATCATCATCATCATCATTATCATCATCACCATCATCATCATCATCATCATCATCATCATCAAGCGACTTACGAGCCCTAGTTATGAGTCGTGCATAAACTTTATTATTATTGTTATCATATTATTATTATTATTATTATTATTATTATTATTATTATTATTATTATTATTATTATTATTATGCTAGTTGCATTACGTCGCTCCGACACAGATAGGTATTCTGGCGACGATGGGACAGGAAAGGCCTAGGAGTGGGAAGGAACCGGCCGTGGCCTTAATTAAGGTACAGCCCCAGCATTTGCCTGGTGTGAAAATGGGAAACCACGGAAAGCCATCTTCAGGGCTGCCGACAGTGGGGTTCGAACCTACTATCTTCCGAATACTGGATACTGGCCGCACTTAAGCGACTGCAGCTATCGAGCTCGGTATTATTATTATTATTATTATTATTATTAGTATTAACTTTACATCGCACCGACACAGATAGGTATTATTGCGACGATGGGATAGGAAGGTCTATGAGTGGAAAGGAAGCGGCCGTGGCATAGATTAAGGTACAGCTCCAGCATTTGCCTGGCGTGAACATGGGAAACCACGGAAAACCATCTTCAGGGCTGCCGACAGTGGGGTTCGCACCCAGTATCTCCCGGATGCAAGCTCACAGCTGCGTGCATGAACTTACGCGGTACCGGTACGGCCCATTAGAACACCTAGAATTTATTCTACTCTTGCTACACAAAGGAAGAGCGGGCTAGTCGACTCTTCCTAATAACCAAATTAGTTTACATTCTACCTATTATTGTCTAAAAATTCAGAGTCTACTGATAATGAAATGGCGTATGGCTTTTAGTGCCGGAAGTGTCCGAGGACAAGTTCGGCTTGCCAGATGCAGGTCTTTTCGATTTGACGCCCGTAGGCAAGCTGCGCGTCGTGATGAGGATGGAATGATGATGAAGACGACACCTACACCCAGCCCCCGTGACAGCGAAATTAACCAATGACGGTTAAAATTCCCGACCCTGCCGGCAATTGAACCGGAGACCCTTGTGACCAAACGCCAGCGCGCTAACTATTTAGCCATGGAGCTGGACAGTCTGATGAACCACGGTACTCAGCTGATCCGGGTGGCTTCGATGTTAGTATCCCGTAATAATTATCAATCATCACTTAACTCTCAGCTGCTGATTCATGGAGAGGGTAAGGGTACAACCCTGTACCGTCTGTCTTGGCATGACGCGCCTTACTAGGCTCCTCCAATGAGAGCGCTGCTTTTAACAAGCCGGACGTACGGAAAGAGTAGTGCTGTTGATCAGTTTAATTGGGCGGATATTTTAATTGGTGGAGAAGCGAGCGACGCGCTTCCCCATTAGGTGTGTCTTGGGCCGCATGAATTGCTAATAGCAGGGTATTAACGCGTGCCGCCTTCCATCCCTCTGTAAACATGTCTCCTAGCGCCACTCTTCTCCTGGTGATGGCAAGGGTTAATTACTACTACCACCTCTCTCTGAATATATGTACGTGTTAATGATGGTTATGACTAAAAGGCGGATTATGGCATATTCGCTTGTTTTGTTCGTTTCAAGTTATAGTATACCCATAAGAAATAAAGGTGATTCATAGCATTTGAAATCGGATGGCTATGTTTTATTTTGTATACAACAGCAGATATATGTGTATTGATATTCAGATCGGTAACATTATTTCTTTCTTTCTTAATTCATTTACCCTCCAGGGTTGGTTTTTCCCTCTGACTCAGCGAGGGATCACACCTCTGCCGCCTCATGGGCAGTGTCCTGGAGCGTGATACTTCGGGTCGTGGGGATACAACTAGAAAGGGGAACCAGTACCTCGCCCAGGCGTCCTCACCTGCTATGCTGAACAGGGGCGTTGTGGAGTGATGGGAAGATTGGAAGGTACACTCAAGGAAGAGGAAGGAAGTGGCCTTGGCCTTAAGTTAGGTAGCATCTCGGCATTTGCCTGGAGGTATGGGAAAACAAAACCAAACTCCATGGCACTAACAGCCCTTGAAGGGCCTTCGCCTACCAAGCGACCGCTGCTCAGCCCGAAGGCCTGCAGATTACGAGGTGTCGTGTGGTCAGCACGACGAATCCTCTCGGCCGTTATTCTCGCCGTCAGAGAGCCCCTCAATGCTAAGCACTTAGGCTGAGTGGACCTCGAAACAGCCCTCAGGTCCAGGTAAAAATCCCTGACCTGGCCGGGAATCGATCCCGGGGCCTCCGGGTAAGAGGCAGGCACGCTACCCCTACACCACGGGGCCGGGCAGGAGAAGTGGAAAACTACGGAAAACCACTTCGAGGGTGGTTGAGGAGGGAATCGAACTCCCCCTTTACTTACTTGACCTCCCGAGGCTGAATGGACCCCGTTCCAGCCGTCGTACCATTTTTCAAATTTCGTGGCAGAGCCGGGAAGCGAACCCGGGCCTCCGGGGGGTGGCAGCTAATCACACTAACCACTACACCACAGAGGCGGAAAATGAATATACTGTATTAAAATTCAATTCTCCGCCTGATAATGTGTAAGTTGATTTCGTTAGCGCATAGGTATCCAGTTCGGATGTTGAAACATTGGAAAATAATGCTTTACGATTTCTCAAGAGAAGATATCCTCCCTCATTGCTTATCAGGGAACAACCCACCCGCCCCAGAAAGTATTCATACCTCTTCTTCTTTTCCTACCGCTTTTCACACACCTGTGGGGGTCGCGGGTGCGAACTGCGTTGCACATGGGGTTTGCCCCTGTTTTTACGGCCGGATGCCCTTCCTGACGCCAACTCTATATGGAGGTATGTAATCACTTTTGGGTATTTCTGTGGTGGTTGGTAGTGCAGTGCGTTATGTGAATATGAAGAGGAGAGTGTTGGGACGGACGCAAAAACCTAGTCCCCGAGCCAGAAGAATTAATAAGAAGCGATTAAAATTCATTCATACCTCTTAGAAGAATTAAAACTGCGACAGCCTGAAACTAAAGAATGCGCTGGCTGAGTGGCTCACTGTGTGCCCAACTTGGCAGGTTCGATCCTGGCTCAGTCCGGGGTATTGAAGGTGCTAAAATACGTCAGCCACGTGTCGGTAGATTTACGGCCACATAAAAGAACTCCTGCGGGACAAAATTCCGGCACGTAAAGCCAATAACATTGATATTATTATTATTATTATTATTATTATTATTATTATTATTATTATTATTATTATTATTATTATTATTATTATTAAAGAATGTGATCATTTTCTTTCCTCCTGTGGTTTTGTCATTGTGTTTGTTCAGCACACTTCTCGTTCTATACGCACGAAACATCCGTTCACGTAAGGTTGACGCCGGGAAGGGCAACCGGTCATATTGTGCAAGTCTACAAGTGGGACAAATTTCGCTCCTGCGGCCTCACTACGATGCGAGAAAGTGGGGAAACAATAATTCTCAGTTCATTAATATTGAAAACATGACAACCATGTGTAGGATCTCTACCTCTTATCCGTGGTGCCGGCTTCGATACTTGACTGTTCAAGCTATTGTAATGCTGATGTGAGGACCGGAACGGTATCTTAAGGATTAAATTCAAAGAATCTATATTTTATTATTGGGAATAATGCTAGGTATTCGTCTCGTGTGGACAGCAGTATGAACGTTAAGAAACGTGATTTTGAAGTAAATCTGATCCCTGCACGTGTTGAGGTCACGGGTGATGGCGGGGGAGGATGGCAGTGTAATGGCCACTGCCAGGATTAGTCAAGGAGATTATAGAGCGCTCTGGGGAGCCGTTGTGAGCGTGACCTACATGTTCCGTGGTTGTATGTCCTCTTTAAATTGGGCGGTGCCGTGCTTTACACACAACTACTCATTATTCTATTACCACTTACCACCGACGGAGCGAGGTAAATCACCTGGGCAGGCCATCCTTGAGGTGATATTAGCGTACATTGGTCCTTGCACATAGCGTGATATCTTTCGAATGACCAGATGTATTGAAATAGCATTTTCTGCTTACGATAACTAACAAATCAGGCGTACTTTATCTTTGAATTTATAAAAAAAAAGTAATGGTTAATTTGTTTAATCTTTTCAGAAATCGCTGAAGATTCATTTATTTCTTTATGCTTTCTAAATTTTGTTTTACGTCGTGCGCACACAGATAGGTCATACGGCGCGATGCGAAAGGAAAGAGCTAGGAGTGGGAGGAAGCGGTCGTGGCCTTAATTAATGTAAAGCCGTAGCATTTGCCTGGTGTAAAAATGGGAAAACTGGGCGAGTTGGCCGTGCGGTTAGGGATGCGCAGCTATGAGCTTGCATCCGGGAGATAGTTGGTTCGAGCCCCACTGTCGGCAGCCCTGAAGATGGTTTTCCGTGCTTTCCCATTTTCACACCAGGTAAATCAGGGGCTGTATCTTATTTAAAGCCATGGCCGCTTCCTTCCCACTCCTAGCTCTTTCTTATCCCATTGTCGCCATAAGACCTGTCCTTGTCGGTGCGACATAAAACAAATTGTAAAAGAAAATGGGAAACCACGGAGAAACCATCGTCAGGGCTGCCGATGGTGGGATTCGATCCCACTATCTCACGAATGCAAGCTCACTGCTGCGCGACCCTCAATGCACAGCCAACTCGCTTGGTGGATACAAACCAAACTAAGGTACTGCAGCCTTGATGGGCCTTAGCCTACTAAGAAACTCCTGCTCAATTCGAAGGCCTGCAGCTCATGAGATGATGCGTGGTCAGCACAGATAATCCTCTCGGGTAGGCTTTCTAGACTGGGGTCACTATCTCTTTGTCAGATAGTTCCTCAATTCTTCTCATGTTGGTTGAGTAGGCTTCGAACCAGCTCTCGTCCAAGTAATAATCCCTGACCGGGTCAGGAAACGAACCTGAGGTCTTCCGGTTACAGATAGACCCGTTATACGACGGGACTGGATTTTCCCATTGACACCTTAACCGAGTTTTAACACATGTATTATGTTTATCCCTGAATAGATCTGTTCTTTTCTGAACTTTGTTTATTAAAAAAAATATTTCAACTTTGTCTTATAAATTTATGAAATTTAGGATGTTGTTGGTACATAGCACGGTAGTTTCCCTACGGTTTTGTTGGTAATATAACAATAACATAAGAATAAGAATACAGTTTTTTACTTGTTGCTTTACGTCTCACCGACTCAGATAGGTCTTATGGCGACGATGGGAGAGGAAAGTGCTAGGAGTGGGAAGGAAGCGGCCGTAGTCTTAATTAAGGTACAGCTCCAGCATTTGCCTGGTGTGAAAATGGGAAACTACGGAAAACCATTTTCAGGGCTGCCGACAGTGGGGTTCGAACCCAATATCCCCCGAATACTAGATACCGGCCGCACTTAAGCGACTGCAGCTATCGAGCTCGGTAACATAATAATAATAATAATAATAATAATAATAATAATAATAATAATAATAATAATAATAATAATAATAATAATACAGGAATAATAATGTTGTTTGGGTCATCGTTGGCTGAATGGTCAGCCTACTGGCCTTCGGTTCAGAGGGTCCCGGGTTCGATTTCCGGCCGTGTCGGGGATTTTAACCTTCATTGGTTAATTTCAATGGCTCGGGGGCTGGGTGTTTGTGCTGTTTCTAACATCCCTGCAACTCACACACCACACATAACAGTATCCTCCACCACAATAACACACAGTTACCTACATATGAGAGATGACGCCCACCGTCATCGGAGGGTCTGCCTTATAAGGGCTGCACTCGGCTAGAAATAGCCACACGAAATGAATTAGTTAATCAGTCCATTGGCTGGTTTCTTTCAGCTCTTCATGCCAGTGTATCGTTTGCTAACCTTGTACTACTATAATCGGCTTTTCATATTCATACCTTGGTCTACCTTTACCGTTCTTACCGTCTACACTTCCCTATAAAAGTAACTGAACAAGTTCTGGGCGTGTTAAGTTGTGTGCTATCATTTTCTGTCTCTTCTTCTGGTGAAATTTCTCGCAAAATTGTTTCCCTTCCACCAATTCGATTCAGTATGTCTTCATTCGTTATTCGACCTACTGGTCTCACCTTCAGCATCGTTGTGTAACACGACATTTCAAAAGCTTCTATTCTATCTGAGCCAGTTATCGCCCATGTTTCACTTCCGTATAGTGCCACGCTCCAGACGAAACTTTTCAAAAACATATTTCTAAATCTTATATCAATATTCGAAGCATGCAAGTTTATTTTCTTAGGAAAGACCTTCCTTGCTTTTGGTAGTATACATTTCATGTCTTCCCTATTTCTGCCATCGTCAGTTATTCTGATATCCTAGTAACAGTATTTATCTACTTCTTTCAAGACTTTTCTAATCTAATATTTGCTCCATCACCTGACTTCGTTCGGCTGCTCTGCATTACTTTTGTTTTGGATTTTTTTCATCTTGTACTCTTTATCCAGGACTGTGTCCATACCATTAATAATAATAATAATAATAATAATAATAATAATAATAATAATAATAATAATACAAATAAAGAAAGGAACAAGACCGGCAACGAATGCGGGAGCACCGGACAAATGGTAAAGCCCGATGAAGGAGAGAGTCGTAATGACGTGGTCGTTTATTCGTTGAAACAGCATGAATTATTATTATTATTATTAATAATAATAATAATAATAATAATAATAATAATAATAATAATAATAATAACGGCGTGTTGCCTCAGGAAGGGCCTGTCCATGTCCTTCGAGTTGATGCGCTACAGGTCACTTGCGCACCTGTGAACTGAATGATAACACTCAAATCCCGAGTCAGAGGAACTAATCAATGGAAGTTAAAATCCCGGACCCCTCCGGGAATCTAACCTGGGACCTCGTGGACCGAAGGCCTGCGTGATAGCCATTCATCCTTGGACCCGGACGTTTTGTAGGTGAACAGTTAAAGACAGGTCTCGATAAAGAACGGTGTTTTATTTGGCCATCGCTCTTTTATTTTTTGACGTAATTACCAAAATGATTGAAGCCTTTGTCATGGCGTAAAATACACGAGTGTCTGCTTTCCTTGACTATAGAAAGTGGTGTCCTAAATGTATCAGCGTTGCACGCCTGTTCTCCCGTACCATTTCATCAATGACATTAACGAATGCGTCTGATATTAATGGAGGGTCATTCCGCTCTTTAATTTTCGCTGTCATTCAAGCCTGTGCAAATTCACGGTACCACGTTCACCCTTGTCCACACTTGTTGGATAGATATCACTCTCTTATACATACACAATCCTTCTGTCAATGTTGACAGGTTCAGTGTGGTATTTTTTCCCCAACAGCAAAAGTATCACTATACGAAACTCCTGCGATCACTACTCATCATTGCCTTCGCATTCTTTGCAACTGTCACTGTTCCAAGGTTCCGGCTTACCAATTTGTGTACCTGTGAGTAATCTGTCAGTGTGGTTACAAACTATCGGATACATAAACTGGAGTGAGCTTTGTTTCTGAGCAGTAACAAAGGGAAGATTACTTCTTGACTTTCCCTCGTATTTTAGTGGGAAGGCGTTGTCATTTTTTAATGTTTTTAAATTGGTGTTTATGCTGAATGGTTGAATTGCTATTTTATTTAACAAAGAGAAAAGTGTCCTTCAACCCTTATTACTATTCCGTCAAGCAGTTAGCATATAAATTAGGGCTACTTACCGTAATTCCTTAAAGCTTGGTTCAGTAACATGAATGTCAAAACAGTTTATATAAACACAAGGATTACCACAGGATATAGATGTTTATTTGCTATTAAGTGCACAATTGAATTTAAGACTTTGTCTTCCACCACCAAGATGAAGATATAAACAATATCATCTGGCTTTCAGTAATTAACGGTACGAACTGAATGAGCTAATGAGGAAACGGTTAACCTGTTCCGGACACTGGCGCAGTGTAAATTTGAATCAACCTGGATTTTATGGACTCATAAAACAACCTATTTTAGTCCTAAAATGGAAGAGTAACAGCCTTCAGTGCACATGACAAATGGTCCGAATGCAAAAGACAGAATTCTCAAAAGTGTGTTCAATAAAACATTCACCTTTATAAGACCACTGCACAACGCTAGACCCGAACACGTTGTAGAGATGACGTTAAGGATATCGAAGCCTTGGGTACATACGGAGAGTAGAGAGAAGTGGATCTAGAAAGGGGCTGATAGTGAGAGGGATTTATTAAAGAAATAAATCATCCGTCCTCGAATGAGGGTGGCCATTCAGATCCAGAATACAGTCAGGTTATAATTGCAGTGGGAGGTTTGAAACATTAAAAAGGAGAAATTTAATTGTTAATGCTGTTATTATATTTTTCCTAGGGCTAGTGGAGGAGGAATGTTGATCACATTCTCAGGTATAGGTGATAGTGAATGATTCGTAGAGAGTCCCTCATTATCTGTATTACTATTTTTGTATATTTCGCAGAATGTAACTGTCTCTTGAATTGAAAGTGAAAGATGTAATGTAACTCTTCCTCTCCCCATTTTATCCTTCTTTCTTTCTCTTTTTTTCTTATGTGCTCAAAGTCTATCAACATTATTACAACAAATTCTTATTATTGATTTGCAAGGGAGCTGGTATGCAAAATTTTGTGTTTACGTTCCATGAATATTGAGAAATAGTAGCTTAATAATTCATTTTGTGTTGATATTTCAATACAGAACTTTTGAGCTTTACCAGTGCCTTTTTACATTATTTTAGGAAAAAAATGTGATGGACACTTCTGTAATTTCCTTTTATTTGACGTTTTTAAAACCTAACTATTTTTAGTTTCAGGACTGTGAAGTGTAGATCGCTGCATTAATGCACAGGTTTTCAATTATATTTTCATTTCGTGCTTCAAAATAAAATCGTTCTAAAATGCTTTTCATTACCTAGTGTTAATTTGGCGTATCGGCGCCAATTACGTGTAGAAGAGAGATTGATGGACAATCAAAGAGCAGAACAGATCTGCATTCTTTCGCTTTTAAACGTGCGTTTTATGTCTTGAGTGAACGAGTCATTGCAATTCTCTCGAGAACTAATCGAACAGTTAGCAAGTGATTGTTGTTCACTCGTAAAGTTACAATCTTCCAGCCGTGACGACGTGAAACAGTTCTCGGTATTGCCTGACCTCTCCCCTGCGCCCTACTACTGTTGTGGTCTGGATCTTGACTCAGGAAGGTTCTGCGATGTTTATAAAAGTATATTTATTCGCGAAACAAAAATCCACACTTCTGGCCCTTCAGGCAAGCAACTCAATATTGAGAACATCCTAGGGATATGAGCTACGAATATTAGGTTAATAAAATATAACGAAGTATGAGAATATATTCTTGGTTACGTCGCGCATTCCTATCTACAAAATGTCACTGTAAAATTTGTCACAAATCGAACATAATAATTGCTTTTACTCAAATGAAGTGAAAAATCTGCGGTAAATTAAGAAATACCGTCATACCGTCGTTATTAGAGAAATATGAATACATACTTAAGGCCTGTATACAGGAATCCTTTATGTCGTATTCCGCTGCTGGTGCCGTCTTGTGTTAATTTATTGAGGTCCGGGGCTAGCACCGAGGAATGGGAGTGTTATGTCTGTGGATTCTCATTATCTTTGTCCATATGACTAGAGCGGCCAGTTAAAACAGCAAAATGGAAGTCAATAGCATTCACGATGTTATTTCGTTCTTCAATGAGGCAAATGACGATGTTATAATGATGTGGCTGGAACTCTACGGAAAAACAACTAAAGACGCATTCAACAACTTGGTGCTGCACATTACAGAGAAATATCGTAAGTACCGAAAAATTATTTTTGTTGAAAAAAAATAGCATGATCCCTGGAACAATAAATCACTACCGGTAGTACACAGAATTCTTCTTATGTACATTGGCCATAGCTTTTTATCGCCTATTAAATCTTGCATATCGCGATACATTTCAGGAAATGATGCCATTGACAACTGAAGCAATGAAACGAAAGCAAAGAACTTCAGTGAACACAGACATCACACACGAAATTGTTGAAAGTGTAAGACAAACAAATGACATACCTGTGTTACTGTGAGCGTAGCACCAAAAGTTCTTGTAAAGTAGTAAAGTAGATATACACAATATTCTCCAAAATAAGATATTCCTTAATTTACCGCAGATTTTAGACTTCAACTGTGTAAAAGGAATTATTATGTTCCATTTGTGACAAATTTTACAGTGATATTTCGTAGATAGGAATGCGCGACGTACCCTGTATTCTTTATTTTATTCCTGAGAATTACAATCCTTTTCTTCATTGTTTTCCAGCCGATTAGATCAGCAGTTTGCCTTTTTCTACCACTACGAGTGCGAATGTAAGTGAATGCATTGTTTCACTTAAGCACCACTACGAGCGCTAATGTGAGTCAATGCAGAGTTTCCCTTAAGGCCTTATAACTAAATTTGGTGTAGACATTTTTCAAAAATCAAAATATTATTGAGGGTGTTAGACCAAGGAACACATTATTTCTGGAAATTATGTAAATAAGTTAATTTGGCTAGGATTTGAATAAAAAAGAAACCGAGCAAAGAAACAAGCGATTTTAGGCCGTTTTTTCGGAACTGCATTTCGGCCGGAGATGGTTTTCGAAATTTGTATTCTTTTAGTTTGATAGAGCCAACAGCCGTAGCCGTGTTGAAACACCGGATCCCGTGAGATCTCCGAAGTTAAGCAACATTGGACGTGGTCAGGAGTTGGATGGGTTGTCACGCGCTGTTGGTGGGGGTAAGGGAATGGAGGAGCGGAAAGGAACTAGCCACCCTACCGCACGTAAACTCCGGCTCAGGAACACCTCTGCGGAGGTTCGGACCTGCCTTCGGGCAGAATAACCCTTACCTTACTTTAGTTTGATAGAGCTGTCAAAGGCTCACAGTTTTAAACATTTCCGGCTCCTCTAGACTTTCAACTCTCGGCACAACTGAGGAAATTGTTTAATTTTACGGTTTTCTTAGTTGCGGGGACCCCTACATTGCTCAGAAATGTTTTCAACACTAAAATAGCCGGGCTGAGTGGCTCAGACGGTTAAGGCGCTGGCCTTCTGACCCCAGTTTGGCAGGTTCGATCCTGGCTCAGTCCGGTGGTATTTGAAGGTGCTCAAATACGTCAGCCTCGTGTCGGTAGATTTACTGGCACGTAAAAGAACTCCTGCGGGACTAAATTCCAGCACCTCGGCGTCTCTGAAAACCGTAAAAGAGTAGTTAGTGGGACGTAAAGCAAATAACATTATTATTATTAACACTAAAATACAGATGCACACTGAAATGTACATCATATGAAGAACACTCGTCCACTAATGTTTTTAGACACTTCAGAGCTGGCTGAAGTCAGCAACACCAAGAACCTTACATACAATACATGGTCCATTAGGTCTTTTCCCATGGCCTTCTGCAACTTACTCTCTACTGCGGGACGACGAATGCGTTGGGTATGCCACTAGTTCTTTTTTTTCAGTCACACATTAATTTTTTTTTGCTAGTTGCTTTACGTCGCACCGACACAGATAGGTCTTACGGCGACGATGGGACAGTGAAGGTCTAGGAGTGGGAAGGAAGTGGCCGTGGCCTTAATTAAGGTATAGCCCCAGCATTTGCCTGATGTGAAAATGGGAAACCACGGAAAACCATCTTCAGGGCTGCCGACAGTGGGGTTCGAACCTACTATCTCCCGAATACTGGATACTGGCCGCACTTAAACGACTGCAGCTATCGAGCTCGGTAGTCACACATTAAGAACACGGGGCTGTTGGCTAAACCCTGTACAGGAAATAAGAACCGTTATCTTCTAGTCTTATATCGGCAGATAAAAACAGCTCTTTGTTGCTGCAGCTGGTGTGAAAATGTCCGCATTTGCAACTCTTTACACCTGCTGTGTTTATAGGACAAGTGACCGTGATGAATATTGTTGTCGAGGTCGCGAAGTGCACCAGAACAGCTGTCTCGTCCCCAAGGTTGTGTTATGTCGCTGTCTCTACTCAGGAGTGATTGTTCAGGTTTGTTCTGGGTACCAGCAACGTTTCCCTTCAAGAAAGATTAGTGTCTGCTAGTAGTTCGCACAGATTTATGTACACATTTCCCGTGCAGAAAGGTAAGAAAAACGAACGAGAGAATTCGTCGCGCTGACCACATATCACTTCGTAATATGCACGCTGTCAGGCTGGGCACGGGCACTTGGTAGATCAAGCCCCATAAGGGTTGTAGTTCCATACAAGGGGATGGGAGATACACATTTCATTAACACCTTCAGATCTGAATTTTTGTGAAAAAAATCAATAGGCTACAGTTTTATCATTATAATGTTGTCCAGATCCTTGGATTAATCAGCGTAGTGACCTTCGGCTTAGAGGGCCCTGGGTTCGATTACCAGTCAGGTCATCGATTTTAATCTTAAATCTTGTCTCGGGGACTGGGGGTGTTTGTGCTGTTCCCTGCCCCTGCAATTCACACACCACACACACAACTATCTTCTACTATAGTAGAATGCAGTTTGCCGTGCAAGCCACTTGCCATCCACATCCGTCGGATGGTCTGCATAACAAGGGCTGCGCCACGCTAGCAATTGTAACACGAAATTGATTGATCATTATGTTTTACAGAAAGGTATAAAAGTATTTTCCCTTAAAAAGTGGCATGGAAAAAATGTTAGTAAATTTTACTTTAATATGCTTAGTTTTGGTGTTAAACTTTTGTCGAGGAAGTGGCTGCGCGGTTTGGTTCGCGTAGCTATCAGGTTGTATTCGGGAGACAGTGGATTCGAACTCCATTGTCAGCAGCCCTGACGATGGTTTTCCGTTGTTTCCCATTTTCACACCAGGCAAATGCTGGGACTCCCTACCTTAATTAAGGCCACGGCCGGTTCCTTCCCGACCTTACCCCTTTCCTATCCCATCGTCGTCATAAGACTTATCTGTATGTGTGTGCAAAAATAAAATTGCGAAATATTATAATTATAATTATAATTAGGAGCAAGGGGCAAAATCACACTTTTTTGGTCAAATTTTGCAGAAAATTTAATTTAGATGTCAAATTTGTCAAGACTGCCTGGTTAACGACACTAAAATTTTCACTAACGATACTTAAATATAATGTGTACTTTGGTGGGTATTTTTGACCAGTTTTGTTCAGGAAGGAGGTATGTACATTTAGATACAGGGATTTCAAATTAAAACGCTGCGAGCCGCAGAGACCTCTTAGTGAGGAAGCCCGGTCGACATAACGAGTGGCCTGAGGGTACAGAAAACATGTGTCCGTCATTAGTGAGCACTCAGTACACTTAGTCTGCAGCCGGCAGCGTTTTAATTTGAAAGCCCTCTATTTGTAGGCCTTAACTATTGTTATCATCGAGTATCCAGTCCACGGACGGTCTGTTGTCACAAAATGATGCCAAGCTGTACGGTTGTTTCTAGCCCTTTTCATTACTGCGTAGTATCCATTCCGATATCTTCCTGGATTTGCTTGAATTTGGGCGAATAATCGTAGTGGATTATCGTCTTCGGAGTGGACAAACGCCCTTAATTGTGGTCAAATATATCGGTGCTTCGAGCAGTCCCTGGAAGTAGTGATGAGATAATCGAATACAAAATAATTGTTTATTGGAGTATTTCATTTTATTGGATTATATTTCACATTAGATTATTTTCCGATTATTCATTCGAATGAATGAGGCAATCGAATAGTGAATATTTTTTCCATCCAATTATTTTTTTCGAGTATTCATTCGAAACTCTATTCGAATGAATGAGGCAATCGAGTAGTAAATTTTTTCATTCGATAATTTTTTGGATTATTCATACAGAACTGCATTCGAATGAATGAGGCAATTGAATAGTGAATGCTTTCAAAATAATCAATTGAAAAGTGATGTTATTAAGACAGTTGATTCATTCATACAGTTTCAACATTTGGAGATACGTTTCGAAAAAGGCATATTTCTATTTTTCATATCCGGGCGAGTTAGCCGTGC
Source organism: Anabrus simplex (assembly GCF_040414725.1). Classification (NCBI taxonomy): domain Eukaryota; kingdom Metazoa; phylum Arthropoda; class Insecta; order Orthoptera; family Tettigoniidae; genus Anabrus; species Anabrus simplex. Next base: position 78,069,936 of record NC_090273.1, on the reverse strand, counting down.
GGTAAGGGGCACGCGGCTGTGAGCTTGCATCCGGGAGATAGTGTGTTCGAATCCCACTGTAGGCAGCCCTGAAGGTGGTTTCCCATTTTCACACCAGGCAAATGCTGGGGCTGTACATTAATTAAGGCCACGGCCGCTTCCTTCCATCTCCTAGGCCTTTCCTATCCCATCGTCGCCATAAGATGTATCTGTGTCGGTGTGACGTAAAGCCCCTAGCAAAAAGGAATTCATAAGAGTTTATCTATTCGCTTATTTCAATCGATTATCCATTCGATAGTCAGGCTCCATGGATAAATGGTTAGCGTGCTGGCCTTTGGTCACAGGGGCCCCGGGTTCAATTCCCGACAGGGTCGGGAATTTTAACCATCGTTGGTTAATTTCGCTGGCACGGAGGTGGGTGTATGTGTCGTCAAAATCCCAATTTTGATGTGACGCGTTTTATGAAACTTTAAACTACTCTGATGTGATGGGCAACTTTTTGCGAAATTGCTCTGCAATTGACTTGGCGAAAATAATAGTTTGTGTGGGACTTGCGTTACAGTCGAATCTAGAACTTCCATTACTCGAATTTTCTGTATCTCGAAGTAACTTAAATTTCCCGGCCGTTTGTCCTAATTTCTCTATTACTCAAAATTCGGTTACACGAATTTCTCGATTTCTCGAAGCAAACATTTCATCTCTTGAAATAAAAAAATACTCTGTAACTCGAAAATTGTGCAACATTAACTGAGCAATACGGCATTTGTGGTTTGTGAGGAACAGTTAACAAGTACAGAATTACAGTGATGCTGGGAACTAATATGACGGGAAGCGAAAAATTAAAACTTCTAGTGATCGGAAAATCGGCGAAGCCTCGCTGTTTCTCGGGTGCGAATTAATTACCGGTCATGTACGAAAGCAGCCCCCAAAGCTCCATTTACGAATCTCGGCTGCATGGTATTGACAAACAGTTTCAACGTGAAAGAAAGGGGGGAGTTAAAAGTAACAAACAGAAGAGTCTAACTCCAAAGATGTTTACGGAGGTACGTTTCTTGTTTCACTAGTGTGTGTACTGTGCCCTGTCTTCTGTAAAGTTACTATAATAAGGGTTATAATTAAAGTGATACGGTAAAATAGTTTGTATATTTCTAATTACTGTTAAAAATAATGTATACAGTATAAACCCGTAGATACATATGATTTAATTATGTGATATACATGATCAAAAACGGTATTATCTATATCTCGAAATTTCGATAAGTCGAAATAAAATTTAGCTCCCGAGGTGATTCGATATATCGAGGTTCCACTGTATTGACTTTCCCCATGTTTGGGAACACCCTATATAAACAACGATGCGGCCCATCCCGGGCTAAAAATGGAATTTAGTTTAGCAGGCCGTGAAAGCATCTATCAAAACATAGATATTAGTTATTTGGTTCGGATTTGATAGCGATGATGTGGTTCAACATGAGGGTATTCAAGCGATATTCCTCTAATTTTGTTCGCTCAAATATACTGGTAACGAAGCTTTGGTATAATGTCGGGTGTAGCCTCAGTTAACCTGTCAACATCATCAAAGATGTTGCACCTGAGGTATCGCCTAATCAAGGTGCACGGTTTGCATTGCAGGACAGAGTGCTGTGTACTTTATACCCAAGAGATGAAAGCTGGAAATGTTGTGACTCTGTAACTTTGGAATACCAAAAAATGATTTGTGTGAGCGCGGCTGCAGGGCCAGGTGTGTAACGCTCGGGTGCTGAAGTTAATGGCTAAATGACGATAAAACTGAGGCACGCTACACCGTGCACACGTGCGCTTGGAATGGAAAAGCACAGGTTAAGTTCGCCAGAGGGATGCGCGGACGTTTGTTCTCTATTTATTATTTTAATGCCTGAGTAAATGTGAATCCAAATAAGTAAGCCCTGATTGCTTGAATGTGAAGAGTTGTTTTCATCTAGACGAGTGTTTCCCCAGTTTCCAGCGGTAAGCGGCGTATCTATTGGGGAATATGAAACAAGATTTTTATTGCTCATTTATTGTTTTACAAGAACTGTTCTTAAAAGGAAATTGCTCACCTAAGCGTTATGTTGCAAAGAACAGTCGTTCATGCAGTCACAGTTCCCTTTCGAAATTCTTGATTTATTGCTGAGAATGTTGTAATATTTGCGTCAAGTAGTGATTTTACTGTAGATAATCCTGTAGGTGAAGCCTCCGTGGCTCAGGCGGCAGCGCGTCAGCCTCTCACCGTTGGGTTCCGTGGTTCACATCCCGGTCACTCAATGTGAGATTTGTGCTGGACAAAGCGGAGGCGGGACAGGCTTTTCCGTGTCATCTTTCATTCCAGCAACACTCTCCAATATGATTTCATTTCATCTGTCAGTCATTAATCATTGCCCCGGAAGAGTGCGATAGGCTTCGGCAGCCGGCACAATTCCTATCATCGCAGCAAGATGGGGGTTTCATTCATTCCATTTCTGATCCCACCAATGACTGGAAAAGAGGTTGCAGGTTTTCATTTTCAGCCCTGTAGGTGGCCATGGTGGTTAAGGCGTGAATACTATGTGACCTGACTTCGTGGTTAGTCGGTTCGAGTCCTATTGGTTGAAAAAAATTCACCATCGGAATGTTGGCCGCCAGGGTAGGAGCGGTGGTGATATAAAATTTCCACCGGGCGAATTGGCCGTGAGGTTAGGAGCACACAGCTGTGAGGCTGCGTCCGGGACATGGTGGGTTCGAACCCTACTCTCGGCAGTCCTGAAGATGGTTTTTCGTGCTTTCTCATTTTTACATCAGGCAGATACTGTGGCTGCACCTTAATTAAGGCCACGGCCAATTCTTTCCCACACCTAGCCCTTTCCTATCCCATCGTTGCCATAGGACCTATCTGTGTCAGTGCGACGTAAAAAAAGGTATACAATTTCCAATCAATAAATGGTCTGCCAAAAGCCTGGATAAAATTCCAAACCTCTTCGCAGTATCCATATCAAGTGAGGGCATATGACGCTGTTGATGGCGATTCGTTTCATCGGATGGAGACGTTAAGCCTTGAGCAGAACTCTTCGACAGGAGTAGGCTGTGTATCGGCACACGGTTTCACCCTCTCCCTTCCTACTATCATATATCACGTCATTCATTTCATCTTATTAACTCCTCTGACGAGGTTGACGTCAGGAAGAGCATCCTGTCTTAAAAAACTCGCTACGAAGATTCATCTCACCTCACATCCGATCCCGTAGAGATATGGGGCAAGGGAAGGATTATACACAAAGTGAGTTTAGTATAGATATGGGATGGAACGCTGCCCAACCCATTATCTCTTCTCCAAAACTGTTCACCTATTGCTTGTTTCTCTGGTGATTAGTAGTGCAGTATATTTTGGGTATGTCTAGTCCTAAATAAAGATATATATACTGCGAAGATCACAAACATTCAGTCTCCAAGCCAAGGCAATGAACCATTTAAGATTAAAATCCTTGAACCGGCCGGACATCGAACCCGGGTCCCTTTGAACAGATGACCACTACTCAGACCATTCAGCCAAACAGCCGAACTTAAGACCCCAATAACTATGTTTCTAGCCTATTAGAGTTGTAAGATGACACATTTGTGTTGTTGTTCTAAGAATAATTAACGAACGATTAAGGCAATGACTTCTAATTGCAATTATTCAAAGCATACAAACATATTATTTTAGATATTAACAAAAAATAGCACTTGTCAAAATTTGCCTCCACCTAAGCACCTGCCTAGTGGGCTTATATTATAAATCCGCATCTGCCTGCGAGACAAGTGGTATGAAAGTTCGTTTCTTGCCTGTTTAAATCTCCCTTGTGGCTGGCAAGTCTGAGGGCCGAGTTACTGGTCGGACGCTAGAGAGAAGCAGGGCTCAAGATTGATGGAAGATCGCCCATGGTCACGTGACATGTCCTTAATTACTGTCGGTCTTCGTTGGCAAGAAGACTTTTTTGTCCCAAAGAGTACTGTAATAGCTTAACGATGCGGCGGGCTAAGTTTACCATAGGTCGTCCCTGCAAAAACATATTTTAGTCGTTAAACTTTACGGTGGTGTTAATTTATGATGTAAAAAAATATATCTTGGTTCGTTGCTAGTCTGATGGATGAAATAATTCATTCCGTGTGGTGAGACAGCTCAGTTACATTGTCCTTAACTTCTCATACGTTCAAATGCTGGATAATGCATACAAGGATCATGAAATACGAAGTTGTTTCCCTATGATTCGATTTCTGCGTAAGATTGTAGGTGTCGTGCTCTATCGCCCTGACATTAACAGTCGCGTAAAATTATGAACGTGCTGTATTTCATAATTACGCACAGTGTTGCCATGTTTAATTGTACATATACTTGTTAAGCAATCTAGTCAACTAATTTCGAAATCGAAAAATGATAATCAAATTAGAATTACTTCACGTAGTAGCTGAGACGACTGCAAGTCTACGATTTGACTCACGGTAGTTAGAAGTAACAGACATGGAAGTAACGAGAATGATCGCTGGTACAAACAGGGGCGGGGGGTGGGAGGCAATGGCAGGTGGGTACTCGGAATGAGGAGATAAACGCTAAGTAAGGAGCGAACTCGATTGATGAGGCTGTCCGCATGAACCGGCTTCGGTGGTGAAGTCATGTAAGGCGAAGGGGGGAGAATAGCTTACCAAGGAGAATAATGGACTCGATCATGGAGGCTAACGAGGGAAGGGCGCGAACAGGGAAGTCATGAATCTTACCTCAGTTTTGCACACACGTTAAATGTGCCAAGAATAACACTTTCTTTCTTTCATTCTTCTTAATATGATTACCTTCCAGGGTTGTTTTTTCCCTCGGACTCAGCGAGGGATCCCACTTCTACCACCTCAAGGGCAGTGTCCTGGAGCGCGAGACATTAGGTCGGGGGATACAACTGGACAGGAGGACCAGTACCTCGCCCAGGCAGCCTCACCTGCTATGTTCAACAGGGGTTTTGTGGGGGGATGGGAAGATTGGAAGGGATAGACAAGGAAGAGGGAAGGAAGCGGCCGTGGCAAGAAGTTAGGAACCATGCCGGCATTTGCCTGGAGGAGGAGTGGGAACCACGGAAAAACATTTCTAGGATGCTGGAGGTGGGAATAGAACCCACCTCTACTCAGCTGACCTCCCGAGGCTGAGTGGACACTCGTACCACTTTTCAAATTTTGCGGCTGAGCCGGGAATCGAACCCGGGCCTCCGGGATGGCAGCTAATGACGCTAATCACTACACCACAGAGGCGGACCAAGAATAACACAACGGCCAAAATATTTATTTCGGAAATCAGCTCATGCGACCTACAGAAAGCTTGAAGTTCGCATGTTTATACAACCAACTACTAGTCCCATACAGCGGCTATAAGCGTATGTCAGCCTCAAATCAGCCTGTTGGACACTGCGAGTTGCGGGTTCTGTATGGAGTAGCGGCCTGCGTAGCCGAGCGCGCTAATTCAACATACGAATTTTAATGCTTTCTGTAGGTCGCACGAGTTAATTTCTGAAATAAGTATTTTGGTCATTGTGACATTTTTGGCTCATTTAACGTGTATGCGAAATTGACGCAAGATCGATGATACGCCGGCACGCGCTCTTTCCTTGTGAGCGAAGTAGATCGAGACCAAGATGACGATGGTTAGACTGAGTTTCTAATAGTTTAAAGATAAGATGTATACAACTAAATGAGTCACAGAGCTAATTACAAATGAGAAGCTTATTTCGAAAAGATACCAAGTCCAGAAAATTCAAAATTGAGATGATGATGATGATGATGGAATCCATACGTTGTTGGGAACATCCATAACATGATAGAAAAAGGAACAATCATGGCCCAAATCCATGTCAAGCAGGGCGTTGAAAATCACTTTTACCAGGCGAGTTTGCCGTGCGAATAGTGGCGCGCAGCTGTGAGCTTGCATCCGGGAGATAGTGGATTCGAACCCCGCTGTCGGCAGCCCTGAAGATGGTTTTGCGTGGTTTTCCATTTTCACACCAGGCTGTACCTTAATTAAGACCACGACCGCTTTCTTTCCACTCCTAGGCCTTTCCTATCCCATCGTCGCATAAGACCTATCTGTGTCGGTGCGACGTAAGGCAAATTTTTAAGAAAATCAGCTTTGGTGTCAATAAGTACCAAATTTCAGCTCTGAAGATGGTTTTTCGTGGTTTTCCAGCTTCAAAGCAGGCAACCCAAATAAACTCAATACACTAAATTCCAAGCTTAACAGTATTGATAACAAATGTTTACGCTTAGAGCAAAACACCTACACCCCTACAAAAATACTAGAACCAACATAGCTCAAATTATAGGCCTACTTATTACCATTGTTTTAGTATTGGAGCAAATTGTAGAAAATAATATGTATCCCACAAAAAGTGTTCAGATTGCTATATATCGTTTTATAAGAACTTCTTCCCACCCTTACTGTATTTTATGTGGGGTTGGTCAAGTTTTACGACCGATTTCCTTTCCTGACGGCAACCCTATTTGGAGGAGTGTACAGTATTCACCATTACGTGTTTCTATGGTGTTCGGTTGTATGACGTGTTGTTTGCTGACGAAGACCAGTGTATAAAGATGAATACAAATACCCAGTCACTGAGCCAGAGGAATTAACCATAATCAGTTAAAATCATGGGCTGCCCGTGAATCGAACTGGGATTCTCAGAACCGAAGGCCAGTACGCCGAACATTCAGCCAAAGTGATGTTTCCTTTTCACTAAGATAAGTTCTCAAAACATTTTCACAGTGATTAAGATGGTAGATACGGAGTTGTGGTATTCAGATGACTTTTCGTATCATTCTTAACATCACCCAATCATAAAGAGTGACAGGTTCACACAATATAAACAATCTTGTACAAATATACTAATGCAAATAAGTGATTTGAAAGAATCTGAGGATGTTACGAGTATTACCTTATAGAAAAATGCCATTCTATTATTAATAAACTGTTTTTCTTGTGACCGAGAGACCGGACGGCCCCGTGGTGTAGGGTTAGTTTGCCTGACTCTTACCCTGTGGCCCCGGGTTCGATTCCCGTCCAGGCCAGGGATTTTTGCCTGGTTCTGAGGCTGGTTCCAGGTCCACTCAGCTTACGTGATTACAATTGAGGAGCTATCTGACGGTTAGAATGCGACCCCGGTCTAGAAAGCCAAAAATAACGGCCGAGAGGCTTCGTCATGCTAACCACACGTCATCTCGTAATCTGCAGGTTTCGTGCTGAGCAGCGGCCGCTTGGTAAGCCAAGGCCCTTCACGGGCTGTTGCGCCATGGAGTTTGGATTTCTTTTTCGGACCGAGAGACTGAAAATTGTACAGGTTATTTGAACACAAAAGTCCGGCTCCGTGGCTAAATGGTTAGCATGCTGGCCTTTGGTCACAGGGGTCCCGAGTTCGATTCTCGGCAGGTTCAGGAATTTTAATCATCATTGGTTAATTCCGCTGGGACGGGGGCCGGGGTGTATATGTCGTCTTCATCATCATATCATCCTCATCACGACGCGCAGGTTACCTACGGGAGTCAAATCAAAAACGACCTGCACCTAGCAAGCCGAACATGTTCTCGGACTCTTCCGGCACTAAAAGCCATACACCATTTCAATTCATTTCATTTCGTTTCAACACAAGAAAGCATGGGTTTTGTCTTAGCAAACTATAATAGGATCTCATATTTCTCTTATGAAAATAAATAAATAAATAACTAAATACAATTTAAAACAGTAGATTCATATAATAATTGAGTTGTTGCTTGGAATGTTTAGTCTTTTATGGGTTAGAATGCAAACTTAATGAAGCGAGTAACAAATATACACTAGCCTGGACAACAGTTCTACTTTGAGATTTGCATAAGCTTTAGGGGTACGGCCTATTAGAACACCTATAAGTTATGTTACTCTTGTTACATTACGGTAAAACGGGCTAGACGACAATTTCTACTTGCAAAAGTAGATTCCATTCTAACCTATTACTGCCTAAACATCCAGACTCTAGTGATTAATTAGTGTCCTTAGATCCAGGGTCTCTCAAATGTCCAAAATCTCACGAGTCGAAACCGAGGCGCAGAGCTTCTCTGCACCGAGCATATGCCCGACTCGGCTCGGTTCATACCAGCCTTTTGTCTCGGAGCGACTCGGATAAACTCGTCTAAATCTGCTCGGTTGTTGGAGCAGTGCAGAGTAAGAAGTGAGGGAAGGGGAGACAGGTGGAGCGAGCGAGACAGGCGTAGGGAACGAGAGAGACATCGCTATTACTGAAAATCGATGAGTGGGGGATGTGCACTCTGCTCAGCCAATGGAAGTCGTCTTATGCACATTGCACCGCACAATGCACCGGTGCATGCACTCTGAGAGTCCCTGCCTCTCTGCGAGTAACAAATATACACTAGCCCGGACAACAGTTCTGCTTTGAAATTTGCGTGAACTTCAGGGGTCCAGCCTATTAGATCACTTATAAGTTACATTACTCTTACTACATTACTGTAGAACTCATTTAAAACGCGTTAAATGATGGAAATTCGTATTTCTTAATCACTTTTCAATTCCGTAGCATTAGAACAATAGTTTTTAGAAAAATAACAACTATTAATATGACCTTTTTAGTTGTTAGAAAGATAACTGTTAATGACCTTTTAAAGTTTTATATTCTAATTCTCAATATGTCTTGTTTGTTGCAGGTGAGTGTTGTCATCAGTCCTTCGATTCTTCTAACCTTGTCATACTGGTGAGTTTATAACGTAGTCAGTACATCTTTGGAGAATGCTTTAATTAGATCAGATCACCTTGCTCTGTTCTACTCTTTAGTTCTGTAGTGCTCTTGAAACACAACGAGTGCAAAACAGAGGAGCTGAATAACAATGATGTCGTAATCTGAATTTCTGTCATTTGTGAAGCTTGTGTACCAGTTTAAACATTTGATTGACCTGCCTTCTATCAGCGAACTGAAGCTCTTTACAACTCTTCGTAAAGCCGAGGATATTTTTCGGGTGAACACGGAATATGTTACGTTTAAACTACTTCTGATTCATAAGTAAGTGAATACTCACTTACCTTGTGGAAAGGAGATACGTCGGACCATACGTATCCATGAAGCATTTGTACAAAGACGAATTAGTTATACACTATAGTTATGCTCTGTGCTTAGAACTTTGGTCGGTAAGGTTCTGTCATCTAAAGTTCAGTATTGTGGGGATACCGTCAAGGAATTCTCACTCTTCATAATGTACGTGGTGCGGATCAGTATTTCTAAAAAAATATTGTCACAGGGCGGTTTTCTCAGGCGCAACGATGATATACTGCAATATCTCAAATAATAGTCTTATGTGAATACCTTATATAAATAAATCTATCATACTGTATTTTTACGTTTCTTCGTGTTTTTTTCTGTAGCCTCTTACCATAATAATCGTCCAGGTATAGGCTATTGTATTTTTGTACCTGATTTTGCCTTTCTTACTTCTGCAATTTGTAAGGTTAACAGAAAAGAATATCCTACCTCAAGGTACTGTACTAGCCCCGATGTTTTTCTGTATTTATACAACATACCTATACATACCCCATGGCACTACAGCCCTTGAAGGGCCTTGGCCTACCAAGCGACCGCTGCTCAGCCCGAGGGCCTGCACATTACGAGGTGTCGTGTGGTCAGCACCACGAATCCTCTCGGCCGTTATACTTGGCTTCCTAGACGGGGACCGCTATCTCACCGTCAGATAGCTCCTCAATTCTAATCACATAGGCTGAGTTGACCTCGAACCAGTCCTAAGGTCCAGGTAAAAATCCCTGACCTGGCTGGGAATCGAACCCGGGGCCTCCGGGTACGGGGCAAGCACGCTACCCCTACACCACGGAGCCAGCGTATTTATACAACTGATGCGCCAATTCCTGATCAGAAATGCGCCTATCAAAACTACTTATAGAACTCGATGATGTTTACATTAAAAATTCAATACTTCACTTTTCTACTTCGACGTTATCGCATGGCACCAATCTTATAATTCATAAATGTTATATGGCGTGATTTCAGCATTCCTTTTGTTTTTCAAATAAAATTTGTTCTCAGTTTTAGTACGTAAATAATTTTAACGTCGTAGTAACTCATATAAGTTTTAACGAGGATGGGGTAGGGAAATGCTTGAACTGGGAAACTTGCGGATGCGATCTTTGCATTTCCCCAGCATTTGATGATGAGGAGAAGGGGGGAAAAATTGGTGTTAAGCTGTCAGTATTGTGACGGCCGCAGGGTTGTGAGGGTCTCTTAGAAATAAAAGACAAGTATTATGTGGATAATACATTTGATTCAATAGAACGTGGTACAGTACTCTTGGCATGTGGATAATAACTCGGTGTAGTATGGCTCTGTGATATGAGAAATAAGAGACATAATTTAAGAGTTTGGGAGGAATATTACGAGTAAAAGTAAGATGAATAAATGAATTACCCACTGTGCTGGGAGAGTTGCTCGGCACAACATTCAGATTAAAGTAATGCTTGAGAAAATCAAATGCCTTTTCATTTCTTTGAATGTCTATATTAAAATCGGTCATCATGATGATTGGCAGGTCAACATAAACATCAAAATCGTCGTCAGTCATTAAACTTAATTCAGAGTAACGCATGAGTGCACTAAAGAGAAATATTTTCAGATCGCCAGAATTGATGGAAGGATGAATGTATACGAAGGCTAAATGAGCGCGCGAGTCAACACAACGCCATCTTATGATAGATACCTCGTATTTAGCACAAATTTTCCCTTACTTTGAAACGCTGCTTCATGAAAATAACGTTTCATATAAGTAGTGCAGCAGATAGTCTCTTCTTTTATCTCTCGTTGGCTGAATGGTCTTCGTACTGGCCTTCGGTTCAGAGAGTCCCGAGTTCGATTCCCGGCCGGGTCGGGGATTTTAATTGCTCCAGATTAATTCTTCTGGTTCGGGGGGTTTGTGTCCGTCCCAACACTCTGCTCATCATATTCACACAACACACTACACTGCCAACCACTACAGAAACACGCAATAGTGATTACATCCCTCCATATAGCGTTGGCGGAAGGAAGGGCATCCGGCCGTAAAACAGGACCAAATCAACATGTGAAACTCAGTTCTCACCCGCGACTCCACAGATGTGGGAAAAGCGGTAGGAGAAGAAGAAGAAGAAGAAGAAGAAGAAGAAGAAGAAGAAGAAAAAGCAGTCTCCTCTTTTCTCTGTCAATTGAGACATTAAACATAAGTTAAATATTCTCAGCAATATACGCGTTCTACCAGACACTAAAAGCGTCTTCAAGTTTTCTTTTTGTGTACCTCCAGTCGAGGAACGTAAGTCTACGTTAAAACTACATCTTCATGCCTGTCGATGGTGGGTTTCGAACTCACAATCACCCGAATGCAAGCTTACGACTGAACGACTCCAATTCACTGGGTTGTTATAAACAATGGACAGTACTGTACGTCTGATGCAACATGGGGATGTAAACAAAAAGATCGTGAAACACGATACGTGGACATGTTGCTACCACAGCGCGCCACCCTTGTGGAGGGGCCGATACAAGAAGACTCACCCTTCTGGCACCAAACTTCGTTAATCAGCCAGCGCGTTGTTTTGGCTCCAAGTTCGGACAGGCTTACCTCGTTACCGTCTGTGTTAACTTCTCAAGGAATGGGCTGGGGGTGGGGAGAGTGACTTGATTGACGGCTTACTCACTAGCTGGAGGGTGCTACCGGACGTCGACAGCGGAACTCATTACCACTTAACTCCAGCGCGCTATGCTGATTAGACTAATTGAAGTAGACGTGACAGACAACTCTCTACTTCACAGTATTGTTGGTCCCTTATGAAAGGCACTTGACACAGTCCACTGTACTTACAGCTACGTGTGCTGTGTTGTGAACTTGTCTGGTTTCAACCATTGGCAGGTTGACATCGTAGTTGGCTAACCGATAACAGTCACCATAGGTTTTAAAACACACCGACTGTAGCAATTAGGTCTAGTGTACAATAATTTCGATATTCTGTTTTCCCTTAAAACCATTATACAGAGTGCAACTATAAGGTAGGCCAGACTTTCAGACCGGGCGAGTTCGCCATGCGGTTAGAGGCGCGCAGCTGTAAGGTTGCATCCGGGATAGTGGGTTCGAACCCCACTGTCGGCAGCTCTGAAGATAGTTTTTCGTGCTTTCCCATTTTCACATCAGGCAAATGCTGGGGCTGTATCTTAAATAAGGTCGCGGCCACTTCCTTCCCACTCCTAGCACTTTCCTATCCCATCTTCGCCATAAGACCTATCGTTGTCGGTGCAACGTAAAGTAAATTTTTAAAAAAGCTTTTAGGCGATGAGCAAGGGGCTGTGCCGTTCGTATCACGTACGTATCAGCTTACATTCGGGAGATAGTGGGTTTAAACCCCACTGTTAGATTCTTTTCCGTGGTTTCCCATTTTCACACCTGGCAGATGCTGAGCATTTACCTTAAGATCACGGTCGCTTCCTTCCCACTCCTAGTCCTTTCCTCTCCTATCGTTGCCATAAGACCTATCTGTGTCGGTGGGACGTAAAGCAAACTGAAGAAAACAGCCTTTAAAATTTCGTCAAGCCTGATAGTCGAGTTCACTGGCTTCTCATAAAGGTCGGTCGTGGTTCGATTTCTGGCTACTAAAGTATAGGCCAATAGGATTTATGATCTGAATTTTCACATGCCTGTGGCTCGTATTCTACGCAAAACTAGAGGTCTTGTAGCTATGATCATAACATCGACTCTTCCTCCTTTTTCTTTTTTGTGTCCTATGCAATACTTTCTGAAAATGTGACATCTGCTATAACCCAAGTAAATGTCTTGGAAAGAATCGCCAGCAGAACTGGCTTAAGAATTTCTGCAGAAAAAACAAAATTTTTAACAAATATTTGGGATGCACCAAAATTTCTGAAAACAGATATTGGCCAAATAGAGAGGGTAAAAAAATTCAAATATCTAGGGCAAATAATCCAAGAAAATGGTTTAGAAAAATCTGCAGTAGAGGAGAGAGTACATAAAATGGAGAGAGCTCATAGTGTCACCAAAGATATCTACAATAAAAGATGCCTATCCAAAAATGCAAAAATAAGGCATTGCAACACAGTAGTGAAGCCAGAATGCCTATATGCAAGCGAATGTCTGGCATTAAACTATAATTTAGATAAACTATTAAATACTAGAAAGGCGAATCATGGGGAAAATATTAGGCCCACAAGACATAGCAGAAGGTTGGAAATTACGAAGTAATGCTGAAATATATCAAAAAATAGAAAATATATTAGATGTAATGAGAAAAAGGAGACGTATGTTTTTTGGACATTTATATCGAATGCAAGATAGTAGATTAACCAGTAAGATTTTCAGATATTTTGTGGGGTAAGAAATCAACGACAAGCTGGGTCAGTGAAGTAAGAAAGGATTTAGAAAAAACAATATAACAACAGAAGAAATACATAATAGAGAAGGCTTTCGGGAAAAAGTATTGAAAATAGAAGGATTCCAAGGTAGGAAAGTAAAAAAGACTGGTTCAAAGTGGTCTGAAGACAGAAAGAAGAACCATAGTGAACAGATGAAAGCGTACTGGAAGAAAATGAAAGAACAAAGAAGAAGGAATTCAAATTGGCACGTGGTCCTCTGGTGGCCTATTCGAAAGAATAATAATAATAATAATAATTCATTCAACTTCGCTAATCGGCCAACTAGGGACCACGATAAGCCTCACTTTACATTCTGGCATTTGTTCATCTTTCGCTTGATCCACATCGTCTTCATTAGCTCACTGTGTTTAGCACGACGTTCTTCTGTCCATTTAGCACCAGTTGCCCGTTTTTCGTCCCGGAAAGTCCCAAAAGTCTTGATGGCTGCTCTGAAAAGATTTCGGTCTTGTGCATCTTCTGCTTGTAGGCCCAGTTCTTTAAGATCTTTCTTGACATTAACGTACCATGGCATTGCCGTTTTTGGTTTTGCGTCAAATATACTGAAGATACGTTTCGTCCATAATAATAATAATAATAATAATAATAATAATAATAATAATAATAATAATAATAATAATAATAGTTGCTGTTGTTTTACGTCCTACTAACTACTTTTACGGTTTTCGGAGGCGCCGAGGTGCCGGAATTTAGTCCCGCAGGAGGTCTTTTACGTGACAGTAAATCTATCGACACGAGGCTAACGTATTTGTGCACCTTCAAATACCACCGGCTGCAGCCAGGATCGAACCTGCCAAGTTGTGGTCAGAAGACGAGCGTCTCAACCGTCTGAGGGGTATTCGTGACCATCATGGCGAGCGACCTCTCAAGAGTTCGGTGGATTCCTAAGCAGTGAAATCCAGTGGGCATCTTCTCTCAAAAATTATCCTCTGGATTTCGAGCTGGTGCCTCAGTTAGAGACCAGACTTCAACCCCTTTCAAGAAAACAACGTTCGCGTAGTACTTCACGAGAAAAAGCAGCGGTCTAGTTCTCATTAAGGTGGATCCAGCCGTTTCAATTCGGTATTTGATTTCGATGCCATGTTTCCACTATGTTTAGCCGGCGTCCCGCAACATTGACAGTCACGTACAATTACGAACTAACTTACTTTTGAAAAATAACTCTTTTTGATTCGCTATGCCGAACTAAGAAGCGTGTTTTAACTTCCCTGTATCTCTCCATCCTCTCGCTATGTTCCTTATTACGTTGTTTAGTCCATTCTGTATTTAGCCGGGTAGGCTTTACAGAAAATTTGTGTTTGTGAATCAAGGTTCTGAACTTTATTCCGTCTTGAACGATTTCTTCATTAATACCAATTTCATTTAGATCTTCACTGATTTCTTCTTCTTAATCTGTTTAGCCTCCAAGGTCGGTTTTTCCCTCGGACTCAAAGGCAATGTTCTGGAGTTTCAGACTCTGGGTCGGGGGATACAACTGGGGAGGATGACCAGTACCTCGCCCAGGCGGCCTCACCTGCTATGCTGAACAGCGGCCTTGGTGGGGGATGGGAAGATTGGAAGGGATAGACAAGGAAGAGGGGAGGAAGCGACCGTGGCCTTAAGTTAGAGACCATCCCGGCATTTGCCTGGAGGAGAAGTGGGAAACCACAGAAAACCACTTCCAGAATGGCTGAGATGGGAATCGAACCCACCTCTACTCAGTTGACATCCCGAGGCTGAGTGGACCCCGTTCCAGCCCTCGTACCACTTTTCAAATTTCGTGGCATAGCCGGGAATCGAACGCGGGCCTCCGGGGGTGGCAGCTAATCACACTAACCACTACACCACAGAGGCGGACCACTGATTTCTTTCGGCCAGTTATTGTGATTTATCATTGATAAGGCTAAGTTTAAAATGTTCTTCGTGAGTCTGTTATTATCCGTAATCGCCGTTTCCTGATGATATCCCTGATTGTTTCTGTATCTTGATATATTTCATGCGATTTATTTTTCATCTAAATTCCATTTTCGCATTTTGGTCCTAAGATTTTTCTGAGGATTTTCCTTTCTTGTTCTTCGATCATCTTTATTCGAGATTTGCCACTGGTTTCAGGTGCATAAAGTGCCTCTGTTTTAACTACTGTGTTATAATGTCGTAATTTTACCTGTTTTGATATAGTTCTTTTATTGTATATGTTCCAAGTAATTTTGAAGTTTTACGGTTCTTGTTAGCTTGTTGATTTCATTTTTATATAAATATTGAGATTCTGATGAGAATTGCAGTGGTGGATGCTCCGTGTGTACACTGCCAGACTTGTTCCCTTAAATTTGTCCGGAAAATACAGTGTTTTAGTTTTCATATTTCAGAATGAATGAATAAACATCTGTATTGATTAGGTATCTACATAATCCAATAAACCGTAAAGTTATGCTGGATAGAGAGAGAACATTATAAACAAAATAGAACGCCAGACTAAATTCAAATCTCAGGCTACGTCGATATTCCCATCAATATTTATATTTAGTGTTTGTTTTTATTGCAGATTGAAACTCGTTCAGCTCAAGCGAGGGTGGGAGGGAATGTCGGATATCTTCAGCGATTTCAGGAACTTGATGGCTTCGCATTTGTGGGGAATATCTCGAGCTGCGTGTGGTCGGACGAGACGACTGGGACATAGAGGAAGCGTGTTTCTCAATCTACCATAGGGAACCACATTTAGAGTAGCCAGCGTTATACAGCATACAGACGGGTTACTGAAGAAAGAGCAAGTAATAGAAAAGGTACTTAATGTTAAGAATGAAATAATATAGTTGGGGATAAGAGAGAGAATTAATTATACCAGGTGTTTCACCTAAGAGTCGTCAGGCGTCTTTTCTCTGGTGTTTCGGAACTTATTTTCAATTTCGTTTTTGTAATACATAGGTAGAGTCAGTCAAAACCAGGGATACTTGGAGAGCCCGGATTTCTTGCATTAATAGAATGCAAAGTTACTGAAGTATAGTCTAATCTACACAATCGTTATGCTAGATGAGTTCTGCATAAACAGTAGGATTTCGGCCCATCACAACCCCTAGAATTTATGTTACTCTCACTACATTACGGAAGAACGCGTAGACGACACCTCCAATATGTCTTTTCACGATAGTTTAATCCTGATGAAAACTTGGTTTGTCCACGCCTCCGCCAAAGAAAGAGTTGTGATTCGCAGAGCGTGTAGTACCGACTTCCACCCCGTCAACGTCTCTTGTTCGGACGTACAGGGCTGCGCATCGCATACGACAACAGTGCGAAGATATTTATTGACGGTGAGAGTACAACAAGAGAAGTAGTTCTACATACCGGTACACTTCCTCGCTCCGTCATCCTCGTCTGACCGCGCTGCCTTTCACCCAGCACTATGCAATGCCATACACTAGCCTCACCAACTCCTACTGGAAGAACTAACTATTTCTCTTGTTGTACTGTCACAGACGATAAATATCCTTGAGCCAGCTCTATCGATTGGGCAAATAAAATTACACTTTTAACAACATTTCGTTTGCTGTGAGAAACAAACGGACGTTTTCCGTTGACACTGGACGTTGGCATGACGCATCCGATGAGCTATATTTGTTTGCATTGGCTTTACCTACACCTTACAAGAACGAAATGGAAAATATTTTCCGAAACACAAGAGAAAAGACACCTGACAATTCTTAGGTGAGATAAGTCTATCCAGTATATTTTCAACATAGTTATGCGGGGGAAAATTATGTAATGATGTTAAAAGATATATTCAGAGTTAGTAGATTAAAAAGGGAATCTGGTATCTATGGTACAGTTAGTGACACAGGGTTGAAGCATAACTCCCCTTTTCACATAGGCATGTCTTATGGGTTAGGGTCATTTGAAAAGTTGTGTAACCTAGCAACCGTACAGGCTCTATCTTATGGCTGGTGATCAACTGAAATTAGCAGCCGTTGATGGATGGCCATAACCGAGATACATACGATTTATAATCATTTGATTTTTACAAAGGAGAAAGTGGTTTCTTTCTCTACATGTCTTTTTATTTTCTTTCTTTCTTTCTCTATTTTTTCTTTCTCCCTTTCTTTTTCTTCCTATTCATTAGGCCCTATTATCCAGGGTCGGCATTAATGTTGATTAAGCCCAGTTTTACGGACGGATGCCCTGTGGAAGAATTGTGCGTATTGTGGAGATTGTTAATATGGCCTGTTGTATGTCCCTGACCATTCAGCCAAGGAACCAAACTTTATTTTTGTTACTGGCTACGGGAAAAAATAACAGTTAATATTGTTAAGAATGTAATAGTGCGTTCATTTGCTATCTTGACTTGTCCCGTTTCAAAAGTCCTGTACAGGATGTTAAATAATCACCGTGTACGCTCTACACTATCCGAGTCCTTGTAAAAAGAAAAGAAAAAAGAACATTGCACGAAATTTTTACCGTTATATATAAGTACTAGCAAGATACCCGTGCTTCGCTACGGCATTATAATGAAATTTATAATTGAATGCTTATTGTTTTATACTTAATCCGCCGAAATTCGCGATATGAGTGATTTTCTAAGGGAATCCGCCAAAATTCGCGATCTGACTCGTTTTCTAATAGATTACGGCAAGTTTCCTCCCATTTTTCAATCTTTCTTTCCAGCAATCGATTTCGTACTTCCCGGGCTAGGTCCAGGTATTCCACCCGGTCAGTTGGGTCCCTAAATCTTTGCCATCTTTTGCTATAAGCTTTTTTAATGTGGATCATATCCTTGAGGAGATCCGGCGTAGTGGCGTCTTGGGTGCCTTGGCAGTACTGAACCGGCGGCCGGACTGCAATCGTAGTCATTACCCGTTCAGGACCCGTTTCCAGCGCGGTCCGCACATTATTATTATTATTATTATTATTATTATTATTATTAAAAACCTGTCCCGCCTACGCCTTGTCCAGCACAAATCTCACATGGAGTGAACGGGATTTGAACCACGAAACCTAGCGGTGAGAGGCCAGCGCGCTGCTGCCTGAGCCACGGAGGCTCCTTATAAGTACATTAGGAACAGTAAAAGCAATTGGTCCCACCTCCGTTTTCACCCCACCGCGGTTAAGTTGACTTACACGCCCCCCCCCCCACAAAAAAGAAGGCGTGTTTCTTTATGTTTAAAGGAGATTCCAAATACCAATGTTCACGTGTGTTTACTTCAGTTTTGAGATATAAGTATTCCCATAAAAATAATTCACTTTTTTTCACTTACTTTCACACTCCCCCCCTTAAGTTAATTTTCCGGGAAAAATGTTTGTTTCTTTAATAGTAAAGGATAGAGCCTTCTTGGCTCACAGCGCGTCGGCCCCTCACCGCTGGATACCGTGGTTCAAATCCCGGTGACTCCATGTGAGATTTGTGCTGGACAAAGCGGAGGCGGAACAGGTTTTTCTCCGGGTACTCCGGTTTTCCCTGTCATCTTTCATTCCAGCAACACTCTCCATTATCATTTCATAGCATTTATCACTCATTAATAAATCACCTTGGGAGTGGCGACCCCATTGTGATAACAGCCTATATAAGTTTCATTCATTACATCTCTGCCCCGCCAATGACTGGAAAATAGGTTGTAGGTTTTCATTTTCAATTGTAAATGATCTTCTAAATACCGATTATCTTCAGTTTTTGAGATATGTGTCCTCATGAAACGAATTCAACTCCTTTTCACACCCGCCCCCAAAGATGATTTCCGCCCCCCCCCAAAAAAAACGCGTCGTTTTATTTTTTTTAAAAGGTCTAAATACCAATTTTCACGTCTGTATCAACTTTAGTTTTTATTAGATGCAAGTATCCTCATACAATTAATTCAATTAATTTTTCTATTTTCACCCCCCTCCCTTCATTGGATTTTCCGAGAATACCTATTTCTTTACTTCAACAGGAGATTCTAAATACCAGTATTTACGTCTGTAATATTTTACGTTTTGAGATATACTATAGATATAGTCTTTCTAAAAAATCACCCCAATTTGTCACTCCTGTTTAACCCCCATTAATTAGATTTTCCAAAAACAAAAAAGTAAATGTTTCTGTATTTTAAAAGGAGGTTCCATATACTAACTGTCCGGTCTGTTAATATCTTCAGTTTCTGAGATATAAGTATCCTCATTAAAGGCATTCAACCCATTTTTCACTCATTTTCACCCCTCCTACTGGGATTTTCCGAAGACAAAAAAATAAGTGTTTCTTTATTTTGAAAAGTGATTCTAAGTACCAATTTCTACGTCTGTAAACTTTTACAGTTTCCAGATATAGATACACTCATTTTAAAAATTTACCCCACTTTTCACCCCCCCCCCCCACTATTTGGATTTTCTAAAAAAGTACGTTTTCCTTTATTTTTAAAGGAGGTTACAAATTTAAATTTTCATGACATCAGTTTTTGAGATATAAGTCTCCTCATGAAAGGTGTTCAACCCATTTCCCCCCCCCCCCCACTTTTCACCCCCTTCATGGGATTTTCCGAAAAAAGTTACGTGTTTCTTTATTTTGAAAGGAGATTCTAAATACCAATTTTTACATCTGTAAACTTTTACAGTTTTGAGATATAGATACATTCATTTTAAAAATTCACCCCCCTTTCAACCCCCCACTGTTTGGATTTTCTAAAAACAAAAAATACATGTTTCTTTATTTATAAAGGAGATCCCAAATACCGATTTTCAGGTCTGTAACATCTTCAGTTTCTGAGATATAAGGATCCTTATTAAAGGCATTCAACCATTTCCCCCCCCCTTTTAACCCTCCTATTGGGATTTTCCGAAAACAAAAAAAATATGTGTTTCTTTATTTTAAAAGGAGATTCTAAATATCAATTTTTTCATGTGTAAACTTTTAAAGTTTTGAGATATAGATACACTCGTTTTAAAAATCCACCCCCTTTTCAACCCCCACTATTTGGATTTTCCAAAAGCAAATAAAATATATATTTCTTTACTTTTAAAGTAGATCCCAAATACCAATTTTCAAGTCTGTAATATCTTCAGTTTCTGAGATAAAAGTATCCTCATTAAAGGCATTCAACCCATTCTTCACTCCTGTTCGCCCCTGCTATTGTGATTTTCCGAAAACAAAAAAATACGTGTTTCTTTATTTTGAAAGGAGATACTAAATACCAATTTCTACGTTTGAAAACTTTTACAGTTTTGAGATATAGATACACTCATTTTAAAAATTCAGCCCCCCTTTTCACCCCCATTATTTGGATTTTCCAAAAACAAAAAATACGTGTTTCTTTATTTTTAAAGGTGGTTCCAAATTTAAATTTTTATGACTATAACATCTTCAGTTTTTGAGATATGAGTCTCCACATAAAAGGTGTTCAACTCTTCCTCCCCCCCTTTTCACACCCCTTCATCGGATTTTCCGAAAACAAAAAAATACGTGTTTCTTTATTTTTAAAGGAGAAATCAAATACCAATTTTTATTACTCTAAACCTGTAAGTTTTTGAGATATGGCTGTTCCCATTTTAAAAATTAACCCCCCTTTTCACCCCCTTAGCGACGGAATATCCAAAAATCCTCCCTTAGCGAGCACCTACATGTTAATATGAATGTATCCCCAAAATTTCATTTCTCTATGTCCAGTAGTTTCGGCTCGGCGATGATGAATCAGTCAGTCAGTCAGTCAGTCAGTCAGTCAGGACAAGTTACTTTATATATGTACCGGGCGGTACACCTCCACGCCGCTAATTTAAAAGTTGCGCCTGTTGAAACTCCTCTGCTGGAGGAAGTCTGAACTTTATTGACGCTATTAATTCTCTACTTGCTCAGAAGATGTCACCACGTGGAAAATTTTGAGTTTTTGAACTGTGTCATTTTTGATGTGTTTTTGTTTCGCTTGAAGTAAGAAGTGTGAACTTCTAGAGGACACTACTGAAGAACTACAATAGTGCACCCTAGTGCGAAGAAAAATAACTGTTCTTTGGAGAAAATTTTATTTCAAAAGTTTGTTCTTTGTTAAATTTCTTTCTGTTATTGTTTAAGTTGGCTGTATACCCCTCTCTTTCCCCTTGTTTTGCATTTAACCAATCCCGAATTTCTGTTATTAATTTCTGACCAATCATAGGTATCTTCCCCCGACTTGAATATGTTGCTGTATCCTACCCAATAAAAAGTTTGTGGGAGGGTGTTCTCATTCCCCTAACACCTAGAACCTTCCGCGAGAGGATATAAACTGCTGATTTTAGGGTCTCCGGGCCACTTCTGTTCCATCTTTCAGTGTGTAAAGTACATAGCAGGGGGCGGGAAGCGCCTTTTTCTTCTCCAGCTGTTCAACACCAGGTAATGGCCTCTTAATAACTTCTTTTCTTGCTAGGTCGGCAGTTTAACTCTCGGGGCGGGTTCTAAGCGTTCCACCATATAACCTTTTCCTAAATGTAACTACTCTTTTCATATATTCTCTTTTAAAGCTACATACTGGGATAGAGAGTGCTAACCCTCTCAAGCTCCCACTCATATTGCTTTGAGGTGAACTTATTTTTCTCAACCTATTCTTCGTTAACGTAAAACAAATTGTTCTCTTCTTAAGTCACCTCTTTAGGATGGGATTAGCCCTTGTATTAACGGCCTAGTGCCAAGTAGGTCTTAATCAAAGTGTATTAGGAGTGCAAGTTCGCCTCCTCTCAAATTGTTACCTTAGAGGTCATTTAATTAACCTTCTTTTCATTTAATAGACCTCAGTAGATTGGGTATTTTACCCCTGTGTTTATGTCCGTTGAGGACAACTTGAAGGTGGAGTTTGGTGTGGCCTGGGAGAGGCTTAAATTTGAGGGCGAGTGGCTCTTTTAAAAATTGAGTGTTGTACGCCTCGTGGAGGCTTTTCAGTGTAATGTGGAGCAAGGGCTCCTAGGCATAAATGGGGTTTTCTGCCCCTCTGTTGAAACTTGTGTTTGGGGTAAAATTGGGCTGATTGCCCAAGCATTGTGTTTTCAGGGCTCGAAGCCCTAAATCCTGTAAATATTGTAACTACCCTTTGACTTGCTACCTTGTACCTGCCATGCTTGTTATTTCTTTGTTTTTGAAAAGAAAATATAACCTGGTTAAATTTTAAATTAATTTTACTTTCGTAGTTTGAGACCCGTTCACACCCGCACCTTCTTTCACGCATAACTACCACAAAAACACGGTAACAATATATATAGATAACATGTGACAATAATGTATTGCGGAAAATTCCAGATTACATCTTTCCCTACGTTCAGTCTCAACGGGTGACCCTAATCCATGTTTAATAATGTTATTGGCTCTTCGTCCCACTAAATACTTTTACAGTTTCTGGAGACACCGAGGTGCAAGAATTTAGTCCAGCAGGAGTTCCTTTACATGCCAGTAAATCTACCGACACGAGAGTGACGTATTTGAGCACCTTCACATACCACCGGACTGAGACTGGATTGAATCTGCCAAGTTTGGGTCAGAAGGTCAGCGAGCGCTTCAACCGTCTGAGCCACTCAACCCGGCCGACCTTTTCCATGTTTTAAGAGTTTAATTAGTCAAGTATGAAAACATAAAGTGGATAAAGAAGTAATAGTATTTAATTGTAAAGGAAATTATTAATTTGCTCAACATAAGTTGCTGTGCTGTACGCCTCCGTGGCTCAGGCGGCAGTACGCCGGCCTCTCACCGCTGGGTTCCATGGTTCAAATCCCGGTCACTCCATGTGAGATTTGTGTTGGACAAAGCGGAGGCGGGACTGGTTTTTCTCCTGGTGCTCCGGTTTTCCCTGTCATATTTCATTCCAGCAGCTCTCTCTAATATCATTTCATATGTCAATCAATCATTGCCCCAGAGGCGTGCGACAAGCTTCGGCAGCCGGCACAATTCCTATCCTCGCCGCTAGATGGGCGCTTCATTCATTCCATTCCTGACCCGGTCGAATGACTGGAAACAGGCTGTAGATTTTCAAGTTACTGTGCTGATACGAATTTCAGCTGCTTACGTACAAGTGATAACATTTGTACATTGCCTTAAGTATAACTGGATCTGTGAAATATATGCAATGCAATATTGTTATTTTGTGTTATTAAACTTAACTTTAAAATTAACTTTCTTTTTCAACACGGGCCTTAGACCACACCTGGATACCGCAAATAGAGCATGTTAATCCTTACTCGTCTGACACATTTACTTTTTTGCTGTTTCTTCAAATTGTCGCGCATAATCAGTATGCACTGTCGTTCCAATCGATTCAATTTTAATGTGGTTATAGATTTATAGGCTAGGATATAGTTCCCTAGGGATCAGTTCTGGAGCCTGGCATAAATGTTATATACCCAGTTTGTCTGTCCTTTTGTATGCAGTCTACTACAGATAGGATGGTGTTGTCTGTATGTCACGGCCACCTGCAATCAGCTCTGGCCCTAGCGTCTCGTCTCGTCGTTCCGGAAATGAGGGCGGACCTCGTATTGATTGGATCGCATGGAACAGCAACCGGAGGTTGCTCTGTTCCGGTTCTCCGTATATAAATATGAGCGCACGTGGGCAGCGTAGCATCTGTCATGTCCAGCTTCCTCATCCTCTGAAGGCTATATACAGTAATCGTGTTGTAGCAGCTGAGATGAATAAATTATCATTTTATTTTTTCTCATGTACCTGAATGCCCTGAAGCAAGGACGGGATAGAAAGCCCCGGATGCGATCTTCCCTTCCTGGAGGAATAGTAGTTATGTTAAATGATTTTAATAAAATCAGTGGAACAACATATCTGCATCTCATTCTTTTTGCTACCCATTAATTGATTAAACGCGTTAAACACTTTGTAAACTGTGGTTATTGTGAAACAACAGATTTGGGAAATCTTAGTAAAATGGACATGCGGTAGTCCCGCTTAGCTCACCTTCGCTTATCCGACAGAGATTGAATATTGTGAAAAAATTAAGTTAGAAGGAGCCGAAGAAAAATTCTGAAAATGAAAAAAAATTGGGACGGAATCAGGGACAATATGTGGCCTTTGCTAAAACAAAGCTATGGATGTACAGTTTCAGCTGATTAAGAGTGTGAATGGTTTGTCCTGATGGCCATTTTGAAGTGACTGATGAAAACATTGTCAGTATTGTTAACATTGGTGGAAAAGAAGCTGAAGAGGAAGAAAACGTAGGTGAAAAAGGTGGTGCCAAAATAAAATCAAAATGAAAGATTCAGAGCCCTTTAAGTAGCATTGAAAACGTGGCGCAAGAAGAAGAAACCACCAATTCTACGGGGAATACATGACATGACGACGTGAGAGAGGCAGGCAGGAACATTTCTGTTACAACTTTTTAAAACAAATTTATATCTGTATCAACATATTTTATGCTCAAATATGAAATTAAATTTCACTGTGAACGTAAATATCACCTGTATTATTAATACATCTGTAAGCGATCACGGTATTGTTTTTTCCTTTTCCCCTTTCAGCCGACTTTCGCGCTAATCCGTCATCCCGCCGGCCGGCCCGTTTACGTCAGGTAAGCGGGATTCTGTTCTATGTAGAGGGAGAATGGGGGGGGGGGGTATTCATATATTTTCGTTTCTTTTCCCGAAGACAAAGGAGTTAAACCATCTCCGTACAGACCATGGAAATTCCTAGCGCAGTGGAATGCAAAGGCGTAATTCTCTCGGGAATTAAACTGGTACTCATTTCTAATCTACGCTGAGTGTTTTTTCATTGCTTTCACCAGCGGCTTAGTTAAGGTACAGTCTCGGCGTTGTGCCTGGAGCGCATATTAAATACCAGAGTTAAGTAAGTAGACTGACTAAGACGTCTAGGTAGGCAAAAATGAAAATTAACCTGGACTTTACACACTTACCAAGCTATTAATTAGAGAACGGAAGAATTCAGGAAGAACAGCATAATTATGTAATATTAACAGAGATATATGGGAAAATAAATGTAATAAGGCGAAAACAGACAAAATACATGTAGGCCTACAGTAGTTAATTCCGGACTGAGTTGCTCAGACAGTTGAAGTGTTGGCCTTCTGAGCGGAACTTATCTGGTTCGATCCTGGCTCAGTCCTGTGGTATTTGAAAGTGCTCAAATACGTAAGCCTGGCATAGGTAGATTTAACGGCACATAAAAGAACTGCGGGACAAAATTCCGGTACCTCGGCATCTACGAAGGCCGTAAAAATGTCGTTGGTAGTACATAAAACAAATAACATTAAGAAGTCTGCTGGAAGCCCTCAGCAAGTGATTTCAGCAATACATGTAGT
This sequence comes from Anabrus simplex, assembly GCF_040414725.1. NCBI lineage: Eukaryota > Metazoa > Arthropoda > Insecta > Orthoptera > Tettigoniidae > Anabrus > Anabrus simplex. Next base: position 78,044,297 of record NC_090273.1, on the reverse strand, counting down.
AGCTTTAATATTGCATCTGGTAGATGGCGAGAAGCCTTTTGACTGTTTTACAAGGCTGTCATGCCCCTTAGCGGAAAAGTCATTCACTGAATAAAGTTAAGTAGTCAAAGTCCTCTCATTGGATGTTGTTTATTTTCTTATTTCCCTACGTACAATCGACACCGCTCATTGGGGGTATCATGTGTTGATGTGTCAATGTTCACTCAGTGGGATGTTGTTAGACTCGACCAGGTTGATGACTTCATTCAATAAGTTTAGTTACCTCATGGCTTGTTATGCTGTGTTGATCTCCTGACGTCTCATCGTCTTTAATATCTTCGATTGTTATGTTCCCCCTTGTTTCTCTCTCCGCCGATTCATTTTCATACTCCTTCCCTCGCGGTCCTGCTGACCTGCCATCCGACTCTTTTATTTTATGAAAGAATTGTATCTGAGAATTTGTAGTAATGTTGGACAAGATCAAGAATTGTTTGGGAGATAAGGTAAATGGCCATTTGTTGGTAGTTAGGGAACTGAAAGAGGAGAGACCACCCTACTGTATACAAACTTCAAGCTTGTGTTCGAGACATACAGTAGCGTGTTCGAAGCCCAAAGTCGATAACCCTACAAGTGTTCTTACCCAGTTTCCTCTTTTCATACTAAGGATATGTTGGGGCCGTACTTCACTGAATAGCAGGACGGCTACGTTCCCTGACGAAGTCCTTTTCAAAACCAGCCTTGCCGATTTTCTACTTGAGTTATTGTGATATTAGGATAAATACATTTTGTACTTCTTTTTGGTGTACCTCTTTGGGGGTGAAATATCTGTTTGCTAAGAGAACTTCGACTAGTTCTTCTTCTCTTCTTAATCTGATAATACCCAGCGAGTGGCTGTGAGGGTTCGGTCACATAGCTGTCAGCTTGTTTTCGAGAGATAGTGAGTTCGAACTCTACTATCGGTAGCCCTAAAGATGGTTTTCCGTAGTTACCCATTTTCATACCAAGAAAATGCTGGGGTTGTGCCGTATTTACAGCCACGACCGCTTTCTTCAACCTCCTAACCCTTTCCATAAGACTTGTCTGTGTCGGTGCGACGTAAAGTAAATTGAAAAAAAATCTCTTACTGCAGTACAAAATGTAAGGGACTAATCTAGTTCATTGTCTGGGCTCGTGTATTTAGTCACTTCTGCGCAATTCCTCTGGATCGTGGACTGTGTGTTTTTATCTGTCCTAGTACACACCTCTTAATTTGCACTTATATCGCCACTAGAGTAACACGTATTCAGTGAATACATTTTACAACATAATGTTGGCGTCCGGAGATGTATCCGGCTGTAAAACTGAGTCAGGTTTACACATGTGACGCCAATCACACCCCTAACTCCACCCGACTATGCGAACAGGGACGAAGAGGGAAAGAAAAGTAAATGAAGACTAATCTATTTCACCGACTGCATGCTACATGTTTAACTGTTAGTGCCATGTAATATAGTATAGAATTGTGTTGGCTGTTCTCAGGACTTAGATAATATGTGATGTTTATCTGCAAAAGAGTATCATTTAACACTGAGCTGAAGTTTGATATTTGACTCCATTTAAATATAATTTGTGAATAAGATAAAAATCATTCACACTGAGCAAGATAGATGACTGCATGTTTATTTACGACTAGCTGATGTACCCGTGCTTCGCTACGGAATTCTAAATTGTATACAGAATTTTAGGTTAGGTAGTGTAAACGTTGTGAGCAAAATTGTATTAAGTTGCATAGCTCTTAACGTTGCCCTAGAAACACGACGAGGAAGTTACCAACGTCTGTTCTCATATGATGACTGGGTTAGGGAATTTTCATTGTAATGGTAGGCCAGCTTGCCTACCGTCAGTCACAATCAGGTTGGGGAATTTTCATTGTAATGGCAGACACTCACTCTCCGCCTGCCTTTACAGATTCTCAGAAAGACTCTCTTAGTGGTTTTCCCAACTGAAATGAACGTGGGTCATTACATTGACGTCAGTAGGAATGGCGCGATTAAAAGCAATGCTTTCATATGAAATACTCGATCAAATGTAAAACCACGCATTTTCTCACTTTTAACGAACAGTACTACGCTGTCGAACTAACAGTCCAAAGCTACAGAGCTGGAATCACCAAGTCGCAGACATCCGTGATCCATGAACAGTCTTCGTCCTTTTTCTGTGGGGGAGGGGGGTTCAAATAGTGGATAGTCCCTGGGCAAAAGCTACGCCCCTTTACTTATCTCTTTCCTGGGAGTACCCGATGCGTCGGAAAATCTCAATTCACTACAGTGGCGGGGTAAAGAACTATCTGACGTGGAGGCAATTTTTCCTCCAAGCCAGAGAGGAAACCACATATTCCTTGCTAATTTGGAATAAAATGAATGTAGATTTAATAAAAGTGAAGAGGAAGAAGCTTTTCTTAAGAAACGGCTCTTTTCAGGGTTGAATTTTGAGTTATTTATTGAATTGTGGTACTATAATTTGGAATAGGCCTAAATTGGAATACTACTACTACTACTACTACTACTACTACTAACTGAGTCTCTGACTTAAGTGCGCACACTGCTCATTCAAAACAGCGCGTCAGAGTAGGGATCGAATAGCTGGAATACTATGATGGAGCAGTGTGTTACGTACCAGCAGTATCATGAAATGTATGAACCAGAGGAATGGCATTCTAAAGAAGAAGGTTATCTAACTCCTCAGCTATTTCCCGCCAATATTCAGTTAGGCTGTTATACTCGGTGTGCAGCAGTAATCCCATCTATCGGCGTTGAATGTCAGCTTAAGAGACAAGAACATTACAACAAACAACGGTCAGTGTAATGTTATTGTTGATCAATGTTACGCGCTTTCGCTATTGTAGGCCTTCACATTATTAATTGTCTTCCGGTCGTGAAATACCACTCTTACCATAGTCGGTACGGTAAAACTGAATAAAACATAAATGATCGGAAATTGTATTCTCTATAACTTTTGTTATGTACTACTTTTCCATAGGACCAAGAACATAGGTATTTAAAAATTAAATTTTAGGTACCCTCCCCTAAACTACCATTTCACCCAAGGTGAATAACATTGTTTATAGTTTAAACTGTAGTTTCTTATTCCCTGACTCTATATACCGATTTTCATTGAATTCTGTTTACCCATTTTCTCGGGGCTCGGCGTTGATATGGACTTAGCAACAAAAATCCAAATTCATGAATATCGGTGTTATCATAGCCGGTACGGTAAAAATGCATAAGACGTAAATGATCGGAAATTTAATTCTATATAACTTTAGTTATGTGGTATTTATCAATATGAACACTAATAATATAAATATTTGAGAAATAATTTTAGGCCTTCCCCTAAACTACCATTTCACTCAGCGTGAATAAAATGATTTATAGCCTTGATTGTAGCGGTTCACCAACCGACTTGAAATTCCGATTTTTATTAAATTCTCTTCAGCCGTTTTCTCGTGATGCGTGTACATACATACAGACAGATAGACAGACAGACAGAAATTACGGAAAAGTAAAAACTGCATTTTCTTGTTACCGTGGACATGATCGATACAGAAATACCATTATTTTCAAATTCTGAGCAATGTACAGACAAAATTATATATATATATATATATATATATATATATATATATATTACATTTATGAAACAACTGTTTTTTTTAACTACCGAGCTCGATAGCTGCAGTCGCTTAAGCGCGGCCAGTATCCAGCATTCGGGAGATAGTCGATTCGAATCCCACTGCCAGCAGTCCAGAAGATGGTTTTCCGTGGTTTGCCATTTTCACACCAGACAAATGCTGGGGCTTTACTTTAATTAAGGCCACGGCCGCTTCCTTCCCACTCGTAGCCCTTTCCTGTCCCATCGGCGCCATAAGATCTATCTGTGTCTTTACGACGTAAAGCAATTTGTAAAACGAATGCCGTTTAACTAGCGATATACAGGCTCCTAATACTTATTTCTGTTTCTGTTGGACCGAAAAAGTTATGTTTATATAGGTGTTAAAGACAGACATATTATCTTCGTATCTGCGAGGAAGAGCGTTAGAAACAGTGGCAAAGGGAAGTTCTAGAAGTGATGTATCCAACAGGGTGTTGTTAACACTCCCATTGTGGTGTGGAACATTTAGAGAGGAGGGACCAGGTTTTACAGCTGGTCGCTGTGGCTATCGAGCCGAATAGGAACCAAGATTTAAAGCTCTTTCGCCTCCGACCTCCCCTCTCAAGCTTCTTACCCTGATTGTTATATCAGGGAGAGAGGCGACGAAGTAGTCCTGCCACAGAAGGGCGTCTCCAGAAATACTTTCTAGGAAGGGGGGATTATGTTCTTATATTTAAGACATTTTATTGGCCAGGTGACAACATGAGTAGATGTATAAGAGATCGGCAACTTCCTCGTATTTTGACATGAAATGTTGAATATAAGTAGAAGTTATGTCGCTGATAATGAGCATTCAGCTTGCAGTCCAATGTTATTTCTGGTATGTATTTCCGTTTATCATAACTCATAAGATACCTAACTTACATTTACTTGGAGAATACGATTATTCTTGATCATCTACTTTCATGAATATACCATGTCCTTAAAGTGCCATGAACCTCAGAGTGAATATCTATACCCATCTGTACCTTGCGACCGGAGAGTGTACAATAAAAGAAACATATCAACAGACGCAAAGCTCAGGCCCTACAAGGCAGGAGTGAGGAACGTGGTACTGTAGGTGGCTGAGACGAGGACACTAGGAAGACATAGCAATTGGAGAAGGAAGAAATAAACATTCTGAAAAAGACACTTGGACCAAAAAGAGGAGATGAAAGATGGGAACAAAGATCAAGGGATGAACTGTACCGAAACACGAGTACGATCTATGAAGAAATAAGACTCAAAAGGTCAAAATTTGCTGGACATTTGTATTTGTATTTGTTCTTGAACATAACAGGCGTTCAGCCCAAATACATGTTCGCAATGAAAACAACTTTTAAAAAAAAACACGAGACTCTTTGGACATGAGGTCCATTAGATACTCCGGAAACGTGACACTCTCTAGGGAGGATCACCACAGCAGTCATCCTCAGTCCCTACATGCCACGTCCATCGCCCCCCGCTGGATATTAAAATAAATAAACAAATAACAAAAAAATTAAAAATAAACTACCGTCCTTCTACTACTGCTGTCCGGCCATGTCATCAAGCCTGGTGCATTTGCTGGACATGTGATCAAGAGGGAGATGGAGACAATGACTAGAAGAGTGTGGGAGACATCGGGTAGGACGAGAGGAAAGACGATAACTAAGTGTGTTGTCTGGACAGAGATCGGGGTCAAGGTGGAAGGGACAGAGAACTGGAGAAATAAATATACACCAACCAATATGCCAGAGCTCAGTGACAGAGAAAGGACTGACTGCTACTTGCTTTACGTCGCACCGACACAGATATGTCTTATGGCGACGATGGGACAGGGAAGGGCCAGGAGTGGGAAGGAAGCGGCCGTGGCCTTAATTAAGGTACAGACCCAGCATTTGCCTGGTGTGAAAATGGGAAACCACGGAAAACCATTTTCAGGGGTGCCGACAGTGGGGTTCGAACCTACTATCTCCCGAATACTGGATACTGGCCGCATTTAAGCGACTGCAGCTATCGAACTCGGTGACAGAGAAAGGTGCAGGTACAGGATAGATAAGAACCAGTGGCGGAGACAAGAGAGGAGGATACTGAAAATATAAGCTGAAGAACAGGAGAGAAGGAGAGAGATGATGAAGAGATTCTGGGGGGAGAAGAACAAAACCCAAACCATGACAAACCTGTCCATGACGTGATCCTACAGAGACCGTAACGAAATAATAATAATATACCCGTAGGAACCTCCATTGGATAGGATACTGTCTCCAGTTATCCACTGTAGGAAAACAACGTAATGGATACGCCAAAAACACTGTTCACCAAAATTCTGTGAATCACTATGAAAAGGATATACTTTGCCATTCATGGCAGTGAAGATTTAAACCTGTGATATGATATGATTAATTCAGACTGATATATTGAAGGTGTGAAGATGGATGTCGCTCTCGTTTTGACAAAACGTAGGTCCATTGAAAGCAGGTAATTTTAGCAAGATCTTGCCAAAATCCAAGAAAGTCAAATCGAGGAGCAAATCTCTCCTGACATCAGTCCCATTCTTTGGGAAGTCATGGAAGAAAAACTGAATCCGAGGACGTCAATAGATCAATAGATTTTATGATATTCAGTGCTTATTGGGTGTAGTTTGATTGTGAAGAAGTGGAACATAATGTGTGAAAAATTGATAAAACCTCATATAAAACTTGTATTCAAGAATCAGATTTTTAAATTATTTAACGAGACTGACCCTGTCGAAAAACGACGGATGTTTTTTTGAAAAATGTCGTAGAAAAATAGAATATTTGTAATGATAAAAGTAAATTGTAGTTATTTCTCTATAAAGGATAAATATAGTATCTCGTATTTATTAATTCATCATTGCCTCTTTTAGAGCACTTCTTTTGTGCTACATTGAAAGTAGTATGATATTTAGGTACTGTTTGCACTTGCAAATTATTCGAGGGACGCACTGGAGACATTCCAACATATAATTGGCCATAAATACAGTAAATAGTGGCTGTGGTAAAGATACCGACACAATTTAAAGTTTGGCCTTGTGCTTCGTTTATCGAAAAACAAAAAGCATGATGAAAAGAAAATTATCTTCTTTTACGTGAAATGGGAGTTACGTATAATTATGTTAGATTGATTCTTCGAATGAGAGTTCTTTGACCTAATCTTTCACCAGTAGTAATTTCCATGTCTATACAGTTTACATACATATTTCGAGATTGATGTGGGCAAGGACTGTGGTGTATAATTAATTATAAGTCGATATACTGTAATGAACGACTGAATGAAACTTAGGCCATGTTTTCTTCAGGTTATAACACAATAATTGTAGTGATTATTATTAAGCCTTAGGTAATTATATTGATCTAATCAAAACATTATAACGTTCTGCTATCCACGTGTACGTTTCCTACGTCATTATTTAAATACGAGAATAACATTGGTGCCAAAGTAGAACCCTGGGGTGAACCGTTATAAGAGCCTGCTAAGTGCTAGATCTCTACTTACTTCAACAAATCGTTAATACAGTGATACGTAATGTGGCAATGAATGTGGAACTTTAGGTTGGCGAGACACTCGGGGTCATCTCTCGGCCACAACAGACTACATCGTGATATTTCGGTCACACAGACCTGCTGTGCTTGGAATAGCCCCCCGCGACGCCAGATTTAGAGTCGGGACGCCGCCGTTAGAGTTTCCTGAACTGAGTCAGCTCTTCCTGTCCCACACCATTATCCACGTGTGCAGCGCCCCATCTCCGTGTAATAAACTTCCTGCCCCAGGCTGTTGCTAAATCTACTCGTCTGTGTAAACACCAAGATAACAGAGAATACTCTGCAACTTGCTTGGATACTAGATTTGAGAGTTTTAGATTGGTACATAGATAAAATATAAACTTTACCTTGTACTTTGTTTTATATTCTGTATATAGACAAAATTTATGGGAACTGTATTATCAGATTATCACTATTTCAAGATATATCTTGATGGAACTATCGGACGTATGTTCATTTATTGTTAAGTTTAGGAGGATTTAATTTGCTACCTAGATAATAAATTCTACTTTGCATTTAAATATATTTGATTGCATCATGATCAAGTGCTCAGTATTCAGCGATATTATAAAATAATAATAATAAATTATGATTATCATATCGCCCTCTGTGGTGCAGTGGTTAGTGTGATAAGCTACCACGTCTGGAGACCCTGGTTCGATTCACGGCTCTGCCACAAAATTTTAAAAGCGGTACGAGGACTGGAACGGGATCCACTCAGCCTCGGGAGGTCAACTGCGTAGATGAGGTTCGAATCCAACCTCAGATATCCTCGAAGTGGTTTTCCGTGGTTTCCCCACTTCTTCTCCAGGCAAATGGTGGGTTGGTACCTAACGTAAGGCCACGGCTGCTTTCTTGCCTCTTCCTTCCAATCTTCCCATTCCCCACAAGGTCCCTGTTCAGCATAGCACGTGAGGCCTCCTGGCCACGGTCAGTTGTATCCCCGACCGAATATCTCACGCTCCAGGACACTTGTCTTTGAGGCGGTAGAGGTGGGATCCCTCGCTGACTCCGGAGGAGGGACCAATCCTGGAGGATAAAGAGCTTAATTAATTCATTAATTAAATTAATAAATAATAAAAATAATCTGGCACCTTGACTGAATGTTCAGCGTCAAGGCCTCCAGTTTAGAGGGTCCCTGGTTCGATTTCTGACCGGATCAGGATTTTTAATCGCCTATGGTTAGTTCCGTTGCTTCAAGGCTTGGTCCCGATACTGTACTCTTCAAGTATAGGCTACCCAGTACATTACTAACCGCCACAGAAGCACATATTGTAGTAGTGAATACATCCGTCCACATTGGGTTAGCGTCAAGAAAGGCACCCGGCCTTTAAACAGGACCAAGTCCGTATGTTTTTATACAGTTCGCACCCACGAACCCGCCAGGCTGTGGCAAGTTTTGTGTATTTTCCACGTTCCGTTTTTGGTGATTGGTGATGTTTGTAGTGAATAATTGTTAACATGGACATGTTTTTGGGCTGGAGGTCTGTCTCGAATTAACACCATTAATCCCGACCCGATTGTAACATGGCAACCAGTGTTCGCCTTTGTACACTAGGCCAGTAACGTCATCTTCTCACTGTGCACTTTCTTCCTGTAACTTGAGAGCTTGAGGATATCCCGAAACAAGTGAACCTCCTTCTACTCCTCAGTGCAGAATTTAAATCCTTGAACTGACCGGAAAACGAACCCAGAGACCTCTACACCACACGGCTGGCTATTATTATTATTATTATTATTATTATTATTATTATTATTATTATTATTATTATTATTATTATTATAGGTCTTATCGCGACGATGGGACAGGAAGGGGCTAGAAATGGGAAGAAAGCGGCAGAGGCCTTAATTAAGGCAGATCCCCAGCATTTGCCTGGTGTGAAAATGGGAAACCACGGAAAACATTCTTCAGGGCTGCCGACAGTGGGGTTCGAACGTACTATCTCTCGAATACTGGATACCGGCCGAACTTAAGTGACTGCAGCTATCGAGCTCGGTTATTATTATTATTATTATTATTATTATTATTATTATTATTATTATTATTATTATTATTATTATTCTATTCAGGAGGTGTGAAATGTCTTTAATTTTCTCACAATCCATGAGGCTTACCATTCCTTTGTGGACCCACTCATTTTCTTTCGATTTTTCGGAAATCTTTATCTCCCTTGTGGGTGGATTCAAGGAGTGCATTATCTTCACGCCCTAGATATTGTAAGAGGCTACTAAGAGGAAATAACCAAAGAATCTGTACTCGCTTTGTCGTCTTGTAAGCCCAGAGACATATCCTTGATTCAGTGCTTTTCTGTGTAGCGGAGAAAATGTCAGATAAGGTTGGTATGCAAATGTTTTTAGAGTTTTGATTTCCTCTCCTTGAAACATGTTATATTATTATTATTATTATTAATAATAATAATAATAATAATAATAATAATAATAATAATAATAATAATAATAATAATTTGCTAACAAACAAAATTTACGGTTTTCGGAGACGCCGAGGAATTTAGTCTCGCAGGAGTTCTTTTAAGAGTTTGTAAATCTCCCCACACGAGGCTGACGTATTTGATCACCTTCCAATATCACCGAACTGAGCCAGGATCGAACCTGCCAAGTTGGGGTCAGAAGGCCAGCACCTCAGCCCTCTGAGCCACTCATCCCGGCGCGTTATATTATTCGTTTTAAGTCTACTTATAGTAATCCACAACTGATTGAAAGTTGTGTCATGTTTTGTAGAAGTTATAACTCGACTCTAATAGGAAGAGAAAATGGTCCAACCCTTCGAAAGGCTATCGAAAGTGTGAAAATGAAACACTCCCCTGGCCTCCGACAGCGCGTATTGAGTTATCAACGTCTGTTGCGGTCCTTAAGTCACACGTGTCTCTCGATAAGACCAAACATGAAATAGCAGACTCATTCAAACAGGTCCTTTTCTGGTCTTTCAAGTTCATGATATTGGATCGTTGTTATCCATATTCCAAATTTACGTTGAGGGATTCAGTAGATGAAAACGTTTATTATTATTATTATTATTATTATTATTATTATTATTATTATTATTATTATTATTATTATTTGTTCTTATCGGCGTACTAAGGAACGCTTTATTTCAGCTCTCTTCTCTGGACTTTGATCTTTGCCGGTGTTGCTCCTTTCCTTTCCTTCGTCCACGTCTTTCCCGTCTTCAACGTTGGTTTTTCTTGAAAAACCTGGTGGTCTTTTAGTTTCCTCCTGAGTGGGTTGCGTTCTTGTATATCTTTAGTGATCCCCATCTGCTGCAGGTCCCTTTCCACCTCCTTGGACCAAACTGGCTGGGTATTCTTATCTTTAAAATAGGTAAACAACTGGTTCGATAATCATGCGGGTCTCATTCTTAGCAAGTGGCCATTAAACGCATATCTCCTTCTCCGAATGACAACAGTAATCTTCTGGAAATGTGTATACAACCCACGGTTATGTCGACGTCCATATTCAACTTTGTCTTTAATTGGCCAAGAATTTTCCTTAAGATCTCTTTCTTTCTTTCTTTCTTTCTTTCTTTCTTCGATTTCCAATTTTTCCATCAGGCCTTTCGTGTTCATAGCAAGACATTCCGCTGCATACAAAGCCGCTGGTCTTATGGCAGTCTGACTGTCTGGGTTTTGCGTTCAAAGATACGGACTTTTTGTTGTAAACATCTTTGGTCAGTTGATAAGTCATTTTCATTTTATTAATCCGCGACGCGAAAGCTTCTTTTTCAGAGATGTTTGGTTCTATTATTATTATTATTATTATTATTATTATTATTATTAATTATTCTTTCTTTCTTTCTTTCTTTCTTTCTTTCTTTCTTTCTTAATCCGTTTACCATCCAGCTTTGGTCCATCCGGACTCAGCGAGGGATCCCATCTCTACCACCTCAAGGGCAGTGTCCTGCAGCGTGAGACATTGGGTCGGGGATACAACTGGTGAGGACGACCAGTACTTCGCCCAGGTGTTCTCACCTGCTATGCTGAACAGGGGCCTTGGGGGGAATGGAAAGATTGGAAGGGATAGACAAGGAAGAGGGAAGGAAGCAGCCGTGGCCTTAAGTTAGGTAATATCCCAGCATTAGCCTGAAGGAGAGGTGGTAAACCACAGGAAGACACTTCGGGGGTGGTAGAATTGGGAATCGAACCCCCTCTACTCAGTTGATCTCCCGAGGCTGAGTGGATCACGTTCAAGTCCTCGTAGCACGTTTCAAACTTCATGGTATAGCGGGAAATCGAACCCGGGCCTCCGGGGATGGCAGCTAATCACACTAACCACTACACCACAGAGGCGGGCATTATTATTATTATTATTATTATTATTATTATTATTATTATTATTATTATTATTATTAATGGACTCTTCAGTAAGGGTCATAGATTAAAGGTCTCAAATTAAAACACACACTGTCGACGGTGTATCGTGTAGAACCGAAGTACAACTAGCTGTTTGGTGAAATAACAAATTTAAGGACTGCTCCGTAATTCATCTTCCAGACTTAACGTACAAGGTCATAAACCAGCACGCCGTGTTCTGTTCGCAGGAAGGGAGCTCCGTGAATTGATATTGGCACTCGTTCAAGCAAGCAACGTGTTCACGGCATTGTTGTGTCCAATAGCTATAAAACTGATCCTTTGTTCCTCGTTTGAATGGCCCTTTATTGCTTGTCTTCGAGATCGCCATTAAGAATGTGTTTGTTCCGAGTTCCTAAATGTCTGGAGCATGCTTTACGATTATGGTCGTACTTCCTGTTTTATCCGAGAACATACTTCGACGTTGTAAAGCTTCGCCTTTACGTTGATTTCACTATTTGCTAGTACTGTTGAGATTATTATTATTATTATTATTATTATTATTATTATTATTATTATTATTATTATTATTATTATTAACGTCTTTCTCCTATTCTGTTCGATCCGTTCAGTATTAGCTGTTTGCATTTGGATTTTGTCAAAGGAATAGTTGTTCTAACTCTTCGTTGGTAGGGCAGTCGCTTAGCAGGTGCACGATTACATTACCGTCGACCCCTCGTGTTTTTCCTGAGATTCAGAGCCACGTAGGTGGGCATGCTTCTCCTCCCTATCAGCGGCTTGTCGTGACGTACTCGTGTTCTGGCTCTCTCTGACATTGTGCAGTTTCATTTTTTGAAATAAATATGTATTATGGCTGGAGGCCATCTGAAAATTGTGTCACGAAATTAGCGATACGAAATGTGTGACACATTGTTACCTAGCAACCGTGCAGGCTGTGATGTGAAATATTGATGGATGGCCATGACTGAGTGACATATTATCAACGAGGGACCTTAGAATATAGATGGTCGATGTGATCTTGCAGGCTGTGATGATGCGAGGTGTTGATGGATGGCTGTGGCTGAGAGAGATATTATCAAAAATGGGCGTTATAATGTTTTTATATACAATTGGGTTTACGTCGCCCCGGCACAGATAGATATTATGGCGACGGTGGGACAGGAAAGGCCTAGGAGTTGGAAGGAAGCGGCCGTGGCCTTAATTAAGGTACAGCCCCAGCATTTGCCTGGTGTGAACATGGGAAACCGCGGGAAACCATCTTCAGGGCTGCCGACAGTGGGGTTCGAACCCACTATCTCCCGGATGCGAGCTCACAGCTGCGCGCTCCTAACCGCACGGCCAATTCGCCCGGTAAACCAAGTATCAGGTTAGTATTAAAAAAACACAGACAGATGTACAAAATCTCAAAGTATAATACAAACTGTCGGTGGCGTATTGTGTACAGCCGAACTACAACTAGTTGTTCGGTGAAATCACAAATTTAAGGGATGCCCCGTTATTCATTTTCCGGAATTAACGCGCTAGGTCATAAACCAGAACGTGTACATGGCATGATACAGCTACTCTCCATAGAGTTACAGTGCTAATAGACTCTTTGTATTAAACTTTCAGACAACCACCACTGATATTGCTTTCATTTTTCACTGTATCGGACAAAAGTTACACCAGATATGTTTGTAATATTCTAAATCCATTTTGTTATGAGCAATTTTCCTGTGAAACCGATCGAAAGAGAGATATATAGAATTTTGTGTTTTAGCTTGACGAGGGTTATGTTTTAAGGTTAGGTTATTTGTAAAACTTTTAGACAATTTTTCGTAATTTTTCTTTTTGTAAAATTTGCTTTACGTTGTACAGACACAGATAGGTCTTGTGGCGACGATGGGATAGGAAAGGCCTAGGAGTGGGAATGATTTTCCTGTAGGATGGGCAATAATAAATTTACTAAGAAAAACTATTAACTATAATCAATACGAACAAGGTCAACTGGTTGGAATAAATTAAGCAGGATTTACCAGAAATAAACGCTAGAGACGACACCATAAAAAATAATAATCTCTTCGGAATTCGGATTTCAAATTACAGAATCGTGGGAAAAACAAAAACGACCACTGGAAAATAGTGGACAGTAGAACAGAAAAAAAACACCACAGCGAATTCATGAAGAGATTCTGGAAGAAGATGAAGATGAAGAAGAAGCCATCAGACCAAGCTAACAAGTTCAAACGCACTCTTTAATTGGGCATAACGAAAAAAAAGAATACTCATAACAATCGCCGATAGATCAACTCCTCATTGAAAATCCCACTCCCAATCTAGATTGAGTCTCGCACATTGAATAAATCAAACAAATGATCCGTGAACGTAACCAAGACGATATTGACGATAGGAGGTGAAATAGTTAAAAAAAAACCAAAAACAAACACATTCTTGAGAATATCTGGATCACACAGAGGAAATCCCTGGAGACTGGAAATGTGCACTAATTTATCCATTGCACAAGCACAGACATTAGTAACTACAGAGGGGTTTCATTGATACCAGTTGCTTACAAAATTCTCTCCAAAGCTGTGTTTACAACATTTGAAAGACAAACGGATCATCTGATAGATGAATATCAGGCAGGTTTCAGAAAGAGCAGATCCTGTGCAGAACAAATTCTGAATCTAAAAACTATGTTACAACCGCGTAAAACCAGACAAACAGTGATCGCGTTTGTTGACTTCAGGAAGGCGCATAGACCGACTTACACTTTTCAATATACTAGAAGAATTCAAAGTAGATGGAAAAACAAGATAACTGATCAAACATTAACTGACACCACTTCGAAAGTTAAATTCTTAAGTGAAATATCCGAACCTTTTAAAATTAACTCAGGGGTCTGACAAGGAGATGGACTATCCCCTCACTTATTAGATCTGGTACTTGAGAAAGTAATCAGAACCTGGGAAAGGGAAATTAAAGCAGTGACCCTTGGCAACCTACTCAAAGATAGAATTCAAGTGAAGCGTCTGGCCTTTGCAGATGACCTAGCAATTCTTTCCAGCAATAAACAAGAAGCAATTCATTCAGTTGAAAAACTCCACGAAATTGCCATCAAAACAGTACTTCAAATTTCGTACGAGAAAGCACAGTTCACAGAAGGATGGACAACGTTTGATGACTAAATTCGACAAAATTTCTCAAGTAAACAAGTTTATATACCAAATAAATAGAGAATCTTTAAATTACAAAAGAACCTGTCGAATGACCTAGAATTCATATAATAAAAAAATCAATATCTAGGAAAGCAAAGCTAAGGTATTATAATGCACCAATCCATAATATACATCGGGGACCTTAATCATGGGTGGTAGATCATTAATAAGAAATTCTGCAGTTCTAGCCCTTCAGGCAAGCAACTTAATGTTGAAAACATCCTAGGGATATGAGCTACGAATTTTAGATATATAAAATATAATAAAGTATCGGAATATATTCTTTATTCCTAAAAATTACAATCCTTATCTTAACAATCGTTATCCTGTCGATTAGATAATAAGATTGCCTTCTTCTACCATTACGAGCGCTAATGTGAGTCAATACAGAGTTTCATTTAAGCCCTTATAACTACATTCGGTGTGCACATTTTTCAAAAATCAACAAACGCTTGAGGGTATTGAACCAAGGAACACATTGCAGAAATAATTATGTAAATGCGTTAATTTGGCTATGCTTTGAATTAAAAAGAAAGTGGGTAAAGAAACAAGCGATTTGAGGCTGTTTTTCAGGAACTGCATTAGGCCAGAAGTGATTAGTTTTTTTTAGTTTGATAGAGCTCTCCAAGACTCACAATTTGTAACCTTTCCGGGCACATTTAGTCCTTCAACTTTCGGCACAATTGAAGAAATTGCTTAATTTAACGTTTTTCGTAGTGTGGGGACATCTACTTTGCCTGATAAGAAATGTTTTCAGTATTAAAACGTGGAAAAAGAAGAAAGGAAAATTCTACGAAATATCTTCGGCCCAGATTGTAGAGATAGAATCTGGTTGAAAAGGAAATCTTAGGAAGTATGTTGTTATGGCGAAATAATCTCACACCCTTTCAGAAAAAAAGGCGATTGAAATTCTCTGGGCATATTCTCAGAATACGCAAGAATACAATGACTAAAAGATTGTTCAACCTTATCCATTCATTAAAAACCAAGAAATGATTTTGAAATTGAAATAGACATCCAGGAAATCAACATCATGGAGGAAATTATTCGGGATAGATGTACATTCTAAACACTGATCGATAAACACCAATTTGGAGACGAAGCCAACAACGGAATCCGTAACGCCTGGGCATAAAAACACAGGAAGACGCTTAATGAGAGGATGAAGAGATTTTGGAAGACGAAAAAGCAAGAACATAGCTAAATGCGTTCAACCGCTCTCCTTAAAAGTAAAAAATAAAAACAAAAACACTATGTAACTTGTTTTTTTAACAAGCAAGTCCAGGCAGATGAACAGTAACGTAATAAATGTAATTCTAAAGTGATGGAGCATAATTATATTTCCTGGTCTGGGAGCTAAACATATGATGACCAGCAGTCTCTGCGTTGTTTGAATGTGGTAACATATTTTAATTCAATAATTTATACATCACAAGAATAAAATACATGCAAATAATGTTATCATTAATTTCTTTTTACTTGCATATTGAATTAAAATATATCGCCTATTTTGTATCGACACAAATAAAATGCTTTAAGCTAGGGACGGCACCAAGTGTACATAACAATATCTCTCATTATTAATTAAAATAACAACAATGCTAATTAGTTTTGTAACATACAAATACAAATTTAACTGATGCCTGAGAGGGATCTGTGACATGACAGTATGATAAATGTATGGAATTATTAGGAACATTTGGAGCTGAAGCATTGTGTTGTGTTCAGTGAAGCCTATAGGTATCGCACGTCCATGTCATGTTCATACAATAGAGGAACTCAGTGGAAAAGAAGCACAAGCCACAGGAAATACGTGTTTGCATTAGTCTCTTCGGTATAAAAATGAGGCATGGGATTGAGATTATTGAAACTTGTTCTTAAAAGGCACATTACACATCCTCTGTTAAATCTCTGTTTCTTTTTTTTCTTTCTTAATCCGTTTACCACCCAAGGTTGGTTTTTCCCTCGGACTCAGCGAGCGATCCCACCTCTACCGCAGTGTCCTGGAGCGTAAGACTTTGGGTCGGGGATACAACCGGGGAGTAGGACCAGTACCTCGCCCGGGTCGCCTCACCTGCTATGCTAAATAGGGACTTTTTTGTGTGGGAGTGGGGGTGGAGATCGGAAGGAATAGACAAGGAAGAGGAAAGGAGGCGGCTGTGCCCTTAAGTTAGATACCATCCCGGTATTCGCCTGGAGGAGAAGTGGGAATTTTCATTTCTTCATTGTATGAAGATGAAGACAATTTGTTTTGCCTGATGATGATGCTTGTTGTTTAAAGGAGGCCTAACATCGTGGATAACGCCCCCTAATGGTACGAAATGAAATGACAACAAAAAATTCAAAATCATCCACTGATCAAAATTAAAAAAAATCGTCATGAAGAAGGAATGGATGGACATGAACCAAAAAACAAAAACCAACAACAACAAAAACGAGCAAACAAGAAAGGTGTGGATCCAGCTCACAAAAAGATCATAGATAATTTATTACTGATCAAGGGACCACTCATGAAGCACAATCCTGAATCGAGGATGCTTGATGTCTAAAGGGGTCCAAAATCCAGGTCTAAGGCCCCTTGGAATGGTACATGTCGCGAGTAAAGTAGAACCATGGTATTTGTCATGTTGGGGTACTAATCAAAAATAGCGAAGACTCACGGTGTTCCACACAAGATGGTACTACTCACAAGTATTGTACTTCGTATAGGTAACGCAAACGTATGGTGTTTCTCACACAATGGCGCCACTCGTAGCCAACGCAAACCGATGAGGTTCCTCACCTAGGTGTACTAACCACAGGGACTCGCACTATCCCGTGGTGTTCCTCACATAGTGGGTACTAATCACAGGCAACGCAGACCCACGGTGTCGCTCATATAGTGGTACAACTCACGGGCAACGCCCAGACCCGCGGTGTTGCTCACATGGGTACGACTCACGGGTACTGGAAACCCACAGGCGAACCAACTCTCTGCTTATATTAATCACAAACCTATTTCGTACCTAATATAGTGGTACTACTCGCAAGTAAAGGCTACCCATGGTGTTCCTCGCGTGATAGTACTAATCAAAAGTAGTTTCATGGTCGCCCTTTTTAGTCGCCTCTCACGACAGGCAGGGGATACCGTGGGTGTATTTTTCGTCTGCGTCCCGCACCCACAGGTGGTAGGGAGAAAGAGAAGAAAGAAGAAGAAAGAGGGGATCCGTCACTTCGAAAGATGAAGTAACGGACGAAGAAAGGCAAGGGCCACGAAGGGCGTGAAATGAAAGACTCCCTAGGCCTCGAATGCTCTAATACCGTCGGGGTCGGAAGAGAACAAGAGTTGACCAAGGGAGGTCGGACAGGATAGACGAAAGTGAGAAGCCTGGCACAAGTAAGTGAAAGCAATGCCAAGACTCAGCTAAGGGCCCCGTGGTCGCCAATCCACACAATTTGTTTTACGTCGCACCGACAGAGATCGGTCTTATAGCGACGATGGGAGAGGAATGATCTAAGAGTGCGAAGGAAGCGGCTGTGGCCCTAATTAAGATACAGCCCCAGCATTTGCCTGCCATCTTCAGACCTGCCGACAATGGGGCTCGAACCCACTATATCCCGAATGCAAGTTCACAGCTGCGCGCCCCTAACCGCACGGCCAATTCGCCCGGTATTCACTGTATGAAGACCAATAACCACTAGCAATCATGCCAAAAGAAAAAGCACTTAAAATTATCCTGCTACAGCAGTTGATATTTGGAGTACCAATTTTATACATAGAGGAAAAACAAGTATTTTCAGAGAATGCAATAGTGTATATTTTGCCATTTTAGTGGATATGAATACGCCCTCTACATATAATATATTTTCCTCTATGTGTGAGGAATGTGTACTCTAACTTTGGTCTACTTTATTGTTACAGCCTGTGCATCACCACCTGAATGGCGTGTGCCTATATCTTCCAATGCGCCCGTCAGTTGGACGTGAACATTAGACCATTGATTGATCGATCCTGGAAATATACTTTATCTTACAACTAACCAGACCGAAAACAAATTACGTCGTTCGCGCTTTGCCGGCCATCTGTCTTCTCCAATGCCTCACCAAGAATTAACTCAGTTCTGCAGTAGGCTTAGTGAGTAGGCTAGATGTAATGGTTTAGATTCTTAACGTCTCAATTTCTTGGCGGAGGATTTAACCTGTGCCCCTTCCAGTAAACTAAACGCAATTTTACGAACACAGCTGGGCAGCTACGGTTAATTTGGCAGGGCAGACTGGTTTGTACAAAATCCTTACTGAACTAACACTTCAAAGTTAATTTTGTGAAGAAAAAAAAGTTAAAATTTTGTCCTTAATATTTTGTAAAACACATCTTTCATAACAATAGTTTTTATTATTTGTTTATAGCGTAGCAGTTCTTAACACTGGCTTACATGAAACAAATAGTTTTACAACAGTTCAAAGTAACTAACGGTGAATTAGGAATAATATACAACTGAGTGTAAAATAATTAACAAGAAAGAGAAAAAGATTTACATCATAAAATTAAAAGGACACCAAAACAATCTAAGAAATCAATGATGAATTCTATTTAATTTACTAAGACGTTGGATGCTCCTGTGTTCTTATTTCATGCTGAGATCTCAGTGATTTGGTTGTTCAGTTCATTACGCCTGAATCTACTTTGTGGCAAAAATTTGATCCTTGTAGAATATTGTACAAGTTAATTGTCCAGCTCCTTGAATGAGTCTTCAGCGTTGAGGCGTTCTATTCAGAGGGTTCCGAGTTCGATTCCCGGCCGGGTCGGAAATTTTAATTGCATCTGGTTAATTCCTCCGACTCAGGGACTGAGTGTTTCTATTCACACACAACACTACCAAATGCCACAGAAACACACAATAGTGAATACGTTCCTCCTCTTAACGTTGTCGTCAGGGAGGGCATCCAACCGTAAAACTGGGCCAAATCTACATATGCGACACAGTTTGCACTAGCGTTTGTGAGAAAAGTGGTGTAATAATAATAATAATTATAATACTAACTACTTTTTGAAGCTTTTCGAAGACGCCCAGGTGTCGGAATTTCGTCCTGAAGGAGTTCTTTTACATGCCATTAAATTTACGGACACGAGGATGCCGTATTTGAGCACCTTCAAACACCAGCGGACTGAGCCAAGATCGAACCTGCGAAGTTGGGGTCAGAAGGCCAGCGCCTCAACCGTCTGAGCCACTCTGCCCGGCAGCAGAAGAACGAAAAGATTATAGAAGTTCACTATGGTACAGTGGTCCGGCTCCATGGCTGAATGGTTAGCGTGCTGGCCTTTGGTCACAATGGTTAATTTCGCTGGCACGGGGGCTGGGTGTATGTGTTGTCTTCATCATCATTTCATCCTACGGGCGTCAAATCGAAAGACCTGCACCTGTCCTCGGACACTCCCGGCACTAAAAATCATACGCCATTTCATTTCATGGTACAATGCAATGACGTCCTTTTATTAAACTGGGTTTAGGATATCAGTAAATATTTATATTGGTTGACAATCAAAAGAAATAGACAGAATTACTACATTCAGCTACATTTTCAGGCGAACGCATTGTTCTCTACATCAACAGCAGAATCTAAGGGGTTAAGACCATCAATGTCGTTCTCTTTTATCTCATGCACTAACGGGAGCTCATACAATTCATAATTAATTGGAAGATGAAGGCAGGTACTCATCCATCCTTGAAGATGACAATTCTCACGGGCTACCATGTAAAGCTTCTTTGTGAGTAAACTACTGGAGAGTACTTTATTTCCCGTCACATTCTTTTCTCTGCTTGATGAGCATTACGGCCATCATCATCATCATCATCATCATCATCATCATCATCATCATCATCATCATCATCATCATCATGGTTCTTCTGCCCGAAGGCAAGTCTTGTCATCGGATAAACCTTCTTCTCCATTGTTGTCGTCTATCCTACACAGGCCCCAGGGGCTCTTTAATTGGGAGCGTGGGTTTGTGACCACGGGGCACTTAACTTAGTCTTGCTTCCACTTACTTGTGCCAGGCTCCTCTGTCTCATTTAGTATATCTGATCTCTCTTGATCACCTCTTGTTATTTTCCGATCACGAAGGTTTTGAAGCATTTGAGGCCTGGGGAGTCTTTTATTTAAACAACCTTAGTGGCCCTTGTGTTTCTTTGGCCGATACCTTCATTTTTCGAACTGATGGACCCCTTCCAATGTTCCCTCTGATTAGTATTAATAGAGGATCTTTACCTAGGTGTACTTCCTGTTAAAACGGTAATCACCGCCACCAGCTATCCTTCACAGTGCTTTTCATTTCACTGCAATTCTTTCCCTTGATGTTGTCTAGCATTTTATACTGTAGCCTTTTTTTTCCCTCTCTTTACCATTTATAATTCTATTCCAACCTGTAGCAAATGTTCCCTTTTACAATAGTGTCCAATCTAATTCATTTTTCTCTTTGTAATAACTTGTATCATGGATTTTTCCCCCCAAGCCTTCACATAAACTCTTCATTCCTTACCCTGTCTTCCCATTTAACTCTTTACATTCTCCTCCACATCCCTCGTGATTTAAGCCTTTTCTCACCTTTTAAAATGCCATCTATTGATAAATCGCCCGCTTACTTTGTACAAGTAACATATCTATTTAGGTGGTCCTACTGTACCCTTAAGTCATTCACTGGAGCTTTGCTCACTATGGCTTTACGCTGCTCACTTGATCTGCGAACTCACTTCTTTCTTTGAAAGTTAAAACGAACGTACAGTATATTACAAAGTCTTGAGTATAAATTCTATTTTGTAGTACGCGATGATGTGACATGAGCCCGTAAATGTTTCTGTGCACAAGAAGTTAAAGAGCAGTACATGTCATGAACACTCTGTAGTTTGAGGCGGAGAGCTGACATGGTGTTACCTCACAACTCATCTTTGGAGCCACGTCAACTGCAACACTGTTCTGGCTATGAAACTCGCCGCCCTCTTGTTTAAACACACGATGCGGCCGAACTAGACTGCTTACATTATTTTTTGACTATGTTATTAATAGTTTCATTCTGCATTGTTCGTACATAGCTGTGTTAAAATTAAACAAAAATGTTCCCTTGTGTAAATTGTGTATAATGCACGTGATTTACGCTTGGAGCTAGGGTGCAGGAATTTTAATCTGTAAACCTGCTGAATGTGTTGTATAGAGGATTTTATTCAAACCACCACTGTGACATTGCTCTGTAACCTAGGTTGGATTTGTGGGTCTGGCACGAAATAAAAATTATCTTTATGACCTGGGGCGGGATTTGATTAGATTCAGACGGTAAAACAGATGTACTGAAAGTACGATTTCAAGATAGATATATGCTTAAGGTCTGGAGGTCTATCTGGTATTAGTCATCCAATGTCCTGATACCAGTGTGACCAGAGATACCAGAGATAAACAGTCCCTTCTATGTCAGAAAACAATGTTCCTCGCCTTACGTAAACAATAAATAAAAATAAAGAAAGAAAATGAAATCTTATGTTTGGTCTGTTGCACTGTGTTGTGCTGAGAGGAGGTGGTGATTATCGTTTTAAGACGAGGTACAACTAGGCAACCATCCTCTATATAACACTAATCAAAGAGAAAAAAATGGAAGGGGCCCAACAATTCGAAAAATTAAGGTATCGGCCAAAGAAAGACAAAGGCCACGAGGGGCGTGAATATGAAAAACTCCCTAGCCTTCGGAAACCTAATACCGACGGGGTCGGAAAAGAACAAGAGTTGACCAAGGACGGTTGGATAGGGTAGATGAAAGTGAGGAGCCTGGCACAATTAAGTGGAAGCAATGCCAGGACTCAGCTGAGGGCGCCGTGGCTGCCAACCCACGCAAGTTCAGAGCCCCTGGGGCCCCTTATTCTACCGCCCCCACCCACAGGGGCTTGTTGTGCTGAGACTTGGACGTTAACCAAGAGAGATGTTAAGAGGCTAGAAGCCTTTGAGATGTGGTGTTGGTGTCGGCTGCAACGGATAAGTTGGGTGGAGAAGAAGACCATCACTGAGGTATTGAACATTGTCCAAGAAAAGAGACAGCTGTTGACCCAGATTAGGAAGAGGCAACTTTCTTGGATGGAACACAGGCTTCTACATAGGAATGTGTTGATGGAAATTCTGGAAGGTAAAATACCAGGAAAACGCCCTCGTGGAAGACCAAGAAAGACATTCATGATGACTTGATACTATGCACAGGATTGACCCAGTTGGAGAAGATTCATCGCGGGGGCAAACCAGTCATTAGACTGAATTACTCAAAGAAGAAGTGTAACCATGGCAACAACGTGTTCGTCTATGTATGCAAGGTGAGTAGCGACATCTTCTCACTGTGTGCTTTCTTCCTGTAACTAACAGCTTGAGAAAAATTCGTGTCAAGTGAACCCCGTTCTGCTCCTCAGTCTACAGTTAAAATCCTTGAATTGGCCGGTGAACGAATCCAGGGCCTTGGAATAAGAGACTGGTACGCTACGTCTTCACCAAAGGGCTGATTAATAATAATAATAATAATAATGTCCGCCTCTGTGGTGAAGTGGTTAGTGTGATTAGCTGCCACACCTCGAGGCCCGGTTCGACTCTCGACTCTGCCACGAAATTTGAAAAGCTGTATGAGGGGTGGAACCGGGTCCACTCAGTCTAGTGAGGTCAACTGAGTAGACGGGGCTCGATTCCAACTTCAGCCATCCTCGAAGTGGATTTCAGTGGTTTCCACATTTCCCCTCCAGGCAAATGCCGGGATGGTACCGGTACCTAACTTAAGGCCACGGCTGCTTCCTTTCCTCTTTCTTGTCTATCCCTTCCAATCCTCTAATCCCCCTCACAAGGACCATGTTCAGCATAGCATAGCATAGCATAGCATAGCATTGCATAGCTGGGTACTGGTCCTCCTTCCCAGTTTCATCCCCGACCAATGTCTTACGCTCCAGGACATTGCCCTAGAGACTGTAGAGGTGTGATCCTTCTCTAAATCCGAAGGAAAAACCAACCCTGGAGGGCAAACGGATTAAGAAATAAATAAAAGATTAATATTATATTTATGAGCTCTAAATGTCCTTAATTTTCTCACAATTCACGAGCCTTACCATTCTTTTTTGTTCATACAATCGTTTTTCTTTCCATTTATCGGAACTCTTTATCACCCCTGTAAGTGGTGTCAAACGATGCATTATCATCTGTAACCCCCCTTCATGTCATAAGACGCTACTAAGAGGCGAATAACCAAGGAATTTGTACTTGTTCTCTCATCTTCTGAGCCCAGAAACATTTCCATGATTCTACGGTTTTCAAGTATTTAGGTTTTGTGTTCTCCCAGGATGGTAATACAGTAAGCGAGATTGAATCAAGGTGTCGTAAAGCTAATGTAGTGAGCTCACAGTTGCGATCAACAGTATTCTGTAAGAAGGAAGTCAGATCTCAGACGAAACTATCTTTACATCGGTCTGTTTTCAGACCAACTTTGCTTTACGTGAGCGAAAGCTGGGTGGACTCAGGATATCTTACTCATAAGTTAGAAGTAACAGACAAGAAAGTAGCAAGAATGATTGCTGGTACAAACAGGTGGGAACACTGTCAGGATGGTACTTGGAATGAGGAGATAAAAGGCTAATTTAGGAATGAACTCGATGGATGAAGCTATACGCATAAACCGGCTTCGATAGTGGGTCATGTGGGGCGAATGGAGGAGGATAGATTATCTGGGAGAATAATGGACTCTGTTAGGGAGGGTAAAAGAAGTAGAGGTAGACCAAGACGACGATGGTTAGAGTTAGTTTCTAGCGATTTAAAGATAAGAGGTATAGAACTAAATAAGGCCACAACACTAATTGCAAATCGAGGATTGTGGTGACGTTTAGTAAATTCACAGAGGCTTGCAGACTGAACGCTGAAAGGCATAACAGTCTATAATGATAATGTATGTATGTATGTATGTATGTATGTATGTATGTATGTATGTATGTATGTATGTATGTATGGTTTTCCGTGTGGCGGAGAAAATGTACGAGTGCGAATTATTATTATCTTCTTTCTTTTGCAAGTTGCTTTACGTCGCATCGACACAGATAGGTCTTACGGTGACGATGGGATAGGAACTAGCTAGGAGTGGGGAGGAAGCGGCCGTGGCCTTAATTAAGGTACAGCCCCCGCATTTGCCTGGTGTAAAAATGCAAAACCAAGGAAAACCATCTTCAGGGCTGCCGACAGCGGGATTTGAACCCACTGTCTCCTGAATGCAAGCTCACAGTTCACAGCTGCGCGTCCCTAACCACACGGCCAGCCCGCTCGGTGCTCCCAGAAACCAAATCCATAGAAACCCCATAAGTAACCAGGAAATAGCTGCACTTGTTCAGTGTTCTATCCACTCCAGTATCGCGAGTTCGAATTCAAGTTACTCAGGCTAAGATTTTCGCTAGCATCAGCACGTGGTATCACGCTCAGAGCCAGAATTTAGTCTGGACGTTTCACACAATCCATGAAAACACAAGTAGCAATAATATTGGAGCTTCCAAACAGGATGTATGTCGTCGAATTGATTTCTTTGCAATGCTGCGCGCACGAGAACACCCCCGTGTATAATGAGCTCCTGACATGTTAACTGAAGCTCATTATGGGACAAAGCGCTCTACTCTTTGTTGTGGTTTAAATCGAATTCGGTAATGAATACCTAGGCCATTTCCGGTCCGAGTTAAATCGGCAACTTATATCTGACTGTAGATGTGAGTGATTAAACACAACATTGTCATTGTGTTGTAGGAAGAGTCTCAAAGTTAATATTGTTGCTAGGGATTTAACAACAGTGTTTCACATAGCTGTCAGCTTGCATTCCGGAGATAGTGGGTTTCAACCCCACTGTCGGTAGCCTTGAAGATTGTTTTCCGTGGTTCCCCATTTTCACACTAGGCAAATGCTGGGGCTGTACCTTAATTAAGGCCATGGTCTCTTCCTTGCCACTTCTAGCCCTTTCCTATCTTAACGTGGTCATAAGATCTGTCTGTGTCGGTGCGACGTAAAGTAAAACACAACAATAAAACCAACAACAGTATTCAGTAGAACCTGGAAAACCCCATGGCACTACAGCCCTTGAAGAGCCTTGGCCTACCAAGCGACCGCTGCTCAGCATGAAGGCCTGCAGATTGCGAGGTGTCGTGTGGTGAACACGACTAGTAATCTCGGCCGTTATTCTTGGCTTTCTAGACTGGAGTAGATCTATAATTTAGGCAATATATTGATATACAGATGTTATCACTTTATTTTCAATTTTAAACATTTGAGTAAGAAACCTTTCTGAAGAAATTAAAAATGTGTAGGTTGCTTTTTATATGTTACAAATTTTCAGCACAATACGCATAGGCCTAATGTATACTCTCATAAAATTTCTTCAAACAACTTAGTATTGCTTCTTCGTCGTCATTGCTTGTTTATATTCTTAATGGAATATTTCTCTGATTCATGGGCTACAAGAAGAGCCTCTGTGGCTTAGACGGCAGCGCGTTGGCCGCTCACCGCTGGATGCCGTAGTTCAAATCCCGGTCACTTCATGTGAGACTTGTGCTGGACAAAGCGGAGGCGGGGCAGGTATTTCTCCGGGTACTCCGGTTTTCCTTGTCATCTTTCATTCCACCAACACTCTCCATTCTCATTTCATTGCATCTGTCAGTCATTAATAAATCACTTTGGGAGTGGCGACCCCATCGTACTAATAGCCTATACAGGGTGTTAGGTGTATACGTGCAGATATTAAGCTAGTCGGCAAAGAAAAAGACATATCACAATATATGCTATGTACTTTTTACCTTGTCCTATTAGTTTGCCCATAACTGAGCCAAACATTTCAGGACCTAATGTGTTTTGAACGGCCGTAGCAGGATATGCCGGTTACGTCATTCTGTCCACGCGTAGTGGAAGTACAGTAGCAGAATATAGGGCTTGCTGAACCTGTTTCTTATCGCAGGCCAACGCATGTTGTTGTGCACTTCCCCTAAAGGCTTGGCAAGTAGGAGAGGATGACTCACGTGCCAGCCACTTGCTGTACTTGAAAACCGGTCTAGGGTACTCTGTATGAAATGTACACAGAATCCTTACAGTGACCTCGAAGATACGTACCAGCACATACATGCCAATCAAGTATTGTGTAGGTGTGTGAGATTCATAAGACGTCAATGGCAATACTCAGTGATCCAAGCTGACAAAATGAAAGGAAATAGTTAATAAGTAAATGAAAAATGAGCGCAACATTTCGGTGCTGTTATTGCGACAGGCTACGATGAATTTCTGACAATAGACAATGCGAGTTGTCTATGCTTATTCATAAACTGTTCAGGTCAATGAAAGGACGGTGGACACTGAAAGAAAAGGCTGTAAGTATTCAGTCATATTGTTATTAATGAGACAGATTTCAAAAACCGTATTTGCAACCATGAGTGAACATTGCTCGAAGGAAAAATAGCTACTGTGGATTTTTTTTGCTAGTTGCTTTAAGTCGCACCGACACAGATAGGTCTTATGGCGACGATGGGACAGGAAAGGGCTAGGAGTGGGAAGGCCGTGGCCTTAATTAAGGTACAGCCCCAGCATTTGACTGGTGTGAAAATGGGAAACCACGGAAAACCATCTTCAGGGCCGCCGACAGTGGGGTTCGAATCTGCTATCTCCCGATACTGGATACTGGCCGCACTTAAGCGACTGCAGCTATCGAGCTCGGTCTACTGTGGAATTGCCGCCGGGCATTTCTAATAGAAGGCTTATTCTTCTTTTTCCTAATCTGTTTACCCTCCAGGGTAGGTTTACCCTCGGACTCAGCGAGGGATCCCACCTCTACCGCCTCAAGGGCAGTGACCGGGAGCGTGATACATTGGGTCGGGGGGTACAACTGGGGAGAATAACCAGTACCTCGCCCAGGCGGCCTCACCTTCTATGCTGAACAGGGGCCTTGCGGGGGAATGGGGAGATTGGAAGGGATAGACAAGGAAGAGGGAAGGAAGCGGCCGTGGCCTTCATGACGTTACAGCCCTAGCATTTGCCTGGTGTGAACATGGCAAACCACGGAAAACCATCTTTAGGGCTGCCAACAGAGGGGTTCGAACCCACTATACCCCACTCATGAGCTGTGGAACATCTCCATTCAATAGGACAAGGCGATTTCCAGCACCGGTTCTAATTAACATCTGGATGGGTGGAGTTGGAGGTCGGTTACATCTATTTATTAATGTTATCTTGCTCCTGTAGAGGCAGTACGTTACTGGAGCTTTCAGAGGATGTGTCGCTTCGACTACGCCGAACCACGTGGATTTTACACAATGGTGCAGACATTTCCTCAACGGTAGACAGGACGATGTGGAACTATCAATTGGCCAGCTCTTATTCCAGACCTTATTCCAGTGGATTGTTATGTCTGGTGGGACATGAAACACAAAGTATACTGAACTGAAGTAACCATTCGGATGACCTCTGTAAACATATTTTTTCGGCACCAGAGGATATTCTGAACAACACAGGTTCCTTGTCTCGAATGCGTCGCAACTGCATTCGGAGAAGTGAAGCCCGCAGAGAAGCCCAGGGTGGTCACTGTGAACAATTGCTACGAGTTTCGCTTTGGTATGTCAGATGTTACGCCATTTCTGCACCGTAATGGCTTGGGAGTACAGTACAGTATCGATATAGTATTTTGAGTCCCGATAGTTCGATATTCTCATAAATCCGAGCAGTGAAATTGAAGTACCGGTAACAAAAATTATAAATCGAGAGTTTCAGTGCGCGAGTGACTTGTACGTGCCGAAAGATGAACACAACACAGGGAAGACGTGCTTGTTAAAACTCTAGACATTGACCTTGAACGCATTTTGGCAGTTCCTCAATTCTACCCTGCATGTGGTTTTGGTTTTTTACGTGTGTTCGAGCAATTTATATTTTGTTTCTTATTCACTACGAGTTAAAACAAAAGGCACGCGCTTTTAAGGGCCGATGACCTTAAAACAGCAATCATCATCATCATCACCATCATCATTAACACGTATAGAAATTCAATAAAATGCTTGTGTTATATTCATCACTACTGAAATAGGAAAAAATTCAATCAAATTAGTTATTTCATTCCCAGACCTCGTGGAGGAGTGGGTGGGCCTTCAGCTATGCGTGTAGCTCATGGGCCATGTAGTAAGGAAGTAGAGTTGTGAGGATGAAATAATTCAAGTTGGACGTATGTCTTGTACATACAATAAATTGAATTGAATACGTTAGTAAATATGCTTGTTGTTTAAAGGGGCCTAACATCGAGGTCATCGGCCCTGTTAGTAAATACCTGACCGCGCAGAGAGATAACCGCAGCAACAACACGGACCCCAGAGGAGGTCCGCAGAGCACCCCACCCAGGACAGAGGTCCCCCCAAACACCCCGTTGGTACGATGTTGACATAGTACGATGTTGACATAGTACAATGTTGACATAGTACAATGTTGACATACATACATACATTGGTAAATAAACAAACAAACAGAGAGAAGTGGTTGGCCTTGAACTTGCTGGGCCGATTGAGACGAGTTCTTAGTCCAGTTATGTGAACAAAACAAGCACTGAGGTCATTGACCATGCTACACTCTTAAAGGCTACAGAGCAGATTAAAGGTGATGTATCTCAAGATCAAACTTAAACATGTAACAGAACGTAAGATGTAATTGTGACACATGAGAAACGAAACGCAATCCGGGCTGGGAAACAAACACAGATCTTGCAACACTGTCTTGAAGCACAGACAGAAACATAGATGTTCACCGACACAAAAGGTGAATTAAAGACGGAAAATGTATTGTGTCACGTGAAGCTAAAGAGAAGTTATAAATAAGCGAAATAAACTAAATCTAAATAATAAAAATAACAATAAAAATATAAAAATAACAATAATATTAATAACAAAATATCAAATATGAATAACAAGTATACGACTTAAAAGGAGAGTAAAAAGAGGAATAAGACGAAAATATGAACAGGTGAATAATAATAATAATAATAATAATAATAATAATAATAATAATAATAATCATAATAATCAGACGAGGAAAAGAGTAATAAGAAGTAGTTCAATATGAGTAGTAGCAATAATAATAAGACTGAATAATAATAATAATAATAATAATAATAATAATAATAATAATAATACTAATACCGGTAATGTTATTTGCTTTACGTCCCACTAACTACTCGTACTGTTTTTGGAGGCGCTGTAATTTAGTCCCACAGGAGTTCTTTTTATGTGCCAGTAAATCTACCGACACCTTCGAATACCACCGGATTGACCCAAGATCGAGCCTGCTATGTTGGAACCAAGAAACCAGTGCTTTAACCGTCTGAGCAACTCAGACTGGCCACTTTTATTTTGATAAATTTATTAAGCACTGCAAAGGAAGCAGTACGTTATACTTTATTTTACCATTACACACATGCTTTTCGTTTGTAAGCACGAAATAATAATGTAATTTTTTACGTCCTAATAATTACTTTGACGGATTTTGGAGACGCCGAGGCGCCGGAATGTTGTATCGCAGGACTTTTTTTAATGCAAGTAAATCTACAGACACGAAACTGGCGTATTTAAGCACCTTCAAATACCCCCGAATTGAGCCTCCATCGAACCTGCCAAGATGGGATCAGAATACCAGCGAACTATCGTCCGAGGTACTCAGCCCGGCATTAGAGCTTGGAATACGTTGGTCGTGCGGCTAGGGGCGCGAAATTGTGAACTTTCATTGGGGAGATACTGGGTTCGAACTCCACTGTCGACAGCCCTGAAGATGGTTCTCCGTGGTTTCCCATTTTCACATCAGGAAAATGCTGGAGCTGAACCTTTATTAAGGCCACGAACGCTTCCTTCTCACTTCTACACCTTTTATGTCCCATCGTCACCATAAGACCTATCTGTGTCGGTGCGACGTAAAGCCAATTTTGAAAATCATCATATTTAGGACATTATACAACTGTCGAGATCCATAGTTATAAACGATGAGAAGTATTTTCTGGGCAGACATTATTGGCGAGTAGTCAATAATAATAATAATAATAATAATAATAATAATAATAATAATAATAATAATAATAATAATAATAATAATGATAATGGTATTTGCGTTACGTTTACGGTTTTCGGAGACGATGAGGTCTCGCAGGGGTTCTATTTACGTGTCACTAAATCTACCGGCACGAGTGTGACGTATTTGAGCACATTCAAATACCACCGGACTGGGCCAGGTTCGAACCTGCGATGTTGGAGTAAAAAGGCCACCACCTCAACCGTCTGAGCCATACAGCCCGGCAGGAAGCACGAAATGTAGGTACGTACACCGGTAGCAGCCTTCAGCTGTTATCGTAGTTCAGTTGCTCGTAAACATAAAATCAGTTTGGCAAGTATATTACGTAACATCTCGTTACAGTAGTACATTTGCTCTGAAACATAAACAGAAACCGGTTTGGCACGGGTGGCGCGTGACTTGCCTGTTATCAACGGAAAGCTATTCATTCACATAACAAGGCATACTACCTATTCTAAAAACATCGTACCCCTTTGCTTTCGAAAATAACTTCCGCTGATTACTAAAAGTTTGATATATAGTGGTTCGTCACATCGTTCTCTATTGCTACAAGAAATATATGCACGTATACACCTAACACCCTGTATATGCTTCATTCATTACATCCCTGACCCGGTCAATGACTGGAAAACAGGTTGTAGGTTTTCATTTTCATGGGCTACAAATCAACCTGTACCGTTCAGTAAAATTGTTGGAACATCCTTATTGACCTTCAACAAGAGAGTAATGTAAAGGAAGCCATTGAGAGGATTAGATCGTATTTGGCACATTAAAGCAGGGGTAGGCAACGTTTTATAAGTTGTTGTTGGGTTATCAATCCATAGACTGGATTGATGCAGCCGTCCATGCCTCCCTATCCGGCGCTAACCTTTTCATTTCTGCATAACTGTTACATCCCACATCTGCCGGGCTGAGTGGCTCAGACGGTTAAGGCGCTGGCCTTCTAACCCCAACTTGGCAAGTTCGATCCTGGCTCAGTCCGGTGGTATTTGAAGGTGCTCAAATACGACAGCCTCGTGTCGGTAGATTTACTGGCACGTAAAAAGAACTCCTGCGGGACTAAATTCCGGCACCTCGGCGTCTCCGAAGACCGTAAAAGTAGTTAGTGGGTCGTAAAGCAAATAGCATTATTATTATTCCTACATCTGCTCTAATCTGCGTGTCATATTCATACCTTGGTATACCTCCTAGCTTTTTTACCACCTACCAGTACACTTCCATCAAAAATTAACTGAACAAGATCTGGATGTCTTAAGATGTGCCTTATCATTCTGTCTCTTCTTCTTGTCAAATATAGCCAAATCAATCTCCTCTCACCAATAGGATTTAGTATCTGTCCATTCGTGATTCGATTTGTTCACCTCACCCTCAGCATTCTTGTGTAACACCACATTTCAAAAGCTTCTGTTCTCTTTCTTTCTGAGCTAGTTATAGTAATGTTTCACTTCCATACAATGCCACACTCGAGACGAAAGTATTCAAAACATCTTTCCAATTCCTATATCGATGTTCGAAGTGAGAATATTTCTTTTTTTAAGAAAGTCCTTCCTTGCTTGTGCTAGTCCGCATTTTATGTCCTCCTTACTTCTGCCATCGTTAGTTATTTTACTACCCAAGTAACAATCTTCATCTACTTCCCTTAAGACTTCATTTCCTGATCTAATTAATATTACCTGCATTACTTGACTTATTCCTACTGCACTCCATTACTTTTGTTTTGGACTTATTTATTTTCATCTTGTACTCCTCATTCAAGACTCCGTCCATACCGTTCAGGGATTTCTCTAGATCGTCTACAGTCTCTGATAAAATAACGATATCGTAGGCAAATCTCAGGGTTTTGATTTCCTCTCCTTGAAGAAGTAAGTATAAATAACCACCTAATCGATACTTTATTAATGCCTCAGGCAAATTGAATAAAATTAAAACTTATAGGACATGTTTCGACCACTTAGTGGTCCTCTTCAGCTGTATAAATAAAGAACTGGAAAGAAAAACATTATGACAATAAGCACAAATAAAAGTTCTTTGGAGACTCCTTTGATAAAAATGGAGGTCATCAGAATAGGTCATCTTGCCTCTCGTTCTTGTTTGGAAAAGATGTTTATTCTGCGCTGTCTAGAGGGTCTGACTTTGAGCGCGACCTGGTGAAGTAACGATGTGATACAGTTTGACAGTTCATGGAAAGCTCTGGAGAGAAGTGAAGTAGAGTTTTGTCGTCATCTAAAATAACATGTGAGAAAGGAGGGAGATTGGGCTGTGCTTCTGCGATGTCGTGTTTGATTAAATCTCTTGTTCGTCTAGTCTGTTTCATGTCTACCCATTCTAAGTATTTGCTAATATTCTCATATAAGATGTTTTTATGCTCGTTGTTTTCGTTGAGATTCTCTTCACCGTTTTCCAATTTATCAAGAACGATGTGGATGTTTTCTAGGTTGTTCATAAGATTACCTTTATTAATCATACAGATAATTTGAAGGTCGTGTTTTATATTGGTGAATTTGTGGTTGGACTCTTTCATATGGGATCCCATGGCAGAGAATCTTTTGTATCTTTCAGCATTGACGTGTTCTTGATATCTAATTGAGAAGTTCCTTCCAGATTGTCCCACGTAAGTTTTTTTATATTGAGCACAAGTCAGCTTATAAATACCCGATTCCTGGAATTCGTCATCTTTAAGTTTATTAGCTTTATTATGACTAAAGAATCTATGTTTAGTGTTGTTGTTTGTAGAGAAGGCTACCTTGGTATTGTGTTTCTTGAATAACTTGGTGATTTCGTAAATCTTCGGGTTATTAAAGGTGAATTTTACATATCCTTTTTCTTTTTCTGAATGCTGTTTAAGTTTAATTTGTTGTTGGTATTTGCATTTAGTGATGATTTTATTGATGAATTTCAAACTGAAACCATTATGTAGAGCCTGTTGACGAATGAAATAAAGTTCCTTTTTTCTGTCTGTTTCTGTTAGCGGAATTTCAAAGGCTCTGTTGACGAAACTATAATAAGCTGATTTCTTTTGCGAGATGGGATGTAAAGAATCACTTTTGATTGTAGTTGGGGTAAAAGTGGGTTTCCTGTATATTTTAAATTGGAAATGGTTGTCTTTACGAATTGTTTGGATATCCAGAAAATTGAGTATGCCTTTCTCTTCTTCTTCAGCTGTAAATTTTATATTTGGGTCTAAATTATTCAAAGTATTAAGCATACTGTGACTATCATGTATTTCCTTGTTAATTATGGCATAGGTATCATCAACATATCGAAGCCAGAGATCGAGTCCTTTAATGTGACCTACTATCTGAGTGTGTTCCAAAAAGTCGAGGTAAATGTTAGCTAAAATTCCAGAAGCCGGCGCTCCCATTGGAAGTCCATCTTGCTGATATGTTTTATTATTAAAAGAGAAGAAATTGTGGTTCAAAACGAATTCCAAGATAGTAATGAAGTTTTGTATTTCAGGTATACTGATACGTTTGTGAATTAATAAATTCGTCTTTATAATCTCAATGGTGTTCTTAATAGGAATGTTCGTGTACATGTCCTTGATGTCGAAGGAACTTGTTACATGAGATGAAGTTAACTTGAAATCTTTAATAGCAATGCAGAACTCTTTGGAGTTTTTTTTTTTATCGAAGATTTGGTATAAAATACGTAGTTATGAGTTAAGAACCTAGGAATAAATTGGGATAGTTTGTATGTGGGGCTTCTCCGAAAATTAATTATAGGTCTCGTAGGTGCATCCTTTTTATGTAATTTAGGCATAGCTCTTGCTTTAGGAAGTCCTGGATTCATATTAATGAGTTTTTTGAATATCTTGGTCGTTAAAAAGGAAGGAGCTTTGCTTCAGTATCCCTTTCAAATTCTTTTGAATTTTTAGGGTGGGGTCTTTCTCAATTACCTTAAATTTGTTGTTAGTGAAAAAAGTTTGTTTTATTGATGTATTCGGTTTCATTTAATATTACTACTGTTCCACCTTTATCAGCTTTCGTTATCACTACATCACTTTGTCTAATTTTATGCTGAAGATCCTTCTCGATTTTAGTGTTTGTGGAATTGGTTAGTAACCCTCTAATTATGGAGGGAATTTTTTTCTTTGCTTCGTACCGTACGTCATTCTGAATGTCGACTGGAAGGGTTTGTATGGCTGTCTCTGTTTCTGCTAAAGTTTGTGTTAATACTTGTCTGTTATCGAAACTATGCCAATTGTGATTAGGCCCTTTGCTTAATAATTGTAATTCTTGTTCTGTAAACGTCGTGTTCGACAAGTTCATGACGGGGGGTGGGAATTCTTCACAATTAAAAGAAGATTTAGGTTGATGCTTATTTAGATTTGTTGGGGGATTGTTTTTTAGGTTTTCTAACTTCTTATTCAAAGTTGTACGTTTCTTGTTTATTAGAATTTCAACTTTATCTCTGCCGTATTTTTGTACAGAATCCCAGTTTAGCGGAACTAAGTTACTAGAAGCAGAAAGGTGCGCTAGGTAAAGCTCCCGGTTGAGGAAGGATTTCTTCCTATACATAAATTTAATGTCTCGTTTAAGCCATATGCGGTTAACTGTTCTTTGTGTAGAAATTTGGAAAACTGAGCGTATGTTGTTTCTTTGTGCCCCTTTTAAGAATTTAGGAATTAGATTATTATTTAGACATTCTTTTAGGAAATACAGTATATATCTGTGCTTACTTTTGCAAGCATTAATAAAGTATCGATTAGGTGGTTATTTATACTTACTTCTTGATTAAACATCGATACGGTCATGAAATGGACAACTTGTAATTCCTCTCCTTGGGTTGTGATTCCCTTTCCAAATTCCTCTTTTATTTTCTTTGCAGCCTGTTTTATATATAACGAGCTATTTAACATGGATATGTTTTTGAGCTGGGAGGGGTGGGTCTGTCTGGAAATAGTGTCATCAATTTAGCTAAAACAATTTTGCGTAGACAGAAAACAGACAACGTGGTAACCAGGAAGCCAGTGTTCATCATCTGTCTATGCTAAGTCGTCGTCTTCTTCCTCACGGTAGTAGCTTGTGCCAGAACACTGCCTTCTATATACAGCAGTTACAAATGGCTCCCAGTTTTAAACGAGTTTCCGTTGTCGCTGACTGGCGTTTCGGCTGCGTCACAGCAAAGCCCCTCACACACGGTAACGTCACCCAAGGAAGCAGAATTTTCCTCATAGTACGTATCTTACGAATATTTATGGCCATAAAATTGTGTGCTAAATCAGCGACCATTTTGTTGGACCTAAATCAAGATAGGTAGGGTTGTGTTGTGACATGGCATGGGAATGCTGTGGCTGGATCAGCTGCCATATTCTTGGACGTAGATCATGATATTTCTTTCGATTTATCGGAACTCTTTATTTCCCCTGTGGGTTGAGTGACTTGCATGTCGTAAGAGGCTACTAACAGGGGAACAAACAGAGTCTGTACTCGTTCTCTCCTCTCCCAAGTCTACGTTTTTTTGGGTAGCGAAGAAATTTACATATATTTCTCTGAGCGCGCCAAGCGAAATGCGCATTTCAGTATTTTAATTTTCGTCTTTTATTTGTGTATTTATTAGTGGCAAATTGAGAAGAAGCATATTTTTAATATTTTAAAAGCAATAAACATAACAAACAGACGGAGATTACCAGCGGTATTGTGGACAGTACCGTGTATTCTGCTATAACTAGGTCCATCCACTCACAGAGGGCTGCCAACTTAATTTTTACCATCTCTATCTTCTGCACAACACTGAAACCAATACTACAACGGAAATGAATTTTAAATTGCTCGGCTAATGAGCTCTACAAAACAAAGAAGTTACATTTCAAACAATACTCCAGAACCGTCCTGTTAATTATCACACAAACAAAACCATTTAAAATAAAATGTACAAAATATAAGATGACAGCATGAAATTTGTGATGAGGTGCCATGGCGTCTGCTGGTATCGCGTTCCTGAGCCCTGCTATAAGGGTTAATTTGTTAGATTTGCATCTTTTGATACATAACATGTTATGACACAAGAGTGTATTAAAAAGAATACTTTGGAACGACTTATTGTAAGCTCAAACCTATAATGCAATGTTAGATTATATTTAATTACATTATGTTATGCCTATTGGATTGATCGAAGGGAATGCTGTTGTGATTTAGGTAAAATTTCTGCGTTATTTTGTTAAGAAGGAAGCCATTCTTTGCAGTGTCGACTCAGTTCAGTGCAGTATAAAAGCTTTTCAGCCTGTCGAACACACAAGTTAAATATAACATTACACTATAACATGCCTGTAAAAAAGTACTCATTATTAAACAAAGAATGAAATGTTTCGTTCTTAAAACACCATCATCAGATTCTATCAATATTTGGAAATATTTAAATTTATTTCTGTCCAAACACTTAGGAATTTGAAATTTTATGCTGGAGAGGAGACAAAGCAGGACTTTCAAATTTCAAATTTCTAGGTGTTTGGACAGAAATAAACATAACTATTTGCAGATATTCAGTGTAACTTGATAGAATCTGTGATTAGTGTGTGATTTTTTTACAGGTATGTTATAGTGGAATATTTATATTGAACTTGTGTGTTCGACGCACTGAAAGGTTTTTAATTTACAATAACATTTCCGTCATCATCATCATCATCATCATCATTGTCACGGCAGCCATATATGTCTGTCTTGAGCCAGTCTTTTTAGTTCGGCGTAGGTCTTGCAGTTCATTCTCTGAAGCAGGTTCTGGAAATAAAGACACTCTGGGTCACCTCTTCCAATGATATTACAAAGGAACGCTTCATGCCCCTGAATGTGACCAGTAAATTTCATTTTCCGTTTTTCAGTTTCGGTTACCAGACTCCGCTTTTCTCCTCTCTCTCTAATTACTTGAGTATTGCTCTAAAATTCAGTCAAAGTTATCTTCTGCATTCTCCTTCACATCCAAATTTCAATTGCCTCTAGTCTTTTCTTTTCCTGCTCTCCTAATGTCCAGCTTTCGCAACCGAACAGAAGCTCGTTCCATATTTGCAAAGGTCTTCCGAGTTTGAATATCTATATGTCAGTTGACCAGCAGGTACTTTTTTATCTTGGAAGGCACACTTTGCCATTGCTATCCTTTTTTGACCTCTGATATTCTCCGATTACCAGTCGTTTCTGTATCATGCAATAAATTAAATTAATGTATATATCATGTGATGTAGGAAGTAATGGGCGACCATTGAATGAGCATCCAATGGAATGTAATCGCACCGGAAATATGTAGATTTTGCAGATGATTTTGCCCTTCAAGAAGGCATAAATTAAAATAAACAAAATCGGATTTTAGCTATTAGG
Source organism: Anabrus simplex (assembly GCF_040414725.1). Classification (NCBI taxonomy): domain Eukaryota; kingdom Metazoa; phylum Arthropoda; class Insecta; order Orthoptera; family Tettigoniidae; genus Anabrus; species Anabrus simplex. Next base: position 78,006,183 of record NC_090273.1, on the reverse strand, counting down.
TCATTTTGAGTACATATACATAGTATCCTGCCAAAGCGATGATAAGTACAGAGCTAATATATAATATATCCAATTGTTTATTCATACCAAGCCGAATGACATACAAGAAGCAACCATGAAATTAAACGAAGACTTATTTAACATTAACGAATGGACTAGTAGCCACTGCCTGAAAGTAAACCCATTAAAATCGCAAGCCATCATAATAGGATCTAGAAAAGCGCATGCCAAGTTAGAAAGCATCAACATACCGGTTGTCAAGATCAATGAAACACCTATAGCACTGAAAGACTCTGTTAAGAACCTTGGAATAATTTTTGATAAGTATTGAAGTTGGTCAGAGCACGTAACAAAAATTTGTCAACGTGTATTCGGTTCATTACACTCACTATACAAACTGAGAGATTTTCTACCTGTCAAAACCAGGAAACTGCTCATTCAAGGACTAATACTACCAATATTTGATTATGGTGATGTAGTCTATAATAACGTAAGTTGTTCACTTGGTTCTAAACTTCAACGGGCGCATAATGCCTGCATTCGATTCATTCTAAATGTTCCGCTCCATTCCCACATCAGCCCATTCCTCCATCAGCTGTCCTGGTTAAGATTATGTGATAGACGTAAATAAATACCATGCTGTTTCTCTTCTTCACAAAATACTGCGAACAGGTAAACCACATTATCTGAGAATAGATTTCAACTACCTCTCTCCCTCAGGCAGAACACCCTCAAGGTCATCAGTACAAACCCTGCTGTCCATCCCCACTCATCACAGTAGTACGTATAACAAGTCATTTGTACCGGGGACCATACGTTCCTGGAATTCTCTCCCGGCTGAAATTAGAGACATAAGCAACCTAAAGCTATTCAGAAGAATGTGCTGGAAATTTTACCTACACTCAGATTGATTTACTCTTAGAAGTACCCTTAAATTTTAGATTATTAAGTTAAATGAATAAAATGTCAATGTAAGGTTAGAAACATTATAGTTTATATCTTTCGAGATATAGCTTTAATAATAGTAAATATTATAAATTAATTTTAAAATGTTAAAATGATTTTTATGATGCTTTACATTTCATACAAATTACATTTCACATTAACTTTAAATTATAATTAAGTTATTTTTTAAGTAGCTATAATGTTCAGTATATTATGTTTATGCAGGTGCATAATTATATGGTTTGGCATAATAGCAGGCTTCATAGCCTGAGCCCCGCCATGTACAGAAAGACATTAATAAATAAATAAATAAATAAATATGGCCAACCATATGGGAACTGAACCCACATCGTTCGAATTCAGCAGCCAGTGCTCTACCGACTGAGCTACGGTGGCTTTGGTATTTTTGATCTGTTGGTTAGAAACAATAGAATAATTTTCAATAGCTGGTCAGCTGTTATCAAGTAGCTATCGCGCCAACTTCTTAATTGTTACTACTGCAGAACAGCCAACAAGGATCACAGCTGTCAAATGACACACCTTTCACACACATGTTATGCTGATTTCGAAGTACAGATTCGATTCTCGTTATGATAGTGGCAGTGCATAGTTTATGAGTTGCTTCCCTCGAAGCGGACTTGAACTAGCGGTCTCTCGTTAGGGGAGACAATACATCGCCGACAGGCAATTAGCGAGGGCATTAATTAAGGCTAGCAAGGTGGCGATTCTCGGGCTACACGTGTCAAACTTGATACAATATTGAGGTTCACATTAGAGTGTACTAATCGAGTTGTGAGTGACTTGCCTTCTCCTTCAGTCAACAGTCTGCTGTGTCGTGTGTCCAAGTCGTTAACTGCTGTATAATTGTACTTGGTAATTGGCTATGTAAACACACAAAGGAGGTACGTAGGTAATTATTATAGAACTATTGGTACCTGTGTGCTTTTCTGCACGGACTGATCGCAATGAATGTAGTCACGAATTAATTCGTACTAATTAAAAACAAAGATATCTTGCAGAGTTATTGAAGTAGACAGGGCCACGTTTAGACAGATGGTAAAAGACTATCAAGATTTAAAGATGGAATCAAAACCTAAAAGGCGGAGAAGACTTCTGTCCGAAGAACACACGAAAGCGCTGCTTAATCGTCTCCAAGAAATACTTGGGAGGGTGTCAAAGGCGGAAGAAGAACGAGATCTAGGCACTGAACTGAAATTAGTGTTATTACTAGGGTTCGGAAGTTTATTATCTAGGGAAGTACAAAATATTCAAGCAAATATGCCCTAAAAGCTGTCTAAATATGACCTAAAAAGGGTCAAATATGGTTTAAGCATTTTGAGGTTAGGTATCAAGTATTAGCATTATTAACATTAAACGTGTTTAAAAGTGATAAGCGGTGGTACAGCAGACACATGTAATCATACAAATTGACAGAGCTACAAGTTCGTAAATTAACACTTTATACATTCAGTCAGTCACTCCATGTGAGATTTGTCCTGGACAAAGCGGAGGCGGGACAGGTTTTTCTCCGGGTACTCCGGTTTTCCCTGTCATCTTTTATTCCAGCAACACTCTCCATTCTCATTTCATAGCATTTATCAGTCATTAATAAATCACTTTGGGAGTGGCGACCCCATTGTAATAATAGCCTATATATGCTTCATTCATTACATCCCTGACGCGGTCAATGACTGGAAAACAGGTTGTAGGTTTTCATTTTCACATCCAGTCACCTTGAGGCGTAGTTCTCATTCTGTTTTCCTAAAAAGAATAATGTAAAATGAAGTATTGGCATGCTTTTGGTATCTGACGGTGTACGTTCGTACCGCATCTCTTTCTCTGAATCATGTCTTCTAAACCCGCTACCTATATATTTCTGGAAATGAAAAAAAAATACATCTACTACAGTATTTTGAAATCCTGTGTTTGAAAATTGGCGCACACAACATGTACCTTGTTAAAAACGACGCTTCAATTTAAATAGAAATGCTGAGAATAAAACTAAATATGCCTTTGCTGGCAGGACATAGTGTTTACAGTGCACTATGTCTTCTGGTATTGCTAGAGCAATATTGTTACTTTCATTGACCTGTCTCAGCTTTATCCTTGGCTTTGGCAAAATGAAAGTGACTGAGGTATGAGTGATGCTAGTAATGCCATTCCTTATGCAGCCAGTCCCTGCTATGAATGGTGTGAAAATGTTGCTCGTAGGGTCGGTTGGTGCATGCATTTTAGTGGGCTTGGCAGACTGATATGTAATAGCAACTTCTGGCTCAGTGAGGAAAGCAACGGGAAACTACCTCACTCCTCATTTCCCTAGTACGCCTCTTCAGTGATGCCTAGGCCATCTATGACAGCTGATGGCGGAGCTGTTGAGGATCCAACCAGCCTTCGGGCTGAAGGCTGAATATACGTAACCAAATATGACATTATATAGCTAAAATGAACAAAATATCATCGAAGCAATAAGAATGGCTGAAATATGCATTTACATGCAACATACAATTGCTTTTAACGGGGTCAGGGACCCATCATTCACAGTTATTTTTCGGGTTTCGGGTAAAATTACCTCTTGAATGAAATAAGACTTTTCCTTAACATCCGAATCTTAGTTGTCACGCAGTACACAGATGCTCAGCTCGATACGAAAAAAGGAAGGAAGGAAGGAAGGAAGGAAGGAAGGAAGGAAGGAAGGAAGGAAGGAAGGAAGGAAGGAAGGAAGTCATTCGAAAGTGCCTCCCAGTGTTTTCTTTGTTGTTTTCAGAAATGCGATAGATAATTTCTGAAACACCTTTCTTTTCATTCGAGGAGTGAATACTAACATGAATGAGTGGGCTTCCATTCGGGAGACAGTCGGTTCGTACCCCACTGTCGCTAACCTGAACAGAAATGGGACACGAATTGGAACACGTAGTAGTGGAGAAAAGAACTTCAATGATGAAGGAAACGAAAACGACCTAACCAGTTTCCAGGGTTCTTTCTGCCAACTCCTCAAATAATTTTATAATAATAATAATAATAATAATAATAATAATAATAATAATAATAATAATAATAATAATAATTTATTTAATCTGTTTTCACTCCAGGATTGGTTTTTCCCTCGGACTCAGCGAGGAATCCAACCTCTACAGGGGCCTTGTGGGGGATGGGAAGATAGGAAAGGATATATAAGGAAAAGGGAAGGAAACGGCCGTGACCTTCAGTTAGGTACCATGCCGGTATTTGCCTGGGGAGAAGTGGGAATCAACGGAAAAACCACTTCGAGAATGGCTGAGGTGGGAATCGAACCCTTTCTACTCACTTGACCTTCTGAGGTTGAGTGGATCCTGTTCCAGCCCTCGTACCAGTTTTTAAATTTCATGGCATAGTCGGGAATCGAGCCCGGGCCTACGGGGGTGGCAGTTAATCACACTAACCACTACACCACGGAGGCGGACATGTTATTGCTTTTGTCCCGTAACTACTTGTTTAGGGTTTTCGGAGACGCCGAGGTGTTGGAAGTTTGTCCTGCACGAGTTTTTTTAAGGCGGACATACAAAGGGCACTAGGAAAGTTTTGCAATACGCAAAAACGGTTGGCTGGACACTCGTGTTATGGAGAGGGATGGAAAGAGGGGTGAAAACCGGTCTAGAAGACAGCAAGGCGCGACCTTCACACCAGTTGTTACCAAGCAGTGGGATTGAAAGCATGTTAAGATGTCGGTGTGGTCTAAAGGTGAATATCGCGCAATTATCTGCTACAATTTTTCTCGTGGATTATCTGTTGACCAGTGCCTGGAGGAAATGACTCCTGTGCTGGGGAAAGATTGTCCACCTCGGACAACAATTTTCCGCTGGTACAAAGAGTTCCAGAGGGGAAATGTTGGGGTTGAAGACGATCCTCGTTCTGGGCGACCGTCTGAAAGAGTGATTGAGGAAAACATTGAAGCTGTGTGGAAATGTTGCAGCAAGAGAGGCTGTTGACATATCGGCAGGTAGAAGAGACCCTCCACATCCCTGCACCAGCTATTCATTCAGTTCTACCCGATCATCTCCATGTTAGAAAGGTTTGTTCCCTTTGGGTGCCCCATTCACTTTCAAAGGAAGAAAGGGCACATCGAGAGAAATGGTGCTGAAAAATGCTAACACAGTTTGAAAATGGGACTTCGCGTAACGTCAATAGCATCGTTACAGGTGACGAAACTAGGCTTTATTATTACGATGTCCTAACAAAATCCCAGAACAAGGTGTGGCTATTTGAAGGCGAGGGTACTCCTGTGACTGTGCGAAAGTCAAGGTCATTGATGAAAAGAATGATTGCAGCATTCTTCACTAAACGGGGCATCCTGAATCGGGTTGTGCTATAAAACCTAGGGAACTATTTGGCGCTGCGGAAGCCTTTTCACCGACCAGAAGTCTGACTAACATCAAAGGGACCGCTAAGGTCTTAAGTTGACTCTCAGTATAGAAGCACAAAGGGCAGTTACTGCGAAGTGGTACAGTGAGACTTGTCTGCCTCAAGTTATTCAGGCTCTCAAACAGCTCCGTCCAAGGTCACGGCTGAACACTTAGCTCTTGCATCACGACAATGCTGTAGCACATCGTGCTAATGTAACAATGGATTTCCTTGCCAGATCAGTGTTGACTGTGCTTGATCACCCTCCACACAGTCCTGATCTTGCCCCATGTGACTTCGCACTCTTTCCAGAAGTGAAGATGAAGCTAAAAGAGCGGCGTTTTGCATCCTACGAGGAGCTTATGGCAGCATTGGATCGAGGGTGTGAAAATGTAACCGAAGAAAAGTGACAGAGTTGGTTCAGTGACATGTTTCGCCGTATGGAAAAGTGTATTGAGTGTGGTGGAAATTAGTTTCAAAACGTCTGAAGCGTTCACTCTTATTGCAAAACTTTCCTAGTGCCCTTTGTATCTGACCCCCTTCAACTACCATCGAACTGAGCCAAAATCGAACCTGCCAAGTTGGAGTCAGAAGGCCAGCGCCTCAACCGTCTGAGCCACTCGGCCCGCCTCAAATATTTTAGAAGTGGGATCTATGTTTTCTCCTTAGCAGTTGTAATCGTTTTCACTGCCACTCTGTTCTTTATGATATCTTGAAGAGAGGTTGACTGTTTTCATTTAAGAAATGAGAATGTTGATAACCATGAAGTAATGATCGACACGAGCTTTTAGAGACTGCAGAGAACAAAGGCAATTCAACTGGCTATATTCTAAGAAGGCAATAATATAAAGTAGGCGAAACGACAAGCGATACTGTAATCTCGTCTGAGTAAATTTAAGTGCATCAGCCGTTCGTTTGATGTCAAGGTAGTAAAGTTAATGAAGCCTAAAGCCTGAGCCTCTAAGTCTTTTAGAGACCATTTTGAGAATCCGGAGCCAGATGGGCTCTCGACACGTGAATGTCTTTTACTGCCTTCCAGTTCTCAAACATTGTTTCTATTGAATTATCTATATACAGATTTAGACTAATGCTTTCACAGTCCGTAATTGTAGACCTGATAGCAAGCTTTTGGGCTGTTGCCATGTCAAGGAAATACGGTGAAATTCTTTACATTTCACAGAGAAATTTGCTCCTCATCTTCAGAAGAAAATCTCGACTGTTCACGAGGAAGACTTCTCTGATAATGAAGGTTTAAATTTGACTCATGACGAAATTTTTAACCTCTACATTTTTTACCACTTCTCAAAACCAATTTTTTTTTAAAGAGTTGCTTTACGTCGCACCGACACAGATAGGACTTATAACGACAATGGGACAGGAAAGGGCTAGGAGTGTGAAGGAAGCGGCCGTGGCCTTAATTAAGGTAGGCTACAGCCCCAGCATTTGCGTGATGTTGAAACGGGAAACAACGGAAAACGATCATCAGGACTGCCAACAGTTGGGTTCGAACCCACTATCTCCCGAATATACTTTCCGCACTTAAGCGACTGCAGCTATCAAGCTCGGTAAATTTAAAACACAAGCACATATTGATAAGATATTGCCCCATGTGAAACTTGGAGTTGATTAGTTAACTGGTTGCAATGTTTGTTTGTTTGTTTGTTTGTTTGTCCAACTTTTGTCCCGTTTCTCTACGGGGTCGGGTATGAGGTGAGATGAATCTCTCGTGGCGGGTTTTTATGATCGGATGCCTTTCCTGACGTCAACCTCATCAAAGCACATAATGATATGAAATGAATAATGTGATATATGATAGTAGGAAGGGAGAGGGTGGAAACCGGTACCGGCACGTAGCCTACTCCTATCAAATAGCACCAAGGGGTCTGTTCAAGGCTTAACGTCCCCATCCGACGGACGAATGACCATCAACAGCGTCATATGCCCTCACTCCATATGAGCACTGCGGAGAAGTTTGGAATTTAATCCAGGCTATTGGGACACAATCTAGTGATTAGAAATTGTATACCACCAATTCTCTTACACTGCCGGCCAACATTATGACAGTGACATTTTTTTTTGACCAACAGGAATCAAACCGGCTAACCGCGGTGTGATACCGTTTAGACTTCAACGCCGTATATAGCCTCTTTCTCTCATGCTGTCAGACAAAATTAGCTTCAAAGTTTTTTCGGACTACCATTTCAATAATACCGCTGGAATGTATTTACCTTGAAGTAGGTCTATGCTGTACGTAAGACGAGAAACATATTTGAGGGAGTAATTTACGGTCCAGAGAAGTTTGTAAAGCAAGTATGTTTCTTAACCCTCTCCAGGCCCATGATTCCAACTAGAATCACGGTTTCGGTGTATTTCCTAAGTAACTCTTTCATATTACATTTGGAATCACTGTTCTATTTTCTTTATTTTACCTAAAATTGTATGGATTTTTGCACACAGACTTTAATCATAACTACCCGGATGGGATTATCAAGAATTTTCTTTTCCATGTGTCAAATAAATCTGGGGTGGAGAGGGTTAAATGTTTCAATTCCTTGTATGTACCGTAAAACCTTTTCAGCCCTCTGCCATGCATAAAATGCTCCTTGCGACAGAGTTCTTATCGGATTCACCTGATCTGCATTTTATTACCAGTTGAATATTGCTTCCATATCTTTACTCCAGAAATAGCACGAAACTAGATTTTTGCCTACCCCTTCAATCCAGCATTGAGAGCTTTGAAAATGGTGATAGGTGACGGGATTTGAAAAAGAAGGAATTGGAGGATTTTAAGGTTAAAATTGGAAATTCGATTTTTTAAAGTAAAAAAATCGCAACATTTCAATCATGATTCCCCTCAAGAATGCTTTACTGACACCACATGGCTCGAGGTTCGAACCACCTGTCTCCCGAACGCAAGCTCACAGCTGCGCGACCCTAACCCCACCACCAACTCCCCCGCTTGGTAATGGCGTGATAAATGTCTGCACCTTATCTTTACTATACTCAGAAAAGTCAGGCTTATCATCGTCTCAAATATAATCTTCCTTCATGCTGCTTTCTTTGCACTTCAGCGTACCCACCTCCGAAAACAGGAGGTAATTATCGTCAAAATACGGTAAGGCGGTTTACGAAACGTCCGTCCTCTGATCAGAACATAAGAGCGCTTTGCTTGAAATCCGAGTTAACTCGTGCTTGGGACAGCGGGAGACATGGAGACATGTTGACATCCAAGTTTATCCGGGCTTAGGACGGAAAAGGAACACTAATCATAGGGGAAAAAGGAATGGATCAGACACTTGGAAAATTAAAGTATCGGCAAAAGATAGGGAAGAGGCACGAAGGGCATGAAAATGAACACCTAATATCGTCAGGGTCGAAAAAGAACAAAAGTTGACCAAGTGAGGTCAGACAAAAAATACAAAAGTGAGAAGCCTGACGCAACTAAGTGACAAGACTCAGCTAGAGGAATCGTGGTCGCTAACCCACGCTCCAAAGCTGAGAGCACCTGATCCCCCCATTTAGTCGCCGCCTATGACAGGCAAGAGATAACGTGGATGTATTCTAGCGTCCCCACCCACAGGGGGACATTCTTAACTGATATTTGTTCTGCCTGCCACTCACTTCCACTACTGTAGTACTGTTGTACAGTACAAAAGTGACCTGTCAAGCACAACAGCTGGTTTAGCATACAACTACGGTGTGAAACGATCAGCGGTTACAGAATACGAAAATAATTATCCTGGAAGGCCGTAGAAAAATTAGTGGTGCTAAATTCCTTCACAAAGTTGTTAACAGTGCCGTAGACAATCCCGACCTTTTATCCATGATATATTTTCGCATACCTCGCATAAATTCAAGCCTAAATACTACATTCAAAGTATGATAAAGCAAACAACACCTCGCACAACAATTCACTACTTTCCAAATTGTGTAATAGCTACAACAGAGTTGACCTGAAAGAGTAAACATTAGACCTCAGTTTGTCCATCAAAGAGTTATTAGACATTTTTACTACACTGACATAAGACTAACATGACAGACAGAAGACACTCCTTATGACTGCATATTATATGAGTTTAGTTTCATAAAAATTTAAAGTCTGTAATTAGATTAGAACTATTGTAATATATGTATATTAGAAATAGTTTTAGGTTAGATTATAATTAAATTAATATTTACCGGGCGAGTTGGCCGGGCGGTTAGAGGCGCGCGGCTGTGAGCTTGCATCCGGGAGATAGTAGGTTCGAATCCCACTGTCGGCAACCCTGAAGGTGGTTTTCAGTCGTTTCCCATTTTCACACCAGGCAAATGCTGGGGCTGTACCTTAATTAAGGCCACGGTCGCTTCCTTTCAACTCCTAGGCCTTTTCTGTCCCATCGTCGCGATAATAATAATTTCGTGTGGCTATTTCTAGCAGAGTGCAGCCCTTGTAAGGCAGACCCTCCGATGAGGGTGGGCGGCATCTGCCATATATCAGTAACTGCGTGTTATTGTGGTGGAGGATAGTGTTATGTGTGGTGTGTGAGTTGCAGGGATGTTGGGGACAGCACAAACATCCAGCTCCCGAGCCACTGGAATTAACCAATGAAGGTTAAAATCACCGACCCGGCCGGGAATCGAACCGGGACCCTCTGAACCGAAGGCCGGTACGCTTACAAACGAGTCGGACATCGTCGCGATAAGACCTACCTGTGTCAGTGCGACGTAAAGCCACTAGCAAATTTAAAAGAAATACCATGATACCCAAAGTAATTATTATACGTTTATTATGATTGGTATGGTTTCGCCCTGTTGTAAACCAAAGAGAAAATAAATAAATAAATAAATAAATAAATAAATAAATAAATAAATAAACTGAATTCCCTTGCGACGTCATGTACTCGTCGATGAATGTGAAGCCAGATCCCGGAATTATATTTCGCCGTATCACAGATATGGCTTTTGAATTTTGTAGGCTCGGTTTTTGTTCTTTGTTTTTTAAGCACAAATATATAATAGCTAGAGACTTATTATTCAACGAAGCAGACATCCTAATTACCAGGACGTGGCGTTATTATCGATATCAGGGTCGATATTGCTGTCAGCGTAATAAGTGATACAGTGGTGATTAGCAGAGTTGCAGTCTCCCTTGCAACAAGTCCACCGTATAGGATACTCCAAAAGTTGAGTACATACGCGCGAAAGGGCAAATAATACAAGCAACGCAAAACCATATCGATAGAGGCTGAGAAAGCTGCTGGATAAGTAGAAATGAAAGGATTCCACTGTACTTACTCTCGGCACTAAGCGCTCAGCTTTATGCTTGGACACTCGTCACAGGGAAATTTCAAAAAAATATCCAATCGATTTTGTTCGTTCTTTTCAGTAACTTATTAAAGCCTGACCTTTGTTTCCCTACAATTCCTTTACCCTGGTTCAAAATATTTCTTAAAATGTGAAACACTTAGCCTAATAACTGATCTTGAAATGTCAGTAAAATTTCTAATAAAATATGTTATAAAATATAGGCCTGAGATATTCACAGTTTCTACTATTTTCAACTCAGCCTGTTAAGAAAATTCAAACTACTAACTGAAATATCAGAGGAAATAATTATCATGCACATCAAAATTTTCGGCATCATTTTTCAAAATTTAAAGTAAAACCTTGGAATCTATTGAACCTAAGTACATAATTTAACCTCTTAGCATTTATTAGTACTTATAAAATTCATGCTACAAATTTCAGCTTTCTGTCTGACATTTCCTTGAAATATATACCTATACCTAAGAAAATACGATATCGAGAAACAGTAAGATAAAATTTAGTATTACAAAAAACAACTTACATTACTGTAATTTTCATTAATTTTCAACAGAGGGAGTTGGCCGTGCGGCTTGAGCTTGCATTCGGTAGAGAGTGGATTCGTACACTACTGTCGGCAGACCTAAAGATGGTTTTCCGTGGTTTTTCATTCTCACATTAAGGCCACGCCCGCTTCCTTCCTACTCCTAGCCCTTTCCTATCCCACCGTGGCCATAAGACCTATCTGTATCGGTACGACGTGAAGTGTTTGTAAAAAAACAGAACTAAATACACAAGTAACAAAAATATAAACCAGAAAAAAGTTGGAATATTGTAGGGTTAGGTACGTGTACAGGCCTGCTGGCCGTAACTGTTAAGGTGTCAAGTCTGTATGGTCTAACACCGTGGATAAATGACAGATCGAGGGTGACGACACTTCAAAATCGGTATATCCGCATAACACCGCAAAGAAGACCAACTTGGACGTTGCGGTCGTTTTTATGAAGTAAGCATATTTTAGCCCGGTGAATGCGACATAATACGCAGTGAAAATTTCCGCGGAGCGCAGTGCATTGGGAAGGCATGTGATAACTCGATAGTATAGCAACCGCTTGGTTGAACATATTCTTAGTAGTGACGGGTTGCGATCGGAATCGCGAAGAGTCGATGCCATATGCCTGAGGAATCGGGTACCCAATTCCGAAATCGATTCCGAGGGACTAGTAGCACCATCATTGATGTAGATACGCAAACACGTGCAGTACGAATGTGCTCTACCAATGTGAATTCGTGAGGTCAATCTAAAAGACACTATAGTGTCCGGGAGTTATATACTCTAATATGACTGTAGTTGAATCAGAATACAGTCAATGATTCTTTGAAATGACGTATGGCTTTTAGTGCCGGGAGTGTCCGAGGACAAGTTCGGCTCGCCAAATGCAGGTCTTTTTGATCCGACTCCCGTAGGCGACCTGCGCGTCGTGATGAGGATGAAATAATGAAAACGACACATACACCCAACCCCCGTGCCAGCGAAATTAACCAATTAAGGTTAAAATTCCCGACCCTACCGGGAATCGAACCCGGGACCCCTGTGGCCAAAGGCCAGCACGTTAACCATTTAGCCATGGAGCCGGACAATGATTCTCTGTTTGAAACTAATCAAATTGTATGGATTGTCAATAAATCCAAACTTTTACGGGGATTATGACATAGTATAATACTACTATTTCAACAAAATACAATTACACCGGGGGAGTTGGCCGTGCGGTTAGGGACACGCGGCTCTGAGCTTGCATCCGGGAGATAGTGCGTTCGAATCCCACTGTCGGCAGCCCTGAAGATTGTTTTACGAGGTTTCCCATTTTCACACCAGGCAAATGCTAGGGCTGTACCTTAATTAAGGCCACGGCCGCTTCCTTCCAACTCCTAGGCCTTTCCTATCCCATCGTCGCCATAAGACCTATCTGTGTCGGTGCGACGTAAAGCCACTAGCAAAAAAAAAAATAAAAAATAAAAAAAATACAATGGTACTACAGAGACAACATTAGGCAGTGTTAAGCTGTGATGAAAACATAGTCATTCTAACAATTTCTAATAATAATATTTAGTAGTGGTGTGAAATGTTCTTTGCAAATTTAATGAAACGGAAGACAAGTGCGCTACCGAAAAAGTTGTGTACTTATTTGAATTGTCACTAATTCCACAGACGTCATACAATTATACTACCGATATTTCAAAACCAAATTAAAAGCAAAACACAGTATAAGCATAAATAACAACGTCGATTGCTACACCCAGAGTCGAAATAAGGTAAGGGTTATTCCGCCCGAAGGCAGGTCTGAACCTCCGCAGAGGTGTTCCTCAGCCGGAGTTTACGTGCGGTAGGGTGGCCAGTTCCTTTCCGCTCCTCTATTCCCTTACCCCCCACCAACAGCGCGTGGCAACCCATCCAACTCCTGACCACGCCCAATGTTGCTTAACTTCGGAGATCTCACGGGATCCGGTGTTTCAACACGGCTACGGCCGTTGGCAGAGTCGAAATGTGTAATGTTATTTCAAGACTACGAAGTTAAATTGTAAGTGCACTATTATGTGGCATAATTCATTCATAACAACCAATAAACATTTAATTTAAATGGGTGTTATATCATACTAATTGTATAAAAATATCTTCTTCTTCTTAATCTGTTTACTCTCCAGGGTTGGCTTTTCCCTCGGACTCCGCGAGGACCTCTACCGCCTCAAAGGCAGTGTCCTGGAGATTCAGACTTTGGGTCGGGGGATACAACTGGGGAGAATGACCAGTACCTCGCCCAGGCGGCCTCGTCTGCTGTGGTGAACAGGGGCCTTATGGAGGGATGGGAAGACTGGATGGGACAGGCAAGGAAGAGGGAAGGAAGCGGCCGTGGCCTTAAGTGAGGCACCATCCGGCATTTGCCTGGAGGAGAAGTGGGAAACCACGGAAAACCACTTCCAGGATGGCTGAGGTGAGAATCGAACCCACCTCTACTCAGTTGACCTCCCGAGGCTGAATGGACCGCGTTCCAGCCCTCGTACCACTTTTCAAATTTCGTGGCAGAGCCGGGTATCGAACCCGGACCTCCTGGGGTGGCAGCTAATCACGCTAACCACTACACCACAGAGGCGGCCTACAAAATATATAACTTAGTAAATATTGCACTTTTGAATTTGCCCTACTTTACGTACTCACTCTAGTGAGTGCACCCAGCGCACTCTGGTGATATCATCGCGGAACCGATTTTCGCGATTCCAGACGTCATTCGCGCAAATCATTAATTCTTAGTAGCCTTTTTAGGTCGAACGCTTCTCACTTGTCACAGAGTTTAGTCTTACATGATTGTAAGATACTCTTTCTTTCTTTCTTTCTTTCTTTCTTTCTTAATCCGTTTACCCTCCAGGGTTGGTTCTTCCCCGGACTCAGCGAGGTATCCCACATCTACTACCTCAAAGGCAGAGTCCTGGAGCGGGACACTTTGGATCGGGGGCGATTCAACTGGGGAGGAGGACCAGAACCTCGCCCAGGCGGCTTCACCTACTATGCTGAACAGGGGCCTTATGGTGGGAGAGGAAGATCGAAATGATTGACAAGGAAGAGGGAAAGAAGTGGCCACGGCCGTAAGTTGGAAACCATCCCGGCATCTGCGTGGAGGAGTGGGAAAACACGGAAAACCACTTCGAGGTTGGCTGAGGTGGGAATCGAACCCCCCTCTACTTAGCTGACCTTCTGAGGCTGAGTGGACCCCGTTCCAACTCCCGTACCACTTTTCAAATTTCTAACCCGAACCTCCGGGAGTGGCAAGTAATGACACTGAACACTACACCACAGAGGGGAACTGTAACGTTGTCTACTCTTCAAAATTCGTTAACAAGAGAATAAATATCTTCCTTAAGCTCTTCCTTGTTATTTCTGGCGTCGCTGGAGCTAGCCAGCCTCATTTTGGTTTTTGCTGGAGGTTTAAGACCGGATGCCTTTCCTGATGCCATATGATTCTTGAGATGAAAACCCTGACCCAGAATCGACCAGAATTCGAACCCTCAGTCTTCCGGGTGGGAAACCAGCAGCTAAGCCACTGAACTAATCACGTTCCCCATTAACAAGAGATCAACATCATAATGAATTGGGAAACCCTGTGTATGGTAGATGGTGGATTCGAGCCCCACCAATTGCAGCCCTGAAGGTGGTCTTCGTAGTAATCCACTTCCACACCAGGCAAATAAATAGCGGTGCTGTACCTAAATTAAGGCAACAGCTGCTACCTTCGTAGTCCTATCCTTGGAGTTACTGAAAATCTCTACTTAATGTTAGTGAGCATACTTTATACAGGTGTCGAACTGTTAGATCCTAAGCACTAGGTTAGTTGGATCCTCAAAAGGCAGCGCTAGACTTCATGGGTTCATAAGAAAAACGCAGAAACCAATGACAGAGCTAAAACTTGTGATTACTTTACTCAATTAGCCAGAAATTTGCAGTTTACATCTTTCATAGCATCCATATCATCCAGTATTAAGCTCATTCCTACACAATTTTGGAGGACTAGGACGATCTCAATATCAAGTTCTCCCATTTGTGACGATTCCAGCCTCTGATCACCAGCAAGCGTTTACATTGATGGGTAAACTTCAAAGAATTTCTCCCTTCTACACGAAACTTCTCCGTTAAAGAAATCGGTTCTTGGCTCAAAGATGAATAATACATTTGCTAAGATTCATTCTCCTATCTCACTTGTTTTTCTTCCTATCGGACGTCAGGTGGTGCAGTTCGTTCCACATTATGTTAATTAATCAACTCTTTCCTCTTCTCGCCTTGCCGAACCATCAGAAAGAGTTAAACTCCATCAAATGCAGCTTAAAAGTTTCCCCTAATCTAGTTTTGATCCCAGCCTGCCAGGCGCGATGGAGGTGTGTGTATATAGAACTAGACGCAACATTTAATGAAGATATATCGCTCTCAGCAATGTCGGCGTCCCAGCTCCCGTTAGAATAGGAAACGATGATAAAGTACACCTTGCAAGTATCCGATTCCATTACATAGAGATTGTCTACAATTGCAACAAAATAATATACTGCATCAGTTCGTACATTTTAAAAGTTTAGAACAGTAGCAACAGCCTTGCGAACTTGATCCGTGTGAAGTAGTCTATGACGTATTATTCTCGAGATCAAACATTTGTACTTCTACATACAAGGGGCAGTGTCTTAAGGTGAAGCAGAAGATCTCTTCGAGGAACTGCCCTTCCGCAAACTGTCAGGTACTAACTGGGGCACCAATCTCTAAACGCTAAGAACAACAGCACTGGCCTTATGCTATTCAGCAGGAGAATATGCCTGACCTGTGTGGTATAAGTCAGCCCATGCAAAAAAAGGTTGATGTTGCCATAAAGGAGAGTTTCAGGATTATTTCAGGTTGTTAGAGGCGAACTCCCATCAATAAAGTGAACTATCTGCCTGGAATTGCTCCATCTGATATCAGAAGAGAAGTGGCTGCCAACAATGAAAGAAAGAAACCATCTACTATGACCTAACACCCACTCTACGGATATCAACCTGCTGAAAGGAGATTACAACCGAGAAAGAGCTTCCTAACAACTACTCAACCGTTACAAGGAACAGTTAATTAATTTCGTGTGGCTATTTCTAGCCGAGAGAAAGCGCTTGTAAGGCAGACCCTCCGATGAGGGTGGACGGCATCTGCGATGTGTAGGTAACTGCGTGTTATTGTGGTGGAGGATAGTGTTATGTGTGGTGTGTGAGTTGCAGGGATGTTGGGGACAGCACAAACACCCTGCCCCCGGGCCATTGGAATTAACCATTGAAGGTTAAAATCTCCGACCCGGCCAGGAATCGAACCCGGGACCCTCCGAACCGAAGGCCAGTATGCGGACCATTCAGCCAACGAAGGAACAGTTGCAAAAGCACGAGTTGCCATGTGGAAGGAGAGAACTAGTAATTTGTCTGAATTTCCGGGCGAGTTGCCCGTGCGGTTAGGAGCGCGCAGCTGTGAGCTCGCATCTGGGAGATACTGCTTTCGAACCCCACTGTGTTTTCCATTTTCACACCAGGCAAATAATAGCGTTGTACCTTAATTAAAGCCATGGCCACTTCCTTCCCGTTCGTAGGCCTTTCCTGTCCCATTGTCGTCATAAGACCTATCTGTGTCGGTGTGATGTAAAGCAAATAGTAATAATAATAATAATAATAATAATAATAAAAGTAAATAAATAAATAAATAAATAAATAAATAAATAAATAAATAAATAAAAAATTGTCTGAATGGATGGAACCGAAGGAATCTCTACCTCCTGGCCACACACAGAACTGGTCAATCTGGAAGTCCCTGAGCAGGATTCGAGCTGAAGTTGCAAGAACGAGGAACAACTTAGTGTCATTTTCCGACCAAGACAGTTGTGTGTGATTGTGGCGAATTTCAAACAACACATCATCTCTTATGTTGTCCGTTCTGGCCATCCATATGTACAATAAGTGATTTGACTCGAGCTAATTCAAGTGCTCTCGAAGTGGCTAAGATTTGGACGTGAACTGTTGAAGTCACTTGATGAACACATATTTGTGTACCTGTGGGCATTTCATGCTTTTTTTTTTTTTTTTTTTTTTTTACATGTTTTCGTGTTACATATTTTGTACTTCTGACACGAATAAATAAAATTCTTGAGATGATCAAGAATGGAAAAATCACTACTATAGTGACGGATTTGCCGATGATACTGGTATTCTATCTGAGTCTGCAAAAGATCTGGAGAAATTGCTGAATGGTTGTATGGACACAGTCTTGACGAAGAAGAACAAGATGAAAATTAAAATATCCAAAACAAAGGTAATGGAGTGCAATCGAATGAAGCCTGGTAATGCGGGAAATATTAGATTAGGAAATTAAGTCTTAAAGGAAGTAGATGGATATTGTTACTTCGGTTACAGAATAACCAATGATGGCAGAAGTAAGGAGGACATAAAATGCAGACTAGCACAAGCAAGTGAGAGCTTTCTTCAGAAAATAAATTGCTCACTTCCAACATTGATACAGGAATTAGAAAGACGATGTCCGGCTCCATGGCTAAATGGTTAGCGTGCTGGCCTTTGGTCACAGGGGTCTCGTGTTCGATTCCCGGCAGGGTCGGGAATTTTAACCATAATTGGTTAATTTCGCTGACACGGGGGCTGGGTGTATGTGTCGCCTTCATCATCATTTCATCCTCATCACGACACGCAGGTCGCCTACGGGTGTCAAATCGAAAGACCTGCATCTGGCGAGCCGAACTTGTCCTCGGACACCCCCGGCACTAAAAGCCATACGACATTTCATTTCATTTAGAAAGACGACTTTGAAGAATTTTGTCTGGAGCGTATTTGTATGGAAGTGAAACATGGACGGTAACGAGCTCAGAAAGAAAGAGAATAGAAGATTTTGAAATGTGGTGCTACAGAAGAAGAATGGTGAAGGTGAGATGGATTGATCGAATCATTAATGGAGGGCTGCATCAAACCAGTCAATGGACTGATAACACAAAGAGCAACACAATGAAGGATTTTATACACCATTTTGTGATTAAGATGCTGTTAGCCAAGACGAGATCGATTCTCCACGAAGGGATGAAATGTTTTATACGAGATTTTAATTAGAAACACACAGCCCTGAGGGGAGTCTCCGTAGCTCAGAGAGTCGCGCGCCGGCTTCTCACCGCTGGGTTGCGTGGTTCAAATCCCGGTCTCTCCACGTGAGATTTGTGTGCACAAAGCGGAAGTGGGACAGGTTTTTCTCCGAGTACTCCGGTTTTCCCTGTCATATTTCATTCCAGCAACACCCTCCAATATCATTTCATTTCATCTGTCATTCATTAATCACTGCCCCAGAGGAGTGCGACAGGTTTCGGCAGCCGGCACATTTCCTATCTTCGTTGCTAGATGGGGGCTTCATTCTTTCCATTCCTGACCCGGTCGAATGACTGGAAACAGGCTGTGGATTTTCATTTTCATATGGCCCTCAGGTTTCCCAGCTTACACCAAATATGGTGAGTACCAGGTTAATTCCTGGGGGGAAAGGCGGCCGGGCGTGCAGCTAACCACTCTACCCCACCAAGTGCCGAGGTTACGGATAGTGGAAGTCTTTGCCTTCCACCCCTCCAAGAGCCTTCTCTTCCTTTCCTATTCTCTAGTGAGGTATAATTTTTCAGTGCTCTAGTGAATTATGCTTAAGTGCAACGACTAGAAATACTCTGTTACTTTCGCCGGACACTAGACTGCTGTGTGAATCTGTGGTAGAGTAATAAAAATATTAATGTTATTGGTTATATGTCCTACTAAGTACTTTTACGATTTCGGTGACGCCGAGGTGTCGGAATATTGCCCCGCGGTAGTTCCTTTACGTGCCAGTAGCCTATATCTACCAACACGGGCCGTTTCGCATCTTTCCGTCGTCGACGTAGCGCGACGTTAATCCAGTACCAACAATACTTAGTAACCGAAGCCAGAGTCTCCCAGATGGAAGATTGGGAATACAAGGTGAAGTAGTTGAACATTAGATTGAGCTATTCTTGGGTCGGCTCACATTACAGCGAGATGAAGGTGAAGGCAGAGAGGGAACGAACAATGGCAACGCACTTTTTATGGTTCACGCACTTGCTTTTTATGTCCCATAACTAAGAGAGGCAATAACGTTCGTCCATCCCACCCGGAGCGATTGATCAGGAACTTTCTCTCACCGTGACGTAATTACCCATACGTGATTTATTCATGAGATAACTGATGTGTTATACCTGATGCGCTCTCCCGTTATCCGACATGAATACAGACTAACCTCACACGCAGTCTTAGCACCAGCAACAGACTGATTGCCCCAGTCGAATAAAAAGAATAAATTTGTAATCATACTGCCGGCCCCACGGTCTAGGATTAACATGCCTGCCTGTAACCAGGAGGCGTCGGGTTCGATTCCCGGCCAGGTTATGGATTTTAATATGGATATGTTTTTGGATGGGAATGTTGGACAATCCAAGACCAGGATAGGAAAAGGCTTGAAGCGTTTGGGCTGTGGGTCTGGAGGCGTAAGGTAAAAGTCAGCTGGACTGAAAAAAGAACCAACGAAAATATCCTGCGAGAAATACAGGAGAAGAAACAGCTGATGATAACAATACATAGAAGAGCAGCTAAATTCATTGGACACACAGTGCGTCATAATACCTTTCTGACCAATCTACTAGAAGGAAAGATCTTAGGAAAGAAGAGAAGAGGTCGACCTAGGAAGCAATTCCTTCAAGTATTGATGCAAAACGTTGGATGTAGTTCGTACTGTGCGAGGAAACGACAAGTTGAAGACAAGACAATGGTTGAATCGACAAGGCACTGCCTTTAGACATTGACTGATTTATGTTTTTGGCCTAGGGATGTATCTGGAATTAACGTCATCAATTTTCCGATACCACTGTAACGATGTTGGTCTATGTGTACTAGGTCAATCTTGTCTTTCTGCAACTCCTCATCCCAGGACTAAAATCCTGGAACTGACCGCAAAACGAACCCAGAGTCTTGGGAAAGGAGACAACGCTATTTCTACACCAGAGAGCTCGCTATTAACAACAACGATAATAATAATAATAATAATAATAATAATAATAATAATAATAATAATAATAATAATAATAATAAAAACAAACAAACCCCACGGCGTCACAGCCCCGAAGGCCTGCAGAATACGAGATGTTGTTCTTCAACACGACGAATCCTCTCGGCCGTTATTCTTGGCTTTCTGGACCGGGGCCGCTATCTCACCGTCAGACAGCTCCTCAATTGTAATCACGTAGGCTGAGTGGACCTAGAATCAACTCTCAGATCCAGGTAAAATTCCCTAACCTGACCGCGAATAGAATCCGGTACGTCCGGGTAAGAGGCAGGCACACCCACCCTACACGCGGGGCCAGCACAATAATAATAATAATAATAATAATAATAATAATAATAATAATAATAATAATAATAATAATAATAATAATAATAATAATAATAATAATAATAATAATAAACATTGTAAAAGAAGAAAGAAGAAGAATCCTGAGGAAAATTATCGGCCCCCGAAAAACAGAAGATGGTTATAGACTGAGGTCACGCAAAGTGACAGAAGAGCTTTCCAACATTGCAGCAGACATCCGCAAAAAGACGTCTGAAATGTTATGGGCACGTCCACAGATTGCCGGCAAGTAGACTGACACACAAGATTCTCACCTACATAGAACATCTAAAAAATATTCCATGGGTACTAGAAGTGAAGAAGGATCTGGAAAAAGCCCAGATGAACTCAAATGACACCGCGGACAGAAACCTGTATAGGAAAAAAACTTAATGGATGGAAAGTACAACCAGAGAACGAAGTGAAAAAGAAGACTGGAGTAAAGTGGACAGAAGAACAAAAAAGGATCCACGGAGAAAGGATGAGAGCTGTTTGGCAACTCAGAAAATAGAATCGTTAGAGTTTTGCGTGATCCATTTAATAATAATAATAATAATAATAATAATAATAATAATAATAATAATAATAGATGGCAGAGCAAATAGATTCTCTCTTGGGCGTCTGTGGCTGAGTCTGAATGAATGTTGTCGAGTGAACACTAAATGTGTCACCAGAGATCTTTTGCATACAGGCATCGTAACGACTTTTTCTCCGCCCTTCAAAAATACGACTACTCGGTTTTGTACCCACTATTTTGGGATGATACGAGGATAAGTCATAATGATCCAATGAGGAAAGTAATGGCAAACTACTTCACTGCTCATCTTGCCTAGTACGTCCCATTTTAGCGCCATAACCACATAATCTCTGGTGATATTATTGTATGATTCAACCAGCCTGTGTGCTGATAACCTAACAGACAGACATTCTCCACCCCACAGGATTGAGTGGGCCTCTCTCTGACCAAGATGTGTGGTGGTGGAGATTAAGGTCTAGAAAACCAATAACAACTGCAGAGAAGTTTCGTCGCGATATCCACGCGTCACCTCGTAGTCTGCAGGGCTTTGGAATGAGCAGCAATCGCTTGGTAGGCCAAGGTCTATCAGGGCTATAGCGCCATGGGGTTTGGTTTCGTTTTAGTTGATATCCTCATCATTACCACACTACCACGTGGAATCGTACACACAAGGACGTGACTTCTCATTTCAAACATTCCATGTGCATTGACTGGGCAGCTACCGAGAATGCCACTCGGTTATCGCACCCTCGGAGCTGGTAGAGTTGTCCGCCTCTTATTCGGAGCACCTGGATTCGATTTCTGGCTAGTAGAGGGATTTTATTCCATGGCTGAATGCTGGAACAGAGTTCACCCAACCTCTCAGATATAAGAAATAGAGCACCCGGTCAAGAAAGCCAATCAACATGGCTCAGGATGTCGTCACGCCGACCACTGTATCTGTAAGCCATGTGTCTGGGTAGCAGTCGCTTTGGAGACGTGTATGTGTTGTATATGCCATGGGGCTCAGGAGGCTGGTGTGCAGTTCCGTAAGTATATACAGATCACACTTGTTGGAGTATCTCAAAGAGATTTGCACCATTCCCCGGGATATAAGAACAAGATATTACTTGACTGCAGCGAGATAAAATCCGGACCGCATGACTATGCCCCGTGTATTTTTAATTAATAGGGAAAAGTACAAAGCAATTCCCGGTAGCCTATACATTAGGAACAATGTTAATATCCCCTTGAAACCATCACCTCCGGGACTGCAGAGAGAAGTATAGAATGCCCGAGAGGTACTTTACAACTTCAACATCACGGAAAATCACCTGTAATTGACGGATAAAAGGAAAACTTGATTAAATATGAATGATAAACTCAAAACAAAAGTTTCAGTCCATTTCTTTCCTAACATCCAACCGCATTTTTAATTCTGCTCATACCAGAGGTAGCATTTCCTCATCAACTGTAATTATGGCTACGGTTATTTTGGTCTTCAAACTAATCAATATCAGCTACACAGGTTTTATACACTCAACCATGAACAGCACCACATACTAACCTTTTCTCCACTGTAGATTTTTTTAAATGATTTGCTTTACGTCACACCGATACAGATAGGCCTACATCTTATGGCGACAATGGGATAGGAAAGGGCTAGAAGGGGAAAGGAAGCGGCATAAACTAAGATACATCCCCAGTATTTGCCTGGTGTGAAAAAGGGGAACTATGAAACCATCTTCAGGGCTACCGACAGTTGGGTTCGAACCCACTAGCTTCCGAATGTAAGCTCACAGCTCCGTGACCCTAACCGCACGGCCAACTCACTCGGTTTTGTTCAAATTATGCTCCTATCAACTGGAATAGCGAAATCAGTTCTTCTAGCGCTTTACCCTCACCTGTGAGGTCGCGGGTGCGAACTGTGCCGCACATGTAAATTTTGCCCCGTTTTATGGCCGGATGCCCTTGTCACACCAACCCTATGTGGAGGGATGTAATCACTATTGCGTATTTCTGTGGTGGTTTGTAGTGCTGTGTTAATATGAAGAGGAGAGCCAGAAAAATGAATCAAACGCGATTAAAATACTCAAACCGACAGGTAATCGAACCAAGAAAACTCTGAAACGAATGTCTCAACGCTGACCATTCAGAGGAGGAGTCGGGAAGAGAAATCAGTTATTCGATGTGTGATTTTCTTTAAACGGGATGGAAAAATCTTTGTTTAATTTGTGATTCATATAAAACAAATTTTCCCCGCTGTATGCCAGTTGTTCTATGACGAGTAATATGATGTTAAAATTATGAGGTCCGGGCGAGTTGGCCGTGTTGTTAGGGGCGCACAGCTGAGAGCTCGCATCCGGGAGATAGTGGGTTCGAACCCCACTGTCGACAGCCCTGAAGATGGTTTTCCGTGGTTTTCCATTTTCTCACCAGAAAAATGTCGGGGTTGTACCTTAATTAAGGCCACGGCCGCTTCCTTCCCACTCCTAGACCTTTCCTGTCCCATCGTGGCCAAAAAACCTATCTGTGTCGGTGCGACGTAAAGCAAATATTTAAAAAAATTAGGTAACTTTTGGAACACGCTGTATTTTATCCCTCGCTGATGTTATCTCATGTTTACAGTGCCCGACTATAGTTCTCTAAACCTTTTTCTTAAACCCCACCGCAATCACACGCACGCACACAAAAAGGAGATTATATAAAAGTGCAGAAACTGTTCGCGAATGTCTGCAATATTCCTGAATATGACCTAAAACTACAGACTTTTTTAACCAGAGTGAGATGGAATCATATCCTCTGACCTGAGTTTTAAGCTCTACTGCAGTTGTTATACACTGCAGGTCATAGGTTCAACCCCCCCCCCCCTCTCCCACATAACACTGCAATGCTCTACTTAACCCAGGCCACGTCCCCTGGTTCCTAGGCAACCGCTACTGCACCGCATCTACCTCGCTCTCGGCAGCAGACGAAACACATTCTCAAGTATCGAACTCCGCATACCAGGGGCTACCAATAATTTTGGGCCCTCGCTAAGAATTATTTCACCTCTCCTGCTACCGTTTTAATGTCGCACTAACACAGAGAGGTTTTCACCGAACCTGGGGAAAAGAAGTTCTAGGACTGAGAAGTTATGAAGCAAGTCCAACAAACGTTGAATCTTGAAAACCGGAATAAATGTTAATAGAATGTACAATTAATCAATGCATTACTAGTATTCCTCACACCTCAGTCATTTTTCAGATTGTCAAAGCCAAGTCTGAGACTGGAACAGACCAATGACATTCACAAACGTGCCTTCCCCCATGCCAGAAGACAGAATGTATTGTAAACACTATATATTCGCAGATCTGGTCTGAAATATACTATGAATATGAACTGAAAGCACGGCTAAATTGCTGAGATATGAACGTTTACAGTAAATGAACTATAGTATTATAAAATTCTCACTGGCGGTGCGCTGACGAAAGAGTCTATTCACATGTCCAACAGATGTATGACTAAGGGTTAAATCTTGCTTTTCCGAATAAAGATCTTAGACCTAAGCAGAATTTTACGAAGTTTAGAATTATAATATTCTACTAGTCTTATACATCGCCCATTGTTTAAAGTAAATACGAATGTTCTTTGAAGTTCCTAAAACGGGATAATTTAGCCTTTTCCGAGAAATCTGTAAAAGCTTAAAAATCCTAACAATTTCAAAAGGCACAAGGTACAAGTTCTCCCCCACCCCTCCATGAGAATTATTATATAATGAATTATATTTAAAGTAAATGTGAAAGTTCTTTGAACTTCTTGAAACGTAGTAATTTAGCCTTTTCCGAGGATTCTGTAAAAACCTAACAATCCTAACAATATACTTGTGATTGCGGTGGTGTTTAAGGAAAAATATTGTTCTTTTTTTGCTATTTGCTTGACGTCGCACCGACACAGATATATCTTATGGCGACGATGGGATAGGGAAGGCCTAGAAGTGGGAAGGAAGCGGACTGGGTCTTCATTAAGATACAGCCCTAGCATTAGCGTGGTGTGAAAATGGGAAACCACGGAAAACCATCTTCAGGGCTGCCGACAGTGGGATTCGAACCCACTATCTCCCGGATGCAAGCTCACAGCTGGGCGACTCTAACCGCACGGCCAACTCGCCCGGTAAAATATTGGATTAGGCAGGGTACTAGATTCGGGCACCGTAAGCCTCAAATAACATCACCGAGGAATTTACGTAGGAAGTTCTCTTCCCTGTCCTTTCACTATTGTTATTTCATTTCAAAATTCTTACTCTCCTTATCACCAGCCAACGGCCGTAGCCGTGTTGAAACACCGGATCCCGTGAGATCTCCGAAGTTAAGCAACATTGGGCGTGGTCAGGAGTTGGATGGGTTGCCACGCGCTGTTGGTGGGGGTAAGGGAATGGAGGAGCGGAAAGGAACTGGCCACCCTACCGCACGTAAACTCCGGCTCAGGAACACCTCTGCGGAGGTTCGGACCTGTCTTCGGGCAGAATAACCCTTACCTTACCCTTATCACCATATGGCTATGTGCTAGGTGTCATAATTTCATAACGTGTATCCAGCTGTTACTGTATTATTCTTACTTCTGTTCACTCTCGTGTCTTCAAACTCGTTGTAGATCGTCCTTTCCACACACACACACACACACACACACACACACACACCCTCCTCCTCCACCACTCCCGCTCAACTTGCAATCATTTTTCCTCATTTTTCTGCTACATATTTTTTTCCATAGGGCATCCGACCGTGAAACAGGGCCAAATCCACATGTGCGACGCAGACTGCACGCGTGTCGCCACAGGGACGTATAAAAAGCGGTAGAAGAAGAAGAAGACTTTTCTTTCCATCTGCTTTATTCTACTCTTCTATCCTTATCAGCCTCCGTAGTACCATATTTTATTTTTTATTTGTTCTGGTCTTTTGATTTCTCCTAATACATTCTTCCCCGATTCGTCTGATGACCTTGCCGTTTACTTCGCAATTCATATACGATTGAGCAAGGAAATGTCTTAATATGAGCTAAAATAGTGTCGTCACCTCCCACAGCCCTCACTATGGTTTTCGTTGGTTTCCAGTTTTCCCACTCCTAGCCCTTTCCTATCCCATCGTCGCCATAAGACCTATCTCTGACGGTGCGACGTAAAGCAAAATAGAAGCAGGAAAATTATTGCTAATGTTGTCGTTGATTTGACTGTTCAGTAGCTGTGAAGATATAACGTCTATGTGGACTATTTCAAGCATTGTCGAAATATACAGAAAAATCTGGTATGGGACATAAAGTAGTATTTATTTATTTATTTATTTATTTATTACTGTACTATACCATTACTTATGTGTTATATCTGTATTTATCTTACTGTGCATAGCTACAAGTCTTCTCTTCGTTTTACGTTCAATCTTCAATTTTCGTCGTTGTTTCTTTTGTCTTTATGTTTTGTTGTTAATTGTTGTGTGTGTACAGTTATTTTCTTATTTTGTTAGTTTTTAATTTTTTTCCTCTATTTTTATCATTATGTTTTTCTCTCATTGTTCTTCCACTTATTTCTTTTTGCTAGTTGCCTTACGTCGCACCGACACAGATAGGTCTATGGCGACGATGGGACAGGAAAAGGCTAGGAGTGGGAAGGAAACTGCCATGGCCTTAATTAAGGTACAGCCTGGTGTGGAAATGGGAAACCACGGAAAACCATTTTTAGGGCTACCGACAGTGGGGTTCGAACCTACTATCTCCCGAATACTGGATACTGGCCGCACTTAAGCGACTGCAGCTATCGAGCTCGGTCTTATTTTTTAATTTTTTTATTGCGGAACTCTGTAATTCGGCTTCTCGCTGTTTTGATATCCCAAATTTTTTTAAAAAATTTGAAAAGAACTTGCGAGTGAAGAAGTTAATACAGCATAGTTGCCCAGTTGTACTTCATCTTACAACAGTAATTACCACCACCACATCAGATAACAATAATGAGTCCATGCAGTGTTATTGTTGATTAGTTACAGTGGCCAGCTCGCCTGATGGCCATGATCGTTAAAGCATGCTGGGCCGAGTAGCTTAGACGGCAGGTTCGATCCTGGCTCACTCCGATAGTATTTGAAGGTGCTCGAATACGTCAGCCTCGTGTCGGTAGATTCACTGCCACGTAAAAGAACTCCTGGGGGACAAAATTCCGGCACCTCGCCGTCTTCGAAAACCGTAAAAGTAGTTAGTGGGACGTACAAATCAATGAAATTGTTATTTATTATTATCGTTAAGGCATCCTGACCTGTTGGAGGCAAGCAAATAATTCACAATCAGAATGTTGGTCGACAGGGTAGGAGAGGTGGCGTTGGTGGTATACAGTTCCTAATCAATAGATTGTGTGCCAAGTGATTGGGTTCAATTCCAGACAATTCCAGTCCTCGCTACAGTGCTCATATGGATTGAGGGCATATTGTTATGACCCTGTTGTCGTCCGTTGAATGAGGACGTTAAGCATTGAGCAGGCCCCGGGGTGTCATTCGACTGGAGAGTGTGCTGTGGACACGAGTTTACTTACTTACCCTCCCCTGAAAAATGAAAATCCACAGCCTGTTTCCAGTCATTCGATCGGGTCAGGAATGGAATGAATGAAGCCCCCACCTAGCGGCGAGGATAGGAAGTGTGCCGGCTGCTGATGCCTGTCGCACTCCTCTGGGGCAATGATAAATGACTGACAGATGAAATGATATTGGGGAGTATTGCTGGAATGAAAGATGACAGGGAAAACCGGAGTACCCGGAGAAAAACCTGACCCGCCTCCGCTTTGTCCAGCATAAATCTCAGATGGAGTGACCGGGATGTGAACCACGGTATCCAGCGGTGAGAGGCCGGCGCGCTGCCGCCTGAGCCACGGAGGATTGTACGTACCCTCCCCTACTTCATTGAAATCATACCCAGGCTGGGACTTCTGTGAAAATGCAATTTCTTCATTAGCTGGAAAGAAAATTGTCATACCGGAATTATGACATTTGGAATGATTTAAAACATTTATTATTTTCCATTTCTGTCCATGTTGTTGGATCGTTAGTCCATATACTTGTTTGATGCATCCCTCCATTCCACCCTATCCAGTGCTGACCTTTCCATTTCTACGTAACTACTACATCCTGCATATACTCCAATCTGTTTGTCATAATCATATCTTGGTCTGCTCTTTGTCGTTTTTATCGCCTACACTTCCCTCAAAATCTAACTGAACAAATCCTGGGTGTCTTAAGATGTGTCCTGAGATTGTCTCTTCTTCTGGTCAAATTTCGCCAAATAATTCTCCCCTCACCAATTCGATTCAGTATCTCTTCATCTATGATTCGATCCACCCATCCCACCTTCAGCATTCTTCTGTAACACCACATTTCAAAAGGTTCTATGTTTTTTCCTGAGCTGGTTGTTGTTCTTGTTTCACTTCCATACAATCCCACGCTCCAGTTGAAAATCTCCAGAAACATCTTTCTAATTCCTTTATCAATGTTCAAAGTGAGTAAATTTCTTTTCTTAAGAAAGCTCTTCCTTGCTTGTGATAGTCCGCATTTTATGTCGTCCTTACTTCTGCTATCATTAGTTATTCTACTATCGATGTAACAATAATCATCAACATCCTTTAAGACTTCATTTACCGGGCGAGTTGGCCGTGCAGTTAGGGGCGCGCGGCTGTGAACTTGCATCTGGGAGATAGTGGGTTCGAATCCCACTGTCGGCAGCCCTGAAGGTGGTTTTCCGTGGTTTCCCAATTGAACACCAGGCAAATGCTGGGGATGTACCTTAATTAAGGTTACGGCCGGTTCATTTCTACTCCTACGCCTTTCCTATCCCATGGTCGCCATAAGACCTTTCTGTGTCGGTGAGACGTAAAGCCATTAGCAAAGAAAAAATACTTCATTCCCTGACCTAATATCTCCTGCATCACCTGACTTCATTACTTTTGTTCAGGATTTATTTATTTTCGTCTTGTACTCCTTCTCAAAGACTGTATCCATTCCATTCAGAATTTTCCTCAGATCTTCTGCAGTCTCACACAGAATAACAATATGATCGGCACACCACAGAGTTTTAATTTCCTCTCCTTGGGTAGTGATTCTTTTCCAAACTTCCTCTTCGATTTCCTCTATCGCCTGTTCTATATAAATATTAAAATGGTGGAGCAACAAACTGCTGCCTAGCCTCGCTCCTTTCTGAATTGCTGAATTGCTGCTTGTTTTTCATAGCTTTCGATTCTTATCACTGCAGACTGATTTTTGCTCGCTTCTTCTATGTGTAACTTTTTGATACAACCTACGCATGCTTACTGCCTAAAACTGCAGTGCACTGATATATTTACAGTTGTTTCTTGAACATTACGCATGCATACTGCCTGGAGCATGGTACGCCAGGTGGTATAAGCCGAGGGGCAAACGTAGTTATTACCTGCCTCACAAACATGGCACTCGACTACAAGCCCCTCCCTAGGACAAACCATTCGCTAAATTGGGGGAAAACCGACATATTTTATGAACTACGTATATTTATACCTATATGCCCTAAGGTTACTTGTAGTTATCTCCTAAACACGCTGTATACAGTACATACAGTATATTCAAGACCGCCAAAATGTTTAAACTCATCTCTGAAATTTTCTTTATATACAGTACTTGAAACTTATGTATAATTGAGATGTATTGGATTGTTATCTACTTCCTGCTGCAGATATTTGTCCATTCTGACCTGTTGCAGGTTAATGATATATAATTACTATTTAGGTATTAGTCTGACTCGTTGGCTGAATGGTCAGCGTGTTGGCCTTCGGTTCAAAGGGTCCCGGGTTCGATTTCCGGCCGGGTCGGGGTGTTAAATCGCTTCTGATTAATTCTTCTGGTTCGAGGACTAGGAGTTTGTGTCCGCCCCAACACTCTCCTGTTCATATTCATACAACGCACTACACTACCAATCACCACAGAAACACGCAATAGTGATTACATCCCTCGTTATAGGGTTGGCATCATGAAGGGCACCCGGCCACAAAACAGGCCAAATACACATGCACGACGCAGTTCACACCCGCGACCCAACAGGTGTGGGAAAAGAAGAAGAAGAATTACTATTTATGTATTATGTAGGCATCTCGAGAGTGAGATTGATAATATAATCCTCAGTCTGTGCTCATGCATCGTTGACCTGTATTCTGTTATACTGCTACGCCAAAGCGTTTACGAATCTTAAAAGACTCTACTGTCTTTGCTGTTGAAATGGTCTATTTTTAGCTGAAATACAAACTATTTTCCCTCCTTTTTGAATGCGCCTGTTGGTCTAGACTGTTTTCCAACACTGAATTCTCTTCAGTACTGCTCCAGTTTTTACACGATAGAGACCCCACAGCTGAAATTGTGAAAAGACGATCATAAGTGGAGAAAAGCGTTCTATGGCATATGCCTAGAAGACTTTAGGTTGATCAAACCGGCAGATTGCTGAGAATTTAGGGAATTCTGAATATGGCGTTCTATACGCTTTCAGTTGAAGACAAGGGAAAGGCACTCACTTAGTGGACGTCCAAAAACATCTGCTGCTGGTGATAAACACTTTGTGATCTTAAGAAAGCGTAACAGAAGGCTTACAGCTGTGGACACCAACAGAACTAGAGAACAACCAGTATCAGTGTCGGCTGTTTACGTGATGTTGGGTTCTGTGGGTGTTTATCTGCCAAAAAGCCTCTTTTTACTCTCAGACTTGTTGGAGGAGGGTTTGTTCAGCAGCAGCAGTTCAACGACCCGAAACACAGGTCAAAGCTGTGCAAAAAGTATGTAAGAAACAAAAGAAAATCAGTACATCATCAGGAGTCCTACAAGTAATGACCTGGACTCTTGAGTCATTATAACCCATCGTGGGCTAGACAGCACAAAGATTGGACCATTGACCAACGGAAATGTGTGTTAAGGAATGATGATTCAATATTTCGGAAGGTTGGGTCAAATTGTTGTCAAATTGTTGTCAAAATGTACGGTATGTCCTCGCCCTAAAGAATGCCAGAAGGCTGTCTAACACCGACTGGGAAGCGTGGGAGTGGCAGCGTTATGGTTTGGGGTTGTTTCTGCCACAGTATACATATTTAAAAAAAGTTGATTTACGTCGCACCGACACATATAGTTCTTACGGCGACGGTGGGATAGGAAACAGGTAAGAATGGGAAGGAGGTGGCCGTGGCCGTAATTAATGCACAGCTCAAGCATTTTTCTGGTGTGAAAATGGGAAACCACGGAAAACCGTCTTCAGGGCTGCCTATAGTGGGGTTAGAACCCACTATGTCGCGAATGCAAGCTCATAGCTGCGCGCCTCTAACCACACGGCCAGCTTGCTCGGTAAGAGTGAAAGATATCTTTAGGAAGGAGCAGTACCATATGAAACTCAACTTGTTCGAAGAGGGTTTGTTCTACAGCAGGACAGCGTCCCGAAACACAGGTCAAAGCTGAACAAGACGTATATAAGAAAACTTAACCAGGGGTCCTACAAGTGATGGCCTGGCCTCCTCAGCCACCCGATTTATCACCCGTCGTGTTATTATGGGTTGAACTCCACCGCAAGGCAAAACAAACTTCTGTCAAGAGTTGTGAAGATCTTCGGCAATGTCTTTTGCAAGCATTGGGAAATATAATCGCAGAGATTTTGGGAAAACTAACCAGAATAATGCTGCGTATTTTTGGAGCAGTAATGAAAGCAAAACGGCGACATACACGAGCACAGAGTTTGAACAGTGTTAAGTTCCGCCCCATCATTTAGTTCCACAATTCTTATCTTCAAATCATTAAAAAATAAATGTAACCATTTTCGCCTTGGTCTCTCCCTGATCCTCTTATCCTTCATAGCCGAGTCTATTGTTCTCCTAGATAATCAGTTCTTCTCCCTACGCCTCAGATGACTCTACCACCGAAGCAAGTTTATACGCACAGCTTCAACCATCGGGTTTATTTCTAACTTAGTCTGTACCTCATCATTCTGAGTACCTGTGACTTCCCCTCTCGGAGAACAATCATCAAATGAGAAATGCAACCATACAAGCTAAGGGCGCCAATCTTTAAGTTGAGGACTTAAAGATAAAAATTTATAATCAAGCTTGGACGGACTCTTATCACAGGGGTGGGGTGATAGTGCACTAATCATTAAGCAGGAGAATTAAAAATCAAAAGGCTAATTAAGGCAGATTGATTAAAGTGAACTCGAAAAATACTATTTATTAGATTTAATATAAATGACGACGGTTTAACGAGAACTGAATTTAAATTAAAAAATGAATTTAACAGAAAATTGAATGACTCTACTTCGCGAAAACTTGCAATATCTTTAACTCGCTTGCTCACCATTTAGTCTTGTTCTGCTGGTCCTTGGGAAGCTTCCATCCTTGTAGCGGGAACCTCATCGGTCGTCTTTGAGATCTCTTCATCTGCAGCTCAGTACCATTCCTGCCTTGCCAATTGCACCCACCACTAATTGGAAGATGACTTCAAAACTAACACTCCCTATTATGCTCTATCCCATATATTGGAGATAAGCCCTAAGTCATAGTTAGAAGAACCACCTTGGGTTATATGGAGAGGATACTCAATTAAGAATCCTTCCAACTTTACTGAAAATGTTCTCTGAAGTTTCATTTCTATCTAGATTAAAACTATCTATTGACTTAGACTGGTTCAAACCGGTCTTATAGCCGTGCTGTACGTACTTCCTGATAAGAGTGGCTATACACCCCTCATTCAGAATTTCTAAGTATCGAGACGAAGAATCAAGTAGAAAATCAAGTAGAAGCTGTAGAATAACTCGTAGAATAATGTAGAGAGCGAATAAGAATGAATAAGTGATGCCACGAGCTCCAACACGTCCTTTTATAACCTTCTCTCGCGCTAATTACAGGTCGCTTACACGTGGTCCAATCAGATGACACCTCTCTCCCCACTCCAGATATTAGAGTTGACGGGCCAAAACCATGATATCAACTGTTCTTCTATTCGTCCTTTCACTCAGTATCCATGGCAACATGACGCTCCTTTGAAATATAGGCGTTGATCAGTTCGAATAATTCTGGTCGAAATACGGTAGCTTACGTTAGGACGCGTGAACACGTGCTCGCATTTCTCAGAACTTGGTGTCTAAATTGGTCCTCCCTTCCTCCTCGGTGATGTGGCAAGATAACTGAAATCTACTGCAAGTTAATTTTAACCAACTGTCGCAAGAATCTAAGTGAATATTAGAATATTCAGCCCTCGTTTACAAGTCGTAGTTACAAAGTAATGAAATGATAGTGAGCAAATGATTAAACATGAATTATAATACAATTACATACCAAAATAAATATCATGACGTTAAATTCTTGAATTAATTACACATAATAAAATTAATATAATTACACTGTAACGTCTGGAACGTTACATACGCCCCCATGAGTTCTTAACAAATATCACATGAGTTGAGAACTCACACACTTACTCCCACATTGACTTGAAATACCTCTATTACCTGCCCATAACGAGCGACATTATTTTCATACAATTAATTATATCTCACTCTTTCCATCATATCTCTCTTAGACTGCTTACCATTGCGACTGTCTGTTATTTCAGTTCATCTTGAGGTTTAGATGCTAAATTATGCCCAACATGAGCAACTTTTCACTTTTGTAAAAAAAACAAGATTATCCTAGAAAATATAACATAATATATATACAATTTCAGATTACAGACTCTGCCGAGTGTCTATCTGTCCTTTTACTCCCCATCTCTCCGACATTCTTTGCTAGATAGCAATAACACGTTCTCTTCCAATTTCTTACATTAAAAACATGGAAAACACATGATACAAACAATTTACACTTTTATCACTCTTTCGAATGTTTCAACCTTATCTTGAAGCAGGATGTAGTACACTTCACTCGAATACACACGTGATTTAAGCTCACGGTAAAATTATTGCAAGTTAGAAATGCACATACGGAAAAATTAATTATTTGCCGTCGTCAGCTTTAATTAGCCTTCTGTAACATCTCAGAAAACAAATAATATAAAATTTCATGGCCTCACATACGGAAAACAGATGATCGATCGTCAATGAACGAGCGTAATTCTACCGCTACACAAACACCTCTCATGTTTACAAACACAACTAGGAAATACCACCACAATTGAGACGTAAACACATACCGCTCGTAGTCTGACATAACAAGTAGCAACTTCCCCGAGTTACTGACCTATATCTCACAATCCGGTTCAGCCACCTCACACGACAGGTATCTCCTTAAACTACTAATGTTATATGAACCATTCATTACGCTCTCGCCATCCGCTAACTTGTAAGCACAGGGTCCAAGTTTTCTATGTACTTTATACGGGCCTTGATATAACAGAAAAAATTTCTTAGTTACCTTATCCTCACTATTTGATAACATGGGAACTCTCACCAAAACCATATCACCTACCTCAAAGTTATCCCGTACCTTACGTTTCTGTTGCCTTTTACGTTTATCTCCAGATTTAATCAGGTTCTCCCGTGCCAGTCGTACGTAAAATTCAGCATTACGAGGTGGTTCCTCAGGCAAACCTAACACTCTTACTAGTTCATTCTGAGGCTCTAGTAAGTTACCAAATCTCACTACAAATCGTCTGAAAAAATTACATACACCAATATACGATCTGAGCTCCTTAATATTTCTAGGTGTCGTAGTATTCAATATTTTTTCAATTCTTGTGCTCTCAGGCGTCACTCCCATTGCCGATACACGGTGCCCCAAAAAAGTCACCTCTCGTCTACTGAAAACACATTTGTCAAGTTTCAGAGTAAAACCAGCATACTCTAATTTAGAAAAAACCCTCTCCAAGTGGTCCAAGTGCTCTTCAAAGGTACTAGATCCTATAACCAAATCATCGATATAAATAGTAGCATAATCTCCAGTATCATCTCCCAAGGCAATACTAAGTGCGCGAATAAGAGCTGCCGAACTCGTACGGGTCCCAAAAGGAACACGCCTAAATTGGTACAAATTATGCTTATAGCTGAAAGCAGTAAGAGGCCTGTCTTCTGATCTCAAAGGTATCTGCCAAAAACTACTCCTAAGATCTAACGTAGAAAACCAACTCTTACCCTGAAAATTCTGTATCAACTCTTCAATGGTTTGTGATCTCAACTGATCAGCACCAATACGTCGGTTCATCTCCCTGCCATCAATACACAAACGTATTGATCCATCAGACTTAGGCACAACAATTAAGGGATTAACATATTGACTGTTTGATAATTCAATCACATCGTCTGCTAACATAGCTTGAATTTGATCCTCTACGGCTTTTGCATATTTGTGTGGTATCGGATACCGCGGTCCGCTGAATGGAGTCTTATCCAGCACAGAAAAAGAATGTTCATACAGATGGGTAACACCAGGTTTCTCGGAGAAAATCTCCACGTGTTCACATAACACTTCATATAACTTGTCCTTCTGGACTTCATTCAACTCATTTCTACTTACGGCTTCTTTCAAGCCACATATTTTATCCTCATGAATCCACAACTGACACAACTTCAGGCCCTCACTAGCCTCTTCATTTACTTTAGAAGCCTCTTTCATTCTCCACACTGTACTAACTTCCGTTTTCCTCTGAATTTCCTCCTCAAACTTGACCTTAATATCCTCATTATTCCACCTCAAATTTAGCACTAGATCATTGTAATTTAACTGAGCCAATTTTAACGTTAACCAGTCAGATCCCAAGATAAGATCAAATATTAAATGCGGAATTACCAAACATATCTGAACGCTAATAAAATTATTAATACAGATCGGGACAGCTACTTGTTTACAAATTTGCTTAGACCTCTTTCCAACAGCCGTAATGATGAAAGTAGACTTAACAGGCATTTCCTCCAACTGAATACCCTGTTTCACTAATGACTCATACCACTGAGAACTAATACATGATATTTGGCTACCAGAATCAATCAAAACTTTAACCCACGCCCCCCAAACTTTCAATTTAACCACGGGATTGACTACTTTATTACTTGAATCTCCATTATTCTGCTCGGGTTCATACAACAAATCGTCTCTAACATCGAGGTCATATGGTAACACTTTCATGGCAAGACACTTCGCTACCTTCTTACTAGGCTGGAATTCTGACCTAACATTACAGCCTCTAGTTAGTTTAAAGTTTCCCTTTGTGTATTGACGTTAGACTCATTAGTACATTGCTCTGGCCTCCGTTGGGAATTTCCTGTCCTATATTCAGATGCTCCTCTCCTGCTGTTCTGCTGAGGTCTGAACTGATTGCGAGTTTCGTGATTCTGTGTACTACCGTTATGTCTCATTCCGTTGTGATGACTAAAGTTCTGAATATTCTCCGTTCTACTCCTAAGGTTACCTAAAGCATCAAAACTGCCTAGTAGGTTCTCCATCTCCTGAATAGTTCCAACTTTTTGCATACAGGCCGCTTCTCTCACCCTGTCCGGAAAATGTCTCAAAAGTAGTCTTACTACATCAGACCCCTCGGTTATACCATCTAAGTTCTGACAAATCATGACATGTGCCAGGAAGTACTCGGTCATAGTAACTCCCTCATGCTGTTTGTACCTCCCAAATACCACCCTTTCTCTCTCCCTAGCTTGTATCGCTTCATTCCAGAATTTCTCTCTAAATTTATTTCTGAATTCTTTCAGGTTCGTCATCGTCTGCCTATATACCATGAACCAAGACCGAGTTTCTCCTACAAAAGCATGGTCAATATTTTCCATAACGTCTTCCCAGTCCATAGACCCTTCCTCTAGACGCTTTTCAAACCGTTTCTCTATCATCTTAAGGAAATCTAGCGGGTTCGTTTGTTTCCCATTAAACTTAGGTAGTTCTATTTCCCTAATGTAGCTATTTCCTAGACATTGCCTTCCCGTAAAAACCTGTTTATCCTTTGCCACCTGTTTTAACTTATTTTCTGCTTTCTCTATCCGGCATTCTACCTCTTTGTCTCTCCTATCAATTTCGCTCTCCAAGTTAACCTGCTTCTCTTTCAATGTCCTAATTTCAATCTTATTCTCTTCAGCTATCGCAAACCTTTCTTCCCTTGCCCGGGTCTCATCTTCTATTCTAAGCTTTACCGTGTCAATCTCTTGTTGGACGTGGTCTTTAAATACCCGTATTTCCCCTCTTTGAGTCTCAACTCTCTTATCAATACTAGTGACGTGCCTCATTACTTCCTCCCTAGTAGAGTTGTTTTCCTTCCCCATTAATTCCAGGAATTCACTTCTCTGTTCCGCAAACTTTTCTTCTACCTTTTTCCCTTGCCGTACATATTCACTTTCCTGGTCCTCTAATCGCTTATTAAAATGTTCATTTTTTACCACCAGATCGCGTAACTGCCTACTGTGTTCGTCCATTCTCCGATTCGCTTCCTCCTTATTTTCCCTCATCTCCCTACTTAATTCAGCTTTAGTTTGCTCTAACTGTTCTTTAAGTTCAGATTTAGTTTGTTCTAATTCACCTTTAAGCTCAGATTTAGTTTGTTCTACATCTGTTTTAATTTGTTCCAATTCACTTTTTATTTCAGTTTTACTGTCCTCTATCTTACTTAACATTAACTGCATCATTCCCATTAACTGATCATTATTATTACTTTCATTGTTAGTGTTTACTTCCGCTTCGCCCCCCATCCTACTATCATCTGACTCCATACTGACTTCTTTCTGCTTGCCTTCACTCTCCATACTACTTACACTTCTATCTTCAATTTCCTCTACAAGACTACACAACTCTTCCTCTGAACTCAATACATTATTGCCTTTTATCGCCCGTCCACTGCGCAACATCCTCTCCTCTTTCGTCTGATCAGCCATGACCCTTCCCACAATCAAACACTCTTAATGAAACGTGGATATCCAAATTTTGCCCATAATACGAATTCTGATATTGTTACTGTTATTAACTGCTCCGTACTTAATGATTTTCTCGCCACACGTTGGAGCGGCATTTATGTGACTTCCCCTCTCGGAGAACAATCATCAAATGAGAAATGCAACCATACAAGCTAAGGGCGCCAATCTTTAAGTTGAGGACTTAAAGATAAAAATTTATAATCAAGCTTGGACGGACTCTTATCACAGGGGTGGGGTGATAGTGCACTAATCATTAAGCAGGAGAATTAAAAATCAAAAGGCTAATTAAGGCAGATTGATTAAAGTGAACTCGAAAAATACTATTTATTAGATTTAATATAAATGACGACGGTTTAACGAGAACTGAATTTAAATTAAAAAATGAATTTAACAGAAAATTGAATGACTCTACTTCGCGAAAACTTGCAATATCTTTAACTCGCTTGCTCACCATTTAGTCTTGTTCTGCTGGTCCTTGGGAAGCTTCCATCCTTGTAGCGGGAACCTCATCGGTCGTCTTTGAGATCTCTTCATCTGCAGCTCAGTACCATTCCTGCCTTGCCAATTGCACCCACCACTAATTGGAAGATGACTTCAAAACTAACACTCCCTATTATGCTCTATCCCATATATTGGAGATAAGCCCTAAGTCATAGTTAGAAGAACCACCTTGGGTTATATGGAGAGGATACTCAATTAAGAATCCTTCCAACTTTACTGAAAATGTTCTCTGAAGTTTCATTTCTATCTAGATTAAAACTATCTATTGACTTAGACTGGTTCAAACCGGTCTTATAGCCGTGCTGTACGTACTTCCTGATAAGAGTGGCTATACACCCCTCATTCAGAATTTCTAAGTATCGAGACGAAGAATCAAGTAGAAAATCAAGTAGAAGCTGTAGAATAACTCGTAGAATAATGTAGAGAGCGAATAAGAATGAATAAGTGATGCCACGAGCTCCAACACGTCCTTTTATAACCTTCTCTCGCGCTAATTACAGGTCGCTTACACGTGGTCCAATCAGATGACACCTCTCTCCCCACTCCAGATATTAGAGTTGACGGGCCAAAACCATGATATCAACTGTTCTTCTATTCGTCCTTTCACTCAGTATCCATGGCAACATGACGCTCCTTTGAAATATAGGCGTTGATCAGTTCGAATAATTCTGGTCGAAATACGGTAGCTTACGTTAGGACGCGTGAACACGTGCTCGCATTTCTCAGAACTTGGTGTCTAAATTGGTCCTCCCTTCCTCCTCGGTGATGTGGCAAGATAACTGAAATCTACTG
Source organism: Anabrus simplex (assembly GCF_040414725.1). Lineage (NCBI taxonomy): Eukaryota > Metazoa > Arthropoda > Insecta > Orthoptera > Tettigoniidae > Anabrus > Anabrus simplex. The sequence goes on along the minus strand of NC_090273.1, from coordinate 77,966,911 downwards.
CAAGTTAATTTTAACCAACTGTCGCAAGAATCTAAGTGAATATTAGAATATTCAGCCCTCGTTTACAAGTCGTAGTTACAAAGTAATGAAATGATAGTGAGCAAATGATTAAACATGAATTATAATACAATTACATACCAAAATAAATATCATGACGTTAAATTCTTGAATTAATTACACATAATAAAATTAATATAATTACACTGTAACGTCTGGAACGTTACATACCCTATTGCCATTCTTTCCACCCGTTTGTACCGGCATTCATTCTCGATACTTTGAACTTAGAGGTATCCTGAGTCTACCGAGAGTTGTCTCCCTTACAGACAAGTCGGTTTGACCTAAAGATAATATCTTTCGAGTGTTCACTTCTTTCTTACAGAATACTGTTGATCGCAAGAGTGTGCTCATAGCATTCTTTACAAAATATATGAAATTCTTAAAATGGTATGAATTTTCCGTCATAACTACATGCTGCTACTTTGACACGTGGGCCAATCTATGGATCGAGCCCTCACTTAGTGGGTGTAGACCAGTCGGTACCATAATATCCAGTCTGCTGACCCCTTGAAAAAAAATTCTCGGAGCTCTGTCTGAGTTGGTTACATGAACCTAACAGTTAAAATGTTACACACTCTTGTATTTTAATCCAAATGTACGTAATGTTACGAGCTTATGCTACTGGCAGCCTCCTTGAAGCCCCGTTCGTTTATTTCCTGGAAGGGATGAGTGAGTTAGGCTGGTGATCTCCCGGCTGGCCTGGAGATAGGTAATGGTCTTTGCATGTACTGCGCTTTCCGTCTGGAGTCTTCGTGATGTAGAGGGCATATAAGTCTCTGGAATTACCCCAATTAGAGTAAGGTTCTAGCATGTGGGACGTCACCAGAATTACCTGATTCGTGAACTGGAAAATATTCAAAGAAAAGCAGCTGGATCTGTTTTAGATCATTTCCGACTGAAGAGTAGTGTTACCAAAATGTTGCACAGTTTGGGCTGGGAAGACTTGGGAGAAAGGAGACGAGCTGCTCGACTAAGTTGTATGTTCAGAGTTGTCAGTGGAAAGATGGCGTGGAATGGCATTAGTAGAAGAATACGTTTGAGTGGAACTTTTAAAATAAGAAAAAATCACAATATGAAGATGAAGTTGGAATTCAAGAGGACAAATTGGCGGCAAATATTCGGTTATAGAAAGACGAGCTAGGGATTGGAATAATTTACCAAGGCAGATGTTAAATAAATTTCCAAATTCTTCGAATCACAGATAAGAAATCTACACTGAATGCGGACCAGTGCTGATTGATTGATTGATTGATTGATTGATTGATTGATTGATTGATTGATTGATTGATTGATTGATTGATTGATTGATTGATTGATTGTCTTTAGGCCACGGACTTGTATATAAGCATGGTAGTTTTGAATTTAAAATATCTACGCCTATATCAGATGTCTTAATACAAGGTAAATGATTGTCAGTTGAATCTCATTAGTTTTTCCATACTTTAGAAGAATATTATTATTATTATTATTATTATTATTATTATTATTATTATTATTATTAGAAATAATTTGCAAAGAACTCGGAAAATTAAAGAGAATGTAAAATTAGATCCACAACTTTTAGACAAGAAGTTGCTTTTACGGCACAGATAGGTCTTATGGGATAGCAGAGCGCTAGGAGTGGGAAGGAAGCATCCGCAGCCTTAATTAAGGTGCAGTCCCAGCATTTACCTGGTGTGAAAATGGGCAAACCACGGAAAACCATCTTCAGGGCTACCGTCAGTGAGGTTCGAACTCACTATCTCCCGAATGCAAGCTCGCAGCTGCGCGCCTCTCGGCCAGCTCGCTCGGTTCACGAAGTTTGAACAATTAAAAAACACTTAGTGAAGTTACAAGGTACAAAACGTTAACAACATTTAAAAACTTATAAGGACAACTTGAGGAATAATTGCTACAAAACTCCTAATTTAAATGAAAAATTTGATAGTATTCGGTTACAACTGGGAGTGCACTTGTGAGCAAATATTGCTGACTCGTCCTCCCCGTTACGGTTGATATGTAGACCAGTGATGCAAAGCGCTTGTGCGACCTTCTGAGAAATTCTCCTGAAGACTGTTTAGTCGAACCGTCCTTCCGAGAACATTCCTCCTGCTTGCAATTCATCATTCTCCGAGTGTGTTCCGCTACAGGGACTCACCAAAGTCACGCTTGCTGAATGTGGGGCGTATCCATTGGTGCGACAACCGAACGACAGGTGAATTTTTTGAGGCGGTATCGGGTTGCTCTTGGGCAGTGTGACTAATCCTAGATTGTATGCTTTTGTTGACCTAGATCAGTTTGTAGCTCACTAGTTTTGCTTTAGATGTGAAGTAATCCCAGAATGAGTTTTCCTATACAGTACAAGACAAGGAATCGTAAATAATATCCATAGGATTGAATTCACATATATTTATCACTGGACTATGATACTACCCCAAAAGTTATGTTAGTTTTATTATTCAATAAATGTGTAGAGCAAGCCTTTAAGATATAAAATATAATTTCGTGTGCAGCCCTTGTAAGGCAGACCCTCCGATAAGGGTGGGCGGCATCTGCCATGTATAGGTAACTGCGTGTTATTGTGGCGGAGGATAGTGTTATGTGTGAATTGCAGGGATGTTGGGGACAGCACAAACACCCAGCCCCCGAGCCATTGGAATTAACCAATGAAGGTTAAAATCCCCGACCCGGCCGGGAATCGAACCCGAGACCCTCTGAACCGAAGTCCAGTACGCTGACCATTCAGCCAACGAGTCGGACAGCCTTTAAGGTGCCCTACACAGTTTTGGACAAGTACCTAAAACGAGTTTCATTTTCTAAAGAAGGGAAATTTGCTGACCCTTAGCATAGATATGAATCTCATGAAGACGTTTCTGAGAGCATTTCTGTGGAGAGGCACGATGAATGGAGGTGCAATATGGCAAATGATTGGTGTAGAAAGAATTGAATTTATTAATAGTTTATGTGCTGTTGATGCTGAAAAGTTCTTCCATACAGCGTGTTGTCATAAAATAAGGTGGTTAAAATGGCACAGGCAGCTCACCTTCATTGCGGGTGTTCCTGAAAAGAACTGCACCACCTCGAGATGAGGATATGAATTCACATTATTATTATTATTATTATTATTATTATTATTATTATTATTATTATTATTATATTAAATTCATTAACTTTTAACTTATAAGAGGATTGTTGTTGTACTGATACCACCTTGAGTGAAATTAGAACATACGTTATTTATTAACTACTGTTGAAACTAAAACATTATTACAATGGGTTTTGAGCTACAGGTATTGAAATAACGTTAAATATATTAATTATTTATTGAGAAATTTCCGATTTTCTGATTGAGAAACAAAAGTTTACTTGCTCTCAGCAATGCCTAAGTAATGTTTCCCTAATGTTAGCCAACACCTCCAGGAAGAAAGAAACATCTGAGTAGGGTACAGTTTTAAGCATTTGCAAACGGTGAATATCAAAGGCGTTTAAGACTCACTGTGCAAACAGAAAAAAAGTTGGATGGCAATTTGAAGAGTAGTCTTCGTGAACCTCTTATGTTCGTCATGAATAGAATGTTAGAAATATGTGTGTAGTATAAGCTAATTACAACGTCTTCCTATGTTCGTGAAGTTTCAACCAATGGAGCTGTTTGTAATAGGGGATTATGTGGTCATCGCGCCTGGCATTCCATAACGTATCGAACGCGTAGATTTCACACCCTCTTTAATTTAAATAGAACTCCGTAACTTACAGTGAGTACTGGAACGTGTTCGTGGTACCAAGTGTTCTTATTCCAGGAGTCGGTTACTGAGGACTACCGTTCAGAAACGATTGAAAAGTCTCGAACGATATAATTTGTTTACCCTTATAAATACTAGTGAAGTTGGTATAGCCCTTTTCTAGGAATAGACGCCTTTGTTACAGTCGAATGTCGAAATTACCTTGGATAGAGCGTATCGCAAATAAAGAAATTCTGCGTTGGATTACTGAGAGAAAAATGGTTTGGCAAAGTTCTGTTATTAACAGGTTAGATCTTGAGAATTCGTTCAGTTAGTTCTAAGGGGGAAATACGGAGGAATAGATCTACCATGGCATAAATGTGAAAGACAGGTTAGATTAGATGTAGATCGCTAAGTTGATGTTGAAATGAAAAGCGTTGCACTGGAGAGGAGGCCATGGAAAGCTGCGTGAAACCAGTCTCTGGCTTAATTAAACAACAACAACAACAACAACAACAACATCAACATTGCTGCAGATTGTGATACAAGTTTATGAACTTCACCCTCATTCCTATTTTTCCTAAATCTCATCCATCAGATTTCTTTCTATATTCGTTGGGAATAAGATAGTTGTGGTCATTAATCCCATAAAGTTTAAAACGCTTTCTGCAGATCTAAGTTGTTACGAGGTTATTTTTCTTTAACCGTCGACTATGGGCTCCACTGGTTAATATTGCAGGTTTCCACTTGTTTTCTTCTTCAGATTTAATTACCACTTCTGTCGTGAATTTGACGGATTTGAATTTAGAAAATTTTCATGCATTATTTCATTTTACACTATGTCTGCTGGTATGGGCTAGATGGGATTTCTTACTTAATTGACCCGTCTCGATCTCATCCTTTGCTTTGACGATATGGCAGTGACCGAAGGATGAGCGATGCTAGTAATTTCGTCCCTGTTATTAATGGTGTGAAAATGTAGCTCATAAGGTTGATTGATGGGTGCGTTTCAGCGGGCTTGGCAGACTGATATCTAATAGCAAATTCTGGACACAGTGAGGAAAGCGACGGGAAACTCCCTCGCTTCCCATGTTTCCTGTATGCCTCTTCAGTGACGCCGAGGCTACGAATGACAGCTGATAGCGAAGCTGTTGAGGATCAAACCAGTATTTAGGCTGAATACTCAACGAAAACAACAGAAATTTAATTTATATAGTTAACTTTCTTATAAATTCTTCCTCCACCTGTAGGCTGCCAAAACAAAGAATACACAATACAGTGAATATTGATTTGAAAAGAAATAGTCTGTAAAGAAATCGAAAAATTAAGGAACGATTTTGAAATTAGATCTACAAATTTAAACAATTCTAAAAGAAATAGTGATGTTAAAAGGTACAAAAACATGTAATATATCAAAAAAATTATAAGAATAAATCGGGAAATAATTCCTACAAGACATAAAATATAAGTATGATTCGGACTTGGGGCCAGTTGACCTTATTTTGATGAGTAGAGATGATGTCTCAAAATGAGGATAGACTCCTTCACAGCTCTTAGCCCCATTCAACGAGTTCATCGGCGCTTATTACGAAGACTCTCGTGATTTCCACGGGATCGTCCCCCTGGACCAATCATAAGACGCATTACCTGAATATCCTCCAGCTGGTATTTTTCTGTATAATATGGCACTGTAGGCAAATATATATGCTTCGTTTCGTCGTCAACTTCGGCTGGTTGAGTTAGATGTGATTCGTATCTTATCGTGATATATAGAATATAGCGTGATTTTCCCTTAATAGTGATCATATCAATTATCCTTGTGCATCCGTTTGTTGTGGACTTTAAAATTTTAGTTTGCCAAATGATGGTGGATGATGGAATATTAAGTTATTTTTACTAGAATCTATAAATATTTTATTTTTTTAGACAACTTTTCCATTCCAAACCTGGTATTCAGTCGCCTGAGATGCATACTAATACCGTCCCGCAATACGGGTTGAATGAATCTCTCTTAATAAATTACAGTAGACAATATATGATGACATGTGTTGCGGGTCAGTTTCTATCTGCTTTACTGTCTGTTAATACAAAAACCGGGATGATTAGGCAGGAAGTGTCGACTAGCCTGCTCTTCCGTAGCGTAACGAGGGTAACGTACTTTCTAGGGGTGCTAATAGGCCGCACCCGTAAAAAAATGGCGTATGGCTTTTAGTGCCGGGAGTGTCCGAAGACATGTTTGGCTCGCTAGGTGCAGTTCTTCTGATTTGACTCCCGTAGGCGGCCTGCGCTTCGTGATGAGGATGAAATGATGATGAAGACGACACATACACCCAGTCCCCGTGCCAGAGAAATTAACCAATGATGGTTAAAATTCCCGACCCTGGCGGGAATCGAACCCGGGACCGCTGTGACCAAAGGCCAGCACGCTGACCATTTAGCCATGAAGCCGGACAGGCCGCACCCGTAATGTTTATACAAATCTTATAGCAGAACCGCTGTGCGGGCTAGACTATACCGGTTACTCATTACTGCCTATACTGTACATCCAGGCTCTAGACTGATTACACTACTGGATGATCACACTGTACTTCCAGTACTCTCATCTGATGATTGCCAGCCTCGTGATGTTACACTGTCACAGCTCTGTGTCTGTTTGTCTTTCTTAGTTTTTGTTGTTATTTTGCAGAACTCTTTCGATAATGGAAGGAGAGAGGTGGGAGACGGCTAATTCAAGTGAAGTACCTGTTTTCTAGTTGAAGTCCTTTTGCTTGGTATTGTGATATGACTGTGCCCTGCGGAGGTTGTGTTGTTTTCTTTATTCAAGTTGAAGGGAGTATGGAGAGAAAAGGAATCACAACGATGTGTAAGGAAATCGTGGATTTGTACTTAAAATTCATGAGTCTAGAGATGCTCTTTTCCAAATAGAGTTTTTTCTCGTGTTCCTCAGAAATTGCTGCACGAATCAACATTTCTATATTTTTATTGTTTTGAGTCATATTTTCCTAGTATTTTCGTGATTTGCTCCTTGAAGCAACAAATATAACATTATGCCATGGCAGGCGTCCTCTGTCTCCCATAGGAATGAGTGATATCTATGTACTGACATTATGGGCACGTAATTGTACGGTATTATTTACATCACAAAAATAGTTGTAGGATTGAATACCTCGGAAAGTATAGAATCGCTGGTTTTCTGAGCCCAAGTTGGCGAGTTCGATTCCGACTAAGTCCGATGGTTCTGTATTTAAGGCGCTGATATGAACGTAAGAGGCGTGGTAGTAAACGAGACCACAGAGGATTGTAGAGGCACATAATTCATTCACAGGTGTTTCGATAATGATTGCTGGAAGTCATAACAGTCTGTAACGAAGATGCGTGTTTGGATCAATTTGTAGGGAACACTGATTTTTCCTGTCTCTGTCCAGCGTCCGTTTCTAATTGTAAGCAGATCCGTTGGATTTATATTTCAAGTACTGGTTGTTGAAGAGAAAGAATATTCTTAAAAGGCAGTTTTGGATATTGGCTAGTAATGTTTTATGATACAAGTTCTGCTCTGACAAGGTAAGACATAGTTTTCCAGGAGGTTCGCTCTCATGTAGGATTACATGGAAATGAAATGACTGGTCTTCTGGCGAAGTAGGAATCACTTGAGACAAAACAAAGACTAAACTTTTTGAGACAGTCAAGGTACTTATGGAACACGAAATATGAAATAAATCCTCTCAGTGTGAGTAATAATTTTCATTTTTGCCCGTGTTGATGGATGTAACACACTTTTAACAGTCTTAGTTTGTAACTTTGTTTTATTCCACCTAATCAATAGGACTATTTTCGACCGAATGACTCGGTCATCTTCAGCTATTCATTTAAACAAGTTAAACTAAAATAAGGACACAATCATTAAATCAAATAGAGTTTGTAAACCCTCAGCTAAAAGTATAAGTACATTGTGAAACACTTTTTTCTCTATTTGCTTTACGTCGCACCGACACAGATAGGTCTTATGGCGACGATGGGACAGGAAAGGCCTAGGAATGGGAAGGAAGTGGGCGTGGCCTTAATTAAGGTACAGCCCCAGTATTTGCCTGGTGTGAAAATGGGAAAACCATCTTCAGGGTTGCCGACAGTGGGGTTCGAACCCACTATCTCCCGGATGAGAGCTCACAGCTGCACGCTCCTAACCGCACTGCCAACTCGCCCGGTGTGAAACACTTTAGTCCCCATTAAAATTCTTGGATTTTCACTTGACACTAGTCTTCTGAAATAATGAGAATTGACTAATTTAAAAACTCGATAGGAATGTTCCAATTGTGTACAGGTTGCGTCATGCAAATTAACAATTTTAAAATATTCAACAGGTTATGCACAAATTACAGGCAAAACAACTTGAAAATGGTTAAGATGTTCAAAGCAAATAGTTTAAATTTAAATTATTGCATCTAGAACAAATTGAGTCGTATGAGAGTAACATGTACATCACTCTCTATTGATGATCCATAGTATTAATCTGATATATATAGTTCATGATATAAGTTCTTCTTCTTCTTCTTCTTCTTCTTCTTCTTCTTCTTTTCCTACCGCTTTTTTCCACACCTGTGGGGTCGCGGGTGAGAACTGCGTCGAACATGTGGATTTGGCCGTGTTTTATGGCAGGATGCCCTTCCTGACGCCAACCCTATATGGAGGGATGTAATCACTATTGAATGTTACTATGTTGGTTGGTAGTGTGGTATATTGTGTGAATATGAAGAGGAGAGTGTTGCGACGGACATATACACCCAGCCCCCGAGCCAGAAGAACTAATCAGAAGCGATTAAGATCCCCTACCCGGCCGGGAATCGAACCCGGGACCCTCTGAACCGAAGGCCAGTACGCTGATCATTCAGCCAACGAGTCGGACTGTCCATGAAACAACTAAGTAATCGAAATGGTCGATCATCGAAGATGGAATATTTGAAGAATACCCCGATGTTCTTAAAGTGAGTTTGCATCAGTCTTTGAGTGTCTTTGACAGCTGGCCCAGGTATCAAACAACGACATCGAAGGATATCTCCAATTAACGCCGTTAAAGTGTCACACAAAATCCCATCCCAATTTAATGAGAACGGTGGCAGAAGACTTCAATGAAAGAAAACAATTATGAAGAAGAGCAATCAACAAATTCTCAGTGACATCATAGTACAGAATTATGTATGGAAAGCCGCAAATAACAGAATGACCTGGAAATTTTCTATGGCAGCTGATTAGTCTTAGGTCTTCCGACCAATGATGATGATGATGATGATGATAATACAATTACTAACATGTGGCCTCCGTAGAGACCTGGATCGGGTCTTTGAAGTTGACGCCCTAATAGGTGATCTTCGAGTCTGTGAGGGTTAAAATCCCCGCCCGATTCTGGAATCGAACCCGGAAACCCTTGGACCAGAGGCTAGCACGCTACCCGTTCAGCATGGAGCCAGATTTTATGATGATGACGATGATGATGATGACGACGACGATAAAGCTAAACATCACACTGAAAGAGGCCGATAAAAGTAACATAGTGCAATGTAATCGCAACAATATGATACAAAATTTGCAGCAAGTCCTGCGATCTAGAGCATCTGCCGAATGCAGCTGTCCCTAAGAGCCATTCAGACTGTGATATTGAGCCGCCGCGGACTGGAAGAGATAGCTGAGCTCGAAGCTGACGGTTGCATATAGCAGCACGTGTGGATGACGGTCGACGTGACCTGGTCTGGCCCTTCCCTTCCCTTTGCCTACGACACTGTTGTTTACACATGACCAACAACACCACTGCATACCTTCATAATAATGAAACTTGTTAAACGCTCCTCCATTTGCCCTTACAAGGTAGATCGCTGGCTTTATGAACCAAAATTACGCAATCTGTCCGTTGGTCTTTGAAGGTCTTGAAGAACATCAGCCTCCTGTAGGTAAAATGACTCCTACTGGACAACTTTTCTGCCTCCTTGCTGTCTCTGGAAGACGTAACAATCATTAGTCCCGATGCTTAGTTAGAGATAGGTGAAGGTGCAAACTAATTTGGCTTCTAGCCCGCTCTTGCGTAATATAGTGAGAGTAACATAAATTCTAGGGGATTCTAATAGGTCGTACCCATAATGTTACTCGTTTCATTACGTTAGCATTCTGATGGTGATGCTGATGATGCTTGTTGTTTAACCCAACATCTTGGTCATCGGCCCTAAACATCCGAGCTCTGGTCATCATTATCTTATTATTATTATCTTACGAACTATTGTTAGAATATTTTTCTTCTCCTGCGAGTTGTTCCAGTTTATTGGAGTTAGTACTTGATGACGTTATGGCCCAGATTTACGGCTTGATGCTCCTCCGGTTGCCAATCTTATCCGGAGGGATTTATTCGCTGTCACACGTTCATGTGGTGGTTGGTTGTTTTATGTGTGTAGATGGAAATGTATATTAAAAACGAACAAAAACACCCAGTACCCGAGAGGGAGGAATTAACAGTATCCAGTTAAAATTACAGGCCATATTAAGGATCGAATTCAGAGCTCCCGGACCGAAGATAATTAAGCCATTGGCTTATGCCATCGAGAAGTCGGAATCCCTTCAATGTGAGGAAGTATGTATGAAAGAAGATTCATACGAAGAACAACCTATTGTCGAGCTGAGTGTCTCAGACGGTTGAGGCGCTGGCCTTCTGACCCCAACTTGACAAGTTCGATCCTGGCTCAGTCCGGTGGTATTTGAAGATGCTCAAATACGTCAGCCTCGTGTCGGTAGATTTACTGGCACGTAAAAGAACTCATGCGAGGCAAAATTCCGCTACGTCGACGTCTCCGAAAAACGTAAAAGTAGTTAGCGGGAGGTAAAGCAAATAATATTATTGTTAGAACAAATTATTATTATTATTATTATTATTATTATTATTATTATTATTATTATTATTATTATTGTTATTTGCTTGTGGTTTTTAACTTCGCACTAACACATCGAAGGTTTATTTGGCGACGCAAGGATTGGAGAGGGCTACGATTGGGAAGATACCGGCCGTGGGCTTAATTATGGTACAGCCCCAGCCTTTGCCACGTGTGAAAATGGGAAACCGCGGAAAACCATATTCAGGACTGCCGACGCTGGGATACGAACGCACCATATCCCGAATGTAAGCTCACAGCTACGTGACCCGAACAGTGCGGGCAACTCGGTCATAATAATAATAATAATAATTATTATTATTATTTTATCTTTCTATTCCTATACACTAGCTTTAAGGGACCCACAGTATGTTGGAATTTGTCGTTCCCCGTAGTTCTTTAATACCCACCAATCGTATCCTTTCCTTGTCGCACTTGTGGTGCTTGTCTAGGAAGAATGAACTTGCTAAATACGCCGGAAAGGTACCTCGTGCCAGGCAGGTGGTGATGTTGCTGACTGAATGGAATATTCTATTCACGAGCAATGCCACCAAAGCGGAGCATGAATAACATCCTAGAAGGCATGGCGCTTCTACCCTGATGATGTCGTCGACCGGACCAAATAGCGAAGATGTAACAAGACAACGGACCCGGATTATCGGGGGATAAACGCTAGGGAAGAGAGAGAGAGAGAGAGAGAGAGAAATCACTGCACCTGCGGTTTTAGCTTACGTGAGGTACAAAACGCAGGGCCGTGAATTTTTATTTCCAAAATTATACGCGCACTGGCTGGGAATCGAACTGCGGCTGCCTTGGTGATAAGCCCGCTTTGATGTCACTCAGCTACCGTTCCTTCTCTGAGACCGTACTAGGTAGACAGTAGTTAATTTTCTGACTGAAAATAACCAACTAACCGCCCGCTAGTAGTTTTTATCTTTCCTACCCGTGATGTTGTGTGACAATTTATTTCTCAAAATAAGAAAAAGGTCGTGCACTCACGTTTATTTCTGACATCCAGTGTTGTGCTCTTCTTTATAATTAATGTGTTTGTCACCTGAGTCCTTCATGAGTGAAAATACAAGCATAGTGGATCACAAAGGGAACAAAGATACAAAAGAACAAAGGCACGACCTTCATAGTGCATTGTACATTGTACATCCATTCGAAATGTCTCATCTGTTTTACATAGTCCAATTTTCTCGTCACTCACAGCTTGTTTATCCCTCGTTCGTATGCAAGCATCGAAATAGCTTTAAAATGAGGTCTAGATCTGGCAATAAAGTACTCAGTTTCTGTAGTAGATGTGTTCAAACTCTTTGTTCCCGGTCAAATTTCTGGTCAAGACCGACTGTTTTATCAGGGATTGTGAAGATGAAAAGTCTGATGGTGCATCTGTAATGGACAGGTTGCGAAATTGAATAACATATCGGCACCCAGTTTCAAATACAGGGACCAGAAGTACTTCATGAGTTGGCGGCTCTGAACTCAGGTGACAGTTATTCCACTTAAGTGCACAAGGGTCGACAGATAGATTCAGGGACAGAAAAAGGAGCAAGTAGAAAAAAATGATATTATCATTACTATATGCGAATAAGCCCATTAGGACAACTCAAAGTACTTAGAGGCGTACATTTGCCTTCCTTTGTGCCCATATTTCTTTCATTCTTTTTTCTGTGGGCTTCCTTTCTGTCTTTAGACCAGGTTGTTCCAATCTTCTTCCTTGGCCTTTCCGCTTGGTCAAGTTGCCATTTGTGAATTTTGGATCTGAGGTTTACCCTATTTTGGATATCTGCTGGTGTAATTCCTACCTGTTTCAAATGTGTTTTCATTTCGTCAATCCATTTCATTGTCTCTTTTGGTTTTACTCCTCTTTTCGTATAATTCGACTATTTCTTTGGAAGCATTCTTTTAAGATGTCCATAGAATATTAACTTGCGTTTTCTAATGTCATTGTGAATATTTGTGTATTGTTTGATTTCCTGTCTGCCTCTGAGTCGGTATTGTCCGTCGGCGAGTTTTGGGCCTCGAATTTTTCTAATGATTTTGCGTTCATTTTCTTCAATGTTTCCTGTCAGTGTCTGTTGTTCTGTTCAAAATTAGCGTTTCTGATCCCTTTAAGACATTCTGCTTTAATGACTGTATTGTAATGCGTTAGTTTCGTTTGCTTGCAGATACATTTTTGTTGTAGATATTTTGGGTTAGTTAGTATGCAGTTTCAATCCTTTGGCATCTAATTTCATTGGCTTTTGTTTCGAGTCCGTTTTCCTGAATTATTTTACCAATTATTATTATTTACAGCATTATGCCCATCTGTGGAGTACGGTAGAACTTATTTAGCTTATGTTCATTCTTTCTCCTCCCAAAATCTCATCTGAGCACTGAACATTTTCCTCTGTTCTTCCGTCCATGATTTATTGGCCCTGGTATTTTTTTTTTTAGCAAAATGATGGTTGTTGGCTGCTTTTTTGAACTGGAGTCTATCTTGAATAATTTTCTGTCGGATGTCAATTTCCTGAAAGTCTTGTTCTATTTTAATAAGCCAGTTGTTCTTGACTTTCATTGAGAGAGCAAGGTTGAGAATCCTTTTATTCATTCTGGGTCCTGATGGTGTTGGTGATCTTTTCATAATGTTGATGGAGATACCCAGACTTCCGTTCCATCCAGATTCCCTCTGAGTAGACTGGACCAAAGGTCTTCCTCAGTATTTTCCTCTCCTGTTTTTCTTTAATAAGCGATCTTTCTCCAATGATCAAGTTTTCTGAGGCGTATAATGCTTTAGGTTTGATAATTGAGTTTTAATGTCTTAATTTTGCGTTCCTGGATATCAATTTTTATTATATCTGTCCCAGTTGAGTCTATAGGCCTTCTGTAATTTTGAGATCCTCTCCTTATTTACTTCACGATTCATGCCCCAAGGCTGAATTACTTCTCTCAGGTACTTGTACTAATATGTGAGGGAGAGTAGGAAAACATTGGAAATTATGAGGAGTGTATACGATTCCCCCAGTGACAGATTACTTTACTAATATATTAGCTGTGGCGGTGGTCTGTGTGTAGTGGTGACTGATGTCCCCACGGCCGTGACACTTGGGTGTGGTCAGTGAGCTAGAGCCGATCCTAGTTCCCAGACCTGCCCTCCCGCCTTGTTTGTGACGGATGTCCGCGCCACCTGCTGCTCTGTCTCCACAAGGGGGCAGCGGCCGTATTGGACCTCCCCGTCGAGAGACCTTTTATTCCCCTATCTACGTTGAAATGTCTCAGTGTTTAGAATAAAACATATTTGATCAATATTATTTGTTCGCCAGTGTCGAGTGGTTAGCAGGCTATTCATCGTGAGATCGCGCGTTCAGTCACCGAATTTTTGAGGGGAGATAAATTCATAATCCATTCCTTGTCATTTAAATCAGGTCGACAGGTAACAAGCGATCGGGGCTGAGTTGGGGTCGCAGCCAAAAGTTTTGACGTAGATGACGTACCGCGAGATTGACAGCCCCTATGCGTTTGAAATTTTACTTTTGATATTTTATTTCTAAAGAAATATTTTGTTCGTCATGAGTTCCAAATAATTTTCCACCACAGGGCCAGTAGATGTGGAGCTTCAGGGGGCGTAAAACTCGTTTCACGACACTGGGCCGCCTTGACATGGAGACGCTCTCGATAAGTCTTCTGACTCCTGACATGGCTGATTTTAGACTTTTTGGAATTATGAAAAGCCTCTCTATTCTTTAGACTACGTTGTCGATAATTCACGGTCCTGGATAAGAATAAAGTAAACCTCTGCCCCCATTCCGAGGCGGTGCGGCTCTTTTTTTCAGGAACGCCCCAAATGGTTACTTGTACCATGTCAACTACACTTAGCCCTCCTGCTGTTCTTAAACTTCCGGCAGTACTGGGAATCGAACTCGGACTTCCGAGGACGTCAGCTGATAGTGCTGACAGGTACACTACGACCGAGCAAGTGGCTGTCCGGTTTGGTCATGTACCTATCAGTTTGTATTCGGAAGAGTGTGGGTTCGAACCCCACTGTCGGTAGCCCTAAAGATGGTTTTCCGTGATTTCTCATTTCCACAACAGGCAAATACTGCGGTTTTACTTTTTTTTTTTTTGCTAGGGGCTTTACGTCGCACCGACACAGATAGGTCTTATGGCGACGATGGGATAGGAAAGGCCTAGGAGTTGGAAGGAAGCGGCCGTGGCCTTAATTAAGGTACAGCCCCAGCATTTGCCTGGTGTGAAAATGGGAAACCACGGAAAACCATCTTCAGGGCGGTTTTACTTTAATTAAGGTCACGGTCGCTTCCATCTCACTACTATCGCATCGTCGCTTCAAAATCTATCTGTAAAGATGCAACGTAAAGCAAATTGTAAAAATAAAAAAATAAAAAAACCGTTACGCTATGGAGGTGGAGTAGATAGAGATGATAATTAATTTATCCTGGCAAAGTTAGGGTCAGCTGCCCTTGTCTTATAATTAACCAGTAATAGAGATTGTTTAGTGATTAACTTACAAATCTGAAAAAACAAATCCATTCATAAGCTTAGACTATGTAGAAGTACTGAACTATATGCAAGAGTAAGTTCTTATACATTAAAACTTGTAAAACTCAAGCAGAAAGAGCGCAATATTACAGACACACAGTACATTTTCTGAGAAGTGCATAAACACTACAGTTGTAAAAAAAAAGGGGGGAATTACGAAACAAAGTAGAATTATATATTTAATAGAAGTTTTTCATGTAGTGTGAGTTTCTAGACGAGTTGAGGAGAGCTGTTAGAGTGCAAATGGCCAATGTGATCTTGCGGGCTTTGATGCGAAATATTGATGGATGGCCATGACTGAGAGACACATGGAAGACTCTTTTGTCCAAGAGGGCTCATCCCATCGTAACCTAGAGAAATGATTTCATTCGTGGTAGTTTCGTATGTTCTGAGTAAGTTTCTCCCTTTCCTACACTTGTCGGCTTCCGATTACACGCAAATGTCTCTGGAAAACACTCGTTAGATGCAAATAAATTATTCATTATAGATTTGAGTTTCATTTATTTAAAGAAATATTTATGATCTGTCGATTTTCCGAAGGGGAATTTTGACTCCATGTTTTTCATCTTCATGTGTTGCACGATGTTTTCTCCCTCCGTTAATATTATTTCCATTACAAATGAGCTGTGCTTTTCAGATATTGTTTCGGGGCAAATTTCCAGACCGCTTTTTCTAGCAGCAATCTGACAACACTGAGTGCCTTTCTTATTTCCTCCCCTCCATGCACCCAGAGCACCTGAGCGTCCTGCTTAATCGTGCAGAATAATAAAAACCGACAGAAGTTGCAACCTTGAGCATCTTTCATAGCACCCAGTGAGTTATTTTATTCACCCACTGTAAGGCTTTCAATATGCTAAAAGACAAATAATAATAATAGAAATATACACCCACACTGAAAAGATATCAAGCATAATCCGGAAAAGAAGGATAACATTTTACGCTCATCTCTTCAGATTGCCGGCTGAAAGATTCCTCCTTGGTTGGTGGAGATCGATAAAGATCTTTTAAAGTGTGGAATCTCAGAAACAGACATTCAGCTCCGAGCACCATTCAAACACAGACAGGTTCACCAAGAAGTATTCGCAACTCGACTGGAGCATGTCCATTTTGATGCTTGGAAGAAAGCACACTCCGAAAATAATAATAATAACAAAGACAACTCGTTTCTTCAATCCCGAGGTGGTGCAGCTCTTTTCAGGCACAACCCATGATCTGCATGTATAGTTTGAACCGCATACCAGCCCTCCTACCATTCTTAATTTTTTGGCAGTATCGGGAATCGAACCCGAGTCTTCCAGAACGGCAGGTAATAGTGTTAACCGTCACGTTATGGAGGCGAATAATAATAATAATAATAATAATAATAATAATAATAATAATAATAATAATAATAATATGTTTGTTTCGTTTGAAATCGTATTATTGAATATGGACAAAGCTTAATCAATAAAGGCTTCTTATTCTTTTCTTCTACAGATTTTTCCATACCTGCGGGGTCGCGGGTGCGAACTGTGTCGCACATGTGAATTTGGCCCTGTTTTAAGGCCGGATGCCCTTCCTGACACCAACCCTATGTGGAGGGATGTGATCACTATTGTTGGTCGTGTGGTGTATTGTCTGAATACGAAGAGGATAGTGTTGGGGCAAACACAGTCAGTCCCCGAGCCAGAACGATTAATCAGACGAGATTTAAATCCCCGACCCGGCCGGCAGGCGATCCCCGAACCCTCTAAACCGTAGGCCAGAACGCTGACCATTCAGCAAAGGAGTCGGACTTAATCAATAAAGGCTTATTCTGTAAAAATGGTATAAATCTGTTCTAAAGGGTTTAGGGGCAAATATATTTTAGCATTAGAATATGTATTTCATATTTCATAGTAAGGCAACATTTTCTTCATACTGTGTCTCTAACTAATCATTAGCCTGTATGGTCGGACAACTTTTTAAATGTCGACGTTCTAATAGGTCTATATAGAGTTCACCGTGTTGCCACTAGAACCACTACCGTGGCATCAAGTTAGTAAATTTCACGCACTATCGGCGGGAGTGTGATGTTCTTCTTCTTCCTCATCATCGTTATTCCCTGGTTTCTGGTGCCATACGTCACTTTTATAGAAACAATCTTCATCGTCCTTCTCATTCTCCTCTTCCTCCTTATTTTGACATAAGTATGTCTTATGGTTTCGGGTCATCCGAAAATTTGTTTAACATAACGTGACAAAATGTGTGACGGATGTGTAACCATAGCAACCGTGCAGGCAGTGATGTAAGGTATGGTTGGATGGTCAAACAATGCTACCTAGCAACCGTGCAGGCAGTGATGTAAGGTATGGTTGGATGGTCAGACAATGTTACCTAGCAACCTTGCAGGCAATGAGGTAAGGTATGGATGGATGGTCAGACAATGTTACCTAGCAACCGCGCAGGCAGTGATGTAAGATATGGTTGGATGGTCAAACAATGTTACCTAGCAACCGTGCAGGCAGTGATGTAAGGTATGGTTGGATGGTCAAACAATGTTACCTAGCAACCGTGCAGGCAGTGATGTAAGGTATGGTTGGATGGTCAAACGTTACCTAGCAACCGTGCAGGCAGTGATGTAAGGTATGGTTGGATGGTCAAACAATGTTACCTAGCAACCGTGCAGGCAATGATGTAAGGTGTGGTTGGGTGGTCAAACAATGTTACCTAGCAACCGTGCAGGCAATGATGTAAGGTATGGTTGGGTGGTCAAACAATGTTACCTAGCAACCGTGCAGGCAGTGATGTAAGGTATGGTTGGATGGTCAGACAATGTTACCTAGCAACCGTGCAGGCAGTGATGTAAGGTATGGATGGATGGTCAGACAATGTTACCTAGCAACCGTGCAGGCAGTGATGCAAGGTATGGTTGGATGGTCACACAATGTTACCTAGCAACCGTCAAGGCAGTGATGTAAGGTATGGTTGGATGGTCAAACAATGTTACCTAGCAACCGCGCAGGCAATGATGTAAGGTATGGTTGGGTGGTCAAACAATGTTACCTAGCAACCGTGCAGGCAGTGATGTAAGGTATGGTTGGATGGTCAAACAATGTTACCTAGCAACCGTCAAGGCAGTGATGTAAGGTATGGTTGGATGGTCAAACAATGTTACCTAGCAACCGCGCAGGCTATGTGTTATGGCTGGTTGCCATCTAAATTAGCAGCCATTGATGGATGGCCACGACACGGAGACATATTTATGATCATTTGATTTTCGCAAAGGAAGAGCGGTTCCTTTTTTCCCTGGTTTCTGGCAAGATTCTTCCATTTTCCTCCCTGCCATACCTAACTTTTGTTGGGAAATCTTGGTTTACAAACGAAATATGGCTCCTCCTCGAAGGAAGCCCTACCTTGTTATTACTTTAACTAGATATTATAAAGTATTTGAAGGGTTCTTACCTCACGAGGGTGAAGTTTAGTCGCATATTTCGTATTGTAACCCTTCAAGTCTTATATAACAAGATGCGCTGTAATGAGAAAAGTTGATACAGTATCGATCATACTGTCTGTCTCTCTCGTATATAAATTCAGCGCGCCATATAAAAAAAAGTGTTTTTTAAATTCTGAACTCTTGACCACCTAATGCAATGCCAGCCCGCAGTACAGATTAACACAGTGGCGCAGTAATTCGCTGCAGGTCCAGTTCCCACCTCTGCCTGGGACGATTTTAAACTTCGTGTGAACTGGACTCCGTGGATAGCGCTGGCATTCTTCTGATACCAGTTTCATGGGTTCGATTCCGGTTCAATCCTGTGGTTCTTGAAGCCGCTGAAATACGACAGCCTCGTGTCGTTAAGTCTGCCGGCACGTAAAGTAACTCCTGTGGATCAAAATTACGGCATCTCGGCGTCCCCGAAAACCGATAAAGTAGTTTGAGACGTAAAATCAACGCCGTTATTATTGTAATACAAGTGTTGGGGCTCTTTAAGCTCTTTGAGTCGGAATTTTTCAGCGTTTCACTCCAGTGTAGCATTGGGCTAATCAGTTGAATCCCACTAGGGTAAGTTAAATTATGGGTCCCTTCCTGATAGAAGGCAATTGTTTGTTTTTCCTTGCAAGTCATCCTAAAAGTCTTATTGGAGAGATGCCAGGTCTTTCAGTGCAGTTTACCGAGAGAGTAGGCTGAGCGGTTAGCGGCGCGCAGCTGTGAGCTTGCATTCGGGAGATAGTGGGTTCGAAACCTACTATCGGCAGCCCTGAAAGTGGTTTTTGCGTGGTTTCCCATTTTAACACCAGGCAAATACTAGGGCTGTTTCTTAATTAAGGCCAGGGCCGCTTCCTTTCCACTCCTAGGCCTTTCCTGTCACATCGTCGCCATAAGACCCACCTGTGTCGGTGCGACATAAAATAAAAAGGAAACCCTCCTCTGGCCTTCTGGAGAGCAAGATTGTTAGCGTAACGATATATTCAGGTGTATTGTTTGGCTTTCTTGACCGCTTTCGCTACGTCTCGTATCATAGCCCCGCTGTTGGTCTCATGAGGTTGAGTGTAACCCGTCCCAGTCTACAGTCCAGAATCTCCGGATGGGCCGGAATCGAACTCGTAGTCTCAAGGTAGAAAGCAGACACGCTACCACTACTCCAGTGGCACTTCTGGACTATACGGTAATTACTTTCCTTTGCTAAATGAGGAATATCGGAGAAGAATGAACATCGTATCGGTGGAAGCAAAACCACACTTAGCTGGGTATCTGTGGTAGCCCTACACCGGACCGGCGACAGGAGGAGGGGGGAGCAAATGCTCGGGTAGAGCGTGTGTCAGTGTCCAGAAGAGTAGTATGACGTTAGCGTTCTTGTTGTTGTTGTTACCAATTTTATACTAATTTTGTACTATATTTTTGGAGGTAAATGCGAAAGAATATGGACTAATTGTGCAACAAAGTGGCACAAGGGTTACTCCACAAATGTACCACAATGCTTGCTTCGAATGATATACAAAAATACGCCATTCTATCTGTGGGGTATATACGAAGAAATTTGCACAGATTTTGCACTAAAATGACACCTGGGGTGATTCCACAATGCACCCAAATACTTGGCGTAATTTCGAAGCATTTTTGAAGAAAATTTGATTCAACAATGTTGGCAATGAAGAAGGTTGAAAGAAAATCTTTGGTGTATTTTTGGCGCGAACTTGGTGCAGAAATTATCTGATTAGTGCATTTCATTTTTGGTTTAACTATGGTGTAAAATGTAAATTAATGTCAAAATTTATGTGGTGGAATTATGGTGGCGTTTTGGTGCATTTTTCATTGGTGTTAAATCGGTGTATCCATTGTCGTTTTTTCACCAAATCAACACCACAAATACACCGCGTTTCCACCAATAAAAATTTTGTACCAATTTTTGGTGCAAACTCCGCCTCCCGGGGCTGATAATCAGGTAAGTCTTGGTTATAAAATAACCTGCAAGTTCGCAGTTCTGGTCCAAATTGAGGGATTTAGGAGTCCAGGCCCCTCAGTTTTCCGGGGGCCCGAAAATCTGTCACCGGACCTGGCCCTACAAATTTCAGAAGGTGTTTGGTAATAATTTTACAAGCCCTTTTATTTTCTAATTTTCATTACCAATTGCCCCGTCTTTCGAAAGATGTGCATCTTTCCTGTTTCTTCGCCAGTCATTGGATTTATGACTTATTCTGAACCACGAACAACATACAGTTCCTGGTTCAGTGTCTCTAGTGAGCAGTGTTTGTTCATCCCTGCTCTTGGAGATAAGGGATCCTGATGGTTTCCGAGGCTCAAGTGCTCCACCATCTTCACTTTCTCCTCGTGCCGGCTCGCCCTCCCCCGGGAAGGAGGAGGCCACAAGAATAGCCCATTGTTCCTCGGTCTTAATTGCTCGTTTTTCAAGAAGTACCATCGTTATGCGACAAAGGATCATGATACTTTCTAGCCTAACTCCTTGGCTCCATAACATTCACGAGTTTAATCTAAATCTTAGCAATTTAGTTTACCAGATCGTTGGTGTTCAAAGATATCATCTGTGTCATATTTTAAATTCAATTACTATGCTGTATGTAATTAATAAAACTGTTGTTGCTGAACTATTGAAGCATTTAATTTCTTAATCCTATTACCAGTTCGTATTGGTTCAACACACACACTTCGTTGTTCAAAGTTTAGGTGCTCATTTTTGATCTGTTATCTGTTTTTCCAGTCCGCCTCTGTGGTGTAATGATTGGTGTGATTAGGTGCCACCCCCGGAAGCCCGAGTTCGATTCCCGGCTCTGCCGCGAAATTTGGACAGTGGTACGTGGGTTGGAACGGGGTCGGCTCAGCCTCGGGAAGTCAACTGAGTAGAGGGGTTTCGATTCCCACCTCAACCATTCTCGAGGTGGTTTTCCGTGGTTTCCCACTTCTTCCAGGAAAATGTCTAGGTGGTACCTAACTTAACCGCTCCCTTCCCTCTTCCTTGTCTATCCCTTCCAGTCTTCCCATCCCCCATAACGCCCCTGTTCATCTTAACGGGTACTTGTGCTCCTTCTCAGTTGTATGCCCGACATAATGTCTCACGCTCCAGAAAACTGCC
Organism: Anabrus simplex; assembly: GCF_040414725.1. NCBI lineage: Eukaryota > Metazoa > Arthropoda > Insecta > Orthoptera > Tettigoniidae > Anabrus > Anabrus simplex. The sequence continues at coordinate 77,945,158 of NC_090273.1, read as the reverse complement.
CTTGAGGCGGTAGAGGAGGCATTTCTCGCTTAGTCCGGGGTAAAAACCAACCCTGAAGTGTAAACGGATTGAATAAATAAAAATAAATAAGTCAATTTTCCAGGTAATTGGCACACAAATATTGGTGTGACTCTTTTATTTATTGTTTGATACTTTCTTACTTGAACTAGATGCATTGTACATTACAATTTCAGAAATTATTTTATTCTTTTAAATGTTATCTTGCCTACTTAAGTATTTCGCAATATAGTTTGTACACAGACATTTAAACACTTCTCTTAAATTTACCATCTGCAACATGATATCTGGATAGTTCTTGCATAGCCTATAATTTAAGCTCTACTTTCGAATTTAACCTGCTACTGAAAATCCACAGCCTGTTTCCATTCATTCCATCGGGGCAGTAATGGAATGAAGTCCCTATCTAGCGGCGGGGATAGCAAATGTTCCGGCTGCCGAAGCCTGTCGCACTCCTCTGGGGCAATCATAAATGACTGACAGATGAAATGTTAATGGCGATTGTTGCTGGAATGAAAGATGACAGGAAAAATCGGAGTACCCTGAGAAAAACCTGTCCTGCCTCCGCTTTGTCCAGCATAAATCTCACATGGAGTGACCGGGATTTAAATCCACGAGAGGCCGGCGCACTGCCGCCTAAGCCACGGAGGCTTCAGTTAATCTGCTACTATTTAAGAATTTAATTTTCTGGGTAGTTTGTGGTAAAAGATGTAAGTACTCCTGTTCAATTTTATAAATTAAAAATAATATACTTAACTAGATAGTTCGTGGACAAACATACTGTGTTAGCAAATTGTATTAAGTTTTGTAACTTAATTTGAAAAGAATACTGGATATATTGTGGGCAAAAATGTAAGCACTTCTTTAAAAACTTTAATTTGTGCTTTTTATACATTCTACTAGAACATTTGTGCGGAAAATTAAAACACTTAATTTTTAAGTTGCTAATTAAGAATTGAAATCACTGCATAGTTTGTGCTCAAATATTTCAAAAAGTATTTGAAAATGTATCATCTTGTACTCAAGAATGAACATTATTATATAGTGTGTGCCAAAATCCTTGACTCTTCTTTTCAGTTTTATCACTTGCTGTTTAAGGATTGACTTCACTAGATAATTGGTGCTGTAAGATTATGATAACGAATTTTGTCTATTTTTATCATCTGCTGCTTAAATATTAGATAATTTGTTCACAGAGATTAAACCTTTTTTTTAAACCATCATATCCTTGTTAAGAATTATTATTATACAATCTTCCTGCAACAGCTGCAGGTTGCCCAAAGACAAAGAGTACCTTCACAACAATAATGGATGTGGATACAATAGATAATGTGTTCGTATGATGTTAAATGTAGGCAGTCGAGTGAGGCATGTCAAACATTTATTTGAGGTCCGCAAGCATGGTTCTTGAAGATCATGATGGACTTCTTGAGTGTGGTAATGGCGATGTTATAGATAAAATCTCTATTTAGCCCAAAGGTATTGCAGAAGTTGACAAAAAATGCAGGTATTGTTCCTCGAGCACCTAACATCAAGCCGATTACAGAAATGGATGAGAGCTTATATTTTTGCTTGTAGAAGTCCGCCGTTTCTTCATAAATTCTTCTTTTTTCTGCATCGACCTCTTCCGGCTGGTTTTCGTTGGTCTCAAATCTAATTGTTGGATCAATGATGAAACCTTCAGAACAGGATGGCTTAAAAGCAATAATGTCAATGCGTCGGTTGCTTCCTCTGTTGGAGAGACCGTGTACTTCTTCATAGACATTATAACCTTGTCCTCTAAGAGCGTTAGCTATCATTGATCTGACTACATTATGGCGTGAGGTGCGCAGTAATTCACCATGTGGACAGGCTCCCAGGACGTGTGAAAGAGTTTCGAACTCTCTGTGGCAACGCCGACAGAGGCTGTTGCCCTGGGATCTGCCAGGTACAGTACGCACAGCAGAGACATTGGCGTTCATTTTTATTGCATCACGCCATTCACTGCAAGACAATCCTTTATGATCACGAATCCATGTATTCGCTGGAGTATACTGTTTAAATAGGACTACACCTTTGCCTTTATGCTCTTTTTTGCTCCAGTTGTCAAAGGCTCTTCTTCTCAGTTCGAGTCGGACTTTCTTTGTATCTACAAAGCCATGTTTTTTGTCTCGAATAGATTCTGTTTCTGCTACATTTAATACGGCAAGGCTTGTGCTGATTTCTTGACATAAGTTTCTCGTTGAATGTAGAAAATTACTATTGGAAGATTTCAAAATTTTGCATGCATTAATATGTTGCAGATATATTTCCCAAGATACACAAAATAAACCCAGACCTTTAAATTTCATTTCAGCGTATATCATATCATTCGGGACATCCATGGGAAGTTGCAAAATTTCCTTTAATGCCCCCCTAACCATAATATCGGCGTCATTTGTAAATTTGACTGGAATCTTTTGTGGTGGTACTGTCTGAAATTTATATACCAAACTGGGACAGATTGAAGTGTTTATGATTACAAATTTTTGATCGGAATGCAAAAGGGGTGAAGAAATGAGGAGCTCTAGGGTGTTTTTGAGCTTATTTAGGACCTCGACGGACTGGAAGGTAATTTCATTGGAAAAATTTACACCCAAATATTTGATAGATTCTCCTTTCTTCAGACATGGTATCTGTTTTTCATCTGCCGTGAATAGTTTTTCTTCTGACAGGTGACCATGTTTGATGCATATTCCTTTACATTTTCCAGTATTGATGCTAAGTCCAATTTCTTGTAATTGATGTATGGCCGCATGAGCAAGTACTAAAGCTGACTCAGAATCTTTTCCAACAATAACTACATCATCAGCAAAACTTAACACTGTTAGAGCTTCATGATCTGGACTCAACTGAAAGCCATATTGGGTAGATATCGACGTTTCGCTAAGGTCATCCAGAATATGATTGATGGCGAGATTGAACAGGATTGGCGACAGAGGAGAACCTTGCATAACTCCCCTGCTTATCAAGAGAGGTCTTGTTTTGCTTCCCTGCGTCTGAATTTGTGTGACATTTCCTGATTGCAGATTCATGATTAAATTCGTAAGTTTGGATGGAATTGGTAACGACTTTAGTGTCTCATTTAAATGGGCATGACCAACGTTGTCAAAGGCTTTCTGGATATCTAAGAATATAGCAGTCAGATTAGCTTGTTTATTTTTGGCTTCACGGAGAAGAGAGTCGAGTATCGCAGTGTTGACATGCGTTCCAGAGGAGTTGGTAAATCCTCGTTGATTGGGGTTTAAGACAACATGTTCACGAAGACGCCTGTCAAGGACCCGCTCAATTATTCTCCTTATTACTGAACAGATTGTGATAGGTCTCCAGTTCTTAATATTGAGTGAATCTCCACCTTTATGAATTAGAACAGTCCTGGCCTTTTTGAAGATAGAAGGTACGACCCCAGTTTTCAACATACGTGTGGCAATGTGAGATATTATGTCGATTGCAATACTTTCTTTGATAACTCTGACGAGGACGTGGTCTGGGCCGGGTGATGTGTCTACGGCTATATGATTAATAGCAAATCTGATTTCATCTGGGCTTATAGTGTCATTAAATAAAATGTCAATTTGTTCCCTATCAATATCACTTGTATGAGATGGGTATTCGGGTCGAATCATGTCATTAGGTTGCCCGAGAATTTCAGAGAAATAATGAAATATTTCATCCGAAGGAATTTTACAGTTTTCAGCATTGGAATTAAAAACAGATCTAATAGCCTTTCTGCGCTGATTGTAAACGTGGTACTGGGTAAGCTGATATTTGTATTTTTCGCGGCGTTTTATTCGGTCCCGTTTTGTTGCCCGTTCAGGGTTGGTTGTCTGTTTATATTTCCTTTGGTTGTCTGTGATTTGTTTATTTTTCCTATACTGGTAGTATTTCCGTGACGGATGTTTGGGGCCAGGAAGTAGATCAATCGCAGAGGCCAAGAACTCACACCAAATGTTAATCTCATTGTCAAATTGCTCGTCTGTCAAATTGTTTAAAAATCTACTTCGCCACTGCATCATTTTCTGCTTAAATTCATGCGGTAGTGTGTTGACATCTTTAGTTTCCGTGTTAGCATTAAGGTCACTTTCTTGAACGATTGTTTGGACATTTTGAGAGGGATCAGCCCTCTGTCGATTTCTAGAAACTAAAATTTGACGGTGAATATCAGGATGAGCTCTGCTGATGTGTATTTTGACCCCACGGGAACTGGAGTAATGACATCCGCAGTGTGGACACTGACAATTTATGTTATCACATGCCTGGTTTGAAGAATTCGCACTGCGTCTAGCTGATAAATTTGTATGAAGAGTTTGAGATGCCTGAGGAATTCCTAAATTAACGTGCAACTGTTCACTATCTAGCAATGATGAGTCCTGAGATAGTTGCTCGTGAGCTCTTGCTATGTGTATGTTAATGCCCCTCTTTGTAAACTTTCTGTGACATATCTTGCATTCAATAAATGTAGGCACAGCACTTGAAGTGCTTGATGCTTCCCGAGAATCGACCATGCTTTGGAGTGTTTGGCTCATCTGTAATAATGCTGTTTTTGAATGATAGATCTTACCGAGTCAGATGGTTCTCTTCACTGCTAACACAAAGGTAAATAGCTGATGTGAAGTGTCAGAATAATAATACTGCTTTTATATCGTCATATGTTCAACGACAGTGGTACAGAAATCAACCAACGAAGCCGTCATAGAGGGTACCCCACAATGTTATCACGGAGGTTGTACATTGGTAATGTAACGGAGGAAAATCAGGTGCAGATCATTAAAAAAAATCTATACTATAACATAAAGGTTCTACCGCAGTATTTTCATCCAGTTAATTATATTGTAAGATTTGTTATATAAATTCAATATATATCCAATCAAATGTCCAAATGCAGCACCTAACCTAGATTGTTGGTATCGTATGTAAACAGATTAGATTGTTTAGCCACAAACAATATGGTCACGAGATGATAAAATTCTTACTCATAAGGGCCTAAAGACTGCCAATTGTCCTAAACGGAGATTGTATTAGTTAAACTTCAAAATATTCGTGATATAGAATAACATAGCAACCATTCGATGAACGTAAATAAACAATACGTGTACTAACCTATGAGTATATGACAAAACAACTATAAACGCAGAAAACGATACAAGCCACAATGTAAACTATAAAACATATTTCAAAATATCACCAAGACCAGAAAAACTATAGTAAAAATGAATATTAACCTTAACAAAATGTCAAAATATCAAGATCGGGAAGTGTCTCTTAACACTCAAGTCACCGCCTTCTTGTCAGTTCTAATGAATTTAATTTAGTGAATGTATTTAAGCACTGTTTAATGCTTTCTTTTTTCAATAATTGGGGATAATTTTTTCGCCCCATAGAAACAGGAAATTAGTTGTAAATATACTGTTAGATATAGTGTAGAAACCTTCAGAAACAAATTAGCATCTTGGAATTATAGATTGTTCATACAGTAATATAACTTACACTCTCTTAAAAACAAAGAGATGAAGACTCCTTGAAAAAATAGTGTTCTTTCTACAACTAATACTCCACAACTAGTACGTTTTAAGTAACCAAACATTCAGGTCATGAAGAGGCTTGACAAAGTTCTGAATAACAATAGAAATAAAAAATCCTTCAAAATGTACATAGCAGAACACTCCCCAAATGGGCATCTTAGCAGTTAATTTTTTTCATGCTTCCATAGCTTATGTAAGAATGTATTGCTTAGGAATTCAGTTGATTGGTTTAGAATCATGGGGGAATGTTTTGAGTGTGAAGGGAATGATTTCTCTATATAATCCGACCATGTATTCATTCACATGTGTAATGATTCCAGTTTCTTCCACTGTGCGTTCAACAGCTGCCTTACATCTTCCAGTGAGTGATCCCAAATGGCGCGCAAGAGATGGATCTTGTGCTGTGCTTTTAGCAGGAGGGGGGAAAACTTGGTTAAGCGAAGCGTTTAATCTCTCGTAAATTAAACTGAGGAGGAGAAACTTTTTTCTCTACCAGTAATAACGTCTGTCTAGTGAAGGGGACACGGAAATACTGAAGTGTTATTAAGACAGCATTCAGCTTGACTACATCCTTCCGAATCGATCAAGTTCGCTGACAGGTACACATACAACATTTCAGTGTTGCCAAGAAATAAGAAAGCCCACACAATCAGTGTTCAAAGTTCTCCAGAATCACACTAGAATACACTTAACAACTACCAGAGATATATTTTGTTTAGAACTTATATACCAGGATTGTAAACTTCGAATGTATTCAAGGGCCAAAACCTATCTTGGATCACCTTCGGTACTTGAATCTTAAGCCTGTTGTATGCGATCAGTTTTTGTCAAATTAAAGACTTCACAAGACTTCACAAGAATTTTCAGTACTTAACAAGTTGACTTGTCAAATCATTTGCAATACTTGACATGTCTTGAGAAGTCTTCAGAAGTCTTGAATGTGAATTAAAACATGTTCTAATCGATCGAAGAATTACCAAGTCTTTAGCAGAATTGACAAATGGAATTCGAGTATTAATGGTGAGCACTATGCCGCTAGGCGTGCTGGTATTGCCGGGACGGAAATCAAAACAATTTCTCCCATCAAATATATATTCATATGAGTAATATATTTTTGAATACTTTTTTTTTTTGTTGTGGAGCGTGGTGTTGCATGGAAGTGAGACAGACAATAAGTAAGTCCACAAAATCAGTGTTCAAAGTTCTTGAGATTCACACGAGAAGACACTTAACAATTACCAGAGATATTAATTAAAACTTAAAGCACAGGTTAGTGGACATGGAGATCTACATCAGGGGTTTCCAATTTGTAAGGGCTCGAGGGCCATATTGGAAACCTTAGTCATGTTCGCGGGCCGCACTTGAATAATAGGCCTATTTTCGTAAAATTCTGCATATAGTAGGCCTACAGAAGTACCATTTCGAAAAAATAATATGCATAATTCAATTGAAATAAAGTTTTGATAATTTTAATTACTTAACTAAAACATTATTTTACAATTGGAGCCGGGTTGAGTGGTTCAGATGGTTGAAGCGCTGGCCTTCTGAAGCCAGCTTGACTTCGATGTTAGATCATTCCGAAGGTGCTCAAATACGTCAGCCACGTGTCGACTGATTTACTGGCACGTAAAAGAACTCCTGCGAGACAAAATTCCGGCACCTCGGCGTCTACGAAAAACATCAAAAGTAGTTAGTGGGACGTAAAGACCAATCGTTATTATCTGAAATTTGGATTTTAATTTTTTTAATGAAAAATAATCCATTCATATCAAGTGAATTTTTAAAAAGACGAAATAATATTAAAGATTGAACTAGTTCGGACTTGGGTCTATAACGAATATAAAAAGTAATACATCTTTTGAACGACCTATAAAATATTATTTTGTAACTAGTCTTCACATTATTTATTAAAATTCTCTCGCGGGCCGTATTATATGGCTTAGCGGGTCACGTGCGGCCCGCGGGCTGCCAATTGGAAACCCCTGATCTACATCAAGCCAGTCAATGGAATGAGGACCTAAACAACAACAATTTCAGTTTTGAATCCAACGTATAGCTAGTCCAGATTATTTGCGAAAGATGATGCATTATATTTTTACATTTACAAAGAAGGAGAATAGATGCCTTTGAAATGTGGTGTTACATAAGAATGCTGAAGGTAGGATGGGTGGATCGGATCACAACTGAATCGAGATGATATTTGACCAGGAGAAGGGAGAGATTGCAGGACACGTCTTGAGAGACCCAGAACTTTAAGCATTTAGTATTTTAATTAGTGTAGGTGGTAAGATCTGTAGAGATCTACCACGGCATGAGTGTAACGAACAGATTTGAGTAGTAGTCGCATGATACTTAAAAACTTTAGCACAGGTTAGTGTGGCATGGAGATCTACATAAAGCCAGTCTATGGAATGAGGACCTAAACAACAGTTTCAATTTTGAATCCAACGTATAGCTAGTCCAGATTATTTGCAAAAATTCATGCATTATAATTTTTTACATTTAGCTTACTTTTATTATTCCTACAAGAATTACTAGGGCGTTACACGGAGATTTGATGAAATAGACACACTAAACAAATCTTATACTCAGGCAAATAAACACGAGGCGAGCGACCGTAGCTTTACTTAAGGCACAGCCCGAGAATTTTTCTGGTGTGGAAATGGGAAGCCACGGAAAATCATCTTCAGGGCTGCCGACAGCTGAATTCGAACCCATTCACTTCTTAATCTCTGAAATAACAACCTCAGAAGTGTATATTTAAGTCTATAACGAAATTTAACACTTCTAGAACACCACTATAATTTACTGTACCTTTTGTAATTGTGTTATTTTAGTTATTATTAAGTATTATCATGTATTATTGTAAAATTAAACTTAAAATACGTATTTGGAATAAATATGTTCTGAGAAAACAAGTGAATGTGTTACTAAGCTGTTTATCGCGTGCCTTTGTTTGAGTAAATGATTTGTTTCTTGTACGTATGTTTGGATATGAAACGTATCCTAATCAGTTTCAAGGCTTTCTTTGTTGATTTAATATTTCGTAGTTGTGTAAGCTTTCGCTTTAGTATATTCAGGATTGCAAAATTCTAAGCTACCATGTTTTCCGCATTGTTGATGTCGTGAGTACCGATCATCATGTCGTTGTGCATGCCGTTTATGTCGAGTGTTTTTTATATTTTGGATCATTGTAATCTACTTATTTTCATCACTCTTGAGGTTGGTTGGATGCTCAAAATAGCTTGTAGTGCCGGGTGGGCAAAAGAAAACTGAGCCGGAAAATATTTACAATAGCGCTGAACCCCTGTTAATGAACATCGCAGCAGATGATGGAAATGGCCTCATCTGAAGAAATGGAAAGCCGAGGATCCAAAACTCCTGACTCCAGTTTACTCAGGAACCACCGACAGAACTTGATGATGATGATGATGATGATGCCTGTTGTTTAAAGGGGCTTAACATCTAATGTCATCGGCCCACCAGCACAACTCAACACACGCTTAAACGTATGCACAACAGTAAATTTGCAAGGATACTGACGCAGGTCCTTTGTGATAATGTTTTGACATGACGATCTCTTAATTACCACTTGCACAGATAAACGTCGTTGAGATTTCGTTGGACTTCGTTCACTTGAGCAATAATTTTTGGTGTTCGAATTCCTTTCCGATAGTTCCGGTTTTCATTCGCTACAGAGCCCATTTGACGCCATTTTCCCAATAAGTTTTGCATTGCAAATTTTGCTGCAGGTTTTTACCAAACCACTTCCAGTTTCAAACTCTTGCTCAAACAGTTCCGCACAGGTTTTCCATAACACTCGACAATGAACACGTATTGTTTTATTGTGAGCACCATTTTATGTTGCATTCAACTGGTCACTAAACACGTCTGCTCCTCTCACTCACTCACACGTAATGAGGCAGTGACGTACTCGGGAGAAGTGCACGTGTAGACATGTGACAGCAACAGATTGGTGCATCAAAATCACGGTTTCCAGCATTTCCTATTCAGTTCTCATATTCAATTCCGCATCAGTCGTATAAATATTTTCCGGGACAGTTTGATTTTGTCCACCCTGTATTACGTGCAGGTTGACACCGTAATCATAGCCGCGAGACCTCCAGTGTTACGTACGATCCGAACCACAGGGATATGAATGTTCACTTCAAAAATTACAGGTGAATTGGCCGGGATTCCAACTATGACAGATTTGTTGTAAAACTGGCTCTTCAAATGTGTCGATCATACAGTTATAGGAACACTGTAAACAGATATGGTGGTGCCATACCAGCCAAAGTGAGGAGTGGGATAGTTTGCTGTTGTTTTCCTTACTGAGCGAAACAGGCCTATGCAACACTTTTCACTGTTTTCCAATAGCAGGCCAGACTACCCCAGCAAACTAGACGATGATGTGTGGCGCTTGCAAGGGTGTCAATAACATTCTGCTTTCCCTATCTCGAAGGGACTGCCTTGTCAAGGTGGGAAACGTGTGCTTGGTTTCTCCCGGAAGGACATGGGTTCGATTCCCGATTAGGAAGTCGAAAAATTTGAAAAACGAGATATATACTTCCGGAGGTTCACATGTTCTTGAGGTTCAGTCAACGTGCAGTAAATATAAGTACCAGGTTAATTCTTGGGGGAAAGGCGACCGGGCGCAGATATAACCCCTCTATTGCAACAAGTGCAGAGGCTGCGAATAGTAGAAGCATTCCACCGCTCTAAGGGCCTGTACGGAGATGACTTTGCTTTTTGATATTTCCTGAAGCTCAAACATTCTGAAATGTAAAATCAGTAGCATTCCTTGGTCTTTTTTCCTTATGCTTCTTGTCGTGCTTAACTCTTTGTCACTTTCTCTTTCAAAAACCATGTCAAAGGATCAGTTTCGTTAGAGTTGACTGTAGAGGAGGGGTGGCTTTGTGAAACTCTGTTTGAACTTATCCCATTATGACATTTCCTTTTTTTGTGAACTTTATAACTCATTATCGACAAAGTAAAACGTATCAGTATTACCATACTTCATTCATTTAATGGTCGCATATACCCTAATTAAGAGGAGGAATGAAATTGTCCACTTTTCAAATTGTTTTGAGTATGTGTAGTGAATCTGCCTTTCATATTTCATACCACTTCCCTTTGTCTGTAATACAGGGTGTATACTTGATGATGTTACAAACTTTCAGGGATTATGGAGGACAGCAAATGGGTCAATTTGAGATGAGGAACCATATTCCGGAAACGATCGAGTCTAAAGTTCAGCATAATTCTACTCATTTAAATCCGCTTACCTTCACAAGTTTCACAAGGTGCAGGCACGGCAGAAAGTTCTGTCGTACCCGTTCGAATATCCCTGGTGTCGTTTGAACAGCGAGCATTCTTGCCAAGAGATCCTCTTCAGTCTCGACAGGTGTCTCATACACAACCCCGTATCGTTAGCTTCCGGAACGTTAAAGAACTACTGCGGGGTGGAATTCTGACAGCTCAGGGTCTGTTAAGAACGGGCGGACGTGTAAACAACTTGGGTTATTAATAACTTTTGACTCGAACATTTCCTAACTACGGTTTCTCATCTCAAATTGATCGATTTGCCGTCCTCCATCACCCCTGAAAGTTTGTAGGATCATCAGGGATACGCCCTGTATGTATACTACACTAAATTATTTGTATGTTAATTTTTTACATCGGCAATTGAATTCTGAACGTTTATCTAATTCACTGTTGTTCTCACCAACTTTAACTAAACATGATCCTCTCCAAATTGTCTTCTTATAATGATCAGAAATCGCGTACACAGTGGTGGTGGCTCTCCTCCACTGGAATAGGAGGTCTCAGGTCGGGGTAACATACAGTAGTGTAGAAACTGAAACATCGATATCTGTGTCGATGGGACGTAAATGTAACTTGTATTTAAAAAAATAACAAAATAAAAAAACAACTGGTGTTTCTTCAAGGCATATATTAATAAGAGATACGATATGCGTCTGTGGTGTTGTAGAACTGTAGGCCTAAACACCTGCTATTGCTCTTCCTGCCTCATTTGGACTGGCCGTCGCTGATTGTTTATTTATTTATTTATTTATTTATTTATTTATTTATTTATTTATTTATTTATTTATTTATTTATTTATTTATTGATTCACGAAGCACAAGATACAGCTACACTGAGCAAATTTCACTTGCACTGTCAACAGACTATTTAACAAACTTAATCTTTCATAATAAAATATAACAAACATAACAAAATATAACAAGATCAGGTACACATCCTACTAATAACTGTCCAAATCGAAAACCATGAGAATATCCATGTTCATAGCCAAGTCGTCGTGGGTCAAGATGGCGGTATAATCCCTTCACATCAACTTATCTTTAAGACACTATTTACACACCTCTCGAATACACTTTTATTTGATGATATATCAAGCTCTTGTCTCCTATTAATATTGTTAAAGAGTGTTGGGAGGCGGATTAGGAAAGATCGTTGAAGTATTGAGTGCTGAGTGTGGGGAATGTGGAGAAGATCTTTGGTTCTGGTGGAGCGGGAAGGAACGCGGAGAGAGAAGAGAGAAACAAGATGTTGTACAGAATCAGTTCCAAAATCTGTACAGATATTCAAGAAGAGAATAAACAGCAATAGATAAAATAAATGAAATGATAGAGGGCATTCAACCAGTACACGATATTGTAAATAAAAATGTGTGTGATTAAATTAATTCCATCCCCTGGTCTATGGAGTTTGGACAGCCCAAGTAGGGGACTGCCTGTAGGCGTGAAGTACAGTGGGGACTTCGAGGGCCCTGTGACCGCTACGGTAGCTGTGAAGGTCCTTCAGGAACTCTGAAAAGTGGTGGCAAAAGGGGCTCTGGTTAAGACGCAGCAGGTCGTTATGCTACTTAGGTTCCAAAATGGGTAAAATATAAATATGTAAATAAATACAATGTTAATTTTAATCTTATTCCAGTTGTATAGTATTATTAGAAGTGATTTCACATACTGTATATGAGTTGACTATGTTTGTAAGTACAGTAGATATTATATGTAGAATTTTTTAAACAATATAAATTTATTAAGGATGGCGTGTTTGTTTAATAGAAAAAATTATTAGCGTAAATTATATAATATTGTATTCTGGGAAAATTTTCTTCGTCTCTTGTTAATTTAATATTTAGTGATTGACAATAATGTATTTTAGTGTACCATTTGCCACCGAGGTAGACACCTCATTTGCAAATAAAGAGATTTGACTTGATTTGATTTGATTTGATTTGATTTGATTTGTATCTTGATTAGAGCAGCCACAATTTCTTAACCCACACCATCCTTGGTCCGGTCTTTCACACCGCGCCAATCTCGTTTACTCTTAAAGAAACGGAAAAAAACATGCTCGTTGGTCAATATGAACACGTCCAGTCATGTAATCATTCAATGCTAGAATTCAAACAAACTGCGAATTGGGACGCAACAATCACTCAGGTGCTTACGGGATGTTACTTGTTGGGCATGTCCGTACGTCTTACAGACCGGATACGGGAGATATCAAGTGCTTGCTATTTTCTGGAAAGAATTATGTAATTCAAATAATTATGTCTTCTTATTCTTCTAACGCGGGGGCGAACTGTGTCACACACGTGAATTTGGCCGGATGTTCTTTCTGATGTCAACCCTATGTGGAGGTTGTAATCACTATAGTGTGTTTCTGTGGTGGTTGGTGGAGAAGTGTCTTGTCTGAGTATGAAGAGGAGAGTGTTGGCACAAACACAAAGAACCAGTTCCCGAGCCAGAAGGATTAATCACACGCGACCCTGTCGAGAATCCACCCTCTGAATCGAAGGCCTCAACGCTGATCATTCAGCCATGGATTCAGACTCAAATAATCATTATATGTTGCTTATAACAATATGGTTACATTTCACTTAGTCATAAAGGACATTCCGAACGTAATGCAAATGCATACCATGCAGATAGTACACACATGCATACATCATGTAATTGAATTCACGTGATGATATATACTAAACATTTTTACATCACCTATTTAATACATCACCAGCGCCGTGGTGAAGATGTAGCTTCCCTGCTTCTCAGCCGGAGGTCCCGAGTTTGATTCCCGGCCAGGTCAGCGATTTTTACTGAATCTGTTGGCTGGTTCGAGGTCCATTCAGCGTACGTGATTACACATGAGGAGCCATTTGATGGTGAGATGGTGGCCCTGGTCTAGAAAGCCAAGAATAACCTCCGAGATGCCGAACACACGACACGTCGTAATCTGCAGGCCGCCGGGCTGAGAGCGGTGGCTTGGTAGGCCATGGTTTTTCGGGGCTGTTGCACCATGGGGTTTGGTTTATTTAATCCCTCGCTTTGTCCTTGTGGCATTACGTTGTAACATATCCTAAATGGTAAATAATTCACGATTTTTTTATTTTTCAAATTTTTACGATGAATTTTAATGGAGGTCTCCCAGACCGGACTCGAGAGGTAATGAATCTCTTATGATAGCTGAATTGTAAGGGGTTGAGAAAACTGACGAGGAATCCACTACATTTAAAGGTCCAGAAAACTCAACATTGTTGATATCGTCGAAAATGCCAAACAATATCTAGTTCATGCGTGCAATGCTAATAGAAAAATGAAATGGCGTATGGCTTTTAGTGCCGGGAGTGTCCGAAGACATGTTCGGCTCACCAGGTGCAGGTCTTCCGATTTGACTCCCGTAGGCGACCTGCGCGTCGTGATGAGGATGAAATGAGGATGACGACGACACTTACACCCAGCCCCCGTGTCAGAGAAATTAACCAACGATGGTTAAAATTCCCGATCCTGCCGGGAATCGAACCCGGAACCCCTGTGATCAGCGGTCAGTACGCTAACCATTTAGCCATGGAGCCGGACAATGTTAATAGAAATACTTGTCCACAGGAGAAGAATGGAAAGAATACCTTTCATGTACACATAATTGAGAATACAACAATATTCAATTATTTACACACAGTGTTAATTATATTTTTAAGGCAAATCATTGATTTAATAAGGATGTTTATCTTTTTATCTTTAAAATTTGCTTTACGCACCGACGGCAAGATTCGAAAGAGCTGGGACTGGGATACAAGCGACCGTGACTTTATTTATGGTACAGCCCCAGAACATTTGCCTGGTGTGGAAATGGGAAACCACGGAAAACCATCTTCACGGCTATCGACAGTGGGGTCCGAACCCACTATCTCCGGAGTGTAAACTGACAGCAGCCACTCGCTCGGTGGATGTTTATCATTACAGTTTATCTTTAATCCTATGATCGAACATTTTGTTTATCATTTTAAATCGTAATATGAATGGAACTTTATTCATCTGTAAGTACCCCAGGCTGCAGTGTTCTGTTTGTACTGTAGAGACCTTGGTGTGTACAGCACCCTGGCCCAGCACAAAGTACGTAACCAGTAGCAGTTTGCTATGACCGCTATGCATGCCGCATCCCTCACGCATTGGTCATCATTCTTGACAGATCTGCGGAAAAGCAATTTACCATCATACATGGCCATACTAGAAGTACTGTTACGTGTCAGTCGGATGGTAGACTCTTTCGATACTTCCTGGAAGGGGCTAGTGAGTCAGATGGCCTGGGGTCTCCCAGCCGGCGTGGAGGATGGGGCCGGCTTTCCGTATATTGTTCTCGTCGGCTGGTTTACTTGTGAGTTTCTTGGAGATACAACGAGAATGTTCCGCCTGTCTCTAGCCACATCGCGAATGTTCTGGTACACATCGCCCGAGTTATAAAAAACGGATCGCTAGCTGGGACAGTCGGTCAGTGTTGGACTGCGTGGCGGAGTCACTGTAAGTCAATGTTAGAATCGGATTGGTGGAGAAAATTATTCTTTTTGAGAAAATGAGGTTACTATTTTACTTCCGGACACGCGTTTAAAATTGACGAACTCGCCATGTTTGCTGTGCCAGAGCCCAAGCCACTGCCGTGCTTCAGGGGAAAAAACGGGGAGGAGGGGAAGTGGAATGTATGATGGAAACAGAGATAATGCTCCGCGAGTGTGAACAAGTTTCCTCGTTCGACTCGCACAGGATTGTCCCCGTCTCTTACAGGCAATATCCACAGTTCGTTTATTAAGCAGCCGTAACCGCAAACACAGTACAAGAACGCACTGTAATTAAGACACACGTGTAAGTCAAGACATGCACCATATCTTTTCCCCTCTCGTCTGTTTGTCTCAGTAACGTTCTTTATTATTTAACATGCTGAAGATGCAACGCTGCCACCCCAGGGTTGTATATTCATTCACTCACCACATTGTAGATGGAATGAAATACTGAACGAAGGAAACAATACGCCCTGTGGCTTCATTACAATAGATGTTCAATATGCCCCCTTTCCTACTTCGATTCACAGTTTTCAACGGTGTAGCAGTAACCTTTGGACTCTGTTCAGGATGCGTGTTGTCTTGCGAACGACCTGGAAAGTCCGCTGTATTCTTGGTGCAAGTTCATATTCTCTTTCTACGGGATTCGCGTATAGTAGACAATTTATGCAGAACAAACTGTACACTGCCTACTAGGGCTGGGAAGCGACTGTGCGAGACGGACGAGAATCGTGTGCATTCCCACTGAACATTACCTCTGTATTTGTATTTGTATTTATTGTTGAACAAACAGGCTTCCGCCCAATACATGCTCTTATTCACATCGGGTTATAAATTAAAATGAAATAAATAAATAAATAAATAAATAAATAAATAAATAAATAAATAAAATAGGTCTAAGTCAGTACAATAAATTAAATTCTATATCCATAAGGGCTTTGGACAACTCCTTCTCGGAGGTCCAGTAGCCATGGCATTTCGGCAAACAGCACGTGAGCTGACAATGGCAATTAACAAATTAAAATGGCATGCTAAATAAAATAGTTAACGTAAAGTTTGGGCAGCATTACCTCTGTCTCCCACTTCCTGCTTCCCCTCCCTTCCCTACCGTCCTCTGCGGCACCGCAAAATGCAGCGGCTCGCTCTCTGGCATAACAAATCGCGCGCCCTGAAGTAACAATGTAACCTTTTTTTTCTTTCGAAAAGAACAATTTTCTCCGGCAATCCGATTGCACCACCGTACTTAACATAACACGAAGAGCATCCCTGATTTCTTTTGTCTGTATAGTTCTGATACATCCTGTATACATCAGGCGGCCCGCGAGTGCCGTACTTGCTACTTATACATGACCCGCATGCACAAGTGATGAACGGGATATCTACTAACTGATTTTCACAGGGGTACTACTACTAATTGGCAGGTCACGTCAGAATATGAAGAGACAACAACCGGACGGTCGCTCGCAGCATGTTCAGCAACTACGAATACACAGACATCATTTTAATTTATGGAGAATCTGGTCGGAATGGAGCCGAAGCTTGCAGACTGTATGCACAGGACTTTCCAAACAGACGTCTGACGTCTACACACGTACTTCGCCGAACAGCATTTGTTTTTGTTTCATACAAACTATTCTTTTATAGAGTGGAATGTCTACACGTGTATAAATTAATAAGTTATTACATTGTCTTTCCTGAATCTTTGGGGTATTAACAAATGCACCGTGTTATGGGATGTGTGTAGTAAAATAGCTACTATTTGTTTCACAACATCCGAAATACAGCACGTTGTAGCGCTCCTTTGAAATCAAATGATTAGGCATCTCATGCATCACTAGTGTTTGCGGAACATTTGTAAGTAGAAATTACGGCGCTCGCGTGTCACCTTGTATATGTGTGATGTGTGCATTTATTGGGTTGTCGTGAAATTAATTAGAGTAATAAACGACACGGCGTTTTATTCGCAATAGTATAGTTCTGTATTACACTAGAGTTGCATAAAATGGCCTTCTTTTATTTGTTCACAAACGTAGGTGTATTTAAATAGGATATCTCCATATACCTGTATAACTAGAGGAATCCTGTATTAGACCTCCTAGCTTTTAAATCAGGGGAGTTGTTTCATGTCTGTTGATGGCCGTGCTCCGCTGTAGACTCTGTAACTGTGATGAGGTGTCTAATGAGAGAGAGAGAGAGAGAGAGAGAGAGAGAGAGAGAGAGAGAGAGAGAGAAGAGAATGGCCACAAAGGGAGCAGTAGAAAGTCAAAGGTACCTAAGCTGAGAACGATAATTACGTAGTGAGGGAGTGAACACAGGGAACGGGATTACAGACCGTCTCTTCCCGACCACGCGGGTCAGCTGGTGTTGGCGTTCCCGACGGGGCCACCTCCACAGAAACAGTTGACATACTCACACCGGCACATTATTCTCTTTCCTCGTGAAGATTGAAGGCATTAATTTTATCCGTCAAAAGACTAGCGGTTTCGTTTTATGTCATTCAAGAGCTGATGTACTCATTGTCAACTACCAACTAACTTCACAGATAGAAGTGAAAGTTGTTTTTGAAACATTTTATGGATATCAAAGTGTTTTAGGTACGGTATTATCGATGTTTCGAAATAATAATAATAATAATAATAATAATAATAATAATAATAATAATAATAATAATATGACTTCCCACCCAGAGGACTGAGGTTCGAATACCGGTCTATTCTAGGTTGAGAATTTCATCTCGGAAATCAGACAGCACACATTACTGTCTCATCTAGGTAGCCTCGTCCGTATGGGTAGAAAATATTGAAGTAGCTTTTTTCAAACATTGTTCGAATGGACATCAACAGACTTGTTTCCAAAACTATAAATATAATCAACCGTGTAACTTTTACCTCACACGACCACTGCTGCCCACCCAGATAGCTTGGAGATGTTGGCGTTCCACGAGATCAGCGTGACAACATCGTTAGCTATATTTCTGAACATTCTCCAACAGGTCTACATTCTCTGATATCAGACAGCTCCCCAGTTGATGGGTCGGGAATCGAAGCCAGGGTCACGGGATACTAGTCGGGCATATTACCCTATCACCCAGAGGATGGCTAATTTGCCTATAGATTATTCTTTTTTTGTGGCCTTTGCAAATTACCTGAAGTCAGCACTTTGTATCAGTTTAGTTCAGTGTTACGGCCGGATACCTTTCCTGGCGCCAGTCCTAAGTAGAGGGATACATTCACTATTGCATATTTCTGTGGTAGTTTGTAGTGTGATGTGTGTTCATGAAGATCTGTTTTAAGACTAGCACAAATACCCAATCCCCGAGCGAGTTGGCTGTGTTGTTAGGGCCACACCGTTGTGAGCTTGCATTCGGGACGGGTGGGTTTGAATCCCACCATTGTTATCCCTGCAGGTGGTTTTCCGTGGTTTTCCCATTTTCATACCAGGCAAAGGCTAGGACTGTACCGTAATTAAGGCCATGGCCGCTGCCTTCTCAATACTAGTCCTTTACCATCCCTCCGTCGCCGAAAACCTTCGTTCTGTTAATGTGACGTCAAAACAAGTAAAAAGGAAATCCCAATCCGCCGGGAATTGAACCCGAAGAACTAAGGTGACCATTGATCCAAGGTGCCACACCCAGTTTGCCTACAAGTATTGACTAAGATTCACATATTCAAAATAGACGAGACTGGGAGGGGAGGGTCGCGCTATAGACGAATGGCACTGTTTCTGATTTCCCACCAAGGCAGCTGCTCTTAGACTCCCAGATTTCTGAAACTAGAATTCACGTCTCTGTGGTCGGAATTCCACGCAAAACTGTAGTCCCCTGGCTATGGTCACGATATTAACAATCATGTGTAACTGCACGTTTACTTATTTGTTTTAGTACAAGGGAGCTATCACTAAGATGGACTTAAGTCTTGGGTGAAGCAGCGCAGCTTTCTCAGCTCCTGTTCGGCGAGGCAACAGAATGGACCGCTGGACGGACAGAGGGATTTATCCACTCGAGTTGATTATATCGCGACAGTACGGCGACACTCAGTGACTCAGATCACTCAAGCCTTCATTAGCCTTTAATAGGCACAATCAGACGCTCTCGTCTCATACACCGGCTCTCAGGGCGGTGAACATTAATAGGCAGGATATTGCTGGACGTTAAGCCACTTATCCTCAAACTACTTGTCTTGTTCTTGTCTGGGACCTGCAGGGTATTAATACTCCAGTGAACTCACCCGACGGAAAACATTTGTACTCCCAGGGGCGACAGGACTCGCGAGTTTGTGAGACACACATGATAACTACGGAATCCTTAACTTAGTCGTGTCTTGCTTGAGCCATGCTTCTTTCCAGACATTCCGGATATCGCGTTAACACTGGTAGAGTGTTGACGGCGCGGCGCTCGTTTAAAAGACAGTCCCGACATTTGCCTGACGCGAAAGTGAAAAAACACACAAATCAATCTTCAGGGTGGCCTATGGTTCGAAATGAGCTCGCGTGTACTTGTGAATTCACTTGTCTACCTGCTCACATTCGGTTCCACTCATCTCCGCCTCCCCTCTCCTCCCAAGACACCTCCTAACGTCAGACTTCCTTTTCACTGTACAGTCGGTCGGTTTTCGTAAAATAAATCGCAAGGATACACAGTGAAATTTAGTGGCGTTGATCTCCACTTTTGTGACTCTTTTCACAGCCGGGTGCACATTTCCTTCTCGATGGTGAGCCGTAGGAAAACGCTTTTTGTTTGCGCTCCTGAAAACACAACTGTTATTTGATATTCGAAAAAAAACATTGCAGATATGGACGGAGTGAATAAAATGCTTGCTTGCTTGTTGTTTAAAGGGGCCTAACATCGAGGTCATCGGCCTGTGAATAAAATGACCGCTTACTCTGTCCCTATTGGCTATTAGGTAACCGAGTTGCCAGTGTATGCTGCAGGTATCACATGATCACTTCGTACTCACAATGTTACTATTTGTTAAAATATTTACAGAAATAAATACAAGGTGATTCAAAATAACACCGACAACGCCTAGTAAGTTGTACGGAACTGTAAACTGACCAATTTTCAAGGCGGGGATCCAAATCTGGAAATGCACGGTTTGGGCGCTGTGGAGCGTCAAAACTAGTTAAGATTGTTTTTCTCATCCTAATGGTTTGTTGAGATTGTTTTTAGCTTCCCGTTGTTTATGCAGCCCATTAGCCATCAGTGCAAGGTGGATGGACTGGACCTGATAACTTTCTTGGAGATGAGCGGAATCACTGCACAAAATTTAGATTTTTTGTCATCCTAATGGTTATGCAGCCCATTAACCACCAGTGCGATGTGGATGGACTAACTGTGCCTGATAATCTTGCGCATGAATTACATCCATGGTTTCCCACATCCTGTGGTGTGTTCCACTGCAGTAATTTCGTTGACAGCAGTAAGACATGTATCAATATACAACTACGAAAATGACCGATATGCTGCTTCCATACATATGTGGAAAAGTTTTCCAACAGAAACACACTGCATCATTATACATTCGTGGCCATTGAGTGAAGGCTGAAAGAATTCGGAATGTTGCAAGCTGGAAGAACTAACTGCACCTGGTAGAATGTTTGCTCTTGAGCGACATCACTCCACAAAATTTGTTAAATAGTTTTTTGCCTCCTGTTGGTTATGCATCCAGTTGGCCATTATCGCAAGGCGAATTGACTAACTGCACCTCATGCCCAAGTGACTGTATGCTGTTTTCTTTAAACTAATGGCATTCGGCCTCGGAAGACCATGCGGCCAGCATATACAGAATGAGAGAGCAAACATCCATAGATCTTCGTGGTTGAAAGAGTCATATCTTATAACGCAATACTACAGTGTGATAAATATTGACAAATTACAGGGCATAGTTGTGGAGTTGGGTTTGATTTATTTATTCGTTTATTCGTATCAGAAGCACTTACAATGACCGAAGTTAATATAGTAATAATGGATAATGTGCACATGATACATAAACAACATAACATTGAATTGACAGTTCGTTTACACTATTGCCGCCCAGGAGTTAGCAACATCGATTGCATTTGGTGTAGCAAAAGTTAGGTCTTCAAGAGTGCATGATGTTGGACACTGACTACATTGGAGCAGGTGGGAGGACGTTTGCACTTCGCCACATTCACATAGCGGCGACTCCGTACGTATTCCTGCATTTAGTAACACCTGATCGTAATCTATTGAGCGATCTCCATGTGGTCCATTTCTCTGTGTATCTAGCGGGAAGTTTTTTGCAGGGTGTGAGCCATCCTTCAGGGCTGTTAAATCTTGCATGCAAGAGATCAGTTCGGGACTGCAGTTATGCCCCGACAAGAGCCTCTGTTGTTCTGAGGAAGCTGTTTCTTATTTTAGTCGCGGGGTTTCTGGTTCACATCCATGTAAAGGATGTGCTTGAGAAGTTTGCACCTTCTATATCTCACGTTTTGCCGCAACCTCTGAACAGATGTACTGAGGTGTAATGCCAGCAACGCAATAAAGCTTGTCAAGCGGAGTGGGCTTTAGGCCCCCGGTGATGATCCGACAAGTATCGTTAAGAGCAACATCTACTAATTTGGCATGACTAGATCGAGACTACACTGGGCTTGCATATTCTCCGGAAAGAGGACAGAATGCAAGGATAGATGTTCATACAGTGGTAGGGTTAGCTCCCCATATTGTGCCGGTTAACTTCCTTATAATGTTGTTTCTGGCTGTCACTTTTTGTTTGGTGTTCAGGCAATGCCTCTTGTAAATTGGGTTTGATAATAGACAATTGAGGATGGTAGTGGGGGTATTTAACTTAACTAAAGAAGAATACAGATAGTTCTGCTGTTGGGAGTACTTACAAGACGTGTTTCAAGTTGGAACTCGATGTTCATTTAACTTTGAATGGTGGTTATTTATTAATTGAAACAATATGCATATTAAAGTCTTAAATCATCTGATTCGATTTGACAATGGAGCTCAGTTGTTTTACTCTAACATGTTCTTTTAGTGGAAGAACAATAATACAATTGTATATCCTGAAACCCTAGCTCATATTCTTTGTTCACGTCCACGGAGAAACTTAGTTAAGAATGTTAGGCACAATAGAATCTGTATATATAAAATTGGATGTTGGTATGTTCGAAGGTAATATACTAAAAAACTACTGGACCGATTTCGCTGAAATTTTCACAGTTTGTTCTTATTACATCTGAGAGGGATTATGAAGTGGTTTGAACGAAATATGATTGGTAGTTCGGCCTCGTTGGCCGAATGGTCACCGTACTGGCCTTCGGTTCAGAGGGTCCCGGGTTCGATTCCCGGCTGGGTCGGGAATTTTAACCTTCATTGGTTAATTTCAGTGGCTCGGGGGCTGGGTGTTTGTGCTGTCCCCAACATCTCTGCAACTCACACACCACACATAACACTATCCTCCACCACAATTACACGCAGTTACCTACACATGGCAGATGCCGCCCACCCTCATCGGAGCGTCTGCCTTACAAGGGCTGCACCCGGCTAGAAATAGCCACATGAAATTATTATTACTAAGGGGTGAAAAATGAAATAGGGGAAGATAAGCAAACTGCAAGGCAAGTCCGATCAGCGGGTAGCCTACCCAACAGTATGTGAAGATTATGAAGTGTTCCCTAAAACTTATTTCTGCTTTTATCTGGAAAAATTACTGTAGGGGCAAGAAACCCCTAGCACCCCTAAAGGAAGGGGGTGAAACGCGAAAATCCGAAAATGACGATATTAGTGACGAATTTTTAGTTTTTGGGGGTAGCTGTGATGAACTGTGACACTCTGAATGTCGTTTAAGCCAAAGTTCGTTCCCAATCGCTACGGTAAAGATATTATGACTTGCTGTTTGGGAAAGAAAACTGTAGGGTAAGACAAACATACGGGCGGGATCGTACAGCTGAAGATGTTACAGACGTTAAAATTGGTATTTGGAATCTTCTTAAAAAATAAACACATTTTTTTATTTTTGGAAAAATCCATAAACTATATTATCGGTATTAAATGTTCATAAAATTATTGAAATGGGCAGGAAACACAATATGACTGCGACAGGCATATCAAGATGAGTTATCTGAGCTATTTATAAGGAATGCTGTGGAGCAGTGCACGGGTCCACTAGTAAGATATAAAATTGCAGCAGCATTCTCCCAGAAAGGTTACGAGATACTGAAGGTGTGCCATGTGTTGCTGACGGTGGAAGCAGCCGGAGAATAGATATAATCACAATTGACCGAGGAAAGGACTTTGCTTATATTCTGGACCCCACCATTAGATGTGAGGTCGACACAAGTCAGCCAGCAGAGGTAGACGCGAAGAAGCGAGCCATCTATGAATCAACCATCAACTACTTCAAAGAATCATACAACATCTCCTGTATAACGGTTGTAGGATTTTCAATCGGAGCAAGAAGAACCATATCAAATTCTTAGTTGAGTTTTTCAAAAGTGTGGGCATTCTCAAGAATCTGTATCGTGATTTAGTCGTCTTTGCCATTAAAGGCTCAGTCCAGTCCAGATTGTTAGAAATCACCTTTATAGTACTGCGCACGAGAAGGTGTAACTTCATAAAACTCTTCATGGTTAAAGATACATTCAATATCTAAGTGTTATGGTATACTTTGTCAGATATGGGGTGTCTGTCATTATAGGAAGAACAAATAAATAACAGGACAGTTATTATGTTTGTTGTGGTTTGTACCAACATGGGAGATGAATTATATTTTGATTATAATTAAATCTGATAAAATAATAAATGCGAGGAATATTACTCTTTTTGTAGGGTAATTATACGTCACGAGACTCTGAAATAATTTCAAACACTAAATTAACACTAGCGATCGTTGCGTCTTAATGAAACACGGTGTCCGACTCGTTGGCTCAATGGTCAGCGTGTTGGCCTTCGGTTCAGAGGGTTCCGGGTTCGATTCCCGGACGGGCCGGGGATTTTAACCTTAATTGGTTAATTCCAATGGTCCGGGGGCTGGGCATTTGTGCTGTCCCCAACATCCCTGCAACTCACACACCACACATAACACTATCCTCTACCACAATAACACGCAGTTACCAACATATGGCAGATGCCGCCCACCCTCATCGGAGGGTCTGCCTTACAAGGGCTGCACTCGGCTAGAAATAGCCACACGAAATTAAAAAATAAATGAAACACGGTAACTATGTAGACGTAAGTTAGTGGCATTGTAAACAATCACCGTATCAACGACAATTTATAAAATGACCTCAGCTGCGCTAGAACCAGCGATACTGAACACACTTAATAAGTATCTCCCTTCCTTCCCTGCTACTGGCACCGGACGTTATTGACGTTCATTGTGGATTATCTCTTCCGATCTTGCCTCTGTTTGCTTTCTTCTGTGTGGGAGTCTTGACGTCACGCCGAACGTCCAGTGTATTTTACTTGCACCTGGTAAACTCCTTGAGCTGTGTTTGTTAAAGCCAGTAAAGTGTTTGTACCAAGTAAACACCATTACGCTTCTATTTGTCGGTGCTGTCTCTTCACTCACGCTTGGCCTTCACTGACGAACTGAGAAAAACATCATTTTCTTATAGAAACAGAGTAATAAACCGAGCGAGTGGCTGCGTCGTAACTGTCAGCTTGCATTCGGCTGGTAGTGAGCTCGAACCCGACTGCCGGCATCCCTGAAGAAGCGGTTCCGTGGATTCCCATTTTCACACCAGGCAGATGCTGAAGCTGTACATTAATTATGGCCACGGTGGCTTCCTTCCCATTCCTCGCCCTTTCCTAAACCAGGGTAGCCGTAAGACCTATCTGTGCCGTAGCGACGAAAGCAAAATGTAAATAATAAAAAATTACCGGTAGTAATGTTATTAGTTTTGCGTCCCCCTAACTGAATTTATGGGTTTTTACAAGTTACATTTTCGTCTTTCTTTCTTAACCTGTTTACCTTCCAGGGTTGGTTTCTCCCTCACAATCAGCGAAGGATCCCACCTCTACCACTTCACGGGCAGTGTCGTGAAGCGTGAGACTTTGGGTCGGGGGATACAACTTTCCATTGCTACTTTTTTTTTTTTTTTTTTTTGCTATTTGCTTTACGTCGCACCGACACAGATATGTCTTATGGCGACGATGGGATAGGAAAGGCCTAGGAATCGGAAGGAAGCGGCCGTGGGCTTAATTAAGGTACAGCTCCGGCATTTGCCTGGTATGAAAATGGGTAACCACGGAAAACCATCTTCAGGACTGCCGACAGTGGAGCTCGAGCCCATTATCTCCCGTTTACTGGATACTGGCCGCACTGAAGCGACTACAGCTATCGAGCTCGGTGATACAACTTTCAAGGAGGACCAGTACCTCACCCATGCGGCCTCACCTGCTATGCTGAACAAGGGCCTGGTGCGGGGAGGGGGTGGAAGATTGGAAGTGAGCGACAATAAAGAGTGAAGGAAACTTTCGTGGCGTTGAGATAGGTACCATTCCGCCATTTGCCTGTATGAGAAGTGGGACAACAGAGAAAACCACTTTGAGGATGGATGAGAAGGGAATCGAATCCGCCCCACTCTACTCAGTTGACCTCCCGAAGCTGCGTGGACCCCGTTCCAGCCCTCGTACCACTATTCATATTTCGTGACAGAGCCGGGAATTGACCCCCGGCCTCCGGGGGTGACAGCTAATCACAGTAACCAGTACACCACAGAGGCGGACTTGATATCTTAATAATTATTAAAATTTAGTGTCTAATGCAGTATTGAATGTGATACCATGCCCTCATTCTTTTTGACATAAATATGTCTTATGGCTGGTTGCCATCTGAAATTTTGGGGGCGTTTTGTAAATTCACAGAGACTTGCAGACTGAACGCTGAAAGGCATAACAGCCTATAATGAAGATGCATGTATGCATTTATGTATGCATGCCTTTCAGTTGGGCGGTTTAACAGTAAGACCTTTTAAAATACAGTATTCTCTACAGTAGGGGTTTCCAAAAGGCGGCCCGCGGGCCGCATGTAGCCCGCGAAGCCACTTTTGCGGCCCGCGAGAGCACTGTAAGAAATAATGTGGAGAAAAGTCACAAAAATATTTTATAACTCGTTCAAAAACGTATTAATTTTTATACACCATATAGACCCAAATCAAAACTAATCTTCTTTAATACCAGTTCTTCTTTTCAAGTATTCACTTGTTCTCAATAGATTACTGAATTTTAAATTTTAAAACGTTTAAAATCCAAATTTCATGTAATAATGTTGTTATTTTTGCATCCCACTGACTACTTTTGATGGTTTTCAGAGACACCGAGGTGTCGAAATTTTGTCCCGCAGGAGTTCTTTTACCTGCCAGTAAATTTACCGACATGAGGCTGACGTATTTGAGCACCTTGAAATACTACCGGACTGAGCCAGAACCGAACCTGCCAAGCTGGGGTCGGAAGGCCAGCGCCTCAACCGTCTCAGCCACTCAGCCCGGCTCCAAATTTCCTTCTTTTATGCAAATTTAAAATAATGTTTAAAGCAATTAAAATTATTAAACCCTCCTTTCAATTGAACTATGCATATTATTTCATAATGGTGCTTATGTACTACTTGCAGAATTTTACGAAAATTGTTCTATTCAAGTGCGGCCCGCGAACATGACTAAGGTTTCCAAAATGGCCCTCGAGCCCTTACCAATTGGAAACCCTTGCTCTACAAGATCCATCGAGTTGTTCTCGTTACTGTTGTTGTTCCAGGAGCTGATTTTTGTTCCGTAATCAAATGCAGGAATTATGTGGCGATTATATATATTTACTGCAGAGTATCAGATTCGTGATCCATTTCCTTAATAGCATGACTACAAGATTAGAAATCTGAACGATACCACGAACTGAAAGAGCTGGTTGTGATGTTTCACTTCCTGGTCCGCAGTCACGTCTGCGTGATGCTACTAAACTTTCCGAGTTCTCGTTTCTGTTATCGCCGTCATTAAACATCCATGAGAGCTTCCTCTGTGGATCAATGGTAGAGTGTCTGTTGGCCTCCGGATCCCAAGATTGCGGGTTCAAACACGAGAGAGGTAGTCGGACTTTTGAAGAGCGCAAAAAATGTCGATTCGACGCTCCATGTTGTACGATGTTGGTTGGCGTTTAGAAGATATCTGATGACTCATTATGTGTCCACCTGACAAAATATTAATGACATATCAGCCAGAAGTCGCCAAACAGAGATCGCGCTTACTCTGTCATCTGGTAGAGAAAAACGTAACCTTGAAATTGACGCGCAGGCAGCGTAAACAACCAAGGTGATTTTTCAAGTGAAAGTCCAACCTGATATCCACCGAGGTTTAAACTCCACCCCGCTGGGTAATTTACAGCAGCTCAAGCACTGACGTGAGCTTATCACGCCTCCTCAGTAATAATAATAATAATAATAATAATAATAATAATAATAATAATAATAATATAATAATAATAATAATAATAATCTTCCTGGACGTTATCTCCGGATTTTGGGTTCAGCACTGGGTACGGATGTGGCCCAGTTTTACAACCGATGCCCTTTCTGTCACCAACCTTGTGCGAAGGGATTTTTTCACTATTGCGTATTTTCTGTGATGGATGGTGGTCTGCCGTGTCGTATGAATATGGAGAGGAGTGGATTCAGGCGAACAAAAACACCTGTCGATGAACCCGAGGAATTAATCACACGTAGATAAAATCGTCGGCCCGGTCGGGCATCGAACCCTGGGCCCTCTGAACTGAAGGCCAGCATGCTGGCCATTCAGCCAAGGGGGCGAATAATAATAATAATAATAATAATAATAATAATAATAATAATAATAATAAACAGAGGAATAAGAAGAACTTGAGGGCAGGGCTGTACTTCCACTCGTATGTGAGTGGTGGCCATCGGGAAAACGTGTAGGAAGCAGAAGCGTGGGAGTGTAAGAAGGAGGAGAACAAGAAGTTCTGAGCCGTTGTCAAAGGGTCTGAGTGGATGGAGAGCTCATGGTCCATGACCACACGTTCAAGGTCGACTGAACATAACACCAGTGTTTGTGGTGAGCGTCACGAGATGATACTGGAGCGTTGAAAGGTATCAGCGGACACTACAGGAGACTGACTTCTTATATTGAATTCGTTCTCCCTCCGATTTTCTTGGAATGAATCTTGTGCTGTTCTACTGCAGGGCCAGCGATTGAGACACATAATGAATAGGTTTCGGATTTTTTGTAACTATGCAAACCTACTGAAGCGAATTCACTCTACCTGCACGATGGTTATGCTATGAGTTATGGATAAACAATAGGGGTATGGTCTATCATAACCCCTAAAATTTATGTTATTCTTGCTATATTATCGAAGAGCGGGCTATACGAAACTTCCGAAGCCTAATAATGAGACATCTTAAGAGTTTTGGACTTTTGTAGATAATACTTAATAGGAAAGTAGCTGGCAGTCGTTGAAGACCTCCGATGACAGGCTAAATATTTTGAATATTTCGTTCAATACTTCATCGACAGAAATACTTCAAACTGCGCCAACAAAATAAAATTGTCAAGTAGACCTCCAACATTCCTTAACGGATCGGCGTGATCACGGGTCACATGTACATATTAACAAAATGTACATAAATATCAATCAATCAATCAATCAATCAATCAATCAATCAATCAATCAATCAATCAATCAATCAATCAATCAATCAATCAATCAATCAATCAGTCAGTCAATCAATCAATCAATCAATCAATCAATCAGTGAGTCAATCAGTGAGTCAGTCACCACTGGGCTGCATTTAAGCCTGTCACCCAGGTGGCAGTTTCCCTATCATGTGTTTACGTAGTTTTTCCTTAAAAGCTTTCGAATAATTTGGAAAATTATCGAAACCCCCGTTGGTAAATTATTCCGCTCCCAAATCCCTCTTCTTGCAAACTATTTGTCCCAATCTGTCCTCTTCAATTTCCAATTTTATTCCTACCTAAAAAAAACTCCATTCAAGCTTATTCGTCTACTAATGCCATCTCTTTCCACTGACAGCTCGAAACATACCGCTTAGTTGAACTGTTCGTCCCCTTACTTCCAAGTCGCCCCAGCCTAAACTTTGCAATGTTTTCTTAACGCGACTCTTTTGTCGGAAAACATCCCAAAAAATTCGTGCTGCTTCCCTTTGGATCTGTTCCAGTTCTCGAATCAAGTATTCTTGGTGTGGGTTCCATACACTAGAACTCTTCTCTTACCAGTTTCTTATACGCACTCTCCTTTACATCCTTACTACAACCCATAAATACACTCATATGAAGAGATCTGCAACCTGCCGGGCTGAGTGGCTCAGACGGTAAAGGCGCTGGCCTTCTGATCACAACTTGGCAGATTCGATGCTGGTTCAGTTCGGTGGTATTTGGAGGTGTTCAAAGACGTCATCCTTATGTCGCTAGATTTACCGGCACGTAAAAGAACTTCTACGGGACTGAATTCCGGTACTTAGGCGTCTCCGAAAACCGTAAAAGTAGTTAATGTGACGTAAAGCCAATATTATTATTATTCTTTATTTCTCAACTTTATAGTTGGTAATAGAACACGTATTTAGAAATTTTACATATAAGAAATAGAGCTCAATCATAATTTATATAACTTTACAATATATGCCTTCATTATTCTCTTCGTTGTAGAGGTTGCAGATTTTATGGTCCGTACTCAACATTCAGGAATGTTCCGACGATGTTACAGGTCTTCAAAATTGCAGCCTTTTGTGCCACACTGTGAGTGAAGATGGGGAGCTGTAGTGTCATTAAGTTTTGTGGAAATGATCTTGGTGTGAGTCCAGTGGGAGAAAGGAGAAAAGGAAGAATTGTCTGTTTGTGTTGTTTCCAGATCCTTACTACTTCCGTAACCAGAGGAGTATACAGTATTTATGTACCTTCTCTCTGTATTTCTGTTTCATATTGTGGTCATTCGGGATAGCGATGTCAATGAGATACGTGCGTTGATTCTTTTTATCTGTTAATGTTATGCCTGGTCTATGGTGCGGAGTTGCTTTATCTCTTGGTATCGTTCGATCCCAGTATAGTTTAAAATGTTCATTTTCCAGTACACTTAGCGGGGAGTAATTTTAGTAAGGCACTGTGTTCTGGATCAAAGATTGGGTCAGGACAATTTATTGATGTATAACTTTGGCCACATCATTATGTCTGTCATTGTACGATGTTGGCGCTAGTAATCTGCAGTTGCTGATGATGTGTTCAATGGTTTCTGGGCTGCTGTTGCATTTCCTGCACTTGTCATTCATATTAGTAGGATCTTTAGTGATGTGTTTCATATAACTTTATCTTGGATCGCCTGGTTGAATTATTATTATTATTATTATTATTATTATTATTATTATTATTATTATTATTATTATTATTATTATTATTATTATTATATCTAAGTTTTATTTGCAACCTCAAAATGTGATTAATCCAAATGAACACATATCCTTATATTAACACCTAGCTATACTTACAGTTGTCCTCATGAAGTATTTCCACTCCATAAACATAGAACTTAATTAAAACTGAGAGATTCTTTTCGTCTTGGTCAAACTTATATGACTTTCCATTCTGTTTACCTTCATTCCATTGTCTGCTGTCCAAATCACAACCTTGTCGAGGTATTTTTGCAGTCGCTTTTAGTCCTGTAACTTATTTATTACTCTATGTAGTATAACACAATCCGCAAAACACATTATCTGTGATTCCAGTTTTTTTTACCAGTATCATTTGTACGAGTATATAAGAAAACATAAAGTTCCAATAACACTGACTGGGCCGATGACCTTCGATGTTAGGCCCCTTAAAACAACAAGCAAGCAGTAATAATACTGCCTTGTGTAACCTTCCTTTTTATCATTACAGGATCAGGATCAGATAATGCCTCATATACTCTAATTATCTGGGTTATGTTTTCGAGAAATTTAGTCACATATTCTATCACTCTCTTGTCTCTTACAGTAGCCCTCATTTTCATACTATCCAGTTTTGAAATACTTTGGGGTACAGAAGTATAAGCGCATGAATAATTAATGGAACTGCAACATTTCCGTTACTTAGGAAGCATTATGCCTGAATACAGTATATGCATCAAAGAAATTTAAAGAGAATACCTCTTTGCTAAAGAGGCCTTTCAAAATAAAAGAAATACTTTGACAAATAAGCATATAAGTTTGGAAACAAGAAAGGCTTTTATAAAATCCTTTCTCTGGAGTGTACTGTTATATGGTTGTGAGAGCTGGACTGTTGTAGAAAAAGGAAGGATTCATTGAAAGCAACTGAAATATGGATTTAGAAGAAAATAACGAGTACATGCTGGACTCAATAAAAGACGAATTGTGATGTTTCAAAGGAAGTCAAAGAGCAACGGAGTCTGATAAACGATATGGAGAGAAGGAAGTAAAAATTTTAGGTCATAGTCTGAAACATAGTAAGCACCTTTGAAGGAGAAATACTAGGAAAGAAAGGAAGACATACTTCAAAGACGTGAGGAACATGATGGGATGTAAGGACTACAAGAAAGTGAAGGGAACAAGAATGAGAGGAGAATGGTTGCAGCGACAAGGCTTAGCTTTTAGTGTATGGTGATGGAACTGGTAGTTTGATCTTAATTACCTATCCAGGACTAATTATTTTTCCAGCACTTGTAATGTCCCTTCCCGTGCTACTGCTGTCTACGACACGCTCATATATGACATACCTTGTTCACTGGTTCTACCGGCCAACTCTTCTCGGCGTCAACTGCTGTACTGGCGAGCATCAACTTGCTCCGGGCCGCCTGTTACGTCACATCGCACCTGCCAATCTACACCTCGTGATACTTCCAGTATGTTCCACACGCCAACTCTCTTTGCTATATAAACTTGCAGTTTTCCCCGACTCATCAGTCCGGGATTCGACTGTGCTCGTGTGCGGAGGCTCTTAATTGCTTTCTTCGCAGAGTGCTGGTCACGCTGGTTTTAAGGGAACACTTTCTACAAGGCAGGTGGTGAGCTAAGAATGTTACCCAAATTTTAATATTTTTTCGGCGGCTCTGAGGCCCTCTTGATATGTTTGCCTGGCCATTTGAAAACTTTGAATTCTTTACCTTGTGTCATGGCAACAATGTTTTATCATGAGGATTCTGAGTGGCTCCAAACGCAGTGACTGACTTAGTGGAACGTTCTATCCGTGCTTAGTGTTTCCCCCTTACACTCAATATCGATTTTGCGCTGTTTAGAAAAGATTCTTCAGTTTTTACAACACTACTGCACATGTGAACTCACTGGGAACGAGGGAAACGCTGATGGAGGGTGAAAGCACAAGGCAGTGAAAAGGGTGTGTATACATAAAAGCGATGAATGATGTGATAGTGATGTCTTTCACTACTAGTCCTGTTTTTGCTACACTATGCTGCAAGGATATATAAGAACTGGCTGGTATTCCTGAAAAACCTATCTGGTCTTACGTTTTGCGGGAATAAAGTTTGGATAGTAATACTTGTAATACTTGCTTTTACCGAGCTCGATAGCTGCAGTCGCTTAAGTGCGGTCAGTGTCCAGTATTCGGGAGATAGTAGGTTCGAACCCCACTGTCGGCAGCCCTGAAAATGGTTTTCCGTAGTTTCCCATTTTCATGCCAGGCAAATGCTGGGGCTGTACCTTAATTAAGGCCACGGCCGCTTCCTTCCCACTCCTAACCCTTTCCTGTCCTACCGTCGTCATAAGACTGTGTCGGTGCGACGTAAAGCAACTAACAAAAAAAAAAAAAAAAAAAAAAGAACTTGCTTTGATGTCTCGCTGAAACCATTTATTATAACCCTAGAAACTAAATTCAAACATGTGTGATAACAAAATAACTTCAGTTAGGTGAGCTATAAAAAGAAAGGAAAGTAAATATCGGTGGCCAAATGTGGTCCCCCTGGCGTACTTTGGGTGGCCCTCCTTTAGCTGTCCTATCCGTTGCTTACGGTTTGCTTGTATCTTCTCGTCAGCGATGTTCGTTTTTGATGGACCTAACAAAAAAAAGTTCCTTAATATTTGTGGTAAATTGATTAATGGAACCAGCTGTATAGGCGAAAATGATATTTACCCATTTCACTAGGACAGTTAGAACGCTGACCATTACTCTGAGTACAAACTCTGTCATTTGAGAGTTTTCAAGATTTCAAGTACCTTGAATAACGATGTAACCGTAAAAATAAGAAATTCCAACAAGTATTAATTTGCCGTTAAAAACAATTAAATCAAAATTTGTCGTCCAGAAACACAAATTTCTGGATATACAAAGCAATTATCTTAAAAGTGCCACTCTGTGGCATTGAAAACTGGACCTTAAGTAAGAAAATTTTCCCTTGTTTATTACATTTGAAAATGAAATTCTCAGAAAAGTCTTAGGACTTCTATAGCAAAACAACACCTGTAATCTACATAGGGATGAGGACATACAGTGATGCTGATATAACTGCCATAATCCGGAGCTGAGGTCTGAATGTGTTTGGACATATTCTGTAAAATGATGGTCCACTGCACAAAGCCTTCATTGGACAGCCAATGGGAGGAGGCCTCTGGATTTACCGAGACTTGTCGGGAGAGATCAAGCCGTACAGCATCTTCAAGATGTCAGCGGGGAAGAGTAACAAGTTTGGGACAGGAGAAAATGGCGAAATCACTTGTGGGTGAAGCTAAAAAACGGTCATGGTATTAAATGATCGTGGCTGTTATTGTAATATATTCGGTATCATAGCTCATACGGTGAAAATTTATGAACGTAAAATATTAAAAAATAGTGTTGAATTTCCCATGAGAAAATCAAATTATCATACACTTTTATATATTTCTCGGTCATGGTCATTTTATTCTATTTCATACTATTCTCTTCCGGTTAGGAAGTTGGTCATACTGAATAATTTGAAAATAATAATTCATTCGCTTCTGTGGGGTAGTGGTTAGTGTAATTAGCTTCCGCCTCTGAAGGCTCGGGTTTTATTCCCTGCTCTGCCACGAAGTTTGAAAATGGTACGAGGGTCAGAACGGGGTCGACTCAGCCTCGTGAGGTCAACTGAGTAGACCTCAGGCATTCTCTAAGTGGTTTTTCGTGGTTTCCCACTTCTCCTCTAGGAAAATGCCGGGATGGTACCTAACTTAAGGCCTTGGCTGCTTCCTTTGTCTTCCCAGCCTATCCCTTCGAATTTTCCCAACCCCGTCGACAAGGCCCCCGTTCAACATAGCAGGAGAGGCCGCCTGGGCGAGGTACTGGTCATCCTCACCAGTTGTATCCACTACCCAAATTCTCAGGCTCCAGGATACTGCCCTTGAGTCGGTAGAGGTGGGATCCCTCGCTGAATCCGAGGGAAAACCAACCCTGGAGGGTCAACGGATTAAATAAATATTAAATAATACTTTATTCCCTTGTGATGCAGGCTATTTTATGACATTATATTCTATTCCGTTCATCATCATCTTCATCACCTACAAATATTACATGTTTTGTTTGTTAATTTTCAGTGTTATTTTTTGCAAGGTGCTGTGTTTTAAACGATTTTTTCTTTCTTCTCCCCAGGTAAGACTTCTCGATCCAGTAGCATTCCGCCTGTTTCTGCGGTGAGTGAGTTTTTTAAAAACCCTTCTCTGTAGAAAAGACAAGGCTGCACCTGTGTAGTAAAGACTCTCCTTGACACGATGTCAGTGTTTCTTTTACTGTTTCGGCATCTGCTGCTTCTTTCAACGTGACTAAAATGAGTTGTGGGAAACAACTCCCCGTGAAGGAAGCATGCCTTCGATTCTTTCTTCGTAGGACGAGAGAATACCTTCTTGATCTTATAATTATATAATTATACCTCTCTCTTCGTATTTTTAAATAATCTATGTAGCTTACTTTGGGTATTTTAATAATAATATCCTAAATTTAAATTTACTTATACTAGACTTGATAACAGCTTGCAGAATGTTTCAAGCTTCAAAAGATAAAATCATTAACTGTATATTGTAAGAAATGTGATTGGTTTTAGGGGATGCCTATCCGAGATGCTAAAGACGTGCTCTGTGCACCCAGCTTGATGTGGGTTTGATTCCGTTTCAGGAAGAAGCACATGGTGCTGAGGTTCACTCAGCGTATACCAAATATGAGTACCAAGTTAATTCCTTGGAGCAAAGGCGGCCGGGCACGCTGCTGTGAGCTTGTATTCAGGAGATAGTGGGTTCGAAACCCTCTTTCGGCAGCCCTGAAGATGGTTTTCCGTGGTTTCCCATTTTCACACCAATCAAATACTAGGGCTGTACATTAATTAAGGCCTCATCCGGTTCCTTACCACACCTAACCCTTTCCTGTCACATCCTCGCCATAAGACCTATATGTGTCGGTCCGACGTAAAGCAGGTTGTAAATATCACTTTGTCTCTTTTTCTTGAATTGGTTTTACGTTTAACTAATTTCACTATTTCTGGAGATGCCGAGGTGCCGGAATTTTTCCTTTAGAAATTCACTTTCATGCAGTTAATTTATTTATTAATTTATCAATTTATTTATTTATTTATTTGACTAATTATTTAGCACCGATCAAGTGACTACGTGGTTTTGGGTACGTAGCTATAAGCTTGCATTCGGGAGGTAGTGAATTCGAACCCCACTGTCGGCTGCTCTGAAGATGGTTTTGCGTGGTAAAAATGCTCTATCACTTTAATAATTTACGAACTCAAAAGGATGTGTTCATTTATATCCTCCAAATTTTATATGCTTTCTTTCACTAGTTGCCTAGAACTGATTACAGTCGAACCTCGATATAGCGAACCTCGATATCGCGAACCTCGATATCTCGAACCTCCATTACTCGAATTTTCAGTATCTCGAACTAACTTATATTTCCTGACCATTTGTCCTATTCTTCACGTGTATTTATTTCTCTATTACTCGAAATTCGGTTATACGAATTTCTCGATTTCTCGAAGCAAACATTTCTTCCCTTGAAGCAAAAAATATTCTGTAACTCGAATTTTGTGCAACATTAACTGTGTGTAATACCACATTTGTGGTTTGTGAGGAACAGTTGACAAGTAAAGAAAGGTTTACAGGGATGTTGGGAAGTAATATGACAGGAGCAGAAAAACTAAAACTTCTAATCGGCGAAGCCTCGCTGTTCCTCGGGTGTGAATTAATTACCGGTCACGTACGGAAGCAACCCCCCGAAGTCGCGGATGGGCTGCGTGGCATTGACGAGAAGTCTCAACGTGAAGGGAGGATAGGTTAACAGTAACAAAATAGAAGAGACTAAAGATTGTTTCCAAAGGTGTTAGCGGAGGTATGTTTCTTGCTTCACTACTGTATGTACTGTACCCTGTCTTCCATAATGTTACTATAATAAGGGTTATAATTAAAGTGATGCCGTAAAATAGAGTTAGTTTGTATATTGTTAAATACTGTTAAAAATAATATATTCAGTATATGCCCGTGGATATATATAATTCAGTTATGTGCCACAATTTCGATAACTCGGAATAAAATTTAGCTCGCGAGGTGATTGAGATATTGAGGTTCCATTGTATTTTATAGGCCCTGAGTCAGTTTCCCCATTTCCTACACTTGTTTTCTCGAAATTCATACGGATGTCTCACGAAGCGATTCGTTTGGAGCAAATAAATGAATCATTATCAATTTGAGTTTCATAAGTTATATTCACGATCATTTGATTTTCCCAAAAGGGAATTTGACACCATTTTTTTTTATCTGCCCATAATAATGTTGTATGGCTTTTAGTGCCGGGATGTCCCAGGACGGGTTCGGCTTGCCAAGTGCAGGTCTTTCTATGTGACTCCCTTAGGTGACCTGAGCATCGTGATGAAAATGAAATGATGATGAAGACAACACATATACCCAGCCCCCGTGCTATTGGAATTAACCAATTAAGGTTAAAATCGCCGACCCAGTCGGGAATCGAACCCGGGACCCTCTGAACCGAAGGGCAGTATGCTGACCGTTCAGCCAACGAGTCGGATGATCTGCCTATGAAAACTTGGGATTGTTCTTAATAATATTCGAACAAGTCATGGAATCCGAGTTGAATTCCTTTACAAGTGCGGAAAAATTCCATCTCCTTGGTGCGATTGTTATTCTCCCATATAGACTCTTCATCACCTTCTGTCCGAATATACAATGAGTGGGCAAAAGTCATGGGAAAACACTGAATATGATGTTAATGACGACTTTCTCCTCCATGCGCCCTCAAAACGGCAAAAATATGTCGAGGCGTCGACTCTACAAGATGTTGGAATCGTTCAGGAGTGATCTGGATCCACGCATCTTGCACTGCTACCCACAGTTGGTCTTGTGTAGTTCTTGCGGGGTTCACTAGCATCGACAGCATCCCATAAATGCTGGATTGGATTAAGATCGGGGGATATGGAGGGCCAACTCATGATCGCAACTTCACTGGAGTGCTCCTTCAACCACCTGCGTGCCACCACAGAGTGTTGACATGGGTCATTTTCCTGTTGAAACATGGCATCTCTATCAGGATACTCTAGGGCCAGAAAGGGATACAGATGCTCTGAAAGAATGTCCACATAACGTGCACCTATTAGCGCTCACTGCAGCCGGACAGTGGGGCCTAATTGCTACCATGAGAACGCCGCCCAGACCAGAACTGAGCCTGGACACAGCCTTGTTGATACGCAGGATCCATAGCTTCATGGGGCTAACTACACACTCTCACGCGTCCATCAACTCGAAATAACTGGAACTGGTATTCATCGGACCATACCACACCCCGCCACTGTTCCGTGGTCCTTTGCCGAGGTTCGCGGGCCCATGCACGTCGTTGAGCTCTTTGTCGAGGTGTCAGCAAAGGGACACGCGTTGGTCGTCGGCTGGTGAAGCCTATGCGGTGCAGTTGCCTGGTAGAAATGGGTTCCTGACTTTCAACATTCAACTGGGTTGTGATCTGACTCACAGTAGCCCGTCGAGTGCTTACTATGGTTCTGCGGAGGTAACGTGATGTCCGTTCCTTAAGCACCTGTGGTCTTCCCATGAGGTGGTTTACGCGGGTGGTAACATTCTCTCTGCGATATTGAAGATCCACCCTCGACAATGTTGACCTCGGAAACCCGAATTCAAGTGTAATCTCCGCAATGCTATGACCCATGCGCCGTGCGTCGGTGATCATCCCGCGTTCAAAGTCGGTTAACTCGCGACGTGTTGCAATCTTCACTACACTGTTGTCTGTGACAGACTGCTCAGCTACGCCGCAACGCTAAGGGGTCATACACGGCACATTTTCTAATGGGACACACCTTCACGTGACACTTGGTCACTCATTGCAGAACAAGAGGATACCAAGGGGACTTATCCGATTTTCCATTGGTAAGACCTGTGATCCGAGAATAGATCAGTGATTTAGACCTGAAGCTATACATCCTCCTCGTCATGTGACTATATAAATAGTTGAAAATTTTTGTACTTATTGCCATATTTTAAACAATAATTATACTTCACTTAGATGAACTGACTAGAAGTTTGAAGTTTAACAGGCGAAGTTTTGTAGACTTTCGTTTCATTTCACGGTTACCACGTACGTAATTAAATCTCTTCTCCTGCACGTACAAGGAGTCATAAACAGCATGCCTTAAATATCCACTTTTCATAACAAATATACTCAGCTTCCTCGTACTTTTTCGCTTCAAGAATTATGCTCCCATTAATACGCCTTTCTGTGTATACGTTCAACGTTATTCCAACAAAATTAGTTAGGGGGAATTGAATATTAAAAATAACATTTTTTTCGTTTTCATGTAAAGTGTTTGTGTTAAAGCACATGAAAAGTGAATAGAAGGGGATAAAACATTTGATGACAGAAAAATCAAATACGTTTCTTTTGAAGTTTTCTCCCTCTCTCTCTTCCTCAGAGCTGATATTAATGGACGCATAGTAAAGAGGGTGAGATGGGGGGAACTGTGCTTTGGACGAGGACGACTTTGCTGAAGGCAGCTTAGTGAGGGTACAGCTTCCTTTACCCCTGTATTACGCAGAACAAGCTCAGCTTTTACTTTGTACAAACATTCGTTAATTGGATTGCCAAATTCTCTATCCTTCTTTCTCTTTGCCTTCAAATTTTCTATCCTTCTCTTCTCACAGTCTTCTTCTAGTAGACTTCTAGCGTCGTTGTGGCAAAATAGCTTTATGAGAGCTGCGACCATCGGAGTGCATCTGCAAACAGAAGAGAAGAGAAAATGTTGAAGAAGGGGTCTTGGAAGTTGCAACCGCACTCTTTAAAGAAGAAGAGGGGTAAGGGAATAAAGGAAAAAAAGAATTCAAAAGAAGTGGGGAGGAAGGGGACCTTCCGTGAAACGAATAAAAAAGAAGTGGTTCGTGGGGGTTGGGTGGTTGGGGGTGCTTACAGAAGGAGGGTAGTAGAAGCAGGAGAGGAGGGAATGGAATGCGGTGTAAAGTAATAGGATTAGAATAGAGAGTGCGGTGTAATGTTGGATCCACCTGAAGGGTGTGTGTGTAAACTGAGTGAATGCTGTTCATCCTGTTGTGATATTCAGGGTTGAACCAAGGACAGTTTCTCCGTGCTAGGTCGAATTTCATATGTTTACACTTTTATCAGAATAACGTGGAAAGTGGAAATTTTACGACGCTGCAGTAAATTCTGCTAGCAACATAAACGCTTTTTTGTTTGCTACTTGTTTAACGTCGCACCTAGTGGATGGGTAATCGAATTGTAAATAGAATCGAATCTTTATGAATGAGGCAATCAAATAGTGAATATATTTTCTTTTCGATTATTTTTTCGAGTATATTTGATTATCTATCCGAAATTCCATTAGAATCTATGAGGCAATCGAATAGTAAATATTTTTTCCATCCGATTATTTTTTCGATTATTCATTCGAATGAATAAGGCACTCGAATAGTCAATATATTTTCTTTTCGATTATTTTTTCGATTATATTTTATTATCCATCTGAAATTCCATTAGAATGAATGAGGCAATCGATAGTGAACATTTATATTCGATTATTTTTCAGTTATTCATTCGTAACTGCACTCGAATGAATGAGGCAGATGAATAGTGAATGCGTTCGAAATAATCGAATGAAAAGTGATGTTATTAAGACAGTTGATTCACTAATTTAGGTTCAACATTTTGAGATACGTTTGGAAAAAGGCGTATTTCTATTTTTCATAAGAGTTCATCTATTCGCTTATTTCAATCGATTATCCGTTCGACACACTTAAACCGAAAAATTGATTCATGACACTTCCGAATGTTCTATGCAAAACAACTGAAGTTTATTCGATTATTTAAATAATCGGATGAAGGTTATTTCATTATTTGAATAAACGGATGAAGGTTATTTCATTATTTGAATAAACGGATGAAGGTTATTCGATTATTTAAATAATCGGGTGCATGCCCGAGTTTTAATTTTATCGAGAAAACGCTAGATATATCACCAAAGATCTTTTACATGACAACATCGCACGCCATTGAGGACGGAATCGACTTTTTTCAATTTTTCAAAATTTTGGCTTCATCTGCCGGGCTTGAGCACGTAATTTTGGGATCTGGAAATCGACACTCTAGCACTGGTTCATAGAGGGAGCTGTGAAAAATATACTGTTATATTTTGTGTTTGTGATTTTTAATGCTGAAAATAAATCTTAGCAGACAAAGTAGGAATCCCCGTACTACGGGAAACGTAATATTAAGCTATTTTTTCTCAATTGTGCCGAAAGTTGAAGGGCTAAAGGGCCCGAAAAGTTTTCAAATTGCTAGTC
Organism: Anabrus simplex; assembly: GCF_040414725.1. Classification (NCBI taxonomy): domain Eukaryota; kingdom Metazoa; phylum Arthropoda; class Insecta; order Orthoptera; family Tettigoniidae; genus Anabrus; species Anabrus simplex. The sequence goes on along the minus strand of NC_090273.1, from coordinate 77,903,989 downwards.
TTGAAAAGCTATATCAAACTAAAAAAATCGAATATCCCTTCCGACCAAAATGCAGTTCCGGAAAAACAGCCTAAAATCGCTGGTTTCGTTACTCGTTTTCGTTTTGATTTAAATCCTAGCCAAATTAACTTATTTACGTAATTATTTCTGTGATGTGTTCCTTGGTTCAATACCCGCAGACGATTTCTGATTTTTGTAAAAATGTCCACACCGAATGTAGTTATAAGGGCTTAAGTGAAACAATGCATTGACTCAAATTAGCGCTCGTAGTGGTATAAAAAGGCAAACAGCTAACCTAATCTACCGGATAACGATGGTTAAGTAAAGGTTTGTAATTTTTATGAATAAATAAAGAATATATTCTCATACTTAATTATACTTTATTTACCTAAAATTCCTAGCTCATATTCCTAGGATGTTTTCAACATTGAGTTGTTTGCTTGAAGGGCCAGAACTGTGGATTTTTTCCTGCTAGTTAGTGGTAACTTATCTTTTTAAATATTGACGCAGTTACTAATTTCTCCCCAAACTGCAGGCTGACTGCTGCTGGAATACTGGAAGGTGAATAAGAGATAGAAATCTGTTCGTTGCCCCCTCCCTCTCCTCCTCACAACTCCACTTAAGGAGAATTCCATTCACTGAGCGCGAACTTGAGAGAAACTTCCTGTTTGTGTGAACAGCAGCAGTAACCAACTCTGTAGAAGTGCTGATGGCGGTCCAACTTAGCGGGACTTACGCTTTAGGCTGGACCTCATAGATGGCTGTGCTTTTCAGATACCCCACACCGCAAGGAATCGGCTTTTGATCGTTTTTTAAAGAGATGTTACGTTCAGAAAATTGGATTAAATATTTGTGCCTTTTGAACTTGTTTTGCCGTCATGAAAATTAGACATTGCCGATTAGCGAAAGTATACGAACACCTGATTTTTGAAAGCGATTGAATATACATTATTCCATGGAATTAACATCAAATATTACACGAGATAAAATTACAAATACCTTTATTAGTCTCTCAGCCTATACTCATTCTAAATCCGACAATATATTTCATTTAATCAAAGTTTTCGGCCACTGGAGACCGGGTTAAGTAACACATATTTTTGGAAGTCCTTTATTTGCAGCTCTGGTTCACTGTATTCCCTCCGTCTTCTTTCCTCCATCCACCTTTCTTCATGGAAGCTCTTGAAGTTTTTTATTTGTAATCTGTATCCTGTTCTACCTGAGATGCAGTGGTGTATGGTAGGGTCAAGATGGTTTAGTGAACGTCAAGCCTTAAGCGTTTTGACCTGCAGCCAATAGCCAACGGAGTAGCCTGCTGTGCTGTTTCACAAGCTATTGCCCTGGCCTCTGCTACTGTCAATAATCAACACCTGATCAGTGGAAATGATAGCCTAAGGTTTCAGCTAATTAAAGTCCGGCTTTGTGGCTAACTCGATAGAATGATTGCTTTTGGTCCGATGGCCCGGGCTCAGTTCTCAGAATCAACCCCCTCGTAGGCCTACTCTTAATTCCCCTGGCTTGGGGACTGGGTGTTTATAAGGTCCATTCATTTCATCCTCATTAGGTCACCACCAAGCCTATAGAGATTCCATGCACTATTATTATTATTATTATTATTATTATTATTATTATTATTATTATTATTATTATTATTACTGTTAATGTTTTGAATTTTACAGCATTATCAGAGGTCGTACCCATCGTTCACTGCTTTATTAGCTTCCTCGAGAGATCAGTGGTGGTGTCCAACCCATGATCACTGGTTCTATTCTGGCATTCAGCAGCTAGGTGCTTGAGGTGAGGCGAGGGGAGCAGGGCACAGCGCTTGGACTGCAGTATCAGTCTCCGATGCCCTCATTGCACTCAGAAATACGTAAGTTTTGTGAATGGAGCAATGTGTCAGATGCGTACATTATAATGTGCTTTAGACTTCCATCGTTCACAATTGAGGTTTGGGCTTCACCGATAGCCTTGCTAGCCTTCAGTATACGCCACTGTTGAGATGTCTTCCCGTCTGAGACCAACCTGGCCGATGTACTTTTATGACCTGAAACAACTTAGATGAAACTTTAGGCTTATTGTTCAGTATTTTGAAGAATTTGGTTAGGTCCTTTTCATCCATTCTGCACATGTGCATATTCATAGAAATTCATGAACGAGTGCATCAACTTTCATTATTGTAATTAGTGTTTAAAATTTCCGCTAAATACTATTTTCGGTAATTTCTAGTACATCATTCCCGATTATGGCCTTAATCCCTGATTTTAATTAAATTAGTCAAATTCGTTCGTTAAAGAATGATAAACAATGATTATCAGTGAAACTTCAAAATGGGGGTAAGGTTTTAAACGACGATTTTGAACACTAGTTACTGCACCTACAATATCTCGAGTATATTGATAACCGGGTAGATAATATGGTGGTAGCAATTGAGGCTTTCACGGCCGGCGTTACAAATCCTGTCAGCGTTTTTCGGGCTTGTAGGCCGTGGTCCAGGAGCGAGTGAATGTCCCGACGTTTCACTCAAGACTGCGTTCGGCATTGTCAAGGGTTCCGACTGACTTCGATAGAAGTGAAGCTCTCGGTGAAATGGATGGAATTACAACAGCACTTCATTCCACTGAGAGCTTCGCTGCTATTGAAGTCAGTCGGAACCCTTGACAATGCCGAACGCAGTCTTCGGCGAAACGTCGGGACATTCACTCGCTCCTGGACCACGGCCTACAAGCCCGGAAAACGCTGACATGAATATGGTGGTAGTTGTGATGGGTAAGCCTTTTGAAGAACTGAGTGAGAAAAGAATTATGGAAAGCTTCCGTGTATCGAAACAAACTGTGTTACTTTACTTTTGCTACAACAAATTCGCTATCAGCTGCATTTTCTAGCGCAAAGAAGTATTCCTGTTTCTGCTGTAAATAGGCTACTGACTGCTTTAAGATATTACGCTACAGGTGCTTTTAATATTTTAATAGGAGATACTGCTGCCAGAATACACAGAACTGCAGCCGGGTCTCGGGAACAGATACAGTATATCCAGTTTCCAAGAACAGTTAGTGAGAAAACCAATCACTTCTCCCTTTGAAAATCAAATGATCATAAATACAGTATGTCTCCCGGTCATGACCATCCGTCGACAGCTGCTAATTTCAGATGGCAACCAGCCATAAGATAGCCTGCACGGTTGCTAGGTAACATTGTCTGACCATCCATCCATACCTTACATCACTGCCTGCTACGGTTGCTAGGTAACATTGTTTGACCATCCATCCATGCCTTACCTCACAGCCTGCACGGTTGCTATGGTAACATTGTCTGATCATCCATCCATACCTTACATCACTGCCTGCGCGGTTGCTATGGTAACATTGTCTGATCATCCATCCATACCTTACATCACTGCCTGCTACGGTTGCTAGGTAACATTGTCTGACCATCCATCCATACCTTACATCACTGCCTGCTACGGTTGCTAGGTAACATTGTCTGACCATCCATCCATACCTTACATCACTGCCTGCACGGTTGCTAGGTAACATTGTTTGACCATCCATGCCTTACCTCACAGCCTGCACGGTTGCTAGGTAACATTGTCTGACCATGCCTGCTACAGTTGCTATGGTTACACATTTTGTCGCGACCCGTTACACAAATTTTCCGATGACACCCAGCCATAAGACATATTTATATGTAAAAGAAACAGAGGTCATGGAAGGATCTTTTAACATGGGCAGATTTTCTGGAGTGATTAAACCAATCGATTGTACTCATGTCCGTATTCAGTCTCCTGGTGGCAATGATGCAGAGATATTTAAGAACAGAAAATGTTATTTTCCGATTAATTTTCAGACTATACGTGGCAGCAGGGAACATTGTAGCCAGATAGCCCGGTTCTGTGCACTAGTTTTTAAAACTGCAGAAAGTGAGCTCTCTGATTAAATCCGCTGCTAACTAAACACTGTTAAGTAATCTGTGATTTCGGTTGGTGCAGCGCAAACGTTTTAAACAAATGTAACAATTTGAACAGATATTAAGTAATCTGTGATTAGCGGCTCATTAATAGAGATTGAAACACTCTGCCATAAGTCTTTCTTTTCGTTCTTTCTGATACAATTCTTCTTGTTTTTCTCAGCCTATATCCTATATTGCCCACCCACCATCTTCGGACCAATTATCTTGCGAAGGATCTGTCTAAAAAAGAATATTCCTTTAAGGGAAACGGGAAAGCTCTATTTGACGATGTTAATTTGATAGAAATGTTATCACAATATCACAAGAACTATTAAGGTTAAAGTTTTGACATTTTTACCACTGATAATTACTACCTTCCCATAGGTACTGAACTAAAATGAAGAGGTTTAAGTGAACAGGTGTACACGTATTCATTTTTTAATATTACATATTTTAGCAAAAGTCATTAAAATTGCTCTAAATTAGAAACCAAACAAGGGAAATTTTTTTCTATTTCAGTAACTGCACAACTCTCTGAAGAAAATGACCTCCTTAGATTGTATATTTCATGAGTCAATGGGTCAGAAATGTTAAAATTGGTCAATTTTCAGAAACTGAGCTCAAAGTAAGACAGAGTGTTACTCACACATTTACCCATGTTAACATCAAGAAACTGCCTGGTCCATAGTCAGCATTATCCAAGTGTTATGACAGTGCCGGAAACTTCTTCGCACAATTCTGGAACAGATGAGTGAAAATCACAGCCTTTTAGATCAGACGATTACAGAAATATGTAACATCAAATAGAAGCATGCCCGAAGTTGTACACATTTCTCACTTGTGCATTAATATTCTAAACTATTTTTAAAACATTTAAAACGTATTCACCATTTTATTCAGCAGAGTACAAATAATTTAAAAGACAACATTTGGAAAAAAGTAATTTAAAAAGTGCTTTTCCACACCCCTTAAATTGAATATTATATATTTTTCACCATTCAACTCTTCATAAGATAAAACATATATGTTACAACATGTTGCAGCTAATAATAATTTCGTGTGGTTATTTCGAACCGAGTGCAGCCCTTGTAAGGCAGACCCTCCGATGAGGGTGGGTGGCATCTGCCATGTGAAGGAACTGCGTGTTATCGTGGTGGAGAATAGCGTTTTGTGTGGTGTATGAGTTGCAGGGATGTTGGGGACAGCTCAGACACCCAGCCCCCGGGCCATTAGAATTAGCCAATGGAGGTTAAAATCCCCGACCCGCCAGGGAATCGAACCCGGGACCCTCTGAACCGAAGGCCAGTGACGCTGACCATTGAGCCAACGAGTCTGACTCAGCTAATGAATTTAATCAATAAATTGAAGGATCTTTCTCTCAAATTTCTTGTAGCCCAGCCTTTCCAGTCATTCGGAGGTATCAACTAGCATAAAGACATTTCGGGGATAATCATTGTCTTTTAACATCTGACCTTCACTTGACTTGAAACGACCATTTCCTTGAACAGACTTTGTTTGCTACAGAAGGCAGGGACCACCTTCTGCCGCCTACTGTCATTGACTTCCCTTTCATGAGTTTTCACCTGCACAATCTCACCAATTTTTCTGAAGCTGTCGACTTTTTTAGTCCTTCGGTTTTGATGTTTGTCGTATACAAGAGTTTCCTTGGAGGAATCTGAAGACTGGATTCTTCAGCTCGTCCCTTTACTAGATGTGTCTGTTCAACACGTAGTTCTCTGTTTTTACGCATGACCATCAATTCTCTTTTCAGTGGACAACTTCATGTCTGGAAACGACCTAGTCAATTACATGGGCTGTTTTTTCTTCTTCCGAATTTGCCCGACCATGGACTGCATAGAACTTAAGGCTTCTTGGCCTTTCTCCCCCCCCCTCTCTCCCCCCCCCCCTGCCTCTTCCCAGAACCTCTTCATTATATCGCTTCTCATCTTTCTCTCATCTTCGGAAATGATCCATTTATGCCTTCTTTTTAATAGTTTCCCTTCAAATGATTTTAGACTGTCGATCCTTCTTCTGAACTCCCTTCTATTGCGGATCATCCCTAGTGTAATTCTAACTTCTTCCGCTTCCCTCTTGATCTCTTCTACCCACTTGCTGGCCGTGGTTTATCTTAAGATGATTTTGGCCAGTTGTTTGTCATCCATTCCTACCAGATTTCCGTAGAATTTCAGCCAGTTGTTTGTCATCCATTCCTACCAGGTTTCCGTAGAATTTCAGCCAGTTGTTTGTCATCCATTCCTACCAGGTTTCCGTAGAATTTCAGCCAGTTGTTTGCCCAGTTATTTGTCATCCATTCCTACCAGGTTTCCGTAGAATTTCAGCCAGTTGTTTGCCCAGTTATTTGTCATCCATTCCTACCAGGTTTCCGTAGAATTTCAGCCTTCGTTTCCGCATTGTATCCGTGATATCTTCAGTGTATTTGGAGAGCTCCTCATTTCTACTTTTCTTCCAAGTCCCACCAGTAGTCTGCTGTGGTCCCAGAATTCCTCAGAATCTTCCTTACCTTCTTCTCGAGTTAGAACCTCTTTAAAAAAAAACACACTTTGAAGCGTACAATCCTTCCCGTTTTATTACAAAGTTACAGTATAATGGGTGGATTTTGGCCTTGTAAAGTACTGGTCGTTTGTATTTATTTTATTATTTCATAATAATAATAATAATAATAATATTATTTCCTAATTCAAACATACTGCGAAATTCATCGTAACCGCTTACTCTGTAGTAAGGATACATTTCTGAGAAAGTCTGACCATTTTGGGATGTACCGTTGTGAGATGAGGCTGCAACCTCTCCGTGGTGGCTGAACGACCTTGAGCCAACCTGAGCTCTCACCTCTCCCCTCCCGAACTGCATCAGATACTGCAGCAGCAGCCAGCATGGCCTGATCGTGCTGCCAACGTCACCATAACAAAACCATCTGGCTGTTCACTTCCATTTTTAATACAGTGCTGTAGCATTTTTAGTCCTCTCCAATTAATATTCATGATCCTATTTCAATAAATGATTGAATTTCGTGATGGAAAGTTTCATTTTATGCCAGATTAACTTCAACTGGCATTTACATTCCAATAACCGTTGTAAACGTGTGGTCCGGTCACCTACTTTCTCATCCACAGTTGCGTACGTACGGGCTGAGCGTCGTTTTCCTAGCTCAGTTTGTAAACGAAAAGAGAGTTTTTTATCCAAGTTCTTTCCAGTTTTAAGACATTAGGTTAATGGTATTCCACATGGGTGTTCTTCCGTCTTCTTTACCCTGCGATCACTTTTAACAAATTAGTTAAGTTAAAGAACCCGTCTCTCTCCTTGACTGACTGGTCCGCGTACTGGTCTTCAGTTCAGAGGGCTCCGGATACGATTCCCGACCGGGTCGGGGATTTTAACTGAATATGGTCATTATCTACAATTAGAATTATCTACAATCTGTATAAAAACCAATGTGCAGTGATAAGAATCGAGAGCTCTGAAAAAAGAAGCAGCAGTCCAGAAAGGAGTGAGGCAAGGCTGCAGTTTGCCCCCCTCCTCAATGTAAAGGAAATCAGAGTAATTTGGAAAGGGAATCACAATGCAAGGAGAAGAAATCAAAACCCTGAGGTTTGCTGATGATGTTGTTATTTTATCTGAGTCTGCAGAAGATCTACGGGAATCGCTGAATGGTATAGGCACAGTCTTGGGGCAGGAGTACAAGATAAAAATAAATAAGTCCCAAACAAAAGTAATGGAGTGCAGTCGAACGAAGTCAGGCGATACAGGAAATACTAGATTAGGAAATGAAGTCGTAGAGGAAGTAGATGAATATTATTAATTGGGTAGTAAAATAACCAACAGTGGTAGAAGCAAGGAGGAAATGAAATGCAGACTAGCACAAGCAAGAAAGGACTTTCTTAAGAAAAGATATTTGAACACTTCACACATTGGTAGAGTTAGAGTCCGACTCGTTGGCTGAATGGTCAGCGTACTGACCTTCGGTTCAGAGGGTCCCGGGTTCGATTCCCGGCTGGGTCGGGGATTTTAATCGCTTCTGATTAATTCTTCTGACTCGGGGACTGGGTGTATGTGTCCGTCTCCTTATCATATTCAGACAACATACCACACTACTAACAACCACAGAAACACGCAATAGTGCTTACATGCATCCATATAGGGTTGGCGCCAGGAAGGGCATCCGGCCATAAAACAGAGCCAAATCAACATGTACGACGCATTTCGCACCCACGACCCCACAGGTGTGGGGAAAGCGGTAGGAAAATAATAAGAAGAAGACACATTGCTATAGGAGTTAGAAAGTATTCTTGAGCGTGAAATTATAAGGAAGGAAAACATGTACGATTACTAGCCTATAGAGAAATATGATAGAATCTTTTGAAATGTGGTGTTACGGAAGAATGCTGAAGGTGAGATGGATAGAAAATCACGAATGAAGAGATACTGAATCGAGTTGGTGAGAAGAGATCGATTTGGCTAAATTTGACTGGTAGATAGAATTATCATTCACAACTTAAGACAGCCAGGACTTGTTCAGTTGATTTTTAAGGGAGGTGTAGGCGGTTAAAACGCGAGGGGTAGACGAAAGTATGAATATGACAAGCAGATTAGAGGAGATGTAGGATGTAGCAGTTGTGTGGAAATGTGAAGATTAGCACAGGATAGGGTGGCATGGAAGCTGCATCAAACCCGTCCATGTACTGGCATCTCAAACAACGGTGGTTAATTTTCAGGCTCGGGGATTGGGTGTTTTATGTTCTTAATGCACTCCTCTTCATTTACACACAACACACCACACCACACTACCTGCCGCTACAGAAACACGCAGTAGTGAATAAGGGCGGAGATTTCCGAGAACTGAAGATCTACGTTGTCGCTATCGACCTGGTTGAATACGCTTCTCTAGAGAATGCTCCAGTATCGATGACAATTTATTGCATGGCTTTTTATGATTTACCGCTGCCTTACCGAAACACAAAGCCGTATTTAGTTCGTCTGAAAGGTCGGAAGGTTAATAAGACTTCCAAAAAGCGAGTTTTATCATCGTCGCTTGAAAAGCCTAATCATTTTGAAATGGAATGGATTTCTCAGTAGTGCGAAGTAAGGTGGTCCGCCTCTGTGGTGTAGTGGTTAGTGTGATTAGCTGCCACTCCTGGAGGCCCGGGTTCGATTCCCGGCTCTGCCACGAAATTTGAAAAGTGGTACGAGGGCTGCGACTGGGTCCACTCCGCCTTGGGAGGTCAACTGAGTAGAGGTTGGTTCGATTCCCACCTCAGCCATCCTGGAAGTGGTTTTCCGTGGTTTCCCACTTCTCCTCATGGCAAATGTCGGGATGGTACCTAACTTAAGGCCACGGGCCCTTCCCTCTTCCTTGTTTATCCCTTCCAATATTCCCATTCTCCGCAAGGCTCCCGTTCAGCATAGCAGGTGAGGCCGCCTGGGCGAGGTACTGGTCATCCTGCCCAGTTGTATCCCCGACTCAGGGTCTGAAGCTTTAGGACACTGACCTTGAGGCGGTAGAGGTGGGATCCCTCGCTGAGTCCGAGGGAAAAATCGAACCTGGAGGGTATACAGATAAAGAAGAAAAAGAAGCGAAGTAAGGTGAATTGTAGCGAAATGCTGTTTTCGTAATCACTGTGCTCCCCTTTTCCAGATACGGGCTTGGGGTCATCCGAAAATTTGTGTAATGTAACGCGACAAACTGTGTGACCGAAGTGCTACTCTGGAAACCGTGCAGGCAGTGATGTAAGGTACGCATGGATGATCAGACAGTGTTGCCTAGCAACCATACAGGCTATGTCTTATGGTTAGTTGCCCCCTGAATTGAACTGCCATTGATGGATGTTCATGATTTGGAGACATATTTATGATCATTTGGTTTTCGCGAAGAGAAACGTGGTTTCTTCTTTAAACGACCGGATGCCCTTCCTGACACCGACCTCCGTTGAGAAGTTAATGAAGATGAAATTAATGGTAGTAAATGAAATTGTGTAAGGAGGGGAATGGAATCCTATGAATAGGAACTTCCCGGCATGTGTGTTAACGTGAAAATGGGAAACCATAGAAAACCATTCTCAGGATAGCTGACGGTGGGGGTGGAAAGCACTCGCCTCCCAAGTGCAGAGTTAACACGTGTGGCCAAACTGCTCTGTTGTTTTCATAATCAATATCCGTGGTAAGCTTATTTTCATCTATTATTTGACACAATGAGCTTCTAGACGAGGTGGTGTAGGCGTGGTTGGTTCATCCGAAAGGATGTGGTTTCCATTCCCTGTCAAGAAGTCGGAAAATTTCGAAACGCATTTTCAACTTTTGGAGAGGCACATGACTTACAACAAAAATGAGTATTAGGTTAATTCCTGGAGACGAAGTTGGCGGGGCACAGTCTAATCACTCTATCACACTTAGTACCGAGGGTACGGAGAGTGAGATCCTTCACCTTCCACTGCTCCAAGGATCTTCACTTTATGAACGGGGATGATTTTGATTTATACGTTGTTGTTAAGTTGTATGGATCTTCAATACTCATCTTCAAGAGCTCCACCGTCACCAGTCATAAATACCGCAAGTATTACTGAAGAATGAGCCTCCGTGGCTCAAGCGGCAGTGCGCCGCCTCTCACCACCGGGTTCCGTGGTTCAAATCCCGGTCACTCCATGTGAGATTTGTGCTAAACAAAGCGGAGACGGGAGAGGATTTTTTCCGTGCACTGCGGTTTTCCCTGTCATCTTTCATTACAGCAACACTCTCCACTATCATTTCATTTCATTAATCATTGTCCCATAGGAGTGCGACAGGCTTCGGCAGCCGGCACAATTTTTATCTTCGTCGCTAGATGGGGGTCTTCATTCATTCCATTCCTGATCCGGTCGAGTGACTGGAAACAGGCTGAGGATTTTCATTTTCATCACTGAAGAGGCTTATTATTGAAATGAGTAAGTTCCCCATTGCGTTCCTCGCCGAGTCAGAATATGCCATTGCACACCAGTCTTCCAGATCCACTGAAATGCAAACCCCAACGGACATTATGAGCGACATTTTCACATCATTAACATTACTAACAGGGACTGGCTGCATAAGAAATGGGTTAACTGACATCGCTCATACCTCAGTCTCTCTCATATCGTCAAGGCCAAGGATGAGACTCAGGTAACTGAAAGTAACAAATTTGTTGTAGTTTATACTAGGAGACACAGTGCACTGTACACGCTAGGTCTTGCCAGCAAAGGCAGATTATTAATTTATTGGCGACTAATTAGTTATTTCCTATGAAATAAAAAGCAATTCAAGGTTTGGGAAGCATCAGCATTAAGGACAATCCTTCAAAAAAAAAAAAAAAAAAAAAAAAAAAGAGAGAAATAGGCAACACACTATTTTATTAACGTAGCAAAGAAAAATCACCACCCTAAAGGCCGTGGAAGCCCAAGGAAAAATGGAAGCGGAAATGATCTTCATTTCTAAGAAATTAATATTATTCCTCTAGAGAAAGCGCCAACGGCCGTAACCGTGTTGAAACACCGGTTCCCGTGGGATCTCCGAAGTGAAGCAACATTGGGCGTGGTTAAGATTTGGATGGGTTACCACCCGCTGTTGTTGGGGGTAAGGGAATGGAGGAGCGGAAAGGAACTGGCCACCCTACTGCACGTAAACTCCGGCTCAGGCACACCTCTGCGGAGGTTCGGACTTGCCTTCGGGCAGAATGCACCCTTACCTTACCTCCAGAGAAAGCCTCGATGAAAACAATGTCGTATAGCTTGTCAGGTTTACATGACATCTTAACATTATTATCTGTTTGTAGACGTGTCATAATCTCTTATCTCTGAGATAAATATTTTGGGGAGGGGTGCCTGGTACTAGTAAGATTACCGATACATAGGTGTCATTGTTCATCCTTCTGAAAATATTTTCTTTGGCACACGTTTTTATGAGAATCGTAATGTACACTTTGGATAGTGAAATATATTTTTTGTTTTCGTGGAAAAAGTTAATTCATTTTATTCTTTTCTTTGGTTTAGGACGAGCAGTCTGATGTTGCTAATTGGAGTCAGTATTCGCAAAACTTTTACTTTGAAGAATGATACATTTTAAAAAATCTCTGTGAACAATTTTTGGACAGTATTTAATATATTTTGTGTTCGCTGAATGGTTAGCGTTGAAGCCTTCGATGCAGAGGGCTCCGGGTTCGATTCCCGGCTGGCTCGGGGATTTTAGTCGCGTCCGATTAATTCTTCTGGCACGGGGACTGGGCTTTTGTGTTTGTCCAAATACTTTCCTCTTCATATTCAGACAACGCACTACACTACCGACCAGCAAAGAAGCACGCAGTAGTGATTACATCCCTCCATATAGGATTTGCGTCAGGAAGGGCAACCAGTCGTAAAACAGGACGAAATCTACAAGTGTGGCACAGTTCATACCCGCGACCTTACAGATGTGGGAAAAGCTGTAGAAAAATAATAAGAGGAAGGTTTAATTTCTTTTGCGTCATATTTGAGGGCTTTCTCTGTACTTGCATAGCTGGGAAATTAGCAAGCCATTTCCGAAATGCTTCCCTCTCAAATATGTTTCCATGGCCCCCTATATCGCTACTGAGAATTTTGTCGTCATTATTGTTTGACATTCTGTATTGAGACGTGTTGCATAACAATCACGTTATCCGTGTGCAGTCACTGTAGCTGTAAGACTGGTTGAGGTGCATATAATGGTAATAATCTTGCAGCTCTAATGAAGATGTCCAGAAGCAATCTGTATAACAGGTTGATCGTTTTCACTTCGCTAATAGCCTTTTTTTTTTGCGTAAGCAGGGTGAAAGTGGTCGTAACGATGTGACTTAATAACTGGGTTACAGGAGCGAATCTCGTCGGGGACGAGAACACTCTTTCTCGCCTCTACTTTCCATTACGATATGATCTAAACATCGTTACTGCTAGATGGTTCATTATCAGTTACCCTCAGGTTGACCGTGTTCTCGAAAGAACTGTTCTGAAAACGTAGTTTCAACATTTCTTTACCTCTGTGGGAGGGGCCACACGCCGTAAAATACATCCTCTGTACCCCCCGTCTGTCGCAAGAGTCGATTTCAGGGTAGCTCTCAGGGACTCTCTAGTTGAGAGCATGGTTTGAAGACCACGAGGTTCCTAGCTGAGTCTGATATTGATTCTAACAGCTTGTGTCCGGCTCTTATTATCCGACCTTCATTGGTCAATTCGTGTTCTCTTCTGGCCAACATCTCTCCCCTATAGGGAATATTTCATTTTGATATAATTAGAGCTGGCGGTGATTCCCCACTGTGGGTGGGCGTGGTAGAATAACACGCATGGTATCCCTTGCCTGTCGTAAGAGGTGACTAAAAGGGGCCCTAGGGGCTATGAGCTATGGAGCATGGGTTGGCGATCACGGGGGCCCTTAGCTGAGTCCTGGCATTGCTTCCACTTACTTGTGCCTGGCTCCTCACTTTCATCTATCCTATCCGATCTCCCTTGGTCAACTCTTGATCTTTTCTTTTCTTTCTTGTAGTTTTCCGAGAGCTAGAGAGTCTTTCATTTTCACGCCCTTCGTGGCCCTAGTCTTTCTTTGGCCGATACCTTCATTTTTCGAAGTATCGGACCCTTTCCATTTTTTCTCCCTGATTAGTGTTATATAGAGGATGGTTGCCTAGTATTACTTCCTCTTTAAACAATAATCATCAACAGCACCACCACCACCTGGCGGTGATTTTAAACTTTGTGTGACGAAATAGTGTCATGTAACAAAACGTGCGACATGATGTTACCCAGCAACGGTACCTTGAGAGTCTCACAGGCCGTGGATCTGTGTGTCATGGCCATCCACCAATACTTCACATCACAACCTGCACGGTTGCTAGCAAGGTACGTAGAATACAAGGTAGGGATCACGAGAGAGGTGCGCAGTGGCAAAGCAGAGCTCTGACGTCACGCAGGACCCTCGCGTTGAATCTGCTCTGAGTGAGGTAGAGGTAGTTCGAGTAAGAATTGCTGTGCACGCAGATGCTAGGTGCTAATAATACACGATAGTAACATATCTGTGGTGTATAAGAAACCGTGTGTGTTTATTTTATGAGATAAAACGTAAAAAGCAGTAATAATGTACACTTTTCAGTATGCTTTGTCATGCCATTGCAGGCTGCACAAGTCATAACAGGCACGCGAAGGAACGAAACATACACGTTCATGAATTCCCTAAAACCACTGACGTAAATAAATGGTGACAGAAGTAATCAAGACATTATCGAAAGCTATCTTTCTCAGCTTCGAGGGTTCGGAAGGCTTTATGACGATCCTCTTCCGACAGCTGTGACGCGAAAGGTGAAATCATTGCTTCTAGCCTCAATGCTTCCAAGGCGATAAGAAATTCCAACTGTTCTCCGGAAGATTATGAAATATTACGCCCAAATATGTACTGATGAACTCGATCAAAACTCGGATATCGTGTGCCAGTCTAAGGCCAGCGTTGAGCCCACAACATCCTATTTTTTATCGGAGGATGAGCAAGGGTTCGTTAAAGCCCTTGAAGATCTAGTAAAACAGCTCGAGGGGAGTCGTGAAACCAAGGATCTGCTTGAAGACTTCACTGGCTATATAGCTTTTAGGATAAAGAAGAACCTCGATATAGAAAGTAATTACGGAGAGAAAACAGGTCAAACTACAAGGGGTGGAAATTAAATTTCAAAAAGATCCTCTTTTTTTTTTTGCAAGTTGCTTTACGTCGCACCGACACAGATAGGTCCTATAGAGACAATGTGACAGGAAAGGGGAAAGGGCTAGATATGGGAAGGAAGCGTCCGTGGCCTTAAGATACAGCCCCAGCATTTGCCTGGTGTGAAAATGGGAAACCACGGAAAACCATCTTCAGGGCTGCCGACAGTGGGGTTCGAACCCAATTTCCCGAATACCGGATACTGGCCGCACTTAAGCGACTACAGCTATCGAGCTCGGTAGTTTCAATTTTACCACGGGAAAGAACTGAAAGAGGGTTCTAACATCATCACAAACCTTACGGATATCCTGAAAAAGAAATTCTCCGAAATTTATGAGCTTGCAAGTTGCTTCGTGAGAAGCCGTTCTTTTATTCGAATGGACGCTTTAAACAAAAGTAAGACATTGAAGAGACCGGGTTTCTGTTAATACAACACCGATAAAGAAAGAAGAAAAGCAAAGAAATTCCACTGATGCTATGGATAAGTGTGTTTTGTTATATATTTTTTTAATATCAGCATTATTCTTTGTGTATAACATACCCGTTATTTTTTTTAATAAAAGGCAATTTATTATGTTGTATATGAAACCAGTGCTAAGAATGTTGATATACAGGCTCATGAATATGGCCTATCTAATGTTAACGTAGAATTTGTCATTTCTTGGCACTTGCAGGAAAACATTTACTGTACTGTTTGTATTGTGGACAGTTTCCTAACATTTGCTGTTTGTGTTGTTGACGGTGTATATAGTTTCCCAATACTGCTTGTAACAACGGACATATTTCTTGCAGTCATCAAGCTTTATGTTCGAGTCTGTAACAATTAGAGCCCCTTATTATTGTTATCATAGGTGTTGAGAACATGAACATATGGAATGGCCATTCCACTGCTATCACAGTCTTAGCATTGGTACATCCTTTTATACAGATCGAAATACTTCACAAACGCTGCTGGATTCACACTGTATTTGATCTCCTATTATTATCTCCTATTATTACTCTACTGTAATAGTGACGTGGAATGCATTTTCTTAGGTGATGTTAAAATATCAATGAAGTTATCTCTAACTTGTGGCTAAAACAGAATAGCTTACAGCTGTGTATTAGCCTACCTCATATAGAGGACAAGGCGCTGAGGGTTCAAGTGACGTCATCGACGGCCAAGCTTGGTGGGGAGACCTGCGCGTGATCCCTACCTCTTACTCTAACTACCTTGGGTTGCTAGGTAACATAGCGTTACACATTTTATTGAAAGTCATATTGATATTCATTTGATTTTCTCAACCACCTGTCGGTGGGGGCGGTAGAATAACACGCATGGTATCCCTTGCCTGTCGTAGGGGGCGACTAAAAGGGGCTTCAGGGGCTCTGAACTTTGGAGCGTGGGTTGGCGACCACGGGACAGTTAGCTGAGTCCTGGCATTGCTTCCACTTACTTATGCTTGGGTCCTCACTTTCATCTATCATATCCGACCTCCCTTGGTCAACTCTTCTTCTTTTCCGACCCCGACCCTATTAAGTTTCCGAGAGCTAGAGAGTCTTTCATTTTCACGCCCTTCGTGGCCCTTAGCCGATACCTTCATTTTTCGAAGTGTCGCGTCCCTTCCATATTTTCTCTCTGATTACTGTTATATAGAGGATGGTTGTCCAGTTGTACTTCCTCTTAAAACAATAATCACCACCACCTTGTTCTAACATTTTAATGTTGAAAACATTTCTTTGCAGACACACTACGAAAAACGTAAAATTAAACAATTTCCTTACTTGAGCCGAAATTTGAAGGGCTAAAGGGCCCGGAAAGGTTTCAAATTCAAACAAAAAAGCAAAATTTGAAAATTACATCCGGCCTAAATGCAGTTCCGGAAAACTCCCTAAAATCGCTCCTTTTATCTTTGATTCAAATCCTAATTAAATTAACTTATTTACATAATACATTCTGGAATATGTTCCTTGGTTCCATACCCTCAGGCGTTCTTGATTTTTTTTTAATGTCCACACCGAATGTAGTTATAAGGGCTTAAGCAAAACTCTGCATTGACTCACATTCGTACTGGTAGTGGTACAAAAGGGCAATCTGCTAATGTAATCGACTGGGTAACGATAATTAAGAGTAATGTTTTAGACAAGATCGTCTTAAAACAATAATCACACCACAACCAACATCTCTATTACCTAAAGTTACTGTTTTTAGGTCCCGATAATTACGTTTACGGTTTTCAGACACTCCGAGGTGCCACAGTTTTGTCCAACAGGTATTCTGTTACGTACGAGTAAATCTACTGGTACGAGCGTACTGTATTTGAGCACCTTGAAATACTACCCGGTGGAGTCGGGATGGAACAGGTCAACTTCTGCTCAGAAGGCGGGCACCCCACCATCCGTGCCTCTCAGCCCGGCTATTATTATTATTATTATTATTATTATTATTATTATTATTATTATTACATCTGTTGATGGGGGTTTCTTACATTTAAGTACTCGTAAATGCCAACGTATCATGTCGAAATTCGATCCCATAACCTTGAGCATACGAGGCGCACCTAACCAACGCAGTCAAGAATTTGCAATTCACGCGCCCTGAGGGTTCTTTGACCACTGTACTTGTCAGAGGGATGGGAGGGCCACTGGAGTGCTCCTACCGATATCAATATTCCTCTTCTGACACCAACCAGAGCGACTAATCCACTTGTGATGTACGCGCTTGCGCACCAGGAACGCCTTTGATTAGGGCTGCACAGGACGGGTGGTATGAATTTCCAATTAAATTAGGATTTCACGGTTGATTGCTTATTGATATTTAATCAAAGTGAATAGGAGAGAAGAATATGAAGGTAGATAGTCTTTGTACACCGTAATTAAAACGCGATCATTTCTTTACCACTAGCGAGCGGGTTGGCTGTGGCGGACGTGCTCACCACAGTGGCTAGTTGTTGGGTTTACACCCGGATGGCTGGGGTTCTAATCCCTTTCTTCTTTTGCTAGAGGTTTAACGTCGCACTAATTCATAAGATTGTCGGTGACAAAACAATTGGGGAGGAATAAAATTGGGAAGAAAGTGGTGGTGGCTTTAATTACGATGCAGCTCCATTTGCCTGTTATCAAAATGTGAAACCACGGAAAACTCTCTTCAGGACTGCTGACGATGCACTTCGAATCAGCTATCTCCGGAGTCAAAGCTCACAGCTGCGTGGATGTGAAGAGCCACTGTGCTCGGTATGTTCAAATCCTAGTGAAGCTCGGATGAATTACAATCTTCAGCTGAAGAAAATTGACGTGGCGACTGAAGGGCCATTCTTAAACCCCTGGCTTATACTTGAAATGAGCTGAGAAAATTAAGTCGAAAATTCTATTAGTCAAACCCGTTTATTGAGACATCACTTATATATAACGGCGCAATCTGGCGGTCTCTAAATCCTACATAAACACTGCATTTAAAAAAAATGAGTAGTACAACATGGTTTAGTACGACATATCGTATAAAACGGCGTATTTTTATCGGCTATAACGTTTATTGTTTGTTTTTGTTTGTTACGCGTTTGGGGATTGCTGACAACAATGTAAAGCTTATTTTTAAACTCTTGTTTTCAGCAGATTGTAGATTTCAAATCAGTCAGTCTGTTTAGTCAAGGCAAGCATCGGTTTGAATCAATACTGATCTGATCTGCATTTGGAACAGTCGCTCAGTTGGCAGATTCCCGATCTCTTGTTTTCCTAGCATTTTCTTAAATGATTTCAAAGAAATTGGATATTTATTGAACATCTCCCTTGGTAAGTTATTCAGATCCCTAACTCTCCTTCCTATAAACGAATATTTGCCCCAATTTGTCGTCTTGAACTCCAACTTTATCTTCATATTGTGATCTTTCCTACTTTTAAAGACACCACTCAAACTTATTCGTCTACTAATGTCATTCCACGCCATCTCTCCGTTAACAGCTCGGAACATACCAATTAGTCGAGCAGCTTGTCTTCTTTCTCCCAAGTCTTCCCAGCCCAAACTTTGCAATACTTTTGTTGCGCTACTCTTTTGTCGGAAATTACCCAGAACAAATCGAGCTGTTTTTATTTCGATTGTTTCCAGTTTGTGAATCAAGTAATCCTGGTGAGGGTCCCATGTACTGGAACCATACTCTAGTTGGGTGTCTTACCAGAGACCTGAATGCCCTCTCCTTTACATCGTTACTACAACCCCTAAACACCCTCATAACCATGTGTAGAGATCGGTACCCTTTATTTACAATCCCATTTATGTGATTACCCCAGTGAAGATCTTTCCTTATATTAACACCTAGATACTTACAATGATCCCCAAAAGGAACTTTTACCCCCTCAACTCACTAATTACCGAGCTCGATAGCTGCAGTCGCTTAAGTGCGGCCAGTATCCAGTATTCGGGAGATCGTGGGTACGAGCCCCACTGTCGGCAGCCCTGAAGATGGTTTTCCGTGGTTTCCCATATTTCACACCACGCAAATGCTGGGGCTGTACCTTAATTAAGGCCACGGCCGCTTCCTTCCCACTCCTAGCCCCTTCCTGCCTCATCGTCGCCATAAGACCTATCTGGGTCGGCGCGACGTAAAGCAAATAACAACTCACTAATTAAAACTGCGAGGACTTTTCCTATTTGTTCAACTCACAACCTGACCTTTAGCTCCGTTTATCATCATACCATTGTCTACTGTACATCCCACAATATTATCGAGGTAATTTTGCAGTTGCTCACAATCTTGTAACTTATTTATTAATCTATACAGAATAACATCATCTGCAAAAAGCCTTACCTCCGATTCCACTTCTTTACTCGTATCATGTATATGTATAAGAAAACATAAAGGTCCAATAATACTGCCTTGAGGAAAAGTAAGAGGAAGTGTTTAATGTGGAACAGTCGTACATAATGTGGCGATTACAGAATGGGGAAAAACGTCACCATTGCGAAGGAATTTGATGTATCACACTGAACGATTTCTACAGTTTGGAAGGACAGAGATAACAACTCATTTATTAGCCAAGACCGTGTGCGACATTATTCATTAATTTACACTATTTTTTTCCTGACTTACGTAGTTCAAAAAATTAGGGGAACATGTTTTGTAACGTCTGGTATGTGGACGTTAATTTGGTAGATAGAGTTCCAATGGTCGTACAGCATACCTTGAGAACTTAGCTTCTCGGGTATGTCAAATCGAAGTTACACTCCATCTGTAGGCGTAGCCATACATTAAACTGTCAGGTGACCCTTCAAAACAAAGTGGATAGCGGTGCGTCCTTGTGTCGTTGTGAGCTACACAGACTACTGCGATCATTTGAGCACGTTGTACGTCAACCAGCACATCCCATGAAACATTTTAACGAGGTTTAAGTCGCAAGGGCCGTAACTTTGATCCAGGAAGGATGGACTTTCCGTCGTGTTGCTGTGGACCTCAATGTCTCGCCGTCAGTTATTCACCGCCTGTGGAATTGGTACAATGAGACTGGTCAATCAATTAATCAATCAGACAATACTGATCTGCATTTAGGGCAGTCGCCCAGGTGGCAGATTCCCTGTCTGTTGTTTTCCTAGTCTTTTCTCAAATGATTTCAAAGAAATTGTAAATTTATTGATCATCTCCCTTGGTAAGTTATTCCAATCCTTAACTCCCCTTCCTATACTTGAACATTTGCCCCAATTTGTCCTCTTGAATTCCAACTTTATCTCCAGTTCACAAGGAGGGTTGGACAAGATCGCAGACGCATGACTACCACACAGGATGACCGTTATCTGACCATCTGTGCGTTGCGGCGTCATTCAGTAACTGCTAGAGAACTGCAAGAAGACCTCAGGAGGGTAACTGGAGTCACGGTGTCCGACCAGACAGTAAAGAACAGGTTAAGAGAAGTGTCCTTACGACCCAGACGTCCTGTTCGAGTGCCCCGTTTAACGCAGCAACATCGCGCAGCTCGCCTTCTGTTTGCCCGTACCCACGTCAACTGGCAACTTCGCCAATGGAGACCTGTGTTGTTCACGGACGAGTCCAGATTTCCCCTGACACAGTGTGAAGGTTGTGAACGTATATGGAGACGCCGTGGTGAGCAGTACATGCCAAATGTTGACCAGGAAGGCGACCGTTACGGACAAGGTTCTGTCATGGTGTGGGGTGTCAGTATTGATTACTGTACGGATCTTGTCGTCGTCCGTGGTAATCTTACCGCTGCGGGGTACATCGAGCAGATACTGCTGCAGCATGTGTTGATTGCTGCATACGGTATTGGCCCTGAATTCGTACTCATGCACGAAAATGCCAGGGCTCATGTAGCGCGCACCACCAGAGCTGCCTTGCGAGAACTGAACATTCAAGAGATGGAATGGCCAGCAGTGAGTCCCGACCTTAATCCCATCGAGCATGTGTGGGATAGGCTTGACAGAAGTGTTCGTGGGCGTCCTGTTCCACCACAGACTCTCCAAGACCTCGGACAGGCTCTCATTGAAGAATGGGACCTGATACCGTAACGTGACCTCCGACAATTTGTAGGGAGCATGCCAAGCTGTGATAAATGCTCTTGAAGGACGTACACCATACTGAAGCTCTCCAACTGTGATAAAATCAACCCTGGAGGACTGTTATCACTTTGTTTTCGCCCCCATTTTGGACATTTCCGTTTGTGTTCTGAAAATGAACGCGAATCCATCGATGCGGTTTTGTATACTTCAACGGCAAAGAATAAATGTTTAGTGGGTAATATACCTGGGTGTGAGGTATTGTTTTGTGGAGCATGGCATACGTTCAAAAACATGTTCCCCTAATTTTTTGAACTGTGTATTATGTTACGATATATTTTGCTGCCATGTTATTGCTGTACGTACTGTGTAAACATTATAAGAAATATTCCTCGCAGTCCCACTCCACAAACAAGCTACTGTATTACAAATACAACATTACTCCACGTATGTTTCTTGAAGTTTTAACTAATACTGTTAATTAACCACGTAAGTGTGGAGTCTATAACTACTTCTTCTTCTTTTCTTCATGGGGCCTCTAAATATTAGTCGACCTCTAAGATCTTTTGCTGCCATGTGTTTCCTTCATTCCCACCTAGATATACCTGCTCCCTTGACAAAGCTGCAGTTTGTTCTTATTGGGTCTTCTTGAATTTTTTCTCTTTCTTCACCTGGTAGTCCTAGAGTGGAGAGTCTTATTCTACCCAGCGTCTCACATGCGAAAAGTATGTGCACAGCTGATTCCTCTGCTTCATTGCATTTTCTACATATATTGTTTCTTATTACTCCAATTCTATGAAAGTGTTTTTTTTTCAGATGGCAGTGTCCTGTCAACAGTCCTACTACCCGTCTTATATTTTCTCTGCTGAGTTTCAACAGTTCTTTAGTATGCTTCTTTTTTGGTCCTTTTATCAGTTCCTTTGCAAGCCTGCATCCTGAAGTATTTTTCCAGTTCTCCATTTGTTCCTTTTGTACCCATTTTCCTATGTAGTGTCGGGATTGTCCACAGGAAATCCCGCATACAGGTTCTGGGCCTACAAAATGTGTTTCTGCCCCTTTCCTGGCCAGTTTATCTGCCTTTTAATTTCCTTCTATACCTGCATGCCATGGTACCCATATTATTTTGACAATGTTGTACTTTGAGAGCTTCAGGAGAAGTGAATGACAATACCGGACTATTCTGGATATTATCCGGACTACTTCTAGTGCCTTAATGGCCGCATGGCTGTCCGTAAAAATGAAAATGTTCTGATTTCCTCTAGTTCATTTTCAGATTTTCTTCAAGGCATGTTGTGATAGCTATCACTTCCGCTTGAAAGACTGTAGTTTGTTTGCCCAGGCTCATCTGGATTGATCTCTCAGGTCTTCCCCCGTTGATCCCTCCTCCTGTGCTACCCTCAGTCTTTGAGCCATAGCCTTTAACTTAAAGATATGACTTTATACAAGAAAAACGACCGGTTTTTGCGACTGTACCTTTATAACGACCGTTAATTGGCGGTCTCTTCGGAGTCGTTATGATTGGTTTCGACTGTGTTACATTTTTCCTAAAATTGGTTACCGACCTTCTTCTTCTTTCAGAGGCCGCATGGTGGAGATCCACGAGCTGTTCTCATCGATCTTCAATGTTATTATGATCTTTTTTTTTTTTTTTTTTTTTTTTTTTTGCTAGGGGCTTTACGTCGCACCGACACAGATAGGTCTTATGGCGACGATGGGATAGGAAAGGCCTAGGAGTTGGAAGGAAGCGGCCGTGGCCTTAATTAAGGTACAGCCCCAGCATTTGCCTGGTGTGAAAATGGGAAACCACGGAAAACCATTTTCAGGGCTGCCGATAGTGGGATTCGAACCTACTATCTCCCGGATGCAAGCTCACAGCCGCGCGCCTCTACGCGCACGGCCACCTCGCCCGGTTTATTATGATCTCTTTCCTTTTTTGAGCCATGGCATTTGTCTTCTTTGCGCACTTTTGGAAACTAACTTGCCTTGAAGAATTTGTTGACTCCTCATAATGTAGCCTCCACAATCTAGGATTAGCGAGTTTGCTTCTTAACCGGAGGCCTTGAGATCGATTCCTAGTCAGTTTTTACCTGGATCTGAGGGCTGGTTTGAAGTCCTCTAAGCCTAATGGAGAACAATTGGAGGAGCTATTTGACTGTGAGATAGCGGACCCGGTCTAGAAATCCAAAAATAAGACTGAAAGTTTTCGTAGCGTTGACCACGCAACAGTTATTAATCTGCAGACCTTCAATAATGAGCCGAAGTTCTTCAGTACCTAGCAAGTGGGCCGTGCCGTTAGGGCCGCGTAGCTATGAGTTTGCATTCGGGAGATGGTGGGTTCGAATCACACCGTCGCCAGCC
The DNA here is from genome assembly GCF_040414725.1 of Anabrus simplex. Classification (NCBI taxonomy): domain Eukaryota; kingdom Metazoa; phylum Arthropoda; class Insecta; order Orthoptera; family Tettigoniidae; genus Anabrus; species Anabrus simplex. The sequence continues at coordinate 77,880,489 of NC_090273.1, read as the reverse complement.
TTGAGGGTAGTTTTCCGTGCTTTCCCAGTTTCACAACATGCATATGCTGAGGCTGCACCTTAAATAAGGCCATACAGAGCTCGATAGCTGCAGTCGCTTAAGGGCGGCCAGTATCCAGTATTCGGGAGATAGTGGGTTCGAGCCCCACTGTCGGCAGCCCTGAAAATGGTTCTCCGTGGTTTCCCCATTTTCGCACCAGGCAAATGCTGGGGCTGTACCTTAATTAAGGCCACGGCCGCTTCCTTCCCAGTCCTAGCCCTTTCCTGCCCCATCGTCGCCATAAGACCTATCTGTGTCGGTGCGACGTAAAGCCAGTAGCAAAAAAAAAAAAACAAAACATAATAATAAGACCATGGTCGCGCAACTTTCCCAATCCTGGGCTTTGCTCATCCTTCCGTGTGCAAAATCCATCGATGTGTTGGTGCGTTAAACCACTGAAAATCCACAGCCTGTTTCCAGTCATTCGACTGGGTCAGGGATGGAATGAATGAATCTCCCATCTAGCGGCGAGGATAGGAATTGTGCCGGCTGCCGAACTCTGTCACACTTCTCTGGGGCAATGATTAATGACTGACAGATGAGATGATATTAGAGAATGTTGCTGGAATGAAATATGACAGGGAAAACCGGAGTATCCGGAGAAAACCCCGTCCCGCCTCCGCTTTGTCCAGCACAGATCTCACATGGAGTGACCGGGATTTGAACCACGGAACCCAGTAGTGAGAGGCCAGCGCGCTGCCGCCTGAGCCACAGAGGCTCTCTGCGTTGAACCACTAGCAAACAATTTTTTTTATTGAATTAGCAAGCTAAACGGTATCGTCAATGTTATGCATGCTATTGATGTACCTGTCATTCTTGCATTAATGTATACCCGCATATCACGACATATTTACTGAGGATACAAATTGGAGGGGATAGTCCGCTTTCTTGGCTAAATGGTCAGCGTACTGGGTTTCCGTTCAGAGTATTGTTGCTTTGTTTCGCAGGCCTGGCTCGGGGATGTATGATTTTGTGCGCCTTAGTACAATTATCTTTATATACTCACAACACACGAAACTACCGGGCGAGTTGGTCGTGCGGTTAGGGCCGCACAGCTCTGACCTTGCATCCGGGAGGTAGTGGGTTCGACCCCCACTGTCGGTTTTCCATGTTTTCCCATTTTCGCACCAGGCAAATGCTGGAGCTGTACCTTAATTAATGTCACGGTGACTTCCTTCCTACTCCTAGGCCTATCCCATCGTCGCCTTAAGACCTATCTTTGTCAGTACGACGTACAGCAAATTTAATACAAAATAAATAAAAAACACACCAAACTTCCAACTATCTCAGAAACAGGCAATATTGAACGCTTAAGGTTGGTTTTAGGAGGGGAATCCAGCTGTAAAACTGCACCAAATCCCTACAAAGCGTCGATTTCATTAAATACGGAAAATAACCAAAAAGAAGAAGAAGTAGAAGGAGAAGATGTTGAAAGATAAACTACTTCCTTGTTGCAGTCTTCGCCATTTCGATGTCTACGAATGATACTGGATTTAACTGTTAATTTAGCCTAATGGGGAACTATAATATTTGTTCTAGTTCAAGCTAATTTTGGGTTTTAAGTGGGGTTTAAGATCTGGTTTATGCGATTGTTCATCTTAAACACAATAACGGCTATATTTCGTTTTCCATTTTTCCCTGCAGAGTGACTTAACACAATATGAATTTCTCTTATTCTTTTAGCTCAAAATAAAAGCACGCATAAAAATCAAGGAGAACCAGCTCCTAGATCGGTCCAGTGTTATAAACTACCTATGGATCACTTTATTTCGCTTCAGGATACCGATATGACAGTTACAGAGAACTGAGACGCCCACCGTCATCGCTCCTTATCGAGGAGCTAGAAAAATTGTGTGTTGTGACTGAAGAGTGAGTGAGTGAGTGTGTGTGTGTGTGTGTGTGAGAGAGAGAGAGAGAGAGAGAGAGTTCATGCGGAAGACGATGCACATGTTATGTCGGCACGAACAAAGCCCCGCAGTTTAATTAAACTCAATTAACCTCTCGTATTGCCTGAGATCACTCAGTAATTAGTGACATCGTATCTCAGTAACGTCCACTAAATGTGATTCCAGTTTATTGCTGCAACATAAACAACGTAAGTGGTTAACTTTGAGAACTGCACTGTGTTTTCTGTTCTAAAAAATGTGCCGAATTGAAACTTTTACTTTCTTATATATATGAATAGAATCCTTGTAGGGCATGATAGCTAACTGACATAGTCACTGACCACTAAGGCAGCTTCGAATCGAAACCCGGACAATGCTTGCGCGACTTTTGGAATTTTTAATTCCAGGGAAGCATGGCTTGAAATTTTTCACCTTAAAAAATCACGTTGCGCCTTAAAGGCGTTCCGGCTTTAAACCTGTTGCCAAGTACCAGAATAAGGGCGGTTAGCAGAGTCGTGCGCTTCTCACCAAAAAACGACTACAGTTCGAAGCCCGGTCAAATGATGTGAGATTTTTGAAATCGAAAAGTCAAATCCCTTTAGTTCACATTTCATGTGAAACTTAAGGTCTCCTGGATATGTGTATGATATCAAAAGTCACAACAAACTACTCTACGAGACTGGTGATGTGGGGAAGGACATCGTGGAGAAAATGTGGAGTCCCCGATGATTTATAAATAAATAATAAATAAATAAATAAATAAATAAATAAATAAATAAATAAATAAATAAAATATCAATCAATCCATCAGTCAGTCAGTCAGTTACTCCATCCACACAAAAAGGTTAAAGGGACAAGATAAGACATGGAGGATGTAGGGACCAATCCAAGGGAGATCTGGAATACAGACGTATTTTGAATGAAGGTTGAGGCATTTAAGAATTTCCAGGAAAAACATCGGTTATCGGAGACACCGAGGTGCCAGAATTTAGTCCCGCAGAAGTTCCTTTACGTGCCATTAGATCTATCGACACGAGGCTGACGTATCTGAGCCGAACTGAGTCAGGATCGAAACTGCCAAGTTGGGGTCAGAAAGCCAGCGCCTCAACCGTCTGAGCCACTCAACCCGGCCTTATTCTAGTTGTCAGGAGCATCCGATCAGAGGAAAAGAGGGCTCTTTAAAAGTAGGAAATATCACAACATGAAGATACAGCTGGAATTCAAGCGGACAAATGGGGGAAAATATTCGTTTATGTGAAGTGGAGTTAGGGATTGTAATAACTTACCGAGGGAGATGTTCAATAAATTTTAAATTTCTTTGAAATTATGTATGAAAAGACTAGGAGAACAACAGATAGGGAATCCGCCACCTGGGCGACTGCCCTAAATGCAGATCACTGGTGATTGATTGAATGAAGAAATTCTGGAAGGAGAAGAAACGACTATCTAGTAAACCAAATGTTTCTCGTGGTCCAGAGTTTAGCAAACTCGAAGAAAGGGAAGAAAAAATGAGAAAAGAAATTTAGATATTATTTGTATAGAAAGTTACTGACACGACTGGTTTCATGTTATGTATAATATCCCTTTTGGTTTTATCTCCCACAAACTACTACTACTACTACTACTACTACTACTACTACTACTACTACAATTTCCGGAGATATAGAGGTGCCGGAATTTTTCTACCGACGCGAGGCTGTCGTATTTGAAAACCTTCGGATGCCGCCGGACTAAGCCGGGAAGGAACACACAAATGAAATTGAGAAAGCCATGATTGTATCGTTTGAACCATTTGGCCTGGCGCCCAATTTACTGTCCAGGAAACTTTTTGTACGTTAATTTGTATGTTAGGTCTTTTGTAAGCTGATAAAACAAAAACTTGCCATACGGTATGTTCTTTGAGCTCAATTTACATCCTTAACCAGAGGGCAGTTTCAACATAGAATTCCAATCTCTTGGGGCTGAATATAGTGAACTAGGATTTGATTTCATTCTCTATTATGTCCTTTAGATTTAATTACGGCCTCTTGTTCTAAATATATCGCGCTAACAATCAATTTACCAGCCCCCGGCTCTCGTGTGGATGAATATTGCCACTACAGCTTTCTCATATAGCACGTTTAGTGGAGAGGTAATTGAGTGTGTGGGTGTCACAATGGAGGACCTTGCCTTTCTGTGCTGTTGGCAGCACTGAACAATAAATCTATAATTCCGTCTCTCTCTATCGCTCTACCCATCTGATGTGTGCAAGTGAGTGGCAATTGTCTCGCCAACCGTCCGCCATAATAAGTTGAGAGCTAGGGCTTTAACACCATTGCGGGTGACGGGCATTTCCGGCACAATTCAATCACATTTATCGATTTATCGATTTTCTAAACCATCCTGTTATTTCTTCATGTCAAATTTAGAAGCCCATAACGGGAAGATAAGAGCAGATAATAATAATAATAATAATAATAATAATAATAATAATAATAATAATTTGCTTTCATTTAATATTCTTCAACGTCAAGTGTCAAAATTCTCATTTACATTTCCGCATGAAAATCAACGATGTGCTTTCTAGATTGTGTTTGTCGTTTCTGTCGTTAAATTTGTATGATATTTTCGCTTAAGAATGGAGATCTCGTATGTAACAAAATCTTGATTTTGCAGGAAGGCGAGTAAACTGTCCACCGGGCGAGTTGGCCGTGCGGTCAGTGGCACGTGACTGAGAGTTTGCATCCGGGAGATAGTGGGTTCGAATCCCACTGTCGGCAGCCCTGAAGATGGTTTTCTGTGGTTTCCTATTTTTACACCAGGCAAATGTTGAGGCTGTACCTTAGTTACCGCTTCCTTCCAACTCCTAGGCCTTCCCTATCCTTTTGTCGCCGTAAGACCTATCTGTGTCGGTGCGACGTAAAGCCACTAGCAAAAAAAAAAAAAAAAAAAAAAAAAAAAAAAAAGAAACCTGTTCTATATGATTGAGAATGGAAACCAGAATTCTACCAAAACAAATTATGATATGAATTTGATAATACTGACAGTGTCTTGTACAAAAAAGTATTCTTTTAAGGTTTCTAGTGCGCTTACGAAGTGACTGTACGGTAGAATAGATACGTGTTGTAGTTTAGAAATAAGAGATAGTGATGTGGGTTAATTTTAAGGAATTCTGTTGGGCATTTAATTACGTCGTTTCCACACGATTTGGAGGCTTCGTATAGCCGCAACGAAATAATAAAACAATATTTCGAAAATAGTGTATATACCATATCTCCATTCTTAACTGGCGATACTTCACTTTGCTACGGTTCACGAGTGTAAATCTGTGGACCACAAAATCTTATTAACAAAACGCAGCTATGTATCCATGGACACTGAAGAAAGTGTCATGCATACTTAGTTCCTGTCAATATAATTTAGCAGCAACTAAAACTAAACTGATCTTCACATTTTTCATTCTGACGGCGTGCACAGGATACAATTTTGTGAAGCACTAGTATATATTTGAATTAAAAAGCAACTGTTATATTAATGATGTCGTGAGGCTGTTGCTAGCCAGATGGGGGTCTTGTAAGCAGACGCTCTGACGAGTGTGGGAGGCATCTGCCGTGTAGGGGAAACTGCAAGTTGTTGTGGTGGAGGATAGTGTAGTGTGTGAGCTGCAGGAATGTTGGTGATAGCGATTTGGTGAAATTCGACTAGAAAAAGACAGCTCCCAGGACTTGTTCACACTTTTTAGCTTCAATTATGTAAACAATTTAACTTTTTCACTGAGGATGTAATTTTTTGCTAGTTGCTTTACGTCGCACCGACACAGATAAGTCTTATGGCGACGATGGGGCAGGAAATGGCTGGGAGTGGGAAGGAAGCGGCCGTGGCCTTAATTAAGGTACAGCCCCAGCATTTGCCTGGTGTGAAAATGGGAAACCACGGACAACCATTTTCAGGGCTGCCGATAGTGGGGTTCGAACCTACTATCTCCCGAATACTGGATACTGGCCGCAATTAAGCGACTGCAGCTATCGAGCTCGGTGAAGATGTAACAACCGAGTTGTTTATTTCTCCATCTAATGATGTTTTTTTATTCCCGTCAAGTCTCTTTTCTTTTCATTTGTTTCTTCATTATATTTTAACACATTTTTAGCTTCTGTTATGTAAATAACTTGAACCCCCTTTTTTCACTGAAGATGGCTCAAATGAGTCGAAATATGTTTGACTTTTATTACTCCATCTAATGATGGAGTTATGTATTGAATAGGAAGACACATTAATGTTCCTTTGTAAAGTGAAAACCGCCAATACGGAATTGAAGCAAATAACAAGTATTCTCTACCCGAACAACAGTTCTGTTTGCATAAACTTAGGGTGCCGACCGGTTTGAACCCCTGAAGCGTATGTTACTCTCGCTACACTAGGGAACAGCGGGTAGACGACAGTTCCTACCAGGTAAGTTGGTTTGCATTCTGACTTATTTCTGCCTAAATTTCCGGACTCTGGCAGTGATTTGAAATAATCTCAGAATGTTCTTGTAGAACGAAACAGTTATTTTATTATTGTGCTATAAATTTATATCTTGTGTTCGATAGACCGGTAAACCTTGAAAACCTTAAGGTCTTTTTAACTGACTCTGACATGTATAGTTTCCATTTTTTACAGCTTTCTTCATCCTTTCTCATTAATTTCTGAGACAGGGTTATGTAGCTCAGATGGTAAGCGCGACCCTCTGAATTCAGTTGTGGTGTTCGATTCGGGCTCAGACCTGTGCTATTTGAAAGTGCATTTACTGGGGCCATAAAAGTAGTCTGTGGGACGTATAACCAGTACAACTATTTTTATAATAATTGTACCGGGCGGTACACCTCCACTCCGCTAATTTAAAATGTGCGCCAGTTGAAACTCCTCTGCTGGAGGAAGTCTGAACTTTATCTACGCTATTAATTCTCTACTTTCTCAGAAGATGTCACCACGTGGAAAATTTTGAGTTTTTGAACTGTGTCATTTTTGATGTGGTTTTGTTTCGCTTGAAGTAAGAAGTGTGAACTTTCTCTTCTAGAGGACACTACTGAAGATCAACAATAGTGCAACCTAGTGCGGAGTCAAAGAACTATTTTGTTGGAGAAATTTTTATTTCAAATGTTTGTTCTTTGCTAATTTTTTTCAGTCTTTGGTTAAGTTGGCAATATTAACCCCTTCTTTCCCCTTGTTTTAAATCTAGCCTATCCCGAATTTCTTGAATTAATTTTCCACCAATTATGTGTTTCTTCTTAGTATTGTGTAGGGGGTTTATTGATCTACCAATAAAATCATCGCGGGAGGGTGTTTTCATTCCCCTAACGCCTAGAACCTTCTGCGAGAGTATTTAAACTGCTGATTTTAGGGTCTCCGGGCCACTTCTGTTCCATCTTTCAGTGTATATAGTACATAGCAGGAGGCGGGAAGCGCCTCTTTCCTCGGCAGCGGTCATCAATAAGGTAATGGCCGATTAATAAATTCTTTCTTTGCTAGCTCGGCAGTTTAACTCTCGGGGCGGGTGCGAAGCGTTCCTCCATGTAACCTTTTCCTAAAATGTAACGATCTTTTCTTCTATTCTCTTTTAAGCTGCATATTGGGATAGAGTGTGCTAACCCTCTCGAGCTCCCACTCACATTGTCTTGAGGTGAACTTATTTTCTCAACCTATTCTTCGTTAATGTAAAACAAATTGCTCTTTTCTGAAGTCACCTCGGTAGTATGGGATTAGCCCTTGCATTAGTGGCCTAGAGCCAGATTAGGTTTTTAAAAAACAAGTGTATTAGGAGTGCAAGATCGCCTCCTCTCAAATTGTTATTTTAGAGGTCATGTAATTGCCCATTTTTATTTAATAGACCTCAGTAGGTCGGGTATTTTACCCCTGTGTCTATGTCCAGTGAGGACAACTTGAAGGTGGAGTTTGGTGTGGCCTGGGAGAGGCTTAAATTTTGAGAGCGAGTGGCTCTTTTGAAAATTGAGTGTTGTATGCCTCGTGGAGGCTTTTCTGTGTAATTTGGAGCAAGGGCTCCTATGTATGAATGGGGTTTTCTGCCCCTCTATTAAAACTCGTGTTTGGGGTAAACTGAGCTGATTGCCCAAGCAGTGTAAAATCAGGGCGCGAAGCCCAATTCCTGTAAATATTGTAACTACCCTTTTTGATTTGCTACTTTGTACCTGCCATGCTTGTTATTTCTTTGTTTTTGAAAAGAAAATATAACCTTGTTAAATTTTAAATTAATTTTGCTTTCGTAGCTGGAGACCTATTCACACCCGCACCTTCTTTCACCTCTACCTACCACGGAAAAGTCCGTAACAATAATAATAATAATAATTGTTACGGAGTTTTCCGTGGTAGGTAGAGGTGAAAGAAGGTGCGGGTGTGAATAGGTCTCCAGCTACGAAAGCAAAATTAATTTAAAATTTAACAAGGTTATATTTTCTTTTCAAAAACAAAGAAATAACAAGCATGGCAGGTACAAAGTAGCAAATCAAAAAGGGTAGTTACAATATTTACAGGGATTGGGCTTCGCGCCCAGATTTTACACTGCTTGGGCAATCAGCTCAGTTTTACCCCAAACACGAGTTTTAACAGAGGGGCAGGAAACCCCATTCATACCTAGGAGCCCTTGCTCCAAATTACACAGAAAAGCCTCCACGAGGCATACAACACTCAATTTTCAAAAGAGCCACTCGCTCTCAAAATTTAAACCAAACTCCACCTTCAAGTTGTCCTCACTGGACATAGACACAGGGGTAAAATACCCAACCTACTGAGGTCTATTAAATGAAAAGGGGCAATTACATGACCTCTAAAATAACAATTTGAGAGGAGGCAATCTGCACTCCTAATACACTTGTTTTAAAAAAACCTAATCTGGCTCTAGGCCACTAATGCAAGGGCTAATCCCATACTACCGAGGTGACTTTAGAAAAGAGCAATTTGTTTTACATTAACGAAGAATAGGTTGAGAAAATAAGTTCACCTCAAGACAATGTGAGTGGGAGCTCGAGAGGGTTAGCACTCTCTATCCCAATATGCAGCTTAAAAGAGAATAGAAGAAAAGATCGTTACATTTTAGGAAAAGGTTACATGGAGGAACGCTTCGCACCCGCCCCGAGAGTTAAACTGCTGAGCTAGCAAAGAAAGAATTTATTAATCGGCCATTACCTTATTGATGACCGCTGCCGAGGAAAGAGGCGCTTCCCGCCTCCTGCTATGTACTTTATACACTGAAAGATGGAACAGAAGTGGCCCGGAGACCCTAAAATCCGCAGTTTATATCCTCTCGCGGAAGGTTCTAGGCGTTAGGGGAATGAAAACACCCTCCCACAAACTTTTTATTGGCTCGGGTACAGAAACATATCCAAGTTGGGGGAAGATACATCGGATTGGTCGGAAATAACTCAAAGAAATTCAGGATTGGTTAAATGCAAAACAAGGGGAAAAAGAGGGGTATACAGCCAACTTAAACAATAACTGAAATTTTTTTTAGCAAAGACAAACATTTGAAATAAAAATTTCTCCAACAAAATAGTTCTTTGACTTCGCACTAGGTTGCACTATTGTTGATCTTCAGTAGTGTCCTCTAGAAGAGAAAGTTCACACTTCTTACTTCAAGCGAAACAAAAACACATCACAAATGACACAGTTCAAAAACTCAAAGTTTTCCATGTGGTGACATCTTCAGAGAAAGTAGAGAATTAATAGCGTAGATAAAGTTCAGACTTCCTCCAACAGAGGAGTTTCAACTGGCGCACATTTTGAATTAGCGGTGTGGAGGTGTACCGCCCGGTACAATAATAATAATAATAATAATAATAATAATAATAATAATAATAATAATAATAATAATAATAATAATAGATAAATAAAGAAAATGGTTTTAGAAAATTCTGCTACAGAAAAAATAATACGCAAGTAGGAAAGAATTTTTACAGTAAAGTGTGCTTATCCAAAGTCTTACATTAAGGCACTATAATACAGGAGTGACACCGGAGTGTCTATACGCAAGCGAATGCCTGGTATTAAATTATAGATAAGCTTGGAATATTTGAAAGAAGAATCATGAGAAAACTCCTGGGTCGAGTGAAATGTACAGAATTACGGAATTTAAATAATAAGGAAATGTATCAGAACGTAGGACACATTACTGAAACAATAAGAAAACGAAACGGTTACTTTTTTGAGGAACTGAAATTGGTACGTGGTTTTTCTAGAAGCCTATATCGGGAAGATAAAAGCAGAGAATAATAATAATAATAATAATAATAATAATAATAATAATAATAATATGGTGTTGCTTTCATGTAATATTCTTCAACGTCAAATGTTAAAATGCTCATTTACGTTTCCTCCTAAAAATCAACGATGTGCTTTCTAGATTGTTTTTCGTTTCTATCGTTAAATTTCTGTTAGACAAGGTTTACCGAAGTAAATTTAGAATGCATTATTCATTCCTTTGAGGTTTCATTAAATTTTGTGAGCAAAAATATTTGAAATGTTAGCTTGTTCGTTGTTTGTTATTAATATAACGAAGTTTTGAAGTTCGTTAACGATCTGTATGGTGAACAGCAAAACTCTTCAAGCTTTTGTGTACAATGCAACATAATGTAATACAACTGTATTGACAGACTACTTGCGGCCAAGCGCGCGCGTGTCTGCCAGAGGGAGATATCAGGCGGCTTTGCATAGCATACCGTGCTAGGTGATATATTAGAGCAGGCCATGCCTGTGTGTGTTATCTACACAGCGCAGGAGATTGGTCGGTACATACCATTCACACTTCCGCCACCGGTAACACTGCTGTAACCAAGTGAATTCAAATATACAGTATGAGTGGAATTTGTATGTTGACCTTAAAGCGCAACAGCCAGTTATTGTGCAGGTTTACCAACCAAGCAAGAAACGACATAGCATTTATTTATTTATTTATTTGTCATCAGTCTGTACAGAGTTATCCTCCATATTCAACAGAGACTATGCACGTATTGAAGAAATGAATGACTGCATGAATGAATGAATGAATGAATGAATGAATGAATGAATGAATGAATGAATGAATTATTGCATGACTGAATTGTTTTCCTTACTGGATCCAATATTGAATTAACCCAAAATACTTTTAGTACAAATTCTAGCTCGCCTGATGGCCATGATAGTTAAGGCTTCAAGTCTATATGGTCTGACACCGTGGTTAGCCGGTTCCAGTGCCGTTGGTGAAAAAAAAAATACCATCAGAATTTTGGCTGGCAGGTTAGGAGAGGTAATCGTGTACAATTTCTAATCACTAGATTGCGTGCCAAAAGCCTGGATTCACTTCCAAACCTCTCCGCAGTGTTCGTATGGAACGAGGGCAAATGGCGCTGTTCATGGTGATTCGTCCGTCGGATGGAGACGTTAAGCCTTGAAGCCTTGGTCTTATTCAGCAGTATTAGACTATGTTCGGACACCGCATTTCACCCTCTCCTTGTCCGCCTCCGTAGCGTAACGGTTAGTGTTATTAGCTGCCGTCCTTGGGGGCCCGGGTTCGATTCCCGGTACTGCCAGAAACTTAAGAATGGCAGGAGGGCTGGTATGTGGTTGAAATGGTACATGCAGCTCACCTCCAAGGGGGGTGTGCCTGAAAAGAGCTGCACTACCTCGGGATGAGGACACGAGTTTACTTTTTACCCTCTCCTTACCTCATTATCATTATCCCCACACCAAAACGAACAAGTCGCCCATGGATGTCCAATAGAAAGATCTGCATCAGGTGAGCGGTATATACGGCAAATAAATAAATAAATAATCTACTAACGTGCATTTGCTGACCATAAAGAATAACCCTTCTTCTTTTTCTACCGCTTTTCACACACCTGTGCAAACTGTAACACTTGTGAATTTGGCCTTGTTTTACGACCGGATGCTCTTCCTGAAGCCGACCCTATATGGAGGGATGTAATCACTATTGCGTGTTTCTGTGGTGGTTGGTAGTGTAGTGTGTTGTGTGAATATGAACACAAACACCCAGTTCCCGGGCCAGAAGAATTAATCAGAGGCGATTAAAATCCCCCACCCGGCCGGGAATCGAACCCGGGACCCTCTGAACCGAAGGCCTCAACGCTGACAATTCAGCCAATGAGTCGGACTAATCACTCATAAGGATTGAAAAATGAACACCTACAACCTGTTTTCCAGTCAATGACCGGGTCAGGGATGGAATGAATGAAGGCCTCCCCCCCTCTTGCGGCGAGGATAGCAATTGTGCCGGCTGCCGAGGTCTGTCGCACACCTCTGGGGCAATGATTACTGTCCAACACAAATCTCACGTGGAGTGACCGGGATTTGAACCACGGAACCCAGCGGTGAGAGGACGACGCACTGCCGTCTGAGCCACGGAGGCTACTCATAAGGATTATTATATGAAAATAATACTTTCTTCATAAATTACTATAAATCGAAGACAGAAAACGTTTAAAAAAATTGTGCAGCTCGTACAACCTGATAATATTGCAGTACGCATGTAGTCAAGTGTACACAAACCCCCACTTACCTCATTTGGTCTTAATTTTCCACGTCTCTGCTGCAAGTTTGAACTTTATATGCCTGTCCAGCATCTGTTAACCTCTTTCGCACATAGCCTTAATTTTCGTCGTCTACCTCCTTATTCCGGGAGCTCTTCGATTATACAGAGCATATTTGATAGATAAAAAGGTGTCTCTAAAATTCAAGAGAAGCAGGAAGCATTTTATAGACATGAAGCTAGACGTGTTAACTGTTAACAATAGAGTATTTTTGTGTGCCCGATCTTTTTTTTTTTTCGCTCCTCATTTCGGAAGTGAACAATGTTTGATGCAGTAATAGGTCACTCGCCCTACAATGGTAAATATATGAAAGCCATTCAGCGTAATGGCTTCAAAAAGCGATTTGATAACAACCACGCTCATATTTCACAATAATGCTGAGTAGAGAGAGTGGTTTTGGCGGGGTGAAGGGCTATTGTGTGTGTGGGGCCCTGATTTACTGCTCTTTGGGGCCCTCAACCTCTACCACAACACAATTCTCACTATCTACTCCGCCTCTGATAATTTTCTCTAAATAAATAAACTTTATTTGTGATCTACCATTGGACGCGGAGATAGCGGTAAGAGATTGGGCAACACATGATGGGGATGTATTACAGTTTTGCTTTGAAGAAGAACATATTTTGTGGTTTGTGGTTAACCATTTATCAGACCAGCTTTTGTTATCTCGCTAGTATAAACTGGTTTTTGAAAATGCCTGTTTATGAAGGCTCAACTACTCTGCGTTATTCGCAGAGGCATTGCTGTAAATCTGCGAACGATGTTGTCTCTTGGAAGTGACCTTGTTGATATGATAATAAAAAAATCAATCAATCAATCAATCAATCAATCAATCAATCAATCAATCAATCAATCAATCAATAATCTGCATTTAGGGCAGTCGCCCAGGTGCCAGATTCGCTATCAATTCTCTACAGTACCTAGCCTTTTCTTAAATGTTTTCAAAGAGCTTGGACTTTAATTAAACACTAGCAAGATACCCGTGCTTCGCTACGGTATTATACTGAAATTTATAATTGAATGCTTATTGTTTTAGATATATAATCCGCCGAAATTCGCGATCCGACTCGTTTTCTGCGAGAATCCTCCAAAATTCCCGATCTGACTCGTTTTCTATTATTTTACAGCACGTTTCCTCCCATTTTTCAATATTCCTTTCCAACAATCGATTTCGTACTTCCCGGGCTAGGCTCAGGTATTCCTCCTGGTCAGTTGGGTCCGTAAATCTTTGGCATCTTTTCCGTTAATCATTTTTAATATGGATAAAATCCTTCAGGAGATCCGGCGTGGTGTCATATTGGGTGATTTGGCGGCAATGAACCCGCGGCCGGACTGCATTCTTAGTCATTACCCGTCCAGGAGCCGTTGCCAGCGTGGTCCGCACATTTGACGACGGTCCGGAACATTATTATTATTATTATTATTATTATTATTATTATTATTATTATGTGTTGCTGGAATGGCTGATGACAGGGAAAACCGGAGTATCCGGAGAAAAACCTATCCCGCCTCCGTTTTGTCCAGCACGAATGTCACATGGAGTGACTGGGATTTGAACCACGGAACCCAGCTTTGAGAGGCCGGAGCGGTGCCGCCTGAGCAACGGAGGATCCTTATAAGTACATTAATAACAGTAAAATCAATTGGTCTCACCTCCTTCTACACCCCACCGCCGTTAAGTTTATTTACCGCCACCCCCCCCCCAAAAAAAAAATTAAAAGAAGGCTTGTTTCTTTATGTTTAAGGGAGATTCCAAAGACCAATGTTCACGTCTATTACCTTCAGTTTTGAGATATAAGTATCCCCATAAAAGTAATTTACTTTTTTCACTTCAATTTCACACTACTCCCCCCCCCCCCCTAAGTGAACTTTCCCGAAAAAAATACTTGTTTCTTTAATAGTAAAGGATCTTCTAAATACCAATTATCACGACTCTAACTTCTTCAGTTTTTGATTTATGTGTCTTCATGAAAGGAATTCAACTCCTTTACACTCCCGCCCTCCAAGATGGTTTCCCGCCCAAAACGCGTTTTTCTTTGTTTTTAAAGGAGATCCAAATACGAATTTTCACATCTGTAATAACTTTAGTTTTTATTAGATGTATGTATTCTCATACAATTAAGCCAATTAATTTTTCAATTCTTTCACCCCCCCCCCCCCGCTTCATTGGATTTTTAGAGAATACGTATATTTTTACTTTTAAAGCAGATTGAAAATATCAAATTTCACGTCTGTAAAATCTGCATTTTTGATATATCAGTAGCCTAATTAAAAGAATTCAACACCATTTTCAGTCACTTTTACCCCCCCCCCTCCGCCCAGGTGATATTTCCGAAAACTAAAAATACCCGTTTCTTTATGTTTAATAGAGATAAAAAATACCATTTTTCACTTCTGCAACATGTTAAGTTTTATAGATATACTGTAAAAATTCTCATTTCAAAATTTCACCCCTTTTGAGTTCCCCTTAAGTGGAGTTTCCAAAAACAAATCACCTATGTTTCTTTACATTTACAGGAGATTCCAAACACCCACTTTTTACGTCTGTAACATTTTACGATTCCAAGATATTCTGTAGATATAGTCTTTCAAAAAATTCATCCCAATTTGTCACTCCTGTTTAACCGCCATTAATTGGATTTTCCAAAAACTAAAAAAAACTTGTTTATTTTTAAAGGAGATCCCATATACAAATTTTCAGTTCTGTAATACCTTTCGTTTCTGAGATATATGTATCCTCATTAAAGGCATTCAACCCATTTTTTCCCCCCTTTTACACCCCTCCTATTGGGATTTACAGGAAACAAAAAACATATGTGTTCCTTTATTTTTTGAGGAGATTCTAACTACCAATTTTTACATCTGTACATTTTAAAGTTTTAAGATGTAGACACACTCATTTTAAAAAATTCACCCCCCCCCCTTTTCACCCCCAGTATTTGGATTTTCCAAAAACGAAAAAATACGTGTTTCCTTACTTTTAAAGTAGATCCCAAATACCAATTTTCAAGTCTGTAATATCTTCAGGTTCTGAAATATAAGTAGACACATGAAAAGCATTCGACCCCTTCTTCAACCTTTTCTTCCCTTCTTATTAGGATTTTCCGAAAACAAAATATAAGTGTTTCTTTATTTTTAAAGGAGATTCTAAATACTAATTTTCACAACTATAACCTTTAAAAGTTTTGAGATATAGATACACTCATTTTAAAATATTACCCCCTTTTCACCCCCCCTTAATTGGATTTTCCAGAAACAAAAAATACGTGTTTCTTTATTTTTAAAGGAGATCCCAAACACCGATTTTCAGGTCTGTAATATCTTCAGTTTCTGAGATATAAGTAGCCTCATTAAAGGCATTCAACCCTTTTTCCACCCCTTTTCACCCTCCTATTGCGATTTTTCGAAAACAAAAAAATACGTGTTTCTTTATTTATAATGAAGATTCTAAATACCAATTTTTACATCTGCAAACTTTAAAAGTTTGGAGATATGGATTCACTCATCTTAAAAATTCACCCCCTTTTCACCCTCCCATTAATTGGATTTTCCAAAAACAAAAAAATAGGTGTTTCTTTATTTTCTAAAGAGATCAAAAGTACCAATTTTCAGGTCTGTAATATCTTCAGTTTCTGAGATATAAGTACCGGTATCCTGATTGAAGGCATTCAACCCATTTTTCCCAATTTTCACCCTTTTTCACCCCTCCTATTGGGGTTTTCAGAAAACAAAAAAATACGCGTATCCTTATTTTAAAAGAAGATTCTAAATACCAATTTTTACATCTGTAAACTTTTAAAGTTTTGAGATATAGATACACTCTTTTTAAAATTTCACCCCCCTTTTCACCCCCTTAGCGACGGAATATCCAAAAATCCTCTCTTAGCGAGCACCTACATCTTAATATGAATATATCCCCAAAATTTCATTTCTTTATGTCCAGTAGTTTTGGCTCGGCGATGATGAATCAGTCAGTCAGTCAGGACAAGTTATTTTATATATATAGATTTCCCTTGATAAAATATTCAAACCCCTACCCCTCGTCCTATAAATGAAATTTGCCCCAATTTTTCGTATTCAATTCCTACTTTATATTCATATTATGACCTTTCCTTCTTTTTATTTTTTTCTACCCTCCAGGGTCGGTTTTTCCCTCGGACTCAGTGAGGGATCCCACCTCTACCGCCTCAAGGGCAGTGTCCTGGAGCTTCAGACTCTGGGTCGGAGATACAACTGGGGAGGATGACCAGTACGTCGCCCAGGCGGCCTCACCTGCTATGCTGATGAGGGGCCTTGCGGGAGGATGGGAAGATTGGAAGAGGTAGACAAGGAAGAGGGAAGGAAGCGGCCGTGGCCTTAAGTTAGGTACCATCCCGGCATTTGCCTGGAGGAGAAGTGGGAAACCACGGACAACCACTTCCAGTATGGCTGAGGTGGGAATCGAACCCGCGTCTACTCAGTTGACCTCTCGAGGCTGAGTGGACCCCGTTCCAGCCCTCGTATCACTTTTTCTAATTTCGTAGCAGAGCCGGGAATCGAAAACGGACCTCCGGGGGTGGCAGCTAATCACACTAACCACTACACCACAGAGGCGGCACTAAAAAACTCCACTCGAGCTTATTCTTGTACTAATGTCATTTCTCGCCATCTCTCCACTGACAGCTCAGAACGTACCGTTTAGTCGAGCAGCTCGTCTCCTTACCCCCAAAATCTTTCCCGCTCAAAGTTCGCAACATTTTCGTAACACTACACCTTTGTCGGAAACCACCCAGAACAAATCATGTTGCTCTCCTTTGGATCTTTACCAGAGACTTGTATGCCCTCTCCTTTACATCGTTACTACGATCCCTAAATGCCCTCAATGACCATGTGAAGAGGTCTGTAACCTTTATCTACAACTTCGTTAATGTGATTACCTGAATAAAGATAATTCTTCATGTTAACACCTAGGTACTTACAGTGTTCCCATCAGATACTATCACCCCATCAACACAGTAATTAAAGCTGAGAGGACTTTGCCTCTTTATGACATGTACAACCTGACATTTCATCCAGTTTACCATCATACCGTTGTTCGCTGTCCATCTCACAACCTTGTCTAGGTCTTTTTGTGGTCCCTCACAATCCTGTAACTTCTTCTTCTTCTTTTTTTTCTTCACGGGGCCTCTGAACATTAGTTCCTAATTAGCGTCGACCTCTAAGATCTTTTGCTACCATATTTTTCCTTCATTTCCACCTAGATATACCTGCTCCCTTCACAAAGCTGCAGGTTGTTCTTATTGGGTCTTCTTGGATTTTATTCTCTCTCTTCACGTGGTAGTCCTAGAGTGGAGAGTCTGTTTCTACCCAGTACCTCTCATTCGAAAAGTATGTGTTTAGCTGATTCCTCTGCTTCATTGCATTTCCTACATAGTAGTTGTCTCTTATTACTCCAATTCTGTGTAGGTGTTTTTTCGGATGGCAGTGTCCTGTCAACAGTCCTACTACCCATTTTATATTTTCTCTGCTGAGTTTCAACAGTTCTTTAGTATGCTTCTTGTTGTAAATTATTTACTACTCTTTATAACATAACATCAGCCCCAAATAGCCTTATATCTCATTCTAGTACTTTAATTCTTTTTTCTGTTTTCGTTAATGAAATGGTGTATGGCTTTTACTGCCGGGACTGTCCGAAGACATGTTCGGCTCGCCAGGTACAAGTATTTTGATTTGGCTCCCGTAGGCGACCCGCGTGTCGTGATGAGAATGCCATGATGATGAAGACAACACACATACACAGCCCCCGTGCCAGCGAAATTAACCAACGATGGTTAAAATTCCCGACCCTGACGGCAATCGAACCCCTATGACCAAAGGCCAGCATTGGATCCGAACGTTTTTTCAGTAATAACTACTACCACCTCTTTTCAGTTTCGACTCAGTTAGGTTCTTCAGTCTGCCGAAATTAAGTTTGGCCGGGCCGAGTGACTCAGACGGTTGATACGCTGGTCTTCTGACCCCAACATGGCAGGTTCGATACTCGCTCAGTTCGCTGGTATTTGAAAGTGCTCAAATACGTCAGTCTCGTGTCGGTAAATTTACTGGCACGTAAAAGAACTCCTGCGGGACTAAATTCTGCCACCTCGGTGTCTCCGAAAACCATAAAAGTAGTTAGTGGGACGTAAAGATAATAACATTAACATTATTATTAACTAAGATTGTTATTCGTCGCCATAAGACCTATCTGTGTCGGTGCGACGTAAAGCCCCTAGCAAAACAAAACAAAAAAAACTAAGATTGAAGGCTGAATGGTCAGCATTTATTTATTTATTTATTTATTTATTTATTTATTTATTTATTTATTTATTTATTTATTTATTTATTTATTTATTTATTTTGGAAACCAAAACAGCGAGAAGCCAGATTACAGAGTTCCTCATTAATAATAATAATAATAATAATAATAATAATAATAATAATAATAATAATAATAATAATAATAATAATAATTGCGTGTGGCCACCGGAGAGATTCCATCCCAGAAATAGAACCTTTGTAGAACATTGTAATTATAGATATAATTTATTTCTTCAGCACCGTATACTAGAAATGATTTCTTAAGTAGCTGTAGGTGTTTTTTTTGTTGTTATAGAATTTGCTTTACGTCGCACCGGCACAGATACTGTAGGTCTTACGACGAGTAACTGTAGGTAGGATTCAATTCTCAGCAGCATATTATTCTCAGCTATTGTTCCAAGTCTCTGAGAGTGGAGTAATTTTCAAAAGAGTCAGCAGTGGATTTAGAATTCGTTTTGTTTTGGAAAATCCCTATAGGTTGTTGATAAAGAGCTATTGATTCACATGTCGGTTCGGGTGTGAATACAAGGCAAGCTGAGCGGGCAGTAAACAGCCTAGCTGCCGTTAAAATGTAGACCACACAGCAGCACGCAGTTTGATACTGGTTGTTATGCAGCAGTACGTAGTTTAGAATGTAAACAGTGTGTGTGCGTGTGTGTCAGCTTGCATGCACCTGTTGGTGCCCTACTTGGCACGGAACAGAGTTCACCAGCAAAATACCTTTTTCCTCACCCCCATGTAAAAATGAAAAAAAATAATACTGTAAACCTTTGCTAATAAATTATATCTTGCCGATCTTTCAGCTTTGGGGTAGTCAGCCTCTCCCTTATCTGGAGGCCTCAGGTTCGATTTCCGGAGTGAGTGGCTTAGACGGTTGAGGCGCTGACCTTCTGACCCTAACTTGGCTCAGTCCGGTGGTATTTGAAGGTGCTGAAATACGTTAACCTCGTGTGGGTAGATTTATTGGCATGTAAAAGAACTCCTGCGAGACTCAATTTCGGCACCTCAGCGTCTTCTAAAACTGTAAAAGTACTGTAGTTAGTGGGATGTAGAATACCATTTACATTATTTTTTTTTTAATTTATTTATTTATTTACTGCGCACTACAGGATTTCTAATCCCAATTACAGTGGCAAATGTTTACACTTTTTTGTTTCAGTCAGTCTAATATCATAATATCTCAAACTATTCTAATAATATATTTACGTTGAGAAATAAATAATATTACATATCTAATCCTTGCAAGAAACAAGTATATAAAAACATATTTTCATATCTAAACTAGTCTAATAACCTAATACCTAAACTATTCTAATATTATATTTACAACACTTATAATTACATTTGTGGGATAGGGCTTAATGTAGAATGTTTATAATACATTTTTTGGTTCAGCATTACAGAGTTTTCACGGAGATGGTGAATTGTAGTAAAAACAGGCCTAGAGGTACACAGAAGTCTAAAGAATTATTTTTCTGAACTGCACTGTTATAGACATTGCATAGCCTGTAGAGTGGGGAATTTTTGTGAGCGGTTGTTCTGACTTTTTTATTACGAAAAGTTACATTTGTCCTCGCATTAAAGCGGAACACGTGGAAGTTCAAGAGGCATAAAAAGTCAGGGTTGTCAATAATAGAGTTAACAGTTTTGTACAGAAACTTCATGTCATCCTTTTGTCTCCTCAGTTCCAAGCTTTCTATTTCAAAATTTAGGAGAAGTTCGTTGTATGCTATGCGTGGATAATTACCGGTTTTTTTGAAATGTAAGTATTTTAAATATCTCTTTTGGATTTTTTCGATCTGTGCAATATATATTTTGTTTGCTGGATTCCATATAACGCTTGCTTATTCTACTTTGGGCCTGACGAGAGAGCTGTAGAGGTGTATACAGGTTTTTAGGAGTTTAAAGGGTTTGACATTCCTCATCACAAATCCTAATGTCCTGTATGACTCAGCAACTACCTTCTGTATTATTATTCAGGTTCGATTGCTAGCCAGGTTAGGGATATTTTACAAGCACCCGAGGGGCTGTTTCGAAGTCCTTATGCTTACTGTTCTTATCTAAGCTACCAAATAATAATAATAATAATAATAATAATAATAATAATAATAATAATAATAATAATAATAATAATAATAATAATAATAATAATGCCACTAGCAAGTTGCTGCGCGGCTTGAGTCACGTAGTGATCAGCTTGGATTGGGGAGATAGTGGGTTCGAACCCCGCTGTCAACAGCATATCAATGCTATAGTTAAGAAAATTGTATATTTGTATTTAATAGTGTTCGGCCCTGTCTGATCTTATACTATACCTACATTACACAGGAAAACAGAAGAAATTGTCTGTCGCATAAGATTTTTCAACTATTTCTATTTATTTTGGAATCGATCCCTTACACTGTACGTGACGAAGAATTGGTCAGGAAGATGGAGAAAAGGGACATAACAGCATGGATGTCTTTTGTAGCAGTTATTAAGAACTTCTAGGTAATAAGCACGCAGAAAACTATGTACTTCTGGTTCAAAGGACGATAAAGACATTTTGCGACGTTGGATGCAACATGCAACACTTCCTGAATAGCCATCTTTATTAATTTCAAACCTTCGGGATGTTAGCGATGAGCATGGCGAACGCTTCCATCAAGACATGGAGGGAATGGAAGAGCGTTATCAACGGCGATGGGACAGACTACTGCTACAGCATCAAATGAGACTGTCCCGATCAAGTCCATAAATGTAAGAGCTACAAGCGCAAATTCTTGCATGACTGTCTTTGCATGCCCTCTATGCCACGTTGCTTTGTATTGTCAGTGTATGATAACATATACAACCAAGTATCTAATAGACTATTTACAATACCTTTGTAAGTAAATTCTAGTGGAAATTGAGTATACATTTAGTACGTGGAATGGAAATTGCCTGTTACAGGATTTTACTTCACCTCTCTTTCAGCTGTTACGGCATTGTCGTGTGAAATGGTGAATTATCCTCGTCGCGTACGGGGTTCAATAGAGAATATTTTAACTCCACACGACGTGGCTCCAACAGCTGTGCACACACACACAGCCCGCCCAGTCTCTCTCACTCGCGACCTGTATTGATGTAGTGGGGAAGGTCGAAGGTGGGAGTTTCTGGGTACAAAGACTTCCTTGAAAATGTTACCTCTCCTTGTAGTTCGTATTTGTGAGCAATACGCGTTCATGTTCAATGCCTGAGTTGTGCAAGTAAGAAAAAAACATATTTTTACGTAATACATAGATTTTCACGAAACTTTGTGGGAGTGTCACCTACATAAAAGGGGAGATATCACGAACATTTCTTTCATATACAATTCATAGTTTTCCAAAATAAATGTTTTCTTTTGAATTTTTTAATTCCATTTTCATGAAATTTAATTAACATGTTAAGCTAGATAATACTTTTTAAAAGCACTACGTATCGATTTCTCTGTACATAATTTATATAAGGAGATACATCGTACTAAACTTTGTGTAATTTTTATGTTCTAAAATGCTGGACTTAAAAGTCCCTACGAAACAAACCAAACAAACCCCGTGGCATTACAGCACTTGAAGGGCCTTGGCCTACCAAGCGATCGCTGCTCAGCTCGAAGGCCTGCAGATTACGAGGTGTCGTGTGGTCAGCACGACGAATCCCTTCGGCCGTTATTCTTGGCTTTCTAGACCGGTTAAGAGGCAGGATTTCTACCTGGAGCTGAGGGCTGGTTCGAGCTCCACTCAGCCTGCGTGATTAGAACTGAGGAACTATCTGACGGTGAGATAGCGTCTTTCTAATTCCTTTATCCATGTTCTAAGTAAGAAAATTTATTTTCTTAACAAAGGACCTCCTTGCTATTGCCAGTCTGCATTTCATGCCCTCCGTACTTTTTCCATCAATAGTTATTCTACTGCCCAAGTAACAATATTCATCTACTTCCTGTTTTTCATTTCTTGATAACGGTCTCAGTCCCGCAATGGACTGCAGAATAAGATTGGACCAAGGAGCGGTGCGTGAGGATGACAGTTTTTAAGAACTGCAGAAGTCACTTCTTCTTTCAGTAAATCTGTCCTTAGACAGGTATCAACTGGATGTCCTCCATTTCTATCTGTCATGAGCATATTCCTTCATTTGCTTGTAACATCTTCCTCTCTTCATATCTGTCAGCATTCCAAACTTGCTTCTTCCTCTCCCTCTTTTCCCTTCAACTTTCCCCTCCATGATTCTCTGTAGTAGACAATTTCTACATAATATGCGACCAATTCGAGATGTTTTCCCCATTATCCAGTATTCGGGAGATAGTAGGTTCGAACCCCACTGTCGGCAGCCCTGAAAATGGTTTTCCGTGGTTTCCCATTTTCACACCAGGCAAATGCTGGAGCTGTACCTTAATTAAGGCCACGGCCGCTTCCTTCCCACTCCTAGCCCTTTCCCGTCCCATCGTCGCCATAAGACCTATCTGTGTCGGTGCGACGCAAAGCAAAAAAAATTCCTCTTCTGTATCATCATCATCATCATGAAGTTTCTCTCCTCTCCTACCCTACTCAGCGCCTCCTCATTTCTCACTCTATCGGTCCATTTCACTTTCTCCATTCTTCTCCATAACCACATTTCAAAACTTTCTAAATATTTTTGTTCTTTCTGCCTGACTTTCCATGTTTCTGAACTATAATACACCACACTCCACACAAAGCATTTTTCAAACCTCTTCCTAAGTTTGAATGGTATGCTTCTAGCTGTCAGCAAACCTTTCAGTCTCCGCAAATCCCTCTTTTCCATGGATATTCTGCGTCTCACTTCCTCTGTACAACTTCCATCAAGATTCCCAAATACTGGCATGATTGAACCTGTTCTAATAGTATTCCATGAATTGATAATTGTGTCACTACTCAAGTTAAATTTGAACAGGTAAAGAATGCTTGCTCCGGAATCTCCGATTTCCACTGCTTTGTGTCCCATGTGTCTCAGAAGTATGTGATATGCCTTGAAGCTGGAATATTTCATTCTTCGGCGCTTGTTTAAACTTCAGAAAATTAATTATCATTTGTAATGGACGAATTTCCTCTCACTTCTGTTGCTCTCGCAGGATCAATTCAGCATTTCTCCTGCTCAAGCAATGCAGTGACAGACGCCATGGCGTTGGTATTTACTGTGAGCTTTGAGGAGAGATGTTTCGCATTTAAAGGAAGGATTTCTCTTGGAAATTATCGTAATAAAATGAACATCAACGGATGAAGTTAGACAATTAGCTGAGAACAGGTTGTATCTCTGCAGATAATTACATATAACGAAACCTCTGGTTAGTGACGATTATAAGGAGTCTTGCTCATTACGGCTTATGTCTACATTTATCACATCGTCGCACCAAAGCTCAAAGTAGAAAGTTAGTTTGTCGTTAGAACATTCCATAGCTTCCGAGAAATTAACGAACATAACTCACTGAAGACGGAGAAGTCAGCCCAAGTGTTTCTTGTCTGATATTCAGTAACATCCTCGAGTGTCTTTTGATGGTACGAACAGTTTTATAATGCAGGTTACAAATGGTTCACTTTGGTAGAGATAGACAGTGAATGATTGAATACTTATCCTTCCCGGACGGTGACTTGGTCTTTGATATGCCGGTGTAGTCTTTTGAAGTGCTCTCGAAATTCATACCCAAAGTTGTGAAAACGAATCGTGGCGCAGTCGATTGGTATTGTTAAGTTTCTTCAAATTTGAGAGAACCATTTCAGTGAATTTTCTGATTCATAAAGGAATCCCATTTTAGAGCTAAATTCCGGCATTCCAGTGTCTCATAAAATCTATCGGAGTTGAAGAATATTAGGTACACATTGTTATTATTTTCTAAAGTTTGATTAGAGTATAATCGATAACAAGACAGAATATATTTACGTTACTGGCAAACCAAACCAAACCCTATGACGCAACAGCCCCGAAGGGCCATGGCCTACCAAGCGACCACTACTCAGCCTGAAAGCCTGCAGATTATGAGGTGTCATGTGGTCAGCACGACGAATCCTCTTGGCAGTTATTCTTGGCTTCCTAGACCGGGGCCTCCCTCTTATCGTCCGACAGCTCCTCAATTGTAATTACGTAGGCTGAGTGGACCTCGATCCAGCCCTCAAATCCAGGTAAAAATCCCTGACCTGGCTGGAAATCGAACCCGGAGCCTCCAGGCACACTACCTCTACACCGCGGGGTGGCACCTAACTGGCAAATGATGTGGTGTTATTGGAAGAAACACCAGACTTGAACTTTATGATATAAATTATAGAAAAATTTAACAGTCCAGAGAAAGATCCTCCAAAGATAATGGGTTCAAAAATCGTGCAAGACCTGGCGAGTTGGCCGTGCGGTTAGGGACGCACAGCTGTGAGCTTACATCCGGGAGATAGTGGGTTCGAACCCCACTGTCGGCAGCCCTGAAGATGGTTTACCGTGGTTTCCCATTTTCACACCACCTTAATTTATGCCACGGCCGCTTGCTTCCCATTCCTAGGCCTTTCCTATCCCATTGTCACCTTAAGACCTTTCTGTGTCTGTGCGACGTGAAGCAAATTGTAAAAAATAACAAAAAATATAAAAAATGTGGATGACCAGTATAGGTTACGAGGAAGGGGAGAATTATACCCGGAAAGCGAAAGATTGCTTGAGTTAGTGAAGAAATGGACTCAAATGTTATGGACATCTGTTTAAAATGGACGAGAAGAGGCTGTCAAAACAGATTTTTAAAACATTTTTAAGTTTCCGACAAATGGTTTATTGAGGTAAGAAAGGATCTTGAACAGACTGGATTAAATCGGGAAGACACGCTCTTGTTACTTCATATTTTGAAGCTACCGTGTACTTCAATTAAAGCCACTTTGCTATACAATCGTTGTAAAAAACCTGTCATGAGTTTATGTGAAGTTAAATCAGTAGAACCAGAAAACCGATCGCCACCACCACTGATCCTGTAATGATTTAGAGGGGAATCCCACAGGGCAGTATTGTTGTTGTTGTCGTTGTTGTTTGGGTCATCAGTCCGTAGACTGGTTTGATGCAGCTCTCCACGCTACCCTATTCTGTGCAAGTCGTTTCATTTCTACGTAATAACTACATTTCGCATTTGCTCCAATCTGCTTGTCATATTCTTACCCTGGTCTACCTCTACCGTTCTTACCACCTGCACTTCCCTCAAAATCCAACTGAACAAGACCTGAGTGTCTTAAGATGTGTCCTATCATTCTATCTTTCCTTCTGTCAAATTTATCCAAATCGATCTCCTCTCACCAATCCGATTCAGTATGTCTTCATTCGTGATTCGATCTATCCATCTCACCTTCAGCATTCTTCTGTAACACCACATTTCTAAAGCTTCTATTCTATTCCTTTCTGAGCTAGTATCGTCCATGTTTCACTTCAATACGATGCCACACTTCATACAAAAGTCTTCAAAACATCTTTCTAATTCCTATATCAATGTTTGAAGTGTGCAGATTTTTTTCTTAAGAAAGGTCTTCAATAAAATGAATTCATATTGCATTCCTAGAAGAAACAATATTAGAAAAGCACATTTGTGTTCTGAAAATTGCATTACACAAAAATAACGGGGAAAAGTGAATAAAAATATAAAATTACGACTTTAAAAAACAGAGAGGCGTACTATTTATAAAATAAATCAGGGGCTGAAATACGCAAAATAAAATTGACTCAGCTATTCCCAAATATGCCAAAACGTATTTGTCTCGAAATAATTATTTCATATATGAACCCAGCAAAGACATTTTGCCAAGCATCGGCTTCTAATGATGATATTCTAAGGTACATGTTTCTGTGGAAGAGTTTGCACCTGCATTTGGCCAAATGTCAGATTTAATTTGTATTATTACCTGAATATTTTGTTCTCTATATCCTGTAAATACTGATCTCATTTCGATAATAGAGATACCGGTGCGGTGCTGTGAAATATTCTCCTCTACTGGACTGTTCCATTTAGTTTCAGAATGAATTATTTTAACAACCTCTGCTCTTTGATCACAAAATAATAGCCTTCCATGTTCAAAAGCCTGTCAGTTGGGTGTTGACCACATGTAACTAGTGTTATTGCGTTCTGTATAACGGCCGCACCAGGATAAATCTGCGTCGGTAATAGATTTCTCGTAAATTGCAACGGTTTATTGATGGCGTAAAAGGAACAGGGTGTTCTCCCTGCCTCATATTAAATGTGTATTCACCTGTGATGTAAAGTGCTTCTTCAAAGCAGCAAATAATAAGAAAAAACTGATTGATAAAATCTATTTAATTAATGGGGTATGGCTTCCGGAGAGGCCTGATGCAGACCTTTTTCTAGTATAAGGCCTGTTAGGCGACCTGCATGTGTGTGAGAATGGGACCCTACCTAAGATGATTTCTAATCCAGAAAACATCACGAACACCTAGCCCCCGAGCCAGGCGAGTTAACTCGACCCGGCCGGGAATCTAACCCGGAACCCACTGTGCCAAAGGCCAGCGCGCTAACCATTTAGCCATGGAACCAAACCAAACCTCATGGCGCAACAGCCCCGAAGGACCGCCGCTCAGCCTGAAGGCCTGCAGATAACGAGGTGTTGTGTGGTCAGCACGACGAATCCTCTTGGCCGTTATTCTTGACTTTCTAAACCGGGGCCGCTATCTCGCCGTCAGATAGCTCCTCAGTTGTAATCACGTTGGCTGAGCGGACCTCGATCGAGACCTCAGACTCAGGTAAACATTTGATCTGGCCGGGAATGGAACCCGGAGCCTCCGGGTAAGAGGCAGGCACGCTACCCCCTACACGGCGGGGTCGGTCATTTAGCCATGGAACCGGACGATAACCCTTCTTGTTCTAAACATCCTGTTCTTTATTATTTTTATTGTAATATTGTCTGCCTCCATGGCTAAATGGTTAGCGTGCTTGCCATTGGTCCAGGGATTCCCGGGTTCGATTCCCGCCTGTGTTAACCTTCATTGGTTAATTCCTATAACTCGGGGCTGGATATTTGTGCCGTCTTTATCATTAGAAATCATCATACATAGACGCGCAGGTCGCCTATAAGGCGTCAACTTGAAAGACCTGCACCAGGCCTATTATTGAAAATCCACAGCCCGTTGAATGAAATAGGACAGGGAAAAACGGAGTGCGCGGAGAAAAACCTGTCCCGTCTCCGCTTTGTCCAGTACAAATCTCACATGGAATGACCGGGATTTGAACCACGGAACCCAGCGGTGAGAGGCCTACGCGCTACCGCCTGAGCCATGGAGGCTCCTAAGATGATTATTATTATTATTATTATTAGTATTGTACAAGGACCCACGATCTAAGGGTAACTGTCATACTTCTTATCTGGAAGCCCCGGCTTCGATTCCTGGCCGGGATAGGAATCCTATTTGGATCTGAGGACTAGCTCGAGGTCCATCCAGCCTATACGTGAGAACGGTTGAGCAGCTAACTGACAGTGAGATATCGAGCACAGTCTAGAAAAGCAAGAATAACGGCCAAGAGGACTCGTCGTGCTGACCATGCATCACCTCGTAATCTGCCGACCTTCGGGCTGAGCAGTAGTCGCTTTTTACGCCAACGGTAGCAGGAGATACAGAAGTCAAGAGCTGAGAGTAAAATTAGGAGAACTGTAGAAGAATTCATGAATATGTACCGAGCTCGATAGCTGTAGTCGCTTAAGTGCGGCCAGTATCCAGTAATCGGGAGATAGTGGGTTCGAGCCCCACTGTCGGCTGCCCTGAAGATGGTTTTCCGTGGTTTTCCATTTTCACACAAGGCAAATGCCGGGGCTGTACCTTAATTAAGGCCACGGCCACTTCCTTCCAATTCTTAGGCCTTTCCTATCCCATCGCCGCCATATGACCTATCTGTGTCGGTGCGACGTAAAGCAACTTGTAGTAAAAGAACATTTTATGAAACCTCTTCTGAACCTAATTTATAGGTTCGGTGACCCAGGGAGTCTTTCAGATTCACGCCCTTTGCAGCCCTAGCGTTTCTTTTGCTGATAGGCCTAACCTCATTTCTTCCTTTGTGATTGTGAGAGGGGATGGTTGCCTAGTTATATTTCCCATTAAAATAATAATCACCACTACCATTTCTCATGCTGTTGAGTAAAGAAAAACACACACACACTCACATTGTATTTCAATTTAGCATTCTGTCGGAATTCTGCAGATTATATTTAACGTGATGGAGCTGTTTCAAGGTATAATTTCCTGCGCTATCTAGCCACGGTCCCGAACAAACGGAAGCTTTTTAGTTGGTCTGCACTGAAATTCGTTCGCTCAGTTCCCTTAGGCTGGTAATATTAATAAATGATTTAGTGAGCTCCACACACGGTAAAGGTACCATGTACTGCTGCTTCAAAACAAAGGTAGGCTATAGACTAAACTTGAATGAAGTTTCAGACAAGGCTAAGCCTCCCCGTTACCAGCTTTTTTTTTTTTTTGTAAATAACGATATGGTTATGGGTTTGAACTGATCTCAGAGCGCGCTGCGTCTATGTTAGTAATTTAACAACAGCATTTCAGGCAAAGTTTGGATAGAGCCAGGCTGTCCAATTTGCAATAATTTCTATTACAGAAAGGATAGCATTGATAAAGTCTCTGAGAGCGGGGGGCAATCTTCAATGTGCGTTTTAATGCTCATGTACTTGGATACGAGTTTGTCCGCCGTGATGATGGGCGGTTTGTTATCTTCTTTTATTTCTGCGCCTCACAGGTGAATGGGTTCAGTGTGATGATTGTATGTTTAATCTTATGTTGGGCAGTGTGATGATGATGATGGCGATGACGTGTGGCTACCGGAGACGCCTGGTGCAGGTCTTTCTAATTGACACCTTATAGGCGACCTGCGCGTTTGTGACGATAGATCCCTATCTGTTATGAATTCTAATGTCGAGGAATCACACACACCCAGTCCTCGAGCCATCGGAATTAACGAATGAAGGTTACAACCCCTGACTCTGTCGGAAATCGAACCTGGGACCTCTTGAGCAAAGGCATGTACGCGTAGCTATGGAATAGACGGTCCTTGATTGACGTTGTTCTATTGGAGCACTTTGTAACTTCGTATCTTTCACATTCCTTCTCACACAAAAACGGTTTCGAACGTTGGATACCATACAACGCAAGCATATTCCAAGGGCATTAGAGAGTGCAATGATGGATTTAAAAATGCTGTTTGTTCGGGGCGTCGACCTATAGAGATCTCTTGCACCATGTGATATGAACCTGCGTGTAATTGGAATGGAGGAAGTGTAGACTGTTGAATGTGAGGAAAGAAACGTTAAGGATGACACAAAGACCCAGTCCCCAGTCCAGGGATATTAATAATTTACAATTGAAAACCTCTGACCCAGCCGGGAATCGAACCCGGGGCCGCCAGGTGGCAGGCAGACGCGTTGCCCCCTACACCGCCGGATGATGGAATTAGTCTTCCTGAATAGTTACGTTTTGTATGATAAATCCCAATGCCCAGCAGTCATCTCCTGTCACCTTGTTTACACGAGCTGTGAAAGTAAGACCCTTGTCAAGCCGGGCGCCAAGTTCTTAGATCCTTAATGAAAAAATGTAGGTGTGTCAGTTATAGAATGCTGCTAAAACGAAATACACTGAAATATGTTTGAATTGTTTTCCTTTTTCTTTCATTGAACGTGAATAGTAGTATTATATCATGAACTTAATATTGCTGCATAGTTATTTAAAAACATTCACGAGCGCGAAGAAGACTCTGTTTTTTTTAAACTTTTGTTTTATGTATCAATTTACGAGACTACACCACTTAGCGGATATTGGTTCTTTATTACATTGCTCCTGTTATTAAGTTGAATGGCGCATTTCTCATTAACGGAGATTAATGAGGTGCAAAATTCCGTTAGCGCTTTTTTCCTGCAGTAATGGATATAACAGAGTAATTATAGATGAGCGATGCTTGTTATTTAAAAATTGTAGTCCGTATGTGGAGCGAGTGAGTTCATTTCCCTCTTAACAGTAAAGTGCGGAAAGTATTTCCTAGGTTGTGTGGGAGGTGTCGATCGCTGCGATACGAGTTACAATTCCTGAACAAATCTAAATCAGTCACTACAACATGCACTTGAATAAGAATGGCATACGTGGCAGGTTTGATAGACAACTCTCCTGCAACTTGTACAACTCAGTGAAGAGAGATTTTCTTTTATAATGAGGCTAAAGATCTGTATCGATAAAACCTCATCGACAACAGTTATTTACGGAGGAGTATCAGACTCTGCATATCCTTCAGTATAAAAATTCACACAAAAAGTATTTGTGGAGTCAAAACGAACGAAACAAAATGAGTAAAATTACAACATGTCTTCTTCTTCTTTATCTGTTTACCCTCGAGGGTCGGTTTTTCCCTCGGACTAAGCGAGGGATCCCACTTCTACCGCCTCAAGGACAGTGTCCTGGAGCTTCAGACTCTGGGTCGGGGATACAACTGGGTGGCTTCACCTGCTGTGCTGAACAGGGGCCTTGTGGGGGGATGGGAAGTTTGGAAGGGATAGACAAGGAAGAGGGAAAGAAGCGGTCGTGGCCTTAAGTTAGGTACCATCCCGGCATTTGCCTGGGTGAGGAGTGGGAAACCACGGAAAACCACTCCCAGGATGGCTGAGGAGGGAATCGAACCCCCCTCTACTCAGTTGACCTCCCGAGGCTGAGTGGACCCCGTTCCAGCCCTCGTGCCAGTTTTCAAATTTCGTGGCAGAGCCGGGAATCGAACCCGGGCCTGGCTGCTATCACACTAACCACTACACCACAGAGGCGGACAAAATCACAACATATATGCTACATTAAAGTTCAGGTTTAAAAAAAAAGTGCTTTATGTCGCACCGATACAGATAGGTCTTATGGTTACAATCGGATAGGAGTGGAAAGGAAGCGGCATTTGCCTGCTGTGAAAATGGGAAACAACGGAAAATCATCTTCAGGGCTGCCGACCCACTATCTCCCGAATGTAAGTTAATAGCTACGTGACCCCAGCCGCGCAGTCATTCGCTTGATGGTTATAGTATTCAAATGAACTCGTGTCCTCATCCCGAGGTGGAGCAGGCACACCCCCAATGGAGGTGAGCTGCATGTACCATTTCAACCAAATACCAACATTCCTGCCGTTCTTAAATTTCTGGCAGTACCGGGAATCGAACCCGGGCCCCCGAGGACGGCAGCTAGTAACCGTTTCGCTACGGAGACGGACAGTGTTCAAATTTAGGGCTAGCTTCCGGGACAGGCCTGCACGAGACCAATCACTACAACACTCGCTAATTTCAATATAAACAAGCCACTGCAACACGCACTAGGATTTCAGCTTTAACATGCAGCAACTTTTAATAAAATCATTTCTATGGTGGATAATTGTTACTTGTATACTATTTTTGAAGGTGTGTTACATGGACCGATTTGTTATACGAACACTGCAAGTGGCATTTAACTCGAAGAACCTCTGCATGCAGCTTCGAAACTCTTTCAGCACGACAAATTATTTGTTTTATCCTTCGAAGCAGTGCTCGCGGCCTTGATTCCTGAATCTTGATTTCTTTTTTTCATTGTATTTCCTTCAGCAACCTTCCGGACGGAAGGATGTGAATTGTAAAAATGATCTTTGTAATGCCTTGGGACCGTGTGTTGTCGACATGATTATTTTATTGAGACACGCTGCCTGCTTTGAAGGCGGCAAAGGGGCACTTTGATATTCTCTCATCAACAATATCGTTCTTTATCACGTGTTCAGAAAATTGTAAAGCTTCTTCTGAGGGTGTTTCACTTACAGGATCAACACATTCTTCGATTACATCGACAAGCGAAATATGCGACAACCCCAAATAGCTTTCCTGTTTAAACCAAGCAGTCACTGCTTGGCAGACTGAATGACTTTGATCACTGCTGGCTTGCCGTCGAGTTTTGTCGATACCGGCATATTGTATCGATAGTGAGGTGCCGTGTTGTGCCGATGTGTTAACGTTTTGTGGGATGTGTTATGGTGATAAACACCAGTTCTGCGATGCCTAACTAAACAGAATTTGGAAATACAGGAAAATAACAAAGAACATTAAACTGAAGTCGGTTAGTGTTTTGAAATTTCCGATTGTCACATACTCCCCTGAGACAATGACTCAAGACAATTGACATGAAGAGGATAGAAACATTAGAGAAATAGGTGTACCGCCATGTCTTACGAATGTCTTGGTCAGAATATCACACCAACTCATCGGTTCTTGGAAGGATAAAATTCAAGGTTTGGCCAGTTAAAATATTAGCTGATCTGTTTGTAGAAAAATAGGAAAGGACCAAAAACTGAGCCTTGTGGGTCTCCAGGTTGAATATCGTCGTTGCGCCCGCGAAATCCCCCTGTGTGATAATGATGTGGGAGAAATACTCACCCGCTGCACATATTGGATAACCGTGAGAATTCTTTGAAATTACTCACATAATACTGAACCTTCGATGACAGAACCTTACCGGGCGAAGCTCTAAGCCGATGTATTTTATATAGTGGTTTTCTCAAGCGCAACCGCGATATGAAATTCGGTCGATTGAACTTCTTCTATTGCTTTCTTTCGGTTACACACTCCTCAGATAACAAACTACTGTAGAATGTAAAGCTGGTATCCTTAACACCACGCCAGTTCAATATGGAAGAAATGGGAGACATAATCAAAGGCTTTCCAATGTGACCTCAATTTTTTTTTCTAAAGCTAAAATTACATATTGTAGAAAAAATTCTAAGGATTCAACAATCGATTTATCTTTATGATATTCAAATTGGCAGCAGCATTAAAGGCTATTATTGATTCTGAATAAACTATTACTTTGTGTGCCATTAAATACTGAGGAAGTTTAGCAAATATGGGAATAATTGAAAGTGCTCGACAATTTCTGGTTCTAATTTCATTACTTCCAACGTTGGCTGCATTTATAAGTGTGATAATGACTAGTAGGCTTTGCTTTGAGTTCACAATGTTTATCCGATTTACTCTAAAACAACACGTATTCTCCACTGTTGTATTTATAACACAGATACAATATGTGGTCAGGAATGTGAATTTCATCAAGTTATTTTGGGCAGAAACACCTCAAAACAGGGAAGGTAATCCAATAATGTAATTTATAATTCCTTCGTTTATATTGTCATTCTGGGTTATAAACACGAAGCAAATTCAGTCATGATTATATCAGGTAGAAGTACAGATTTCGTCAATGTTAGAGTTTGCCTCATTTTATTGATATTCTGTAACATTTCGTTAACATGCAGACCTGGCTTGAGGAACGCTATTTTATACATATTCATCAATTTCTTCAAACTAGCTAGGCAGATAAAAAAAATAGTGTATAATTGAATGACGTTCTTTGTAACTGAAATATAATTTAGACGAACTCGTCTCCCAAACAGACACACAAACAAGCACACATCGTGGAGCGTGTTTCAGTTATACAGAATCCTAATCACGCAAAAGCGGAAGCCAGGTATAACATGTTAATCTGGTTTAATTGCATTTTCTCTAGTGATTGTATTTTTTTTCACAAAAAAGAAACTTAATTAATGAGAACAAATAAAGCCCTCTGTATCAATGCCAACATTCATTGTTTTTACCGGTTTTTTTTTTCGAAAACAGTCATTAGTATTTGCGTTTCTCGTTGACATAGCTAGGCAGTAACCATTTCCCGAAAGCCACAGCAGGGCAAACAAATGAGGTGCAATGATCGTGATGTGACGTCATCAGTGTTACGTAAAAGTTGATTGGTTTTGATTTTCGTGCGGCATGAACTGCGCCATATGTTACCTCATGCTCCCACATGTCACAGTGTGTCAGCTGGCATCGTTTTGCGAGTAAAATGTTACCAACTATTAGATCGTTTCAAAATAGAATTCATTGATAGATAACTCTGTTGGCGAGCACCAAAATGGCTGACTGTTGATCGAGTCTGAGGTTTCATGTTGTGATACCGGGCAGTTTGTTTGGATTAACCATTTATTGACCGAATTGGTGGAAAATAGGGACGCTTACTACAATAAAAATGTTGTATTTGCGTGATAGAATTAACATTTAGAAAAGGCTGTTGATGTATCCACGTTTTTATAATATCCTGATTATTTTTAGTCGATTTATGACACAGATTGACTGAAGGGGTCACAGCTGCTCAAGTTTACGGGTTCGAATCGAGACACCGTCCGAGACCTGTAGTCTCACATTAACGGACGCATTTTCAGGCCAAAAAGAAACAAATTTACGACGCCCTCAAAAACCTCTAGAATCTGCCGGGAGCTTAAATAAGTCTGTTCGTCTTGTTATTTTCTCTAATATTATTAGTCCCGATGGCACGCGGGTCGCTGATGCGCAACATTCATTTCTGTTGAATACTAGGTCTTCCTCCAACTCCAGATTGTTTGAGATCCGCTATGACAGAGTCCTTCCATCTCCTACGGGGACTCTCTCTTCTTCTGTTCCCGGGAGGAAGCATATCAAATAAAATAAATAAATAAATAATAATAATAATAATAATAATAATAATAATACGCATTAGACACCCTCATTCTCGAACACAAAACACTAAAAGGACAATTAGAATTGAAAAACGTAAAATAATGAGGAAAATCCTAGGATCGCAAATCAAAGATAGAGTACATTTTCCAAAAAAAAACAAAAACCGGAAATACCAAGCATAAAAGAATCTCCAAAATTAAAGACACAATGCGTATATGAATAATACAATTAATGGGTCACTACGATAAAAATGTTGTATTTGTGTAATTGAATTACCCAGACTGATTCGCAGAATTTACACATTCTAAAAGAATAAAACCACTAGACCAAATTAGTACAAACAGACTGAAGGAATTAGGATCACCAAATCTACTGAACCGAAATGAAATCAGAAAATTCACACTCACACGAGGTTTCGTGGATGATTAGAGAAGGACTAACAGACATATACCGTCCCTGCAACGAAAAGACACCCATTCACTACGTATGAAGGAATACTAGGCTAAAAAATATATATATATATATATATATATATATATATATATACACAAGTTGCTTTTACGTCGCACCGACACAGATGGGTGTTATGGCGACGATGGGAAAAGAAATAGCTAGGAGAGGGAAGGGAGCGGCTGTGCCCTTATGTAAGGTACAGCCCCAGCATTTGCCTGGTGTGAAAATGGGGAACCACGTAAAACTATCTTCAGGGATGCTGACAGTGGATTTCTAACCCACTATCTCCCGAATACTGGATACTGGCCGCACTTCAGCGACTGCAGCTATCGGGTTCGGCGAGCTAAAATAAAAAAAAACTAACAAATTTTAATTCTGCGTGGTCCTAGGTGACTCATTCGCGACGAAGGAATAATAATAATAATAATAATAATAATAATAATAATAATAATAATAATAATAATAATAATAATAATAATTTTTGTGGACTTGCATGGCCACAACTACTACTGCTACTGCTACAAAATGTTTTCATTCAGTACCTTTAAGAGCACCGTGGGTCACTTAGAAGTTTACGTCTTGCGTCAGGCCGAGTATATTTGGAGCGGCAAAGGTGAAGTATGAAGAGGGCGAGGGGGTTGGCGGCCGTGTCCTGTAGTAGGAACTGTTCTAGCATTAGGCTCCAGTGGCTCTTAACTTAGGAGCGTGGGTTAGCGGTCTGTCTTATCCGACCTCCATTGGTCAACTCTTGTTGTTTTCTGACCTTAATGGTATTAGGTTTCTTTGTCTTTGTCTTCCTTTGGCCGATTCCTTCAATTTTCAAAATGTCCGAACTCATTTTTTTTTCTCTCGCTGATTAGTGTTAATAGAGGATAGTTGCTCAGTTTAACTTCCTCTTAAAGCAATAATCACCACTACCACCACCAGTCCCGGCATTCCCCTTAGCACAGGAGAACGGAAAAACTCGAGAAACCATTCTCAGGACAGCCGACGCTGGGAACTAGCTCCTCTCCGTCTCGCGAATGCAGAGCTGTCTAGCCACGGTCCAACCGCGGCCACCGGTACTGTCGAAGCAGATTCTCCATCCGCCGACCGTACACAGCGGTTATCACTAGGCCTACTATGTTCACCACGTCGACTTACTTACACTCATCCACGTTTCATCCGTAAATTCTAGATAAGTACAGGCGTTTTTTCATTATTTTAATACTTGTAAATTCATTATTTGTCTATACTTGTTCATAATATCGCCTAACTCTCTATCATTGATAATTTTACGCAACGTAAGCAATGCTGCACACATATATACGCATGTTTTAAGCGATTTGATAGAATCTGAGGATGTTCTTGTAGAACGAAACATGTCATTCTTTGCATAGTAGAGTATATTTTTACAGGTATGTTTGTAGTGTTATAATTTATATTGAAATTGTTGTGTGATTGACACACTGGAAAGTTTCTTGTTGCATCTCACACGATTGTACATATTTCACTGCATGCTCAAAGAAACGCTCGATGATGTGATATCTTATAGAAATTACTCACATGATAAGTTACATGGAAAAGGAATGATTTAAATTTGCCATTCATTAGATTAAAAAAGACCAGAAAATTACAGGTGTAATGGGATTAAGTTATTCAATATGCTTTCCAGCCATTGCAAGGATGTGTCCTTAGATAACTTTACAACATATCTTAAAGAAATGGCAAATATCAAACAGTTTTTACTCACTATCTGAATTTGAAGAAAAAGTAATGCTGTTGTGAAGGGGTGAATATGAAAGTCAGCACCTTCCTAATAAGTTAGACCGAGCTCGATAGCTGCAGTCGCTTAAGTGCGGCCAGTATCCAGTATTCGGGAGATAGTAGGTTCGAACCCCACTGTCGGTAGCCCTGAAAATGGTTTTCCGTGGTTTCCCATTTTCACACCAGGCAAAGGCTGGGGCTGTACCTTAATTAAGGCCACGGCCGCTTCCTTCCCACTCATAGCCCTTCCCTGTCCCATCGTCGCCATAAGACCTATCTGTGTCGGTGCGACGTAAAGCAACTAGCATACTAATAAGTTAGTTAGTCAGTTTGTCAATTGTCAAATAGCTCAAAGAATCATGATTAGGTTTCGTTTAGCTTCTTCATACATATCTTTTTATAAATAGCGCTCTTTTTTAAGCCCGTTTAAGAGTATTTATATATTTAATACTGTAATTTATGTACTGCGTTTGACTTTCTCTGTTGCCACTGCATGTTGTTTAACGGCATTAAAACTATATAATTATTATTACGTAGGTCGAGTCATAAGTCATGGCAACTATTTTTTTTCTCGCGAACAGGAGACAACACGGAAAATCTAAGATATGCATTTACAAACGTACGGTATGTACTTGCGTATGACGCCACTAGATGGTGTATGTAAACAACAGTGTGGGTCTAATCATGCCCTCAAGTTCAGTCTGTGAGTGAGAGTGTCACAAAATGGAAGTCAACAGGCAGGAGGTTCTTCCACACCCGCCTTATTCGCCTGATCTGAGCCCATGTGACTAGGATCTAATCCCCAAAGTCAAGAAGCCATTACGTGGACAACGGTTTGCTAACAAAGAGGACATCGTAACAGTATTTCGGAGAGAGGTGTCACACGTTAGCGATACACATGCCCCACCGCTCGCAACGCACAGTGGAGACTTGCCATTTATACGTAGTCTTGTGTATTTGCTGTCAATTGTCAAATAGCTCAAAGAATCATGATTAGGTTTCTTTTTACTTCTTCGTACATACTATCTACTATATTTTTATATGTAGTGCTCTTTTCTAATGCCATTTAGGAGTATTTATATTTTTAAGACTGTATTTTTACCATAACAAAACAATGTTTACCAATGGCCTGTGTTCTGTCACTTTCCTACGAGAATCTCCTGAAGTCAGAATTTGTCTTAAGGCACTATGCATAAGTACATGTCCTATATTTCCAAATGCATATCTTATTTTCCATGTTTTCTCCTGTTCGCGAGAAAAAAAATAGTTGCCATGACTTATGACTCGACCTTCGTATTATTATTATTATTATTATTATTATTATTATTATTATTATTATTATTATTATTCGCTAAGTAGTGAAAATGGTACAGTTGAGTTGCAGACTTTCTATAGATACATTCTAGAGCTCTTGTTGTATTACTAGAGACAAAACATAATGCGAGTTTGTATCAATGCCGAGAGCTACTACTTGCAGGAACGACTTGTAACTCTGTCTGCTTAATATAAATTCCTGAGCATGTATCGTGTAAAGTGCATGTTATCCTCTTGAGTGAGAAACAGGTTTCTTGCCGTCAGGTTGGTAATGAAACTAAATAAGGTCTCGTTCGGCTGTTTCTTTGTAACCTGGTTTAGCGGTACAGTGGAGGGGGCCATGACCGACTCTACTAGTCCTAACAACAATAACGTTCTCTGTTATTGTAGTTCTCTTACACAAGTATATAATACATAAGAGACCGGTTTAAAGGGCTATTATCATACCACCTTTGCTATTTATCACCATTCTCCCGTACGAGCTGAAAGTGAATCTTTATTCGTTTGAACTGAAGGACTAACAGAGCCTACTGTAGTTGAATTGCCTGCCATGCAGATTTGTTAGTGTCATTTGTAAGTGTAAGTGTCATTGTTTCAGTATTCGAAAAGGAAACGTGTCCCGCTCCTTGTCTAAATGGCCTGCGTACTAGCATTCGGTTCAGAGGACCACGGGTTCGCGGCCGGGCTGAAGATCTTAACTGTGTATGCTTAATCCTCCTAGCACGGGGGCTGTCTGTTCGTGTCCCTCTTCATACACATCTTCATTCCATCATACTACAAACCACCACAGAAACACTTAATACTGAGTACAACCCTCCATATACGGTTGGCGTCTTGTAGGGTATCCGGCCGTAAAACCGGGCCAAATCCACACAAAATATCGATCCCAATAAATTGGGAGAAGCCCAGGCTTTCTTCCGCTATTGGTTTTACGTCGTACCGACGAAGATAGGTCTTATGGCGACGATGGGAAAGGGTTAGGAGTGGGAAGGAAGCGGCCGTGGTCTGAATTAAGGTACAGCTCCAGCGTTTGCGTGGTGCGAAAATGGGAAACCACGGAAAACCATTTTCAAGGCTTCCGACAGTGGGGATCGAACCCTCTTATCTTCCGGATGCAAGCTCACAGCTTTGCGCCCCTAACCGCACGGCCAACTCACCCGGTAAATACGAAATAATTGCCTTTTTAATCACGAGTTCTCTCCGCAAAAAGGTAAAATATTTTAAATCCATTTTGACCTACTGTCCTCATTTTAAAACAGTACGCACTTTACTCTTAACAAAGATATTTAGAATGGGTGTGATATGGAATTCATGAAGATTAACTGACCGGTATTCAAGAATGTTTTATTGCGTATTTACGCTAAGTAATATTGAAATAAATTAGAGGAAATTCTTAGGTGGTAAGGTTTGCTGCATAAATTCTTTTTTTTAATTTATAAATACTAGTTTTAGGTGGCTAAACAGGAATACAATTTTAATATTTTCTCCACAAAGTGGGGGGCAAATGCTTCCCCTCCCCCCACGTAATCACCGCTACTGCATAGAATTTACTTTCCTATACGAACATTGTTGTATTTCGACCACTTCCTGAGCTATTTCAGTTTCTGCGTAACCTTTTGAATCACACGGTATAGGTTGAAGGACTGTCTCGTCGTGTAATAATACTGAGATATCTTTGCGTTAAGCAACGTCGAGCGTGGCTAATAATTCGGCAGATGTTAGCCTGCTCCTAGCTCACGCAGGAACGACAAGAAACTGACCACCCTGTCACCGAATTCAGCAAACCTTCTCAAATACTTTTGGATACATGACCGGGTCCACAGCGTGCAGAGTTATTTGTTAGTTGCCAGTTATTACTAAGACATAAATCGAACACTATATTGCTTTGACTTTTTTTTTGTCCTGCTATCGTAGTGTTGGGTTCTGAATTGATCTGGAGGTGGCAAACTTAATTTAGCGCGTGTTTTATGAATGCTACGTCTTGTTCGTCCCTGGTGGAAAGTGTATTTCCCCAGGTTGTAGGTCTAAATTCCTTGAGGCTGACAGTTTGGTAGAGTAATGTGTGCTCTGCCCGGTGGGTCGCAGCACCAGTCTCGTGCTGTGATGGATGGTTTGGAGGGGGCCCTGGAACCCGCTTGTATAACGATATCGCTTGCTCACACAGCACGCCAGTCCTTCTCTTGCTGGCTCTTTCAACCGTTTTTATCGACGCTTTGTACGTGATGAATACATTTTAAACAGGCAACGACTGCTAAGCTTCACTCGTCGTAATTTCGCC
Source organism: Anabrus simplex (assembly GCF_040414725.1). Classification (NCBI taxonomy): domain Eukaryota; kingdom Metazoa; phylum Arthropoda; class Insecta; order Orthoptera; family Tettigoniidae; genus Anabrus; species Anabrus simplex. Next base: position 77,839,385 of record NC_090273.1, on the reverse strand, counting down.
TTCTGTTATCAACCACATAAATTCAGTTTCTTGTCTAAATCTTGGAGGATTTTATTAAAGCACCGAAGACTTTATACATTTCATTTTAACGCCGTTGCTTGTCAGGACAAATTTAGTAAAAATGTTACAATATTATATTAATTACATAGCGTCAGATATTGTAAATAATCAATATTCTCAAAGAGACTTTATATATACCGATGTAAAGCCTCCTCAGAACAGACCCTGAAGGCCGTTGGAGGAATGGAAGATAAACTCTTCCGCTATCCGTAATGTAGACACAAAGTGAGGTACTGTGAGGTACTCTATGCCCATCCCTCTTTCCTCCAGAAATTAAACTAATACATGCCTTGCTGGCAGAACCTAGTGTTTACAGTGTGCTATGTCTTCTGGTATGGGTTAGAGCAATTTTGTTACTTTCATTGATCTGTCTCTGTCTTATCCTTGGCTTTGACGATATGAAAGTGACTGAGGTATGAGCAATGCTAGTAATGCCATTCCTTGTACAGCCAGTCCTTGCTATGAATGGTATGAAAATGTTGCTCATAGGGTCAGTCGGTGCATGCATTTCAGTGGGCTTGGCAGACTGATGTGTAATAGCAACGTCTGGCTCAGTGAGGAAAGCAACAGGAAACTACCTCACTCCTCATTTCCCTAGTACGCCTCTTCAGTGATGCCTAGGTCATCTATGACAGCTGATGGCAAAGCTGTTGAGGATCCAACCAGCCTTAGGGCTGAAGACTGAACATACATACATACTCCTTTTTTTGTGCAGACTGAGTGAAAATCCGGGTCATGTGCCTCTCCAGAAGTAGAAATCTCGTCTCTAAATTTCCGAATTCCTGACGAGAAATTGAACCCACATCCTTTCGTGTGAGTCGAGGATACCTTCACCGCCCTTGCAGAAATCCCACAGTATAAAAATATCTTCTCAAATCCATAAAATTTTTCCAAAACAAATTTCTCCTTGATCTCTTAGCAAGGTTGACAGCTCTTGAATGACATAAAACCACCAAAAATGAAATGCTTCAATCTTGAAGACCAAGGGGAGCAACGGGCTGGCGTGAGTGTGTTAACTGTTTCTGTCAAGTTGGCACTTATACACGATGAATGAAAAATATAATATCCTAAAGAATAGTAAAACCTTTCTGAGCATAAAGTGTCAAAATACAAGCCTAAGAAATGAGGAGTATGACTGATATTGCTATTAATATGTCATTTCGCTAAAATATTATTATTTTCCCGGTCTAGAAAGCCAAGAATAACGGCCGAGAGGATTCGTCGTGCTGACCACACGACACCTCGTAATCTGCAGGCCTTCGGGCTGAGCAGCGGTCGCTTGGTAGGCCAAGGCCCTTCAAGGGCTGTAGTGCCATGGGGTTTGGTTTTTTTTTTTTTTTTTTTTGCTAGCGGCTTTACGTCGCACCGACACAGATAGGTCTTATGGCGACGATGGGATAGGAAAGGCATAGGAGTTGGAAGGAAGCGGCCGTGGCCTTAATTAAGGTACAGCCCCAGCATTTGCCTGGTGTGAAAATGGGAAACGACGGAAAACCATTTTCAGGGCTGCCGATAGTGGGATTCGAACCTACTATCTCCCGGATGCAAGCTCACAGCCGCGCGCCTCTACGCGCACGGCCAACTCGCCCGGTGGGGGGGGGGGGTTTGGTTTGGTAATATTATTTTAGCTAGTATTTTTCTTACCGAGCTCGATAGCTGCAGTCGCTTAAGTGCGGCCAGTATCCAGTATTCGGGAGATAGTGGGTTCGAACTCCACTGTCGGCAGCCCTGAAGATGGTTTTCCGTGGTTTCCCATTTTCACAACAGGCAAATGCTGGGGCTGTACCTCAGTTAAGGCCACGGCCGCTTCCTTCCCATTCCTAGGCCTTTCCTATCCCAACGTCGCCATGAGACCTATTTGTGTCGGTGCGACGTTACGCAACTAGCAAAAAAAAAGTATGTTTCTTTTACCCTTTTCCCGTCAAAATTCCATAGTTTACACCTGCAATCTAGACAGTGAAATATTGCAATTAATTAAGAATAGACTGTCACACAATTAAATACCATAAACCTGCTATTTTGTCTCCTTAAAATAGCTATACAGTGTTACTTTACAGAACTGTTGCGCAAGCGATGATTTCCTCGTGCTCTAATGAACAAAAAAAGTTATAGCCTATGCGGGAATACTTATATTTTAGTTGAACTGCTTCCTCTCACGCATACAGCAACATTTGAGTATGCTGAAAACAAAGGATGGCTTGTAGAATGCAACCTATAATTAGAAGTCAAGTAGCTCCTTACAAATATTCATAAATACTTTGGTTTTGTTTCTTAATTGGAATGCGGGAGTCTGTTAAGTGTTCGGAGAGGGACTTGCTTGAAGCAAAAGTAATTAATATACGAAATACTGTGCAGACATTCTGTATTCAAACTTTGTAATAAGGCAAAACAACTCATTAGAACCATAAAGTGACGGACCAGTTCACAAGGAGAGGGAAGTGGAAGAATTGTGAGAGCATCTTACAACTAGGTATATGATGTAATATTTTAAAAGTGGCGAATGGTCTCCGGATTTAGGTCTAGTGCAGGTCTTTCGAGTTATCGTCTTATAGGCGACCTGCTTATCTGTAAGGATAGGGACCTACCTAAGATGAATTCTAATATTGAAGAATGCACAAACACCCATCCCCCGACTCAGAGGAATTAAACAATAAAGGTTAAAATCCCGAGTCAGCCGGGAATCGAACATGGGACCCCTTGTGCCAAAGGCCAGCATGCTAACCATTTAGCCATGGAGCCAGGAAACTGTACATCTCCACTGGTGGTGAATGGCACTGAATATGCACTTTTTAATTTTTCTTTGCGAAATTGAGGTTTTGACACATGTTAACTGTATTTTATGAGATCTTATGGTCTTTAGTCACTTTACCGAATTCCAACAAGTTTTTCAAATAAGTTGCTCTTCTTCCTCCTCCTCGTCGTCGTCGTCTTCTTCTTCTTCTTCTTCTTCTTCTTCTTCTTTAGCTGTTTACCCTCCAGGGTCGGTTTTTCCCTCGGACTCAGCGAGGGATCCCACCTCTACCGCCTCAAGGGCAGTGTCCTGGAGCTTCAGACTCTGGGTCGGGTGAAACAACTGAGGAGGAAGACCAGTACCTCGTCCTGGCGGCCTCACCTGCTATGCTGGACAGGGGCGTTGGCGGGGGGATGGGAAGATTGGAAGGGAAAGATAAGGAAGATGGAAGGAAGCGACCGTGCTCTTAAATTAGGTACAAACCCGGTATTTGGCTGGAGGAGAAGTAGCAAAACACGGAAAACCACTTTGAGGATGACTGAGCTGGGAATCGAACCCGATCCACTCAGTTGACCTCCAGAGGCTGAGTGGACCCCGTTCCAGCCCTCGTACCACTTTTCAAATTTCGTGGCAGAGCCGGGAGCCTAACCCGGGGCTGCTGGGTTGGCAGCTAATCACACTAACCACTACACTAAAGAGACGGACTAAGTTATTTTTTCAGATATAATACCGTTACCATATGTTTTCTTCTTTTCAGATAATTTATATATTTATTAATTCAAAATTAATTTCGGCAGACTGAAGAAAGTAACAGTAAAAAACAAAAAAGTTATAGATCATGAGAAACTTATTGTCCACCTTTGTGATGTAGTGGTTAGTGTGATTAACTGCCACCCCCGGAGGCCCGGGTTCGATTCCCGGCTCTGCCACGAAATTTGAAAAGTGGTATGAGGGCTGGAACGGGGTCCACTCAGCCTCGGGAGGTCAACTGAGTAGAGGTGGGTTCGATTCCCACCTCAGCCATCCTGGAAGTGGTTTTCCGTGGTTTCCCACTTCCCCTTCAGGCAAATGCTTGGATGGTACCTAACTTAAGGCCATGGCCGCTTCTTTCCCTATTCCTTGTCTATCCCTTTCAATCTTCCCATCCCCCGCAAGGTCCCTGTTCGGCATAGCATGTGAAGTCACCTGGGTGAGGTACTAGTCTTCCTCCCCAGTTGTATCCCCCGACCCAGAGTCTGAGGCTCCAGGACACTGCCCTTGAGGCGGTAGAGGTGGGATCCGAGGGAAAACCAACCCTGGAGGGTAAACAGATAAAGAGGAAGAGTAACTTATTTGAAAAACTTGTTGGAATTCGGTTTTACGCTACAGACTTCCTCAGTTCATGTATGGATGTATCTATGAAATATTTCCTCGACCTAGCTATTAATGTTGAAAGCATTTCTTAGCAAAGTAGCGGTCCCCATACTACGAAAATAAATTAAAGCAATTTCCTCAATTGTGCCGAAAGTTGAAGGACTAAAGGGCCCGGAAAAGTTTCAGCTCTATTGAACTAAGAAAACAAATTTCGAAAAACACTTCCGGCCTAAATGCAGTTCCGAGAAAGCAGCCTAAAATCGCTTCTTTACTAGTTTTCTTCTTGATTCAAATCATAGCCAAATTAACTTACATACATACTTCTTTCTTGGTATAATATCCTCATGTGTTTTTTTTTTCATTTTTGGAGGAAAGTTCACATCAAATTTAGTTATAAGGGCTTAAGTGAAACTCTGCATTGCCTCGCATTAGCGCTCGTAGTGGTAGAAAAAGACAAACTGCTAATCTATTCGACCGGATAATGATGAATAAGAAAAGGATTCTAATTTCTAGGAATAAATAAGGAATATATTATCATACTTTATAATATTTTATTTACCTAAATTTAGTAGCTCACATCCCTAGGATGTTTTCAACGTTGAGTTTCTTGCTTGAAGGGTTAGAAGTGTGTATTTTTAAAATTCTATGAAAATATGTCCGAGTGAGTATTAAGAGGAAAAGTTGTGTGCTGGGCCTGTTGTGTTAGCGACAAGTATGTCACGTAAGGCATTACGGGGTTAAACTTAAATTGAACCGTTCAGCTTAGACTCCCGTAGCTTCTCATGACACATGCAAGCGAGTGTTGAGATCACTATTTTTCTCCAAGCTGGGTGCCAAATTGAAATTTATGTAGTGTCTGAGAAAGGAAATTTGGGATGGCAGGCGGACACGTTTGGATGCCGGCTGGGGAAGTAGGGGTCCTTGGGCATCACGATGGGGGATGGCAGAGAGGTAGGGGATAGGAGAGAGAATTATTGTTCTCCAGTTGCTCCATTCGGTGATCTCCGTGGTGGATGAACGCATACGAGGAGTGGCAGCATACAACTTTTACTTGAGCTATCATCTCGGTATTTTCCGTAGAATGCGAACCTCATGAGTGTGATTTTCTGGCTTCGTTTTTAAAGGACAATTACCTATTTTAAAAAGTCGTTTCATGGGAACGTAGATACGCACCGTAGTAGAAATAAATGTATGTAATCGCACAGTTCAAGTCTCATAGCGTATGTTATACGAGGGGTTATAGCCATGGCAGTCGAGATTCGTAAATGGAGCTTGTCATCCGCGACTTCGGGGGTTGCTTTCGTATATGACCGGTTATTGATTCACACCCCATAAACAACGAGGCTTCGCCTATTTTCCGATCACTAGAAGTTTTAGTTTTTCGGTTCCCGACACATTAGCTCCCAGCATCACTGTGACCCTTTATTTACTTGTTAACTGTTCCTCACAAACCGCAAATGCCGTATCGCACAGTTAATGTCGCACAAAATTCCAGTTATAGAGTATTTTTTGCTTCGAGGGAGGAAGTGTTTGTTTCGAGAAATTCGTGTAACCAAATTTCGAGTAATAGATAAATAAATACACGTGAGAAATAGGACAAACGGCCGGGAAATTTAAGTTACTTCGAGATACTGAAAATTCGAGTAATCGAGGTTCCAGATATCGAGGTTCGACTGTAACAGTTTTGTAGTAAGACAGTTTATTTTTTAGTTGATCGAAAACTACTGCGAGTGAAACCTTTTCCTTTGTAATCTCACCCATTCAAATATAAATCCGTCGGCCCTGGCAGTGATCCTTGAGTGAGTCCAATATTTGTAACGGTTTGTCTTGGAATAATTTAAAGTTCAAAGAAGTGGTAGTAAAATGGAAGATGACGTGATTGTCAGTAGGCGTGATGAAGGTAGGTTACCTTGGTTACGTTCCTACGTGCATACAGTTCACTGGCAGCTGTGAAGTGGTTTGTCAGCAGCTGTTCCCTACCGCTGTACATGGGGTGTATTTCGGGTGTGCACACCCTCTTGATGACTCACACAGCTGCCTGCAGTACCTGATTGATTATTGTGGATTGCCAGGGTACTTGAAGTGTTGTAAACCCTGACAGCAGGGTGACCCAGAATTAATTGCAGGCTTCCTTCCTCATACCAGCCCCGTCGTGTATCACCAACGATCCTTCCTCTTATCCAGAAGCCCTGGGTTTCGATTCTCGATAGTCCAAATTTTTTTTTTATCCTGGTCTGATGAGAACCCATCCCGATTAATTCGAGATAATTAAAGCATGATGTCGTTGAAATCGTTAAAAGGATCACAATATTAGATGCTAATAGAGTAGGTATAAGATAGAATGTTTACTCTTGGGTGGTATGCAAAACATTAGCTACTTTTGTTTTGCTAGTTGCTTTACGTCGCAACGACACAGATAAGTCTTATGACGACGATGGGACAGGAAAGGGCTAGGAGTGGAAAGGAAGCGGCCGTGGCCTTAATTAAGGTACAGTCCCAGCATTTGCCTGGTGTGAAAATGCGAAACCACGGAAAACCATCTTTAGGGCTGCCGACAATGGGTTTCGAACCTACTATCTCCCGAATACTAGATACTGGCCGCACTTAGGCGACTGCAGCTATCGAGCTCGGTCAAAACATTAGCCTCGGAATAGGAAGATGATTTATAGAGGAAGTTAAAACTGATATCTGATCACCGTGCTATACAATTATTATCGCTCTGAAGGTTTTTACCATACTGAAAGAGTTCATTCTTGAATTTCCAAAGTTTGCGAAACTGCTGTGTGTACTGGTGTTGTGTATAATGTTCTCTTGACACGAAACTTGTTACACAGAATAATGTGGCCGTAGGTTACATGAACAAATCGTATCCATGAAATTTCATTGTAATTTTCGGTCTAAATGGAGGATAATAATTGCTTTCACGCAGATCAACAATAAAATTAGCGGTAAATAAATAAATACCATTATTACTAGAGAAAAATACATAGAGCCTACGCAGCTACGGCGACTATTTCGCTGTAGACACTACTCTCTTCTGTGGCATTCCACTTCATCATGCCGTCTATTGTTTCCTTCCTGAGGTCCTGGGATAGCACCGACGATTGGGAGTGTTACGTCTGTGAATTCTCAATATCTAGCGCGGGAACTCAAATGGGAAAACGAAGGTGAAAATTATATCGCAAGTAACACAAAAATAATTTTCTTTGAAAGAAAATTCCCTGGACTAATAATTATATTAATTAATGAGTTATGGGCACAAGTCAACAACTCACCCCACCAAATAACATCAAACGAAGCAAAGCAAAAGAAATCAAAGAAGTTCGAAGACGTTAAGTGAGCAAGAACTTCACACACAAAAGTATTACATGAACAAAAGACATAATGAAGCACTGTGACAGATTAGAATTCATAGTCGTAATGTAGCGAAGTATGTATGTATGTACGTACGTATGTATATATTTATTGCTCTAATAATGGTATATATTGATTTACCGTCAATTTTACTCTTCATTTACTTAAAAGAAATTATTATCTTCCATTTAGGACATAAATTCAAATGAAATTTCATGGATTCGATTCGCTGATGTAGGCCTAATCGTCGTCGCATACACTAGCTTTAAGGAAGATGACCACGTGACACTGCAGGCTATCTGAGCAGTTGTCATCTTGACAGCTCAGTGTCCGTAATAGGCTATAATGTGTGACCCGTGTGTTGCTTTTCCTTGCTAGTATTACTAACAAGCCAGATCCTTCAAGAACTTACTGGGGCCATTGTGTAGTAGTTTATAGTTAAAGGAATGTTAAACCCCACAGTTACCTATTCCGTTAATATGAAAGAAACATATGATAGCATGGAAACAATTCTTAAGGCTGAATTTCAGGGCAGCTTGACACCATAACGTGGCATTCACTTAGGAAACTATAAACTACGGTACAATGACCATGGTAAGAACGCGGATGGCAGATATGTGCAGATCTAACAGGAATGCAGCCAGGATTCAAAAAATTGTTTTCTCTGTGAGTGGGGCAGTCGATATATCATTATGAAATTAGAGAGTGGTTATCAAGAGAAAGTGTAGTATTAGGACAAAAAAGTGTTAAAAACTTGCCACTTGATGTCACCAAAATCATTCCCCCCCTCCCCCCCCCCTGTTGAATATAAAACGGGTTGATGAAGAACTTTGTTAAGGCGATAGACATATCAGGACCGAGCTCGATAGCTGCAGTCGCTTAAGTGCGGCCAGTATCCAGTATTCGGGAGATAGTAGGTTCCAACCCCACTGTCGGCAGCCCTGAAAATGGTTTTCCGTGGTTTCCCATTTTCACACCAGGCAAATGCTGGGGCTGTACCTTAATTAAGGCCACGGCCGCTTCCTTCCCACTCCTAGCCCTTTCCTCACCCATCGTCGCCATAAGACCTATCTGTGTCGGTGCGACGTAAAGCAACTAGCAAAAAAAAAAGTGTTAAACCCCACAGTTTATAGTATGAAATCAATTATTAAGGCTGAATTTCAGAGCAGCTTGACACTATAACGTGGCATTCACTTAGGAAACTATAAACTACGGTACAATGACCATAGTAAGAACACGGGTGGCAGATATGTGCAGATCTAAAAAGATAGGCACGCTGACAGGAATGCAGCCAGGATTTACAAAATTGTGTTTTCTCTGTGAGTGGGGCAGTCCATATATCATCATGAAATTAGAAAGTGGTTATCAAGAGAAAGTGTAGTATTAGGACAAAATAGTGTTAAAACTTGCCACTTGTTGATGTCATCCAAATCATTCCTCCTCCCCCTGTTGCATATAAAACTGGGGTTGATGACGAACTTTGTTAAGGCGATAGACATATCAGGAAGGAAATTTCAGTATTTAAGAGGAACATTTCAAGTGTTGAGTGAGGCAAATCTAAAGGAAGGTATCTATATAGGCCGACAAACATGCGATTTCTTACATGATTCTGTATTCGGGGTGGGGGGCTCTTATTCCTGTTGAAAAGAAACGTAGCTTGTTTTTAAATCCGTTTGTGTGAATTTTCTCGGAAACTATAGAACAGACAATTAGAGAGATATGGTGGAAGATTTGTTGAGGGCTTACAATACACTGGGATGAAACATGTCCCTTAGGATTCACTTCCTCCATTCGCACTTAAATTTCTTTCCACCCAGCCTTTATGAGGTCAGTGATAAGCATGAGGAAAGGTTCCATCAGGACTTATTAGAAATGGAAAGGCGATACAAAGGAAAATCAGTGTCCAACATGCTTGCGGATTACTGCTGGCAACTTACCACAGATGTTGCGGAGCCATCATATAGGAGCAAAGTCTTTCAGGAAAAAGGTTTCAGAAGTTAAGCATCTTGGCTGTAGATTTGAGCATATTTGCAGTTCTCCTTAATGAGGTTTTATAGAGAATTTGCTTTACGTCGCACCAACACAGATAGATCTTATGGCGACGATGGGGCAGGAAGGGGCTGGGAGTGGAAGGAAGTGGCCGTGGCCTTAATTAAGGTACAGCCCCAGCATTTGCCTGGTGTGAAAATGGGAAACCACTGAAAACCATATTCAGGGCTGCCGACAGTGGGGTTCGAACCCACTATATCCCGAATACTGGCCGCACTTAAGCGACTGCAGCTATCGAGCTCAGTTACCTAGTTCTAGGAGAGATGGAGAGAATTGTGTTGTGTTAGTATGTGCCCTGGTTTTGTGTTGGGGTGCCGTGAGGCTCCACCTCGCCTCACAACCCGTGGTGACCTACTTGTTTGACGAATGACCGACAAGCGAGTACTAACGCAGGAACATAGCCCAGTACAAGAGTACAGAATAACTTGAGGTGCAAAGGCTGGTCTTCTGCCAGCTACTTCCACCCGTCCGTGAAGGAGAAGTTATGGGAAACCTCCCTAAACACACCAGGCAATCCCATATCCCCTTTCGGCTCTGGTTGACTTGTCGCGGTCGTACCAAGACATCCCCGGCGCTAGACCACTGCCGCTCAAACGCCACTGTCACCCCCGGTCCATGACCGCCTACAAGGCTGTCAGGGTAGAAATTGCGAAGGCTACCAGTAGGCAGCAAATGAACAAAAAAAATTGGCGCGCTGTCGAGAGAGAATTGATCCTGGACGAGATAGTCTTGTAAACGCCCATGCGGGTGGCCAGTAATGCGAAAGCTCTTCCCAAAGGAGCTACTTCGCATACCCCCTTCAAATTGGGATATTATTGCAGCCATCTCTTATAACATTAAGGACGGACCGCATAGAGAATGTGGTGCCGCACCATTGTTGCCACACAAAGCAAGTTAAAGCATTAAACGTACTGGCCAGGGGTTTCTGCACTGTATTACAGCTCACAGAAACTTTACGTCTGGTAGAGGAGAAATAACTGATAATGCATCACATCTCGATTCATATACTGTATTATTATTTTGTGCCGTCAACGGATACTGTACTCCTAGGATTTCCATAACGCATCTTACTGCACTGTATTACGGGATGCATAGTAAACGGGCTTAAAAACGACCGGCTAAAAAGTATGAAGAGAGAGTATGTGAGGGAGGCAGTCAGACGATAATAAACAGGCCACAAGATCAAGAAGGCAGTTCCAGTGTGCTCCGTTACTTTTTTCTCCTTCTCCCTTTCCCAGGGTAGAAGTGTGGACAGGCGTCTTTACTCGCGAGGCAGTTTCTTGTACCAAATATTTGTAGAGTAAGAGGGAGGTCTCTATCTGTCTCGACAGTTCGGAGCAGTTTAAGTCTAGCAGTACCCAGTAAATTCTTTTAACTGCTCCCTTTATTCCTTTTTCTAAACAATGTTTCCATCTTGCACCCTAGAGCAGCAGGTATTAAGAACATGGGGATATATACCGAAGAAACTAAAATGTAAGGGTCCTGTCTTCGTTTTCCGAGATTAACTTCCGGCCCTATTAGTCTAGGTACGATTACTGATTCTGCCTCAGATTTAGAGCCATATGTGCTGAAAAACAATCCAAAAGTCACGTTTTGATATTTCGTTTCTTAAGGTTTCCTGAATCAAAAGGTTATGTGTATGTTCCTGCAACAAAAGTGTAAGTGGCTATTTAAATACGGTGGCACTACTACCACTCCCCATTCAGCTGTCACTTAACATTCTATTTTTGATTTGTTTTATAAATCTTTATGTACACATTTCTTAGGAACTGTCAGAATTGTGTAATTGCGCAAAAGACACAGGAAGACTTGCAAAAAGTGTATTCCCCGCCCCCACTCCCTAAAATACTGCATAAGTATTATGGCACTAATCCCCTCCTAATTTTTAGATAGAAAATTTATTTTTGAGAGCCCAGTTTAATAGGGCTTCTAGGATACACTTGTAAGCCTTTATTGCATGCAGAAATGTTATTAACATGCAGAAAATGAATTATAACTCTAAAGAATAACTTCGTGAAAATTGTATCTAAGCAGGGCAGAGTGGCTCAGACGGTTGAAGCGCTGGCCTTCTGACCCCAAATTTGCAGGTTCAGTCCGGTGGTATTTGAAGGTGCTCATACATGTCAGTATCGTGTCGGTAGATTTACTGGCATGTAAAAGAACTCCTGCGGGACTAAATTCCGGCACCTCGGTGTCTCCGAAAACCGTAAAAGTAGTTAGTGGGACTTAAAGGAAATAGTATTATAACATTATAAGTTGTATCTAAAGTTAAAATGGCATGAACTTCGTGGTGCGGAGCGAGTTGGCCGCGCGGTTACGGTCGCGTACCTGTGAGCTTGCGTTCGGGAGATAGTAGTTCGAACCCCACTGTTGGCAGCCTTGAAGATGGCTTCCCTAGGTTCTCCATTTTCACACAAAGCGAATGCTAGGGCTGTACCTTAATTAAGGCCACGGCCGCTTCCTTTCAATTCCTATCCCTTTCGTATCCCATCGTCGCCATAAGACCTATCTGTCTCGGTGCGACGTAAAGATAATTGTAAGAAAAGGGGGAAAACTTCATGTTAATATCAAACAGGCCTAGACGTTGGCAGTCCTGAAGATCGCTTTCCATGGTTTCTTATGCTCAAACCAACAAATACTGGGGCTGTACTTTAATACAGTTCATGAACGAATATGTTTCCTCCCAGATGGGATTTATTTAGAGTTGTCTACAACAAGCAAGCTACAATGGATCAGTATATGAGTAACTCCACTTTCTTTACATATTTTTTTTTTTGTAAAAGTATTGTAGAGATTTAGGGCAAGAGATTCAGACTTTAGCTGACTAAATTCGCCTACAGCTTCTAAACTTTCTCAGAGCCTTTTTTTCTTCAATGTGAAACTTTTCTTTTTTCTTGTTATTCTTATTCTTATTTTTCCACCGCTTTCCCCCACACGGGTGAATTCGCAGGTGCGAACTATGACGCCTTTCGTGACGCCAACCACATGTGGAGTGATGTGCTGTGTTTCTGTGTTGGTTAGTTACTTAGTAATATTTTATTTTACATAGCAATATTAAGGCAGTGAAATTGCGTTGTATTACATTGCAGTAATTAGATTAAATACAATTTAAATGAATAATAATACAAAATGATGAGTGATGAAATTAAGTTAAAATAAATTGAATATAATAAAAATAATATCTTATATGTAGAAAAGGAGGTAGTGCATAAAATTTAATACGATTTGAAGAATAAAACGATGAAGAATTTTAAACTAATCTTTTAGTAGGCCATCCATGATAACATAATGGTTGTGAGTAGCAGCATCAAGTTTACCTGTGATCCTCATTGGTGCATAACATGTCTCCAAAGTGCTTCTTTGAAAATGCGAATAGCGCTTAACTCTCTGGTACTTTCAGTAAAGAGGTTCCACTCAAGGCAGGCAAGTAAAAGCAGAGCAAAGTCATCTCCTTAGAGGCCATGAAGGCCCTTGGAGGGGTGGAAGGTAAAGGTTTCCACTATCCGCAACCTCGGCACTTGATGGGGTAGAGTGGTTAGCTCTACGCCCAGCCGCCTTTGCCCCCAGGAATTAACCTGGTGCTCATTTGTGATGTAGGCTGAGTGAATCTCAGGGCCATGTGCACCTCCTAAATTGGACATCTCATTTCACTTCTTTTTTAGACTTTCTGACGGGGAATCGAACCCGTGTCCTTTCGGGTGAACCGAGCGCGCCGATACCGCCTCTACCAGGCAGCCCCTCGGGGCAGGAAAGTACTGTAATGAATTATCGTAAATGGAGTTCTATGGGTAGGTAAAGCAAGGATGGAATTATTAGTAGATCTAGTGTTAAGACTGTGGCAGGATGAGAGGTAGGCTTTTTGAAATATGAAGTAAGGTAAAATGGATGTGAGGAATGAAGGGTTTTATGGAGATGGCATAGGGTGTGCACAGTGCGACAGATTTCTAGTCTCGGGGCCAATATAGATGGTTATATGAAGGAATTACATGGCCATAGTACCGTAGTTTTCAGACGTATCTCACACATGTATTTTGAACACGTTGCAATCTGCTCACTTACTTGCGCCCAGAGTCCCTATAAACCGCGTTGCAATAGTTGAAATGAGGGGAAACCAGAGCTTCTACCAGCATTTCTTTTATCAGGAAATGAGTATTTATACCCGCGCAGCATGTACGATGCAGATAATGTTTTCTGGGTGATGTTCGTAATATGCGTTGTCCACGACATGTCATCATCGAAAGTAGCGCCTAGGACATTTACTAGTGACATGGTTGGTAGTGTGATGTGCCCCTTTTTTGTGTGCATGGGGTAGTGTGTATTAAAACACACAACACCCAGTCTGTAATCCAGATGCGGATGAAATCCCCGATCCGGCTAGGAATCAAACCCGGTATCGATCCGAAATACTCGACGGCAACTATTCTGCGAGGAAGCTAGGCTGTGGAATATTCTGTTTCTAAAAAAATATAATATGACATTGATAAAAAGCATTAAAAATTTAGGTTACGTGTGATATGATACTGAAGTCTTGGAAAAATGTCCATTCGACACTCCGTGTCGTACGATGTCGGCACGTAAAAGATCTCTGGTGACACATTTGGTGTTTACCCGACAAAATTCATTAAATCTCAGCCATAGACGCCCAAGAGAGTTTCGGTTTACTCTGTCTGCCATCTAGTGGGAGCCTAGAGTAAAACGGAACGTCGAAATTGACGAGCAGACAGCCAGATGGCGTCAAATTGAAATGTCTGCACACGGTAGCTGAGGCCATACTATTATTATTATTATTATTATTATTATTATTATTATTTAACATTGGAACGCCTGGAATTTCTTATCTAAATCCCGCTGGGAGCACGCAGAGATTTGAAAGACGGATTTTTTTCACTCCGCCCTATGATGAGAATTATATCAGAGGACCACAAAGAATGTGTGTGGCTTCTTGTAAAGCCACGCCAGTTCGCTAGGTCGTCTCCTTTAAAGCAATGCACGCTCGCACTGCGGTGAATGCTTCTTATGAATGATGCAGTGGTAGGCAGAGTAGTGTTCTGTCTTACCGACACGAGCTGTCAGCGGTGCGGGACAACGACATGCACGCTACTTGTCAGACATACCTGCTCGGTCTGCCCCTGACGTACAGTACGCACTGCTTCACGCACATTCTCTCAGTATCAGCGGTAGGCAGAGTAGTGTTCTGTCTTACCGACACGAGCTGTCAGCGGTGCGGGACAACGACATGCACGCTACTTGTCAGACATACCTGCTCGGTCTGCCCCTGACGTACAGTACGCACTGCTTCACGCACATTCTCTCAGTATCAGCTGCTACCCAGGCTTCATGAAACAGATAATAAATGATTACGATCGTAGCTGCCTCGGTGGATCAATTGCATAATAATAATAATAATAATAATAATAATAATAATAATAATAATAATAATAATAACTAGCAAATGTGCCCGTGCTTCGCTACGGTATTCTACATTGTAGACGGATATTAAAATAAATTACTGTACATTCAGTGAATAAGACATTTTTTTAAAATTGCATGTCTCTTAGCGTTATCCAGAAACAGCAGGAGGAGGTTACCATAAGTTGTTTCCAATGTAAAGTGCGAGTTGCGGAGTTGTGATGATAACGGCAGGTTCACTTGCCTACTGCCATTCACAATCGAGTAGGTAAGTTCTCATTATAATGGATGGCCCCATTACCTACTGCGCGGTCACAATCGATTTGGGGAGTTTTCGTTAAAATGGAAGGCGCAATTTCCTACTTCCAGACATATTACAGTAGAGAAGTTTTTAATATAATAGCCGACACCTTTCCTATTGCCAGTGAAAACTGAGTTGTGCTGTTATCATTATAATGACAGGCCCCTTTTCTTAATGACAGTCACACCGAGTTGATGAGTTTCCATTATAACAGCAAGGCCACTATGCCTAATGCCAGTCACATTCTAGATGGGTAGACTTGTTTATAGTGGCGGGCACACTTGCCTACTTCCAAACACAATCGGTTAAGGGCGTTTTGAACAAAATTGCATGCTCCCTTGACGTCTGCCAGTCGAATCAAGAAAGGAATTATTAATTACAATGGTAGTCCCTCCTTACTAATGCTAGTTAAAAAGGAGTTGGAGATGCATCCCATTCCTGTTGCCAGTCAAAGTCGATGTGGAGAGTAATTATTACAATAGCATTCACCCTCCTGCTGAGAGTCACGATCGATGTAAAATATTAATTAGAGTGGCAAACACCCCCTTTCTACATCGCTACAGATCGACTTCAATGAATATATATAGATCCCAAATATATGCATAATTACAATATTGCAAACCTTCATTTACAGATTAACTGCTGCTAAACGATATCGACAAACAAATTGTACCATAAGACACCTCATTTAGCGGTCTGAATGGCTGGTCTCAAGCTATTTTCTCCTGGCTCATCTATTTATGGGTAAAATTGAGTTAGAAACGTTGAATAGGGTGAAATTTAGGTAAACTTTTCTCATAGTGCATTACTTTTGGGTATTAATGTGACTGCTACAAATATAGAATTTGGCTGACGTATGGAAACTGGGTGGGCCAATATAAGTGATTCGAACTACGAATTATACGTTTACAAAGAGCAAAATGTTCGTATAATCCAGAAATAGAGACAAATCTAACATATAAGGAACAGAGATACGACGAAGCATCATAGTACCACAGTTGTAGATCACTCCAAATTGAACCAAGATTGTGTCATCCCTTTTGTGATACGACGTACCGTTTAGCCGCGAAATACCTCGAAATGAAGGTCAGCACCGACATTAAAATTGCCTCAAAATTCCGATACTTCTCGAGAGTAAAAAATGAATTATTTAATGATCTTGGAAGCTTTCCGTCGATTACAGCGTAAGACATACAATTTTGCCAAATTTAAATTTTCTAGCTCGTCTGGCAGATTGTGCCTCAGTCTGGTTTTGGGGTTGGGGGTAAAATGAGGACTTTCAGGAAACTAAAGCTAACAAAAATGCAGATGGTCATTATTACACTTGAAACGGATAACTGCACGAAAATTTCGCCAAAATGGTCAGTGTACAGACACACGGTCGTTATGATTTTATTCATATATATTAGGAATTACAACACCTTTTGGGCTATGTCCGCTGCACTTAGCCTGAAAAACAGACCGTCCATGATATCTCCCTTATTAATCCTTCTGTCATAAAAATGCACATGAGAAAAAAACATTTTAGGAATGGATATCCATCGACCAGCCTTGATGGAAATCCAGTCAGCTTGGTCTTGTATATATTGTGGGAGGGTAAAATCACTGTTTCGGTTCACTATAAACCCCCAGTTCACTCCGGGAATTTGAAATGGCATGAACCTTAAAACCTACCTTTGGACATGTGGATGCTAAATATAAAGTTTGGTTGAAGTATCTTCAGTAGTTTTCAACTTATAGAAGTACGCTTTACACGCAGCCGCTCTTGAATTAAGTCCGGTGGGACTTGTACCGAAAGACGGTCCGTTAATGATATCTCCCGTATTAATACTCGTATCGAAATGATGCACATGAGGAAATTTCGCCAAATTAGTCAATGTACAGACACACGGTCCTTAAGATTTTATTTACATAGAAGATAATAATAATAATAATAATAATAATAATAATAATAATAATAATAATAATAATAATAATAATGTCGTCTGGCCTATGGGAAGGCGTGCAGGTGTTGATATTTGACACCGATGTGCGGCCTGTGCGTCTGGGTGTATGATAATAATGTACAAAGTGGGTAAAACTCGGTGTCGGCACATAACCTACATCAAGGCGTCTGCTCAAAGCGTGACTTCTTCATCCAATGAACGACTCGTCATGAACAACGTTGTATACCTTCACTCCACATGAACACTGTGGAGAGGTTGTAACGGTTCAAATCCCGTTACAAGATGATATCTGTATTTTTATTATTGTATGATTTTATCTGTATTTTATTATTATTATTATTATTATTATTATTATTATTATTATTATTATTATTATTATGTCAGTATTATTATTATGTTATCTGTGATATTGTACTATTATTGTAATTATCCGTTTTATTCAATTTTGCAATTGCCTGTTGCTTGCAAGATTGCACTTAGATGTATACACATATACGTATGTGTAGTATAACACTCAATACCTGTACAGTGAGAATTGTTGTATATATCAGAGATTAGATGTGACGTTGGGGCATTGTGCAATATTAGTGGCGATTCTGCCAAGTCATCGCCGCGCCTTGGCTACGTCATCGTATTTAGTTAGATATGAGCGCACGGACTCGTCGCCGCGGGGCTATTTCGCCACTGTGCGTAATATCTGTCGCGTAGGTGGGAGTATGTCATTGTTATTTCTGGAGATTACGTAGTTGTGTCAACCAACGTGTATATAAGGTAGCTCCATATTGTAGCGTCAGTCATTACTTATACGGATGCAGTACAGTGAAGTAGTCTACTAGATCAAGAGGCCTTAAGTGGTCAGCCAACCAGTGTGAACGAGAGATGGTGAAGACTCAGTGAGCCATTATTGGTCATTGAGAGAGTGAGACCAAATGGTTGGTCCGTCACTTAGTGGAAGACGCGGACGCAAGGCTTACCAAGGAGTCAGAGAGGGCAACCCTGGACCTACCAAGAGGTCATACCATATTGACTTACAAAGAAGTCAGATGATATGGAGAAGAAGCAGTCTCAAGGATGTATCACCACGTTAGGCGTGACACATCTACAGTAAACCCCAGAGCAATGGATTACGTCGTAATTACACTCAAAGTGTTGAAGGTACAGTCAAGTGAATCAGTGAGGGAAATATTTCGTATAAATTGTTAAATGTCCGGTCAAGAAGAATTCAAATTCATGCCTAGTTTCTGTCAGTTGCAATGTCATAATTTCATATTCTCATCTGTTTTATCGCAACAAGACTCACTATTTTTTTGATATATTATTTAAAGAATATATATTGTTCTATCAAACGAATTCATAGTTTTATTTCATTTACAGTAAAATAACTTAACCTCAAAATTAATGGGGAAACCGAACGCCAATCTCCTTTTCCCAGAACTTATATGGTATGTTGTCAAAAGTAAGCTTATTACCCCACACCCTAGAGATGGTCAAGAGTCTCATTCTATTATTGCTGTACTGAGTGACAGCTGGCGCCCTTCAAATAACGTATGTGTAAGTAAGCAGGTAACTAGTAAGTGAGAGTACAAGGTTCGACGAGTGTGTATTTTATTTAATGAATATTAATTTTAAGATTTTCCATTTTAAATGCAGATATTCAGATTTTTCAATTTAATCCAGATTTATATATATGTTTGTAAATTCAGTCAGACAGTTAGGAAGTTCTCAAGGTATGGAATTGAACCCAGACTTTTTGCACGCAATCCAGTGATTAATAATTGTATACCACCACCTCTCCACCCTGCCGTCCAACATTCTGATGCTGATTGCCCCCACCATTTGGACTGAGACCAACTAACCACCATGTCAGGCAATGCAGGCTTGACGCCTTAAAGATCACACGCCCAACAGGAGGGTTTTAATAATAATACCGAGCGAGTTGGTCCTGCGGTTAGGGTCCCGTATCTGTGAGCTTGCATTCGGGAGATGGATGGTTCAAATCCCACCGTCGTCATGAAATGAAATGGCGTATGGCTTTTTGTGCCGGGAGTGTCCGAGGACATGTTCGGCTCGCCATGTGCAGGTCTTTTGATTTGAATCCCGTAGGTGACCTGCGCGTCATGATGAGGATGAAATGATGATGAAGACGACACATACACCCAGGCTCCGTGCCAGCGAAATTAACCAAGGATGGTTCAAATTCGCGACCCTGCCGAGAATCAAACCTGAACCCCTGTGACCAAAGGCCAGCACGGTAACCATTTAGCCATGGAGCCGGACCTTAATACATTAAATTGTCATCATCATTGATTAATTCTACTAAACTGAATTATTAACGCAGCGTTAAATCCTGACCCTGCCCTCTGCCCCCCAAAGTATATTCTGATTTATAGATTCAGGAATATCTGGACAGTGTTGAGATCTCCCCAAGTTTCGTTCGTGGGCAAGAGGTGGTACAACTTACCAAGCTGAAGACTTGGCGATTTGGCCATGATATTGGCCGCTTCCCAAAACCTTGTTTTAAGGGGCTATCCGCATATCTACCTATTTCCTTACACAACCGATTCAGTATATTAGAGCAAGCTTCTTTTTAATCACAGGTCACATGATTAATCACCTTCAACTGTTGAAGTGGCTTCAACTGAAATGACCATGGGCACATAAATGCATGCTTTTAAGGAACGTACGTAGTTAAAAGTTTGACCTGTAGAGTGCAGTAGTTACCACTGGCGCTAAATTTAAGGATGTCGAGTTCTCGCACATGTTGGGACCTCTCTCCCGAACTTATCCTACATATTCAAAATACTGTTGCACTTGGGCGAGGCGCGGTTAGGAGTTTATTACAGTTAGTATAGGACAGCGGTGCGAGCACTTGGTACGTAATGGTCGGAGTAGTCTTCGCATGAGCCTCGCATTACGGGTAGGGCAAGATGGGTGCACGAGTGTTATGAATGCATACACGACCAGTATTTACACCGTGAGCGAACATACAGTTATATATCTTCGTGGCTGAAATGCATTCATAACGTAATACTTCAGTCTGATAAATATCGAGAAATTACGGCGCATAATTTTGGAGCTAGGTTTGATACGAGGATGATATTTGAGGTTGGCAATGGGGTATTTAACATAACTAGAGAAGAGTACAGATGGTTCTGCTGTTGGGAGTACTTCTTAAATGACAATAGGATGTGGTTCAAGACGGCTATTTCTCCAGGGTCTTCTGGGGGAGTGAGGGGTGTCCAGTACCTTGATACTGTGGAGCCATGACCAAACGCATTCTTATTAAAGATGTCTTCGCGTTATTTTTAAATTCTTGAACCAGACTTGTTTTGGGATGTTGGGCTGAATTCTAGCATAGTAATTTTCTCTTGCACGCTGTGACATTTTCCGGTAGTCAGACCATTCCCTGTAGGCCTGTTGCTTGATTGTGGGCATAAAATCAGAATATGGCAACTGTTTGTAGAGGCGGTGTTCACAAGTTGTGTCTTCTGTCTCGTTCATCGTTATACCAGCTGGCCTTTAATCCATAGGAGATGTTTTCTGGGCGATATAGATTAAGTTCAGAATGTCTAATACATACTGATGTGTCGATAGGTCCCAACGTCTATATTGTATTTTTCAATGGCACATTGTGAGTCAGGAAGGATTAGAATCTTTCGGAAGTGACGCATTCAATACCTAAATGGGTAGCTAAAATTTCTTCAGTAACGATAGACGTCTCTTGACGTAAGAGTACTTTCTTGACGCCTGAGATTCAGCACAGAGATGCACAACCCACGCCTCTTGAAGTCTTAGCCATGTTATGTTATATAAATGAACAAAATTGGGCCAAGTGGTGTTGAGAAAAGCTGATAAACTTCCATTGATGGGAATACTGTTAGTAATGAAGCATGGTAAGAAGAATATGGGTGGTATAAATAGAAGAAGTTCGTACTTTTGTTGAAATACAGGGAGTCTTTCAGACTGAAGTATGAGGGGAATCATGTGTTGAAATTTCTTAAAGCTTTCCTATAGTAACGTAGTCCGGTGTTTTTGACTGATGTTATTTCTATTTATTGTTATTTGTTGTAGTCTTAATTTGCTTATCAGTTTAACACACTGTTGTACTTTGGTGACAGAGCATCGGAGAACACTGCCGTAATTCCTTGTGCGGCCCAGTGCAGCCATATTGTGAACACATAATACCATGCTTACAATTCTTTCTAAAATGTTATGTATGTTGACTTCACTGCAGCACTTCAAACTATTTAAGTAAATTATGAAGTGGATTATAAATCAAAGGGTAAGCATTTTAACACAAAAATACCCGAAGTTGTAATTCAAAACAAACTTCCTTTCTAAACACACTCTCGAATTCCAAATAAACAAATACGTATGAATGCAGAGATTGTATGGAGATTCATTCAGTGGATCACACACATGCTAAAACGCTCTTACTCCCTGCGGCTGCAAAGTTAGAATTTTACAGCTTGAGAAGATATTCAGCATTGCATATACATGAAAGAACCTTTGTTGGTTTGGTGATGAAACGCACAGCACACCACATGCTCGAAGATAAACCAAATGCCCTTAGAAGCGATAAGATGCTGACATATAGTCCCTGAAAATACTCCAGTCTTTAACGATGTCTTTCATGGCTCCATAAAGAAATATACTACTTTATCTGCACAGCCACGTGCTGGATCGCAATGTTAATGATGGCAGATTCCTAAGAAGTATTTTAATAGATTGAAGCAAGATGAAGAGGAAATTTGCATCTTCTACCAGCTTACAGCTGGTTAGACTTGGGTTACCATATTACCTGTTTTAATCGAGCACTATTCGTTTTTCAGACACTTCCCCAACTCCCGTTCAGTTTTGCTAGATCCCTCTGTTGTTTTCGTCTACCACAAAATTCTTTAATATATTTATCATTTAAATTTATTTAGATTTTACAATTTTTCTTTGGCGCGCACCGGCACAGGTATGTCTTATGGCGACGATGGGATAGGAAAGGGCTAGCAGCGGGAAGGAAGCGACCGTGGCCTTAGTTAAGCCCCATCATTTGCCTGGTGTGTAAATGGGGAAACCACAAAAAACAATTTTTCAGCACTGCCGACAGTGGGGGTTCTAGGCTACCATCTCCCGGATGCAAGCTCACACCTGCGCGCCCTTAACCGCACGGGCAACTCATCAGGTAATTTATTTAGAACCCTAGCAGGCAGGGGAATACATTTACCTACGGCCATCCAGTCCTCTACGTAATTCTTCACACTTTATACTTTAATTGTTTTATTTTTATAGATTTGAGTATATTTGCAATCATATCTCTCCTCTAGCGAGTGTTTGCTGAACTCAGCTTAAAGTTGACAACACTGAAGGCGACACTAAGTTCTTGTTTGTATCTCACTGATTAAATCTATAAAAAAGAGCCAAACTGGCAAGTAGTGGAAAAATGTGTTTTTAAAAATGGCATTAATGACATTTTTGATGACTATGTGGTTTTTGATTAAATATATGCTTTAAGAACTGAATATAAGATGAAGTGTGCAACTTCAGTAATGAAGAATGTTGCTGAGAAACGGCACCAATACATGCCCAGCAATGTTGATAGTGTTGAATTGCTTAGATTGGCACCGTACTACTTTGCCACACCTGCACATAATGCAGTTGAGTATCGTCGTTGTGCCTGCGAAAACCACGACGGTATGTGAAATATTTCAGCTTAGAACTTTGACCGGTAAGTTTCTGTATTGTGCGAATATTGTCAAGGAATTCTCTCTCTTCATAATATATGTAAAAGCTAGTATGAATGTTAGAGTGAATGAGAGCTAGTATGATGTAGAGCTATTGTTAGATATTGCAGATAGAAAATATTAATCATTAACAAACTATTATAATACTATTTTATTCCATTAATTTAGATCGTTTCTAGATACTACTACTACTACTACTACTATTACTAATAATAATAATAATAATGGTATTTGTTTTACGTCCCACTAAGTACATTTTTATGGTTTTCGGAGACGCCGAGCTGCCGAAGCTGACATATTTGAACAGCTTCAAATACCAGCGGACTGAGCCAGGATCGAACCTGCCAAGTTGTGGTCAAAAGGTTTCTGGATACTGTATTCACACTTAATCACTTTCAGTTAATTACTTCAAGTTAAGTTACTATGAACTGTATGCTTTGGTGCAGTGCAAGAGAGGAGAGTACGCCCTAACTTCGCCACATACAAAGCCACAAAATACATAGATAAATATGTGTAAACGCTGGTTCAGTGTCAGACAGCGGGAAACGTCCCTAACTTAGCCGATTAAATACACCATTTATCTATCTGTCTATATGTTGTATCTCTAGAGCTCTGAATTGTGATGTCTGGTGTTCTCATTCTTCCAGTACCGGTACTATTGACAAACACTCTGTAGCATACAGGGCTTTCGAACGGATAACTGTCGTGTAATATTACAGCTTCAGATTTCGTGACAGACGTAGCTTGTTGTAGGTGGTTTGGATCACTCTATAACCCTCGTCCAGCTTGCTAACTCCGGTTGCTTTTTCAGACAAGTTGGCTTCAGTTATTCTTCCTCTTCTTTCTTGGTTATGCCCATTCAAAGAGCGCATCTCAACTTGTTTGTTGTCCTTTTTATCCTCCCAACATCTCTTCATAATAGCACTGTGTTGCATCTTGCGTTCTGTGGACCACTTCCTACCAGTTTTCTTTTTAGGTTTCTCCACGAAGTTGTTCTTGGCTACTATTGTACTAAAGGCTCCACGATCTTCTGTGATGTCCGTGATATTCATTTCTTCGAGGTCCGCCTTAGTTTCTTCTAGCCAGTTTATTTTGACCTTCTTTGAATTTATTACTTTCAATAATCTTTTGGTGAGTCTCTTGCTGTCCATTCTATAGATATGGCTATAGAATTTCAGGCGTCCCTTGCGTACGGTAGCAGTGAACCTGTAATGAGTAGAGGTTCGCTCTTCTCCTCTTAATCCACATTCCATTTTCTTTCGTGGGACTGTACATTTTCCACTGAATATTTCCTTCATGCTTTTCAATTTCTATAATTTTTGTGTGTCCAAGTGATTTGGTTTATTATTATTATTATTATTATTATTATTATTATTATTATTATTATTATTATTATTATTATTATTATTATTATTATTATTATTATTATTTCTTCGCGAATGGGTCACCTAGGACCACGCGGAATCAGCATTTTTCGGCCTTCCTTTTTGCCCAGTAGTTCTTCATCTTCAATGATTTTGCACATCTCTGGTCCGCGGACCATGCCGATCGTGTGGGTTTCCTTCCTTGTTCATCAAATCCCCCGAGTTTGAATGATGTTTTGTATTTCCTTTCGACCTTGTAGATTTGGCGATCCTAATTCAGTGAGGTATTTCTCTAATAATTTGTACCACTTTGGTCTAGTGGCCTTGTTTTTTAGAAATGTGTTAATTTGATGTGAAAGTCTGTCAGGGTTCATTCGTTCAAATGTCCTTCAAAGTGGAATCATAGCATTCGAATTGCATCTGTAATTTTGGAAATGTGCTTGTATATTTCACCATTAGGTTTAGGGTAATGAGTTTCGTTTACGATTCTTGGTCCTAAGATTTTTCTCATGATTTTTCGTTCTTTAATTTCTCCAATTGTTCCTTTAATCCCGTTTGTTGCAGTACGAGAGTTTTCGCAGCGTATTATTATTATTATTATTATTATTATTATTATTATTATTATTATTATCATTATTATTATTATTATTATTTCAACTATCCAGTATTAAAACGTCCCATTTTGAGTGTTGAACCGTGGCTATTTACCTCCGAGTGGATGACTAAAGCTGCGGTAAGTAAAGCAAATATTAATTTCCCTCCACGTGGTAAGAGCACGGGAAATTATAAAGAACCCCACTTGTAGTGATATAAAGACTTAGTTAATTGCTGGCTGAGGATGATCTAGATATGTAGGAATGTACACACCCTTCATTTGGGTAAACACTTATCTTTGTGAGGGTAATCCCCGGTAGAGATTATCACGTGACTTTCATATTTACATATTCATGAAGAGTAATCTTCTCGGTGTGCTGTTTCTTGGAGAAAGAAGATGGGATGGTAAATTGACTCTCATTGCCTTCATCAAAGGATTAATGGGGAATGTTTGTGTTGGAATGTTTGCTTTCCTGCTCTCTAATAGCTAGCACACGCCTGATAGGGCATTTCTCCAGAATTTTTAGATTACCTTATTTAGATTGAAGTTGTAAATAAAGATCTCGCAAGCGGTACACTTTCTCTTTTTCGTTCTTATTGCTCTGGGGGTTTATATCTAAACACAGCTGATTTTCCTTATACGAGGGTTGTAAATAAAGTATTGGCAATATTGATAGAATACAATATTTAATGAATTAACAAGTACTGTTGCAATACATTCCTTCACTGTAGTCTCCCGTGATGCCCGTTACCTTTTTGTCAAATGTCGGGGAGTCGCGGCGGACCGTTAGCAAGGCCGTAGCCGTAGCCCTTTTATTTTAACGAGTGCATCATGATACAACCCAACGGCCGTAGCCGTGTTAAAACACCGGATCCCGTGAGATCTCCGAAGTTAAGCAACATTGGGCGTGGTCAAGCTTTGGATGGGTTGCCACGCGCTGTTTGTGGCAGGTAAGGTAATGGAGGAGCGGAAAGGAACTGGCTAACCTAACGCACGTAAACTCCGGCTCAGGCACACCTCTGCGGAGGTTCGGTTCTGCCTTCGGGCAGAATACACCCTTGATACAGGTCTAGTGAGTACGGAGTGTGTTCCAAGAACTCCCAATCTCAATCTGATCTTGAGAAATGGTCGGAGATGCAAATGCGCAGTCTCATTCCGACCCGCACAAAATGCCGCGACCCATCGTGCAACCCTCGTATACGGTAATGCATTCTCGCCGTAGGCTTCACGTAATCCTCGATAACATTCTGGTGCATCTTTGCCAAGGGGCAACCTCGATTTTAATCCACGAACGCTGATCAACATTAGAAAACATGCTTTAGAGCGGTGAAATCGATACTCTTCACTTCAACGCTACATGACCGCTCCCATATCCTATTTGCGCATGCCCGATCTACTGCGAGTGTCTGGACTACGTCGCCACTGCTTTATTCCCTGTCTTCGTACATATCGTACAAATTCAGTATACACTGACTTAGCAAATGTCATGGGACAGTCATCTAATAGCGTATGGGGCCTCCTCTGGCCCTGCGAACTGCAGTGAGACGCCGTGGAAGTGAGTCGACAAGTCCCTGGTAGTCCTCTGGACGCAGCTGACACCAAATCGTTTGCAGAGCGGCCGCCAATGTTGGTCTGTTCGTAGGTGCAGGATCCATGGCACGGAGCCTGCGTTCCAGGACATCCCAGATATGCTCAATAGGGTTCATATCGGGGCTCCTGGGTGGCCATGGCAGTCTTTGGACCTCCGCTGCATGTTCCTGGAACCATTCCCGGGCGACGTGGGAGCGATGTGGCGCCGCGTTATCATCTTGAAACACCGCAGAACCGTCTGGGCGCTGGAAGGCCAAAAATGGGTGGAGATGGTCTCCGAGCAGCTCAACGTACCGCGTACTATTCAAAGTCTCCTCCAGAACAACTAGGGGGCCCATTCCATACCAGGAAAATGCACCCCAGACCATAACATAGACACCAGCGCCCTGGACCACACCTTCGAGGCAGGCGGGATCCTTCGCTTCATGTGGTCTGCGGCCATACACGGTGCCTCCCATCGGCATGGTGCAGTTGAAATCGTGATTCGTCCGACCATGTCACGTTACGCCATTTTTCCAGTGCCCATCCCTGGTGACTGGCGATAAATGCGCATCGTTGTGCCCGATGACGTTGGGTTAAAAGTGGCAGCCGTGTGTGGCGCCGGCTCCCATACCCCATAGAACCCATGTTCTTACGTATTGTCCACTAGGAGACGTGTCTAGCACGGCGTGTGTTGAATTGAGCCGTGATTTGTTGCACGGTTGCCCGTCTGTCACTATTGACAATCCGTCTCAGATGTCGCCGGTCACGGTCATCGAGGGTGACTGGACGGCCGGTCGTTCGTTTGTTGTGGACGATGGCACCTGCATTCAACCATTCACGATACACTCTGTACACGGTTGACCGTGTGACGCCGAATTCCCGCACCACTTCCGAAATCGCACTTCCAATCCGTCGGGCACCAACCACCATACCCCGTTCGAACGTTGTCAGCTCACTACGACGTTCCATGTTACACCTGTCACATGCACAGCCACTGCTCACAAGGTCTCCTATACAACTGCCGCTGGCACAGGGGGCGTGTGGTGCGCAGACAACACACCTGCGCATCAGTGCTCCTCTATCCCATGGCATTTGCTCAGTCAGTGTAGACTCTGATGCCTTTCAGTGTTCAGTCTGCAAGCCTCTGTAAATTAACTAAACGCCTCCACAATTCTCTTTTTACAACTATTTTTGGGCTTTCGTTTAGTTCCGTACCTCTTATCTTTATAAGTTAGAATGCAAACTTACTGAAGTAAATAATAACTTACGCAAAGATCTGGAACTACAAGTCAACAGTGAGAAGCCCGGTACTGTACGTGATCGAGACGTTGGCACTAGGAAGGCAAGGGGCAGAGCAAGTGTAAAAGGAAGAAAGAAAAATTCTGAGAAAGATACTTTTACCAAAAAAAGGAGGTGAAAGATGGGAACGAAGATCAAGGGACGAAGTGTACAGAAACAGGATGATGATCTCCGAAGAAATAAGACTCAAAAGATCAAGATTTTCTGGGCATGTGATCAGGATGGACAAGGAGAGAATGACTAGAACAGTATGGGGGATAACGTGAAGGACGAGAGGAAAGACGGGACCTGAGTGGATTGTCTGGACTGAGATGCGGATCAAGGTGGAAAGTACAGAGAAATGGAGAAATAAATATACACCAACGAATATGCCAGAGCTCAGTGACAGAGAAAGATACAGGAATAGGGTGGAGTAGCACGAATGAGGGAGACAAGAGAAGAGGATACTGAAAATATCAGCTGAAGAACGGGAAGGAAGGTGAGAGAGGATGAAGCATTTCGGGAAGGAGAAGAAGAAAACCCAAACCATGACAAATCTGCCTATTTTCCTACAGAGGCCGTAACGAAATAATAATAATAATAATAATAATAATAATAATAATAATAATAATAATAATAATAATAATAATAGTAGTAATAATAATAATAATGAAATGGCGTATGGCTTTTAGTGCCGGCAGCGTCCGAAGACAAGTTCGGCTTGCCAGGTGCAGGTCTTTTGATTTGACACCTGCAGGCGACTTGCGAGTCGTGATGAGGATGAAATGATGATGAGCACGACACATACATCCAGCCCCGTGCCAGTGGAATTAATCAGTTATGGTTAAAATTCCCGACCCTGCCGAGAATCTAACCCGGGACCCCTGTGACCAAAGGCCAGCACCCTAACCATTTAGCCATGGAGCCGGACGTAATAATAACAACGATAAGTATTTTTTAGCACGGACAAAAATTCTGCTTTGAGATTTGCATAATCATTAGGGGCCCTGACTATTAGAACTCCTAAAAGTTATGTTATTAAGGCCACGGCCGCTTCCTTCCACTTCCTAGGCCTTTCCCATCCCATCGTCGCCAAAAGACATATCTGTGTCGGTGCGACGTAAAGCAAATAGAAAAAAAATGTTATGTTATGCACGTTACATTACGGAAGAGCAGGTTAGACTACTTCCCCTACAAACCAAATTAGTTTGCATTCTAACTTATTAATGTGTCCGGCCCCGCGGTGTAGGGGGCAACGCGTCCGCCTGTCACCAGGCGGCCCCAGGTTCGATTCCCGGCCGGGTCATGGGTTTTGACTTGTAAATGATTGATGTCCCTGGCCTGTGGACTGGGTGTTTGTGTCGTCCTGAACGTCCTTTCCTCACATTCCACACTCTACACTTCCGCAGTTACACTTACACGCAGGTTCCTCTCAAATGGTGAAAGTAGTGGCAAAGATCTGTAGAGGTCGACGCCACGAACAAATATCATTTAAACACACTTATTACTGCCTATTTCACTTACAATTTGTGGCCAAATTCGACTGAGAAGCTTAGACGGCAGAGCGCTGGCCCTCTGATTTCAAGCTGGCACGTTCAATCTCCGCTCAGTCCAATGGTATTTGGAGGTGCTCAAATACGTCAGTCTCGTGTGAAGTAAATTTACGGGAAGGTAAAACAAATCACGGGGGACAAAATTCCGGCACCTCGGCGTCTCCGAACACCGTAAAATTATTATTATTATTATTATTATTATTATTATTAATATTATTATTATTATTATTATTATTATTATTATTATTATTATTATTATTATTATTATTATTATTATTATTATTATTATATGGTTACTCTACGGTAGGTAGTAGTATCCACTTCTTCACTTTCTTCTCCAACCAACCAAGCTTTTCGTCGATTTTAGAATTTATTCTCCATTACTCTCGAAATCGATTCCTATCCCATCATGATAACACGGCGCTGATAGTTACGAGAGTAAGTCTGGTCTAGGAACGAATTTTTATTATTTTCACTGTGTTTTTGTAATTGTGTACAGAATTTCTGAACGTAAATAGCGCAATTACCTCCATATATCTGACAGTATTTATTCTCTTGTTCTAGGTGAGTTCCTGAGCTGCTAACCAACCAGCATGCCGCAGATGTAAGTGTTCTTTCAATTCCTGCACTGTTCTATCACTGGAAAATAGAAAAGGACCGGTCTGAAAATAATTATCTTAAAATTAATCTATTCAAATTGCAAGCAGAAATAATAAGACCCCAAAAATTCATATAAAACTGAAAGGTGTTCAAAATTCCTCCACTCCTATTCCACGCAACACCAATAAAAATAAATGAAACTCTAAAGAACTTTGATCTTAAACTGAACTGACCAAACCATGAAAATTTGCCAACGAGTATTATTTTCTTCGCACTCCCTTAAAATTTCACGAGATCTTCTTCCACTGAGTACGAGGAAGTTACTTGTTCAGAGCTTAATTCTACCCGTTTTCAGTTATGATAACGTAATATACAAGAACCAAAACACCACATTTAGCGCAAACTTCTGCAGACCTTTAATACTTGCGTATTAAATATTCCCAGGTATTGCTTGTCTTGAACAGCTGTCGTGGTTATGTTTGCAACAGAGAAGAAACCTTCACTCGGCCTCGTTTGTTCACAACATCCTCCTACAGACAGACCAAGTTATCTGAACACGGATCTTAAATACTTGTCATCCCCAAACAGTGTACCTACAAGGTCAGAAACCTCTTGACTGCAGAGCTTCCTAATTTACCGCACAAGTTATTGCAACTCATTCATACCTGCAACCATACGCTCCTGGAATTCCCTAGCGGTTGTAATTAGAGACATAGGCTACATAGTAGAAATGTATTTTTTTTTTAAACCACACCCCATAGCTCAACAGCCCTGAAGGGCCATGGCCTACCAATTGACCCTCCTCAGCCCGAAAGTCTGCAGTTTACGAGATGTCGTGTGGTCAGCACGACGGATCCTCTCAGCCGTTATTCTTGGGTTTCTAGGGCGGAAATGTATTTAAAAAGAGATGCTTAACTTTTAAAAAAAATTCGTGTGGCTATTTCTAGCCGAGAGCAGCCCTTGTAAGGCAGACCCTCCGATGAGGGTGGGCGTCATCTGCCATGTGTTGGTAACTGCGTATTATTGTGGTGAAGGATAGTGTTATGTGTGGTGTGTGAGTTGCAGGATTTTGGGGACAGCACAAATACCCATCCGCCGGGTCACTGGAATTAACCAATGAAGGTTAAAATCCCCGACCCGGCCGGGAATCGAACCCGGGACCCTCTGAACCGAAGGCCAGTACGCTGACCATTCAGCCAACGAGTCGGACGATGCTTAAATGGTACACATACTTACGGAATTAGTATATAATGTAATGTTTCTGCATAGTAACTCCCAGAAATTTACCTTTCATTTCTATTATTTAATTATATGTACGTAATTAGGAACCTTAAGACTCTGTAGTTTGTACAATGTAGCATATATACGATGATTTGACATAACAGCCGGCTTCGTAGCCCGACTCACGCCGTGCAAAATAAATAAATAAATACTTAAAAGTATTCGGACATAACAACAAAAACAAATGATGCATCGTACCGGTATAAAAGTAGGCAGAGAGATTTGATTGATAATTTCGTGTGGCTGTTTCTGGACGGGTTCATCCCTTGTAAGGCAGACCCTCCGATGAGGGTGGGCGGCATCTGCCATGTGTAGGTAACTGCGTGTTATCGTGGTGGAGGATAGTGTTATGTGTGGTGTGAGAGTTTCAGGGATATTGGGGACAGCAGGAACACCCAGCCCCCGAGCCTTTGGAATTAACCAGTGAAGGTTAAAATCCCCGACCCGGCCGGGAATCGAACCCGGGACTGTGTGAACAGAAGACCAGTACGCTGACCATTCAGCCAACGAGTCGGACAGAGGTTTGATTGACTCTGTGCGACAGAGGTTTGTGCGACTGTGAAACTGCAATGTGGGTAGGTCGGATGAGCTTTGTTAACTGGTTGCCACATAAACAAGAAATCTATGAGACTTTACGAATGACACAAATCGACTGCCAGTGATGTCTTTGTAAAGTGGGGATGTGGAAGTACAACCTCAGCATAACCACGATCTGACACCCAAGGGACCAATGGAACATTAAAGAGGACGGTGCGAGAAATTCGTCGGTTGTCTGGAAGAAAGATCCACCAGGGAATTAAGTACAGCCAGTTCAATGACTGTACGTGTGTCGAGAATTAAAATAATAGGGTTTCGTGGTCGAGCAGCTGCTCATAAATCAAGTATTCCCCTCTTTATAAAAACACCGTCTGGCGTGGTATAAACAGCGTCGCCACTGGACAGTGTCATGCAGTCCTACACGAGGGTAGAGTCCATGCCATGAGAAACATCCCCACAACTTTCTTCAAACTTCACTGTTAGCGCTAAACAAATACTTATTTCTCCTTCCAAGGAGCAGTGAGGATTTATCTCCTGTGGCGTATGGTTTTTAGTGCCGGGAATCGAATCCAGGACCTCTGTGACCAAAGGCCAGAACGCTAACCATTTATCCATGGAGCCGGACTTTATCCACTGTAATATCGACTTGTTACACCTCTTTACACTCCATGAAACTCTAAAGGAGCTTGTCTGTACATCATAGTTCAGAAGAATCTCTTCTTCGACGCTCTTTAGAACAATATCCGTGCCATGCACCACTCATTAAGACCAACGGGGACATTGAAAATAAAAATCCTCAGCCTGTTTCCAGTTTCAGCCCCCATAAAGCGGCGAGGATAGGAATTGTGCCGGCTGCTGAAGCCTGTCGCACTCCTCTGGGGCAATGATTAATGACTAACAGATACAAAGAAGTGATATTGGAGAGTGTTTGCTGAAATGAAAGATGGCAGGGAAAACCGGAGTACCCGGAGAAAAACCAATAGGGTCTTTTAGACGAATTATTATCAATATATATTTTTTAGAATTTGCTTTACGTCGCACCGACACAGATAGGTCTTAAGGCAAAGATAGGTTAGGGAAGGCATAGGAGTAGGAAGGAAGCGACCGTGGCCTTAATAAAGGAACAGCCCCAGCATTTGCCTGGTGTGAAAATGGGAAACCACAGAAAACCATCTTCAGGACAGCCGACAGTGGGGTTCGAACCCACTATCTCCCGGATGCAAGCTCACAGGTGCGCGCCCGTAACCGCACGGCCAACTCACCTGGTTTATTTTTAATAGTTTATACACCTGTCTTCGACAGTCGACATTACTTTGTGAAGAGTAATTGGAAATTTCAAATGAACATGCCAATGTATCTTATGAATAAAACTTACACAAGATCGACTGTGGTAATGTCTTACTTAGGTGATGGTGTTGGTGATGATGATGATGATGATGATGATGATGATGATGATGATACTTGCACAGAAATGATAATGAGACATTTTACTGAGAAAGAATCAAACATGCGGAATTCCATTTTACCCGAATCATTTCTCTATCTACCTTGGAATTATAGTCTAAACCAGTTATAACGATAGTTATAGGCGATAGTCTCACAGATCGGTTATAACGACTCCGAAGGGACAGCCAATTAACTGTCGTTATAGGCGATAGTCACACAAGTCACACAAATCGGTTATAACGACTCCGAAGCGACCGCCGATTAACTTTTGTTATAGTCGATAGTCGCACAAATCGGTTATAACGACACCGAAGGGGCAGTCAATTAACTGTCGTTATAGACGATAGTCGCATAAATCGTTTATAACGACTCCGAAGGGAGCGCCAATTAGCTGTCGTTATAGACGATATTCAAACAAACGGCGTTTTTTCCTGTTGCTAAAAGTGTCATATCTGTAAGTTTTAGGCTACACACTTACATGGTTAATTAATAGAATAAGGTGAAAATGTCAAAAAACACAAGTGAAATAAGTACCGTATTTGCAACACAGTATTATTTTGTGGAATGGGACTGAGAGGAAGTTATCTTCCAATGTTTACACAGTACAACAATAATACTGTATATCAGGAAAATATAGAATATTAAGTGAGGAAAGAAGTAGCAAGAATGTAATTGATCAGTAATGTCGCACATGGTCTTGGCTACTAAATGAGATATTCTGTCTGTCCTTCCAAGCTGTAGAAATCGTTAAGTGTGGTGCACCCAATTCCTTCGCGACGCTGACGTTCGTTTCCCCATTTTGTAATCACCATATTATTTGTGACTTTTCTTCAATATTAAACACTTTCTCTTTCTTTTTCCGACATCTTCAAAGCGATGCTTGTCTTGACTATTTAACAGACTAATTTGAAATCTACAATTTATTAAAAACTTGCTGATGTACCCGTGCTTCGCTACGAAATTCTACATTGTATACGGCATTCTAGTGTACACGTTGTGAGCAAGATTGTAATAAATTGCATAGCTCTTAACGTTGCCCTAGAAATGCGACGGGAAAGTCACCAATAATCTTTTCTCATGTGAAGACTGAATTAGGGAATTTTTGTTGTAATGGTAGACCCGCTTGCATAGACTACCATCAGTCACAATCAGGTTGGGGAGTTTTCATTATAATGATAGATACTCACTCTCCACCTGCCTTATTACATCCTCAGAAAGACTGTGTTAGTGGTTTTCCCAACTGAAATATACATTACAATGACGTCAGTAGAAATGGTGCCATTAAAAGCAATGCTTTCATATGAAATACTCGATCAAATGAAATACCACACACTTTCTCACTTTTAACGAACAGGAATACATTGCCGATCTAGCAGTCCAATGTTCCAGAGCTGGAATGACCAAGCTGCAGACAGCCGTGATTCGTGAACACTCTTCGTCTTTTTTCGGCGGGGAGAGGATCGAATAGTGGGGACTCCTAGGGCAGAAACTATGCCCTTTTTCTAATGTTTCCTACGAGTACCCGATGAGTCGGAAAATATCAATTCATTACATTGGTGGTGGAAAAATCTATCTGACTTGTGGGCAAATTTTTCCTTCATGCCAGGGGAGAAACCCCCTCTTCACTGATAATTTGGAATAAAATGGATGTAGAATTTAATAAAAGTGAAGAGGAAGAAACTTTTCTTAAGAAACGGCTCTTTTCAGGGTTGAATTTTGAATTATTTAGTGAATTGTGGTACTATAATTTGGAATAGGCCTAAATTGTTATTCTAGACTAGACCATACTACTACTGCTACTACTACTACTACTACTAATTCAGCCTCTGCCTTAAGTATGCACACTGCTCATACAAAACACGCGTCAGAGTAGGGATTGAAAAACTGGAATATGATGAACCAGCGTGTTTCGTACCAGCTGTATCAGAAAATGTAGGTATGAACCAGGGGAATGGCATGCTAAAGAAGAAAGTTTTCTAACTCCCCGGCTATTTCCCGCCAATATTCAGTTAGGCTGTTATACTCGGTACGCAGCAGTAATCCCATCTATCGGAGTTGAGAGGCAGCATAAGAGACAAAGAACATCACAACAAACAATGGTCAATGTAATGTTATTGTTGATCAATGTTATGCGCTTTCGATATTTAGGCCTTCACATTTAGTTTTCTTCCGACTCCGAAATACCACTCATCATAGTCAGTACGGTACAAGTGATTAAAGCATAAATGATCAGAAATTAGATTCTCTATACGGTAACTTATGTTACGTAGTACTTTTCGATAGGACCAATAACATAGGGATTTAAAAATTAAATTTAAGGCACCTTCCCCTAAATTACAATTTAATCCAGAGTGAATAAAATTGTTTATAGCTTAGACTGTAGTTTCTTATTCCCCGACTCTATATACCGACTTTCATTAAATTCTATTAGCCCATTAACTCGTGGCTCGGCGTCGATATGGACTTAGCAACAAAAATACAAATTCATGAATATGTGTGTTATCATAGCCGGTACGGTAAAAAGGTATAAGACATACATGGTCGGAAATGTAATTCTATATAACTTTGGTTATGTAGTATTTACCGATACGACCACTAATAACATAAATATTTGAGAATTACATTTTAGGCCTTCCCCTATACTACCATTTTACTCTGCATGAATAAAATTATTTATAGCTTATATTGTAGCAACGTATTCCCCGACTTTGCATACCAATTCTTATTAAGATAGCACCACTAATAACGTAAATATTTGAAAATTAAATTTTAGGCCCTTTCCTAAACTACCATTTCTATCAGCGTGAATAAAATTATTTATGACTTAGATTGTAGCGATTTATTTCCTGACTTTGCATACCGATTTTCATTAAATTCTCTTTAGCCGTTTTCTAATGATGCGTGTACAGACAGACAGACAGACAGACAGACAGACAGACAGACAGACAGACAGACAGACAGACAGACAGACAGACAGACAGACATGCCGGAAAAGCAAAAAGTGCATTTCCTTGTTACTGTGGACATGGCCGATACGGAAATACACTGACTGACAGAGCAAATGCAACACCAAGAAGGAGTGGTCAGAACTTTATGCCAATTGCAGGGTAGACTGACGTCACTGAGGTATGCTCATGATGTGAAATGCGCCGCTGTGCTGCGCACGTAGCGAACGATAAATGGGACACGGCGTTGGCGAATGGCCCACTTCGTACCGTGATTTCTCAGCCGACAGTCATTGTAGAACGTGTTGTCGTGTGCCACAGGACACGTGTATAGCTAAGAATGCCAGGCCGCAGTCAACGGAGGCATT
Organism: Anabrus simplex; assembly: GCF_040414725.1. Taxonomy (NCBI): domain Eukaryota; kingdom Metazoa; phylum Arthropoda; class Insecta; order Orthoptera; family Tettigoniidae; genus Anabrus; species Anabrus simplex. The sequence continues at coordinate 77,802,908 of NC_090273.1, read as the reverse complement.
TCCAGCAGACAGACGACTTTACGAGGGGTATGGTGATCGGGCTGAGAAGGGCAGGTTGGTCGCTTCGTCAAATCGCAGACGATACCCATAGGGATGTGTCCACGGTGCAGCGCCTGTGGCGAAGATGGTTGGCGCAGGGACATGTGGCACGTGCGAGGGGTCCAGGCGCAGCCCGAGTGACGTCAGCACGCGAGGATCGGCGCATCCGCCGCCAAGCGGTGGCAGCCCCTCACGCCACGTCAACCGCCATTCTTCAGCATGTGCAAGACACCCTGGCTGTTCCAATATCGACCAGAACAATTTCCCGTCGATTGGTTGAAGGAGACCTGCACTCCCGGCGTCCGCTCAGAAGACTACCATTGACTCCACAGCATAGACGTGCACGCCTGGCATGGTGCCGGGCTAGAGCGACTTGGATGAGGGAATGGCGGAACGTCGTGTTCTCCGATGAGTCACGCTTCTGTTCTGTCAGTGATAGTCACCGCAGACGAGTGTGGCGTCGGCGTGGAGAAAGGTCAAATCCGGCAGTAACTGTGGAGCGCCCTACCGCTAGACAACGCGGCATCATGGTTTGTGGCGCTATTGCGTATGATTCCACGTCACCTCTAGTGCGTATTCAAGGCACGTTAAATGCCCACCGCTACGTGCAGCATGTGCTGCGGCCGGTGGCACTCCCGTACCTTCAGGGGCTGCCCAATGCTCTGTTTCAGCAGGATAATGCCCGCCCACACACTGCTCGCATCTCCCAACAGGCTCTACGAGGTGTACAGATGCTTCCGTGGCCAGCGTACTCTCCGGATCTCTCACCAATCGAACACGTGTGGGATCTCATTGGACGCCGTTTGCAAACTCTGCCCCAGCCTCGTACGGACGACCAACTGTGGCAAATGGTTGACAGAGAATGGAAAACCATCCCTCAGGACACCATCCGCACTCTTATTGACTCTGTACCTCGACGTGTTTCTGCGTGCATCGCCGCTCGCGGTGGTCCTACATCCTACTGAGTCGATGCCGTGCGCATTGTGTAACCTGCATATCGGTTTGAAATAAACATCAATTATTCGTCCGTGCAGTCTCTGTTTTTTCCCCAACTTTCATCCCTTTCGAACCACTCCTTCTTGGTGTTGCATTTTCTCTGTCAGTCAGTGTACCATTATTATCAATTTCTGAGCAATGTACAAACAAAACTCTTATTTTATATATATAGACAAGAGAGTGTAAATAACTTTTACATTGTTATGATCAATTCAGAAACGCGTAACGAGCAAAAATCAAAATTGTACCTTATAGTCGTTAAATTGCTCCGAAAATGTGATAAAGATACGCCGTTTTATACGATATGTCATACTTGGCATTTTTTTAATAATTTCAAATTTTTTAAAGTCCATTCAACACTCCATGCCGTACGATGTCGGCATGTAAAAGATCTCTGGTGACACATTTGGTGTTTACACGACAAAATTAACCAAATGTCAGCCATAGACGCCCAAGACATTTCCGGTTTACTCGGTCTGCCATCTAGTGGACCTAGAGTAAAACAGAACGTCGAAATTGACGAGCAGACAGCCAGATGGTGTCAAATTGAAATGTCTGCACACAGCAGCTGAGGCCATACGATTATTGATTAATGCAGTATTTATATAGGACTTAGACGTTATATCCAATACGCCGTTATAAGCGATGTCGCAAAAACGGTATCGACTGTACATACACCCATTTTCGTACCAGGAAAATGCTGGGGCTGTGCCTTAATCAGGGCCACGATCGCTTTCTTCCCTCTCCTATCCCATCGTCGCCATAAGACCTAGCTATGTCCTTGCGACGTAAAGAAAAAACAACCTACGACGAAGCGTACACGACCAAACCATTTCCGATAACACTCCCAAAACTCAGCGGTGAGAATTCTCTCTCATGAGATAATATCGTTGCATACACCAGAATTATGAAGATGCATTCACTTTATGACAGAGGTACTTTTCACCGAACAATTTAAATATGTTGGTTATCATCGTACTGTTCTTGTAATCTATGTATGTATGTATGTATGTATGTATGTATGTATGTATGTATGTATGTATGTATGTTTGTATGCATGTTGAGTGCTCAGCTTCGAGGCTAGTTTGATTCTCAACAGCTCCGCCATCAGCTGTCATAGATGGCCCAAATGTCACTGAGGATGCATACTAGGGAAATGAGAAGTGAGGTAGTTTCCCGTTGCTTTTCTCACCGAGCCAGAAGTTGATATTACATGTCAGTCTGCCAAACCCACAAAAATGAACGCACCAACCGACCCTATAAGCTATATTTTCACACCATTCATAGCAGGGACTGGCTGCATAAGGAATGGCATTACTAGCATCGCTCCTACCTCAGTCACTTTCATATTGTCAAAGCCAAGAATGAAACTGGGAGAGGAAAATGAAACTAACAAAATTTGATCTAGCCCACGCCAGAAAATATATATCAAACTAAATGGCGCAACAGCCTCGAAGGGCCATGGCCTACCAGGTGACCGCTGCTCAGCCTGAAGGCCTGCAGGTTACGAGGTGTCGTGTGGTCAGCACTACGAATCCTCTCGGCCGTTATTCTTGGCTTGCCAGAAAACATAGTGGACTGTAAACACTAGGTCTTGCCAGAAAACGCATATTGTAACCTATTTCTGGTGCCAGTTTCATGTGTCGAAACGTTCTTGTTGTCTGAGTATCGTCGTGAAAGAGATACGCACGTAGATATCATTATTATTATTATTATTATTATTATTATTATTATTATTATTATTATTATTATTATTATTATTATTATTATTATTATTATTATTATTTAATCCGTTTCACGTCCAGGGTTGGTCAGCGAGGGATCCCATGTCTACCACCTTTGGGCAGTGTCCTGGAGCGCGAGACTTTTGCGTCGAGGAGATACAACTCGGAAAGAGGACCAGTACCTCTCTCTGGCGGCCTCACCTGTTATGCTGAACAGGGTTCTTGCAGGAGATGGGATGATTGGTAAGGATAGGCAAGGGAGAGGGAAGGAAGTGGCCGAGGCCACCATGGCCGGGTACCATCCCGGCATTTGCCTGGGGAAGAAATGTGAAACCACGGAGAACCGCTTTGAGGATGGCTGAGGTGGGAATCGAACCCCCTCACCACATTTCAAATTTCGTGGCAGAGCCGGGAATCGAATCCGGGCCTCCGTGGGTGGCAGCTAATCACGCTAACAATTAGACTTCGTTATTATTATTATTATTATTATTATTATTATTATTATTATTATTATTATTATTACTTTTTCTAAACCCCTTTCCTAAAGAACAAACGAAAAGAAATATGAACAGAATCTCAACAGAAATAATTGAAAATGTCTTGTCATGCATTGTGTTTAAAAGCTTTCTCAAGAAGCACTCTTAATCAGTATTAATGTAAGCCCTAAGTTAGGGAATGTCTTTGTCAATGAGGAAGCCGCTTTGTGGCACCCAGCAAGACTCCGTGTCTCCATAGCAACAGATGATTATAACAAATGAAGTCGTATTTCTCTACCTGTAATTGGCATTTGAAGACGTTCCTTGTTTCATCGACTATCTTGCTGTTAATGAAATTCCATCTCGTGTAATTACCACCTCTTCTTTGTTCCCTCTGCATGTAATAATTTCCTTGTTTGTTTACCCGTGTGGCCTCTCCTAGTTCATTAATAACAGACGCTTTCCTCTGTCTCAAGATTTACTTTCCTTCTGTTCCTTCGTGATTCAAAGTTGAAAACTTTTGCAAAGGGTTACATATAGGATTAAAGAGGATTTATATTTATCTGAAAGGAATGGTGTGGTTGCAGATCACTTCAGAGAAATTATTATGCTGTTCTCGTTCTAAAAGAGGATTGAAGTACTTCCATTTAATCACACGCGCTTTGAGTCGGACTGAATGGCTCAGACGGTAGAGAGTTGGCCTTCTGAACCCTAGTTAATGGCTTCGACCCCGTCTCTCTCCGATCGTGTTTGAAGATGCAGAGATACAAAGAAATTTCCCCGGTAGGTTTTTGTCAGTCGTTTAGTCGATTCCGACTCTCCATGACCCCATAGAAAAAACGCACGATTTCCTTTGCTACAGGGTGACCCAAATGTCCGTTGACATTTGACGTGGCAATACTTCGCGGAATATTGGACGTAGACAGGTAATAATTGGCACACATGATTAGTAGAATATTGAGTTTGATTCTTTTTTTTTTTGCTTTACGTCGCACGGACACAGATATGTCTTACGGCGACGATGGGATAGGAAAGGCCTAGGAATTGGAAGGAAGCGGCCGTAGCCTTAATTAAGGTACAGCCCCGGCATTTGGCTGGTGTGAAAATGGGAAACCACGGAAAACCATCTTCAGGGCTGCCGACAGTGGGGTCTCCCGGTTACTGGATACTGGCCGCACTTAAGCGACTGCAGCTATCGAGCTCGGTGAGTTTGATTCATACCAAAATAAAGTACACAAAATGACCATCAGATGGCGCTGGACAGCAACACAGTAGGTACAAATGGCCACAGATACTTGACATGACATGGGGTTTTATTGACACCAACAATGAGTACACAAATAGGCCCACAGATAGCGCTGGACAGCAACACTTCAGTTATGCCGCATTATACCCGTATACGGTATAAAAGGAGCTGTCATGAGAGAGGGCGCCAGATGCGCTTGCAATCGCGGCATGTTGACTTTACCAGAAAAGGCACTGTTAGCGAAGCTTTATTTTCTTTATTTTGGAGTCAACAAAACCCCATGTCATTCCAATCATGTGTGTCAATTATTACCTCTCTACAACCATTATTCCTTGAAGTATTGCCTCGTTAAATGTTAATGGACTTTTGGGACAACGTGTATTTCCCGAATATTTTCCAGATTGAGATACACGACTTCTTTGATCTCGTCAATTATTTTCATCCGTTGTCGCCCTTCTCTCCTTTTATCGTCAGTCCTTTCCAACATTAAAGTACCCCTGTGGGTGGGGGACGCAGACGAAGAATACACCCACGGTATCCCCTGCCTGTCGTAAGAGGCGACTAAAAGGGGCGACCAAGGGATGATTGTATTAGAACCATAAAACTACTTGTGATTAGTACCACCACGCGGGGAGCACCATAGGTCGCATTTACTTACGCATAGTACCACAATGTAGGGTACCACATAGGTTTGTGATAAGTTGTACAATATGAGCGACACCATATGATGAGGGAACCCATGGTTCTGGCTTGCCTGTGATAAGTACCCACTATAGGGATAGTGCGGGTCCGTGTGGTTAGTACACGTATGGGATGAACACCTATGTTCGCGTTGCCTGTAAATGGCGGCGCAATGTAGGAAACACCGTAGGTCTGTATTACACGTGCGAATTTCATTACCTGTGAGTAGTACCATAATGTGGAGTATCGCGAGTCTACACTACTTTTGATTAGTACCGCAACATGACAAATAGCATGGTTCCACTTTCCTAGCGATAAGTACTATTATGACGGGCCGATGACTTGGATTTTGGACCCCTTAAAACTATAAGCATCATCGATTCAGTATTATGCTATAGATGCAGCCTCTTGGTCAGTAATACTATTGTTTCACGTCAATTTCTGTGAATGCGAGACATTGCGGGTCGGATCCACTGATTGTTTTTAAATTCATATCCATCCATTCATTCTTCGTCCTCATGTTTTGAATTCTGGTCAGTGGAGGATTTTTAGACATTTGTCATTCCATTTCGTCTCATTTCGTACTATTATGGGCCAATGACCTAGATGTTAAGCCCCTTTAAACAACAAGCATCATAAACATGAACATTTTTTTTTCTTCAGTGAATCATGGCCGAAGTACTTCAGTTTTTGCTTCAGTATTTGTCCTTTCAAGGAGCAATATTTGTTGATTTCCTGGAATGTCGATTATACCTCTTTACCGTCCACAAAATTCAGCCGAGCTTTCTCCAACTCCATACTCCACAAACGTGTATTCTTCAACGCTCAGCCTTTCTTACTGTCTAAGTCTCGCTTCCGTTCATCGCAACTGTTCATATATACAGATTTTTGTTGTTAAAGTTGTGTCGCTACTCCTGAAACCGAGCGAATTGACCGTGCGGTTAGGGTCGTATAGCTGTGAGTTTGCCTTCGGGAGATGGTGGGTTCTCCTGCACTAAGGTGAATGCCGGGACACTTTCTAGTATAGGCCACGGCTTTCAACCCTCTCACCTTCTCAGAGCATCTCCTTCTCCGATTCAAATCTACTGATCTGTGAGACGGTGTCACCGTCTGGGAGGCCCGCCTCCCCCTTCGGGGGAGGAATGAGAACAGTAGTAGTAAGAGGTAGTAGTTGCAGTTAGGTAAACCCGCTACTTTCTCACCGTTGAGCATAGAACTGTGGATATAAGATTGTTCTCTCGTGTTCTAAGCTAGAAAACATAACCATGATTGCATGGGTTTTCCGTGTAGCCGAGAAAATGTACGAGTGTGAATTGTTTGATTTTGAAGTATACTCTCCTCTTTAAAGGGGTGAAAGAATTATCTCCTCTACTGTACTTCAGTAGAGTAGTAAAGTAGCGGCCACAGAATCAGACGGGTGAGGTAAACTGGGATGTGGTCAGACTTGGCGACGGTGAAGCGACAGGTGGTCTAAGCGTTGTGTAACTGACAGTGCAGTGCAGTGATGTCTAGTCGAGGCCGATCCGCCCAATGTCAGTCATTTCGCAGTCTCCCGACCCCGAATGGGCCTTTGATATGGCCACTTTGCGGAAGAACTAGAAGACCCACAGTAAAATGTTCAGACAAATAAAAGAATTCAGACGACTTTCTTCCCGCAGACAGAAATTCACTCTCCCAAAAACACAAAAAGGTCCTAGCTTACTGGAAATTTCAATACACAGCTGTTTTATTTATTTATATTTACTTGTTCTTGTGTAGTTGAGGACCATTGGACCACGTTGTTCCTAACTCTGGTGAGCTTTCATTAGGCCAGCATTTCTTCATCTCTGCACTGTGGGTTGCTTTCCTTTCCTGAGTCCATTTCACTCCCACTCCAGGACGCAATATTTTAGCTGTCGGTGGTTGGAGAGTGTCGGATGTTCTGATCGGAATTATAAATTTCTCCCTGTTGAATATATCCTTGGGATCAATTTTTAAAAATTCTAGGTTATTTTGAACCAGTTTCTTTCATTTAACATTTTTTCCCCCTTCCTCTAGAAATAGTGTTGAAGATTATTTTTTGTCTATTTGCTTTACGTCGCACCGACACAGATATGGCGACGATGGGATAGGAAAGGCCTAGCAAGTGGAAGGAAGCGGCCGTGGACTTAATTAAGGTACAACCCAGGCATTTGCCTGGTATGAAAATGGGAAACCACGGAAAACCATTTTCAGGACTGTCGACAGTGGGGCTCGAACTCACTATCTCCCGATTACTGGAGGTGTTGAAGATTTTGAGGTCAGTCTCTTGTTGTCCATTCTGATTGTGACCGTAGAAGTTAAGTCTCCTCATTCTCATGGATGACGTTGTGCTCTCTAAATTTTGGTAAAGCTCGTTGTTACTCCTGATTCTGTATTCACCCTCCTCTTCTTTATGCTTTTATGTTTTGTAATTATTTACAGATATTTACCATGGAAAATAACTATACCATTCAAATCAGCAGTCTCTACTGATTTTGATAGTGTAATTTCTTTTGTAGCGATGTTGGGGTAACATCAGGAGCTCGGGAGAGAAAAGTTGCCACGGGCTCCGAACTGATGTTTTCAGTCGGACATTTCTACGCCATTTAATAGATAATCGTGGCAACAGCGTATTTCTCCAATCCGTGTGATTTTGTGGCCGTACTATAAGTGTCCCCGTGTTCCATTCCCGGTCACTCCATGTGAGATTTTTGCTGGACAAAGCGGAGGCGGGACAGGTTTTTCTCCGGGTACTCCGGTTTTCCCTGTCATCTTTCATTCCAGCAACACTCTCCATTCTCATTTCTTACCATCTATCATTCATAATAAATGACTTTGGGAGTGGCGACCCCATCGTACTAACAGCCTATATCTGCTTCATTCATTACATCCCTGACCCGGTCAATGACTGGAAAACAGGTTGTAGGTTTTCTTTTTCACTATAAGTGTCCATGAAGGATATCCCCTGTTACGTCACACTGCCAGGTGCCTGTATATGATTTTTCATAACTTGTCAAAATGTGGGATTCTTTATATTACTTTGTGTCCTTCCTAAAGTGATCGCTTTCCAAATTAAAATACTGTAGAAAGAGAATGGGAAATATGACATGGAATCCGAATCGTTCGCTTCCGGGAGAGCGCTGATGAGATTCCATTAGGATGCTAGACCTACATGCCGATCTGAATGGCCAACGTGGGACTTAATTCAGGCACTTCGGCGTCTCTGAAACTCGTGAAAGGGGTCAATACAACATTAAAACAAAGAATATTATCATGTTTGACCCATGAGATAATCACAATAAACTGAAATGTTATTTTAATGTCGAATAACTCTTTACGGAAACTGCTGTCTGTGATTAGGATATGTCGCCCACCACTGTTCGAACCACTGTTGTAAACAGCATTCAGTGAATAGTGTCTAACTTCACTGAGTGAATAAGCAACTATCACTTAACTGATTGTCAGTTCGGAATTGCTTAAGAGTGTAGAGGATTCTCGAAAACTAAATAAACTAAATAGTCCATTATGCGGTTCCTGACATTTCCAGGTTTGTCTGGATGCAGGTTTTCGTACTGAAGTATACATTCCATTGAAAAATTGCTGTATCTCTGCCCCTGTATAGGTTGCATCAGTTTCTGCGAGTTCGAACCCCACTGTCGACAGTCCTGCAGGTGGTTTTCCGTGGTTTCTCATTTTCACACCAAACAAATGAGGCTCTATCTTAATTAACGCCACGGCCGCTTACTTCACTCCTAGCCTTTTTGTATCCCGTCGTCGCTATAAGACCTATCCTTGTCGTGCGATGTAAATTGTAAGAAAAATGTTTTCGCGCAGCCTCTTGAATCATTCAACCGGTTATATAATGCTAAGGTGTCACATCTTATTATCAAGTTCAGCTACCCGTTCAAGACGTGGTAATCGTGGAATTTTCGACATAAAAAGTCACGTCTTTGTGGTTCAAATTCCACATGAAACTAGAGATCCTGTGACGATGATTAGGTGATCAGAGTATGAATAGCAACATGCTTGCTTGTGGTGAGTCCTTGTAGAATTAGTGCGTATCCTTTCGATATTTCCTGAGCTTCCACTCATCATTAGGGCTGTAACATCATGGGGTTGTCCGACTCCATGGCTTAATGGTTAGAGTGCTGACCTTTGGTCCAGAGGGTCGCGGGTTCGATTCCCGACCGGGCGGGGATTTTAACCTTCATTGGTTAATTATGATGGCTGGGGGCTAGAATTCATCATAGTCTGGGCCCCCTTCCTCATAGACGCGCAGGTCGCCTGCACCAGGACTCTTCGGAGGTTACACGCCATTATTATAATGGGGTTTGTTCTTCGATACAGAAAAATCAACGAAATAATGAAGCACAATATTCTAAGTATCATTTTCGTAATTATATGCAATACTACAGGACAATCATGGTAATATTTCTTACCGGGTGAGGTGGCCGTGCGGTTAGGTGCGCGCAGCTGTGTACTTGCATCCGGGAGGTAGTGGGTTCGAACCCCACTATCGACAGCCCTGAAGATGGTTTTCCGTGGTTTCCCATTTTTACACCAGGCAAATACTGGGCCTGTACCTTAATTAAGGCCACGGCCTTTACTATCCTGTCGTCACCATAAGACCTGTCTATGTCGGTGCGAAGTAAAGCAAATAGCATAAAGAAAAGAAAATTCTTACGTATTATATGGTAAAAACATTCGAAATGGCTCCTCTCTAAAAGTATGTAAGGGAAAGAAATTTCGGAAGACAGTATCTACAATGTTTAGTTTATCGAACGGCACTACGAGTAATGGTACCTTGTGGTTCTGAAACATGGACAATGGCCACATTTCGTATCTGAGATAAAAAGTAACAGATTAAGGTGGTTGCGACATGTGGAGAGAATGCAAGATGGTAGGTCTGTCAAGAAAATCTAGAAAGGAAATCCCGGTGGTAGAAGATGGAAAGGAAGACTTTGGAAAAGATAGCTGGATGATATGGAGGAGGATTTAAGAAAGATGGGAGTAAGTAGATGGAAGAAGCGTGCTGAAGATCGTGAAGATTGGGATACAGTTGTCAGAGAGGCCAAGGCGCTGTATGGGCTGTAGCGCCGAGGAGTAAGCAAGTAAGTAATATCTAGAATGCGTTTGGTAACATTTCTTTCTGTTTGTTTTACGTCACACCGATACAGATACGGTCTTATGGCGGTGATGGGACAAGAACGGCCTAGCAGTGGGACAAAAGCGACCGTTGCTTAAACTAAGGTACAGCCCCAGCATCTGTCTGATGTGAAGGTGGGAAACCACTGAAAACCAACCTTAGGTCTTCCGACAGTGGGGTGAGAACCCACCATCTTCGGAATGCAGTCTCACGGATAGTGACTCAAACCGCGTGGCCAACATCCTGGGTTATGAAATTAGATAGAGTAATATTCGGTAATTTTTATAAACTTGGAATTATGTAGCACAATATATCGAGTATGGGAAACTACATGTTCTTGTGTTCGAGAACTATTGTGTGTGTGTGTGTGTTTGCAGAGGTTTTAGGAACATCACACACACATACACGGTCTCCAAGCGAAGGGAATTAACAATTTAAATTAACTCAACCTGGCCGGAAATCGAACCCGTGGCCTCAAGAACCAAGGACAAGACGCTGATCAGGAATGGAACTGAACTTTTAATATACACCAACATTGTACTGCGCTTTGATAGTTCTTCACACTGATTATTTTGTGCGTTGTTGAGCGAATTGGCGTTCTGGCACGTCGCTCTCTTTGGCTTATCAAGCTTTGTTCCCATATGATGCTGTATTTACATTCAAATAGATTGGAAAGTAATTTAATGGAAAATAAAGAGCCAGGACTATATTAGCATTACAGGACCATTAACATTCATTGTCGAAACGCATCACACAGTACAGAAGAGCACTCACATTGTAATGGGGATGTCCAGTCTCAGTGCAAACAGTTGTTCAATATTAAAGCAACGCCCTGAATGGAATGGATTTCTGTGATCACCAGCGTAGGGTAAAAATAGTGGGCTACCTTAAAGAGGATAGAAATAGAGAAGAGACCTAAACACGTGAGTTTTGTTTACAGTAACCTGCCATTAAATGGGAAGTTGTACAGTATTTCTTAATACAGAGTGCCCAGGAGCTATGGTCAATATTCAGGGATATGACAGGAAGGATCATTTGATGCAGAAAACTTCATATGGAAGTATGCCCTATTCCGAATGGTTTCAGTGACTGAACACATTTTTAAAATATGCTATTTGTTTGGGCGTCGACCTATAGAGATCTTTTGCCCCTATTTGTCCCTACTTGCACCATTTGATATGAAACTGTGTGTAACTGGAATGGAGGAAGTGTAGAGTGTTGAATGTGAGGAAAGGAACGTTAAGGACGACACAAACACCCAGTTCCCAGGCCAGGGATATTAATCATTTACAATTGAAAACCCTTGACGCAGCCGGAAATCGAACTCGGGGCCACCGGGTGACAGGCGGATGCGTTGCCTCCTACACCACGGGGCCGAACTAGAACACATTTACTGTGCATTTGTTTTGGGGCTACTGGCGCGCACGTATGTGTTTTATCTACCCAACCTCTTTGACTTTTTATTCTATCCCAACCTACCGTTGCTTTCAGCCTCATTGCTCGGGATGTTTTACTGCCATTAAAGTAACCCGTTGATCGCGCAGTTGTCCATGGTGTGTTGTGAGTGCAGTAGTGCGAGGGGAGGGACAGAGAGTGTATCTTTTTTTTTCTATTTGCTTTACGTCGCACCGACACATAGAGGTCTTGCCGCGACGATGGGACAGGAAAGGCCTAGGAATGGGAAGGAAGCAGCCATGGCCTTAATTAAGGTACAGCCCACCATTTGCCTGGTGTGAAAATGGGAAACTACGGAAAACCATTTTCAGGGCTGCCGACAGTGGTGTTCGAACTCACTATCTCCCGGATGCGAGCTCCCAGCTGCGCGCTCGAAACCGCACGGCCAACTCGCCCGGTGAGATTGTATCAGAGAAAAGTGTTTGTACACGCGCTGGCTAAAATGCCACACATCTACACTGATGAAGAACGTGCAGATATGGTGTGTGTTTACGTCTTCTGCGTTGGTAGTGCTCCTGCTCCGTCGGCGATTGTGACATGTCGAATTCTTGATCGTAGAATGTTTACCAAAATTTTCAGCGCATTGCGTGAAACAGATATTCGTCCGGGTTTCCTTTTTCTTCTGATCGTGTAGTTCAGCAACCTGTGCAGGAACAGCAACACATTGTTGCAATGGTGCAGCGTAGTTCTACTGCCAGCACACGGCGACTCTCTGTACGTATCAGTGTCCAATGACCACGTGTATGGCGAACATTATATGCGGAAAACTTGTACACATTTCAAAACGTCAAAGGGGTGGATAAGACGTGCGCGCCACTAGTCTAAAAACAAACGTACATTAATCTCTGAATAGGACATATGTCCATATGCATTTCTTTGCTTCAAATTATCGTTCTTGTCATATTCCTGAATATTGACCATTTCTCCCGGGACACCCTGTATGAAAGACCTCATTTAAAAAAATACCTGAAAATGCGAAAGAGTTTTCCGATAAGTGGCGCTGTACTGGGCAGTGGTATCCTTTCTGTGTGTCTAGCCATATGCTCTGCATTTCTGATACAATTAGATCTCGCCCAGAGCAGTCTGTGAGTGTGTAGAGTATGTGTTTCAGTTGTCGGGTTTGTCAGAATATTACGAGCAGCGTGGCCGCTGTGTGTGGGGGCGATAGAATAACATGCACGGTATCTCCGGTCTGTTGTAAGGGGCGAGTAAATGGGGTACGAGGGTCTCGTAACTTGGGAGGGTGGCTTAGTGACCACTTACTTGTGCCAGGCTTCTCACTTTCAACTGTCCTATCCGACCTCCCTTGGTCAACTATTGTTATTTTCCTACCCTGACGATATTAGGTTGCGAGGCCTACGGAGTCTTTCATTTACACGCCTTTCGTGGTCCTTGTATTCCTTTGGCTGATACCTGCATTTTTGGGAGTATTGGACCTCTTCCATTTCCCCCTCTGATTAATGTTAAGAGACGATGGTTGCTCAGTTGTACTTCATATTAAAACAATAATCACCACCATTGGTACTTATGTTTCAAATCCGGTAGGGGCTGGGGTTACGGAGACACACAGTGGTGTGGGGAAAGAATCGCTGATACCGTAGAAAGTGCGGTAGATCAGGACGGACGTGAAAGTGCTGTTGCCGGTCTTTTGGCATAAAAATGCGTTATAGCTGAGAGTCTTCCGAAAATATGTGTAACGAGATAGCGTCTTGTAGAGGCTGTGATGGCCATGGCATAGAGATCCACGGCCTGTGCAGTTCTCAAGGTACTGTTGCTAGGTAACATTGTGTCACACATTTTATTGAAAGACGTATACTTTATGTATATGATCATTTGATCTTCCCAGAAGGAAATGTAATAATTCTTTTGATATCAGTGATGTTGTGTAGTATAATTTTTTACCGGAGGGTGAATCAGTGAATCTTTGGTATTATATCTTTTAAAGTATCAGGAGAAAACGATCAGGCTTGTGGAGAAACGACTCCCAGAGCCTTCACCAGGTCGATTTGCTAGCTCAAGTATCGCTGTTGATTCGTGAATTTCCCGCCACCATTTTCCCGAAAAATATTTTACTTAATTAATGTTATTTGCCTTACGTCTCAACTAACTATTTTTGTGGTTTTCGGAGACGCCGTGGTGCCTGAATTTTGTCCTGCAAGTGTTCTTTTACGTTCCAGTAAATCTACTGACACGAGGCTGACGTACTTGAGCACCTTCAAATACCACCCGACTGAGCCAGGATCGAACCTGCCAAGTTGGGGTCAGAAGGCCAGCGCCTCAACCTTCTGAGCCACTCAGTTCGGCAGAATTTTTACTATTTGATTATTTCCTGTCACGTGTAGAACCCAGTAAGGCGAATCAAACGACACGACTTTCTGCCACGAAAGGTTGCAGAAGTACTGCCGCGCAGCACGGCGGTTTTAGTACCTCAAAATGGTAACACTACTGCATCACCCATTGACGTCATATCAACGTCAGATTCTTGTTGCTGTGTCATTGGCCCTTCCTCTTTAAAATTATATATCAAACACACTCATCGCACGTGTTGTATGGAAATTATTCCGAAGTGAAAATATTCCAGCTTTTGTGATTTTCACCGGATCATGCACGGATTCGAAACTATAGACATTCTACGCAAGAACAGCAACAGATTCTATCCGTGAATCACGAGCTTGTGAAGTAGAGAGCTTGCTTACTACGTTTCTTGTTCTTTATGCCGGGCTCAGTGGCTCAGACGGTTGAGGCGCTGGCCTTCTGACCCCAAATTGGCAGGTTCTATCCCGGCTCAGTCCGGTGGTATTGAAGGTGCTCAAATAAAACAGCCTCGTGTCGGTAGATTTACTGGCACGTAAAAGAAATCCTACAGGACAACATTTCGGCACTTCGGTGTCTCCGAAAACTGTAAAAGTAGTTAGTGGACGTAAAGCCATTATTATTATTATTATTATTATTATTATTATTATTATTATTATTATTATTATTATTATTATTATTATTATTATTATTATTATGTCGCGAAATATTCAAATTCCTTTTTCTCACAATTAAGGGAGCCTTGCAATTTGAACCGGCACCATGGTTTGCTGTGTCTTGAAAATGGATCAGGTCTGTGGGGACGCGTTCCAAGGACCTCCTTGTAAACGCGGGTCCAGACTTGTTGCGTAACACCGTATCGTATCTCCGTTGCGTATCAGGTTGTACAGTACCCCGTGCCATCATTTCCTTGTAAAATGTTGATACGGTGATACACAGTAGCTTGTTCGCTCACTTGGCAGTCTTCTGCCGCCGCATCAAATGGAAGACACGCGGTCTGGACCTGCACGTGTTGCGTCACACCGCTGTTGCTACTAAACTGATTTCATTCTTCCCCTGAAGTGGGAGACGGATGATAATGATAATGAGTAGGGCCCGATGTTTATGCAGTAATAGGTTAGAATGCCAACTTACTGAAGCGAGTAACAAGTAGAGTCTACCCGCACGACGGTTCTGCTATGAGGTTTGCATAAACATTAGGGGTTCGGCCCATTAGAATCCCCCAGAGTTTATGTTACTCCCACTACATTACGTTACAGCGGGCTAGTCGACATTTCGTACTAAATAATTTGTTTACTGAATAACTTTGTTAGTAGGGAATGTCGACTAGCCCGCTCTAACGTAATGTATTGGGAGTAACATATTTAAATTCTAGGGGTTCTAATGGGCCGAACACCTAATGTTTATGCAAACCTCATAGCATTACTGTCGTGCGGGTAGACTCTACTTATTACTCGCTTCAGTAAGTTTTCATTCCAACCTATTACTGCATAAACATCCGGGCCCTAATAATGAGGTAGCGAGAGGGTGAAGTCTGGTGTCGGCACATAGCCTATTCCTGTGGAATATCTTCAAGGGTTCTCCTCAAGGATTTACGTCCCCATGCGACGTTCGAATCGCCCTCTCTCCATATGAACACTGCATTGAGGTTTGGAATCGAATCCAGGCCTGTAGCACGCAATGTTGTAATTACAAGTAGTACACTACCACCTCTCCACCGCACCGTCCAACATTCTGATGGCGGATTTTTTCCACCTTCGATACTCGAGGCATGTAGGCTTGACTCGTTAACGATCATTACCACCAAGCGGTATTTTAAGACTGGACTGCAGGAGCTAAATCTTGAGCGACTTGGCTACGCAGTACGATTGTCTAGCTGTAAGCTTCCATTCCCAACTGGTGGGTTCGAACCTCATTGTCAGCAGCAGCCCTGAAGCTAGTGTTCAATGTTTGCGCATTTTCAAACCCATCAAATTGGTCTTTTATTTCAATTCAGGCTACGGGAACTACCACCCCGTATGGGTGGGGACGCAGATGAATACACCCACGGTATCCCCTGCCTGTCACAAGAGGTGACTAAAAGAGGCGACCAAGGGATGATTGAATTAGAACCATGAAACTACTTGTTATTAGTACCATCACGCGGGGAAAACCATAGGTCTCCCTTTTTTTGCAAGTTGCTTTATGTCGCACCGACACAAATATGTCTTATCTCGACGATGGGACAGGAATGGGCTGGGAGTGGGTAGGAAGCGACCATGGCCTTAAATAAGGTACAGCCCCAGCATTTGCCTGGTGTGAAAATGGGAAACCGCGGAAAACCATCTTCAGAGCTGCCGACAGGTGGGTTCGAACCCACTGTCTCCCGAATACTGGATACTGACCGCACTTAAGCGACTGCAGTTGTCGAGCTCGGCATAGGTCGCCTTTACTTGCGAGTAATACCACTATGTTAGGTACACAATAGGTTTGTGATTAATAGCAGTAGTGGGTGGGTCACTATGGGTGTACAGTACCCGTGATTAGAACCACTATATGTGGAACACCACGGGCTTACTTTGCCTGTGATATTAGTACTATTGTCAGAAACACTACGGGTCTGGGCGTTGCCTATTATTAGTAGCGCTATATGAACGACACTGTGGGTCTGCGATGCCTGTGATTAGTACCCACTATGTGACGAACACCACGGGATAGTACGGGTCCTTATGATTTGTACACCTATGTGAGGAACACCATGGGTTTACGTTGCCTGCGAGTGGGGATATTATGTGAGAAACACCATAGGTATGCCTATTTGTTACCTGTGCGATGTAAGTAGTACCATAACATTTGAAGCACCTGACGCTACGCTATTCTTGATTAGTACGACATCTTGAGAAATGCCATTATGAGGGGCCGTTCACCTGGATTTTGGACCCCTTTGGACAACAAGAGTCAATGATTCAGAATCGTGCTTTGTAAGCAGCCCCTTGGTCAGTAATACTAATTTTTCAATATAGTTTCTGGTAAGGTAAGGCATTGCGGGTCGGATCCACTGCTTGTTTTAAGTTCATAATCATTGTTAATAGTCATCTTTTTAAATTCTAGCCAGTGGATGAATTTTGGACTTTTAAATATTCATTACATTTCTTACCATTAGGGGCCGATGGCCTAGATGTTAGACCCCATTAAACAACAAGCATCATAATCACGGGAACTACCTGCTATTCTCACGCCAGCGTCATCAAAAGCCTGTTTATATTAATGCAGCGTGAAATCAGTAGCAATGAGAAACACATCACCATCGACCAAAATTCGAACCGCATCTGCTTTGACGGCAAACTAGCAACAATGTAACTAGACTGATGTACTCTCGTTATGACCACCGCTAGTGTTCTATTACTACAATAATGTAGTTGAACAGTAATGTGTCTACGTCAATCAATAAGGTTAATTTCCATATCAACTGGTCACAAAATAATTAAATTGGAGTATGAAGAGCGTGTATTTGCATTATGGGCGGAATATGTGTTAAAATTCATTTGTAAAGAGAATATTAATTATGTAATTGAGTGTGCGGCAATAAGGCTTGTCAACACTTCCTTTTTTAATCCATATACTGCTATAAAATTAATTTAATCTACACACGAGCGCAGTGAACTGTGGCATGAAATATTGGTTTTTAAACTGTTGAGTCCCACGTGGATATTGTCATACAGATGTCACGGTTTCGATTCCGGACTCGACAAATGAGTTTAAACGTGGACTGAGATCTAGAGCAAGTCTCACTGAGCCTCTTCAGAGCACCGGGCTGGCTAGCTCGGATGGTAGAGCGCTCAACTTGGCAGCTTCGACCGTGGATCAGTCTTTTTTTTTTTTTGCTAGTTGTTTTACGTCACACCAACACAGATAGGTCTTACGGTGGCGATGGTACAGGAAAGGGCTAGGAGTTGGAAGAAAGCGGCCGTGGCCTTGATTAAGGTACAGCTCCAGCATTTGCCTGGTGTGAAAATGGGAAACCACGGAAAACCATTTTCAGGGCTGCCGACAGTGGGGTTCGAACCTACTATCTCCCGAATACTGGATACTGGCCGCACTTAAGCGACTGCAGCTATCGAGCTTGGTGTAGATCAGTCTGGTGGTATTTGAAGGTGCTCAAATACGTCAGCCTCGTGTCTGTAGGTTTGCCGGTACGTTAAAGAACTCCTCCGGAGTTTTTTTTGTGAACCGAAAACATTAGTTAATTTATAGTATTTTGCTTGTATATTTTTTCTTTCTTTCTTTCTTTCTTTCTTTCTTTCTTTCTTTCTTTCTTTCTGTTACCGGACGAGTTGGCCGTGCGGGTAGGAGCGCGCGGCTGTGAGCTTGCATCCAGGAGGTAGTGGGTTCGAATCCCACGATCGGCAGCCCTGAAGATGGTTTTCCGTGGTATTCCATTTTCACACCAAGCAAATGCTGGGGCTGTACCTTAATTAAGGCCACGGCCGATTCCTTCCAACACCTAGGCCTTTCCTATCCCATCGTCGCCATTACACCTATTTGTGTCGGTGCGATATAAAGCCACTAGCACCACTCTTTCTTTCTTTCTTTCTTTCTTTCTTAATTAGTTTCCCCTTCAGGGTTGGATTTTCCCCCGGACTCGGTGAGGGATCCCACTTCTACCGCCTTAAGGGAAGTGTCCTGGAACGTCAGATTTTGGGCGGGGGAATACAACAGAGGAAGAGGATCAGTACCTCGCCCAGACGGCCTCACCTGCTATGCCGAAGGACCTTATGGGGGGATGGGGAGATCCCAAGGCATAGTCAAGGAAGAAGGAAGTAAGTGGCCGTGGCCTTAAGTTAGGTACTATCCCGGCAATACCCTGGAGGAGAAGTAGGAAACTACGGAAAATCACTTCGTGGATGGCTGAGGTGGGAATCGAATCCCCCCTACTCAAGTTGACCTCACGAGGCTAAGATGACCCCGTTCCAGCCCTCGTACCATTTTTAAAACTTCGTGACATTGCCGGGAATCGAACCCGGACTTCTGGGGGTGGCATCTAATTAGACTAACCACTACACCACAGAGCCACACTTTGTATTATTTTACTTTGTTATAGTCGAAATAATCTCTTTCCTGTTTCGATTCAGGTTCTTCATTCTGTTGAAACTAACTTTCTATTAAATTAAATGTATAAAATACCTGAAAAAACAATTCAGTTAAAATATAAAATTAAAAATAGAAATAACTGAATTAAAACAGAAAATTAAAAACTAGAAATATTAAATTCATTTTAAATTAAGTTGTTTCTTTTTCAGAGATGATATGTTGTAACATGTTTCCTTTTTCAGGTGACGATGAAATTTTCACTTGAACGTTTGCGGCCATATCCTAAGTACATAAAACCTAAAACCAAACCAAAACAGCCTCGAAGGGTCGTGGCCTACAAAGCGACCGCTGCTCAGACCGAAGGCATGTAGATTACGAGGTGTAGTATGGTCAGCATGACAAATCCTCTCGGCCGTTATTCTTGGCTTTCTAGACCGAGGCAGCCATCTCACCGTCAGATAACTCCTCAGTTGTTATCAGTGTAGACTGAGTGGACCTCGAACCAACCCTCAGGTGCAGGTAAAACTCACTAACCTGGCCGGGAATCGAACCCGGGGTCTCTGGGTAAGAGGCCTGTACACTACCCCTACACCGCGGGGCCGGCCTCCCATATTTTTCTCGTCTGATCAGTGTTAAGAGAGAAATTTTACTCAGATGTACTTCCCGGGAAAGCAACCACCGCCATTTTCATACATTTCGTGGCTCCTTTCATTCTTTTGCTCACACTGTACCTTCATTTCTCGAAGGACCTGTTCGTTTTTCTGTTCTGATAAGTATTTCTTTACTACTTGCTTTATGTCGCACCGACACAGACAAGGCTTATAGCAACGATGGGAGAGGATAGACCTAAGACTGAGAAGGGAGCGACCGTGACTTTAACTAAGGTACGTCCTGGCGTGAAACTGGCAAATCTCAGAAAACCATCTTCAGGATTACCGACAATGGGCATCGAACCCACTATCTCCAGAATGCAAGCTGGCAGCTACCTGACCCAAATCGCGTAGCCACTCTGTTAGAGTTAACAGGAGACACTTTACTGTCATTCCACTAATAATAATAATAATAATAATAATCAGCTGCCTCTGTGGATCAGTGGTAGAGTGTCGGCCTCCCGATCCCAAGATAGTGGGTTCAAACCCGGCAGAGGTAGTCGGATTTTTGAAGGGTGGAAAAAAGTCCATTCGCCACTCTATGTCGTACGATGTCGGCATGTAAAAGATCTCTGGCGACACATTTGGTGTTCACCCGACAAAATTCATTAAATCTCAGCCATAAACGCCCAAGAGAGTTTTGGTTTAGTCGGTCTGCCATCTAGTGGGCCTAGAGTAAAACGGAACGTCGAAATTGACGAGTAGATAGCCAGATGGCGTCAAATTGAAATGTCTGCACACGGTAGCTGAGGCCATACGATTATTATTATTATTATTATTATTATTATTATTATTATTATTATTATTATTATTATTATTGTCATCATCATCATCTTGAATCCTGAAGCCGGTCTCGTGGTGTAGGAGTAGCATGCTGGAGGACCCGTGTTTGATTCCCGGCCAAATCAGGGAATTTTACGTGGATCTGAGGGCTAGTTCGAGGTCCACTCAGTCTACGTGATTTAGCTGAGAAGCTGTATGACGGTGAGATAGCGACCTTGGTTTAAATTGCCAAAAACAACGGCCGAGATGATTCATCGTGCCGGTCAGACGACACCTCGTAATCTGCATTCCCTTCAGGCTGAGTAGCATTCGCTTGGTAGGCCTCAGGGGTTGTTGCTTCACTGGGTTTCTAAACTCTGAAAATCTAGGACTCCAACGGTTTTTTTTGAAAAGTGACTAGAAATCGAACCCACATCATTTCGGGTGTATCGAGAACTCCTCTGCTAGGCAACCCCCATTTCAATCTTAATCATGAGACTGAGTCAGTCAATCGAAAGCTATTCATATCATGACGCTGTGTCCTATGAATATGGTGTCTGATTATGGAAATATGGATGGGAAGTCACGTGCCTATCGTCTTCATTGTTGGGCTCCAGAAGTGGGAGGGTGGAATATTTTTATCTGCGATGGGCTTGAGTGCACTTTTCTTTCCCCGTCGCTGATTGATTTAGAGACACAAGTTTGCTAGACAAAGGACAGTGGGTGATCGAAATGGATATATGTGCAGCGTGCTTAGAATGACTTTGCGGGATACGGAAATGGCAATTCAGTTGTCACAATCTCTGTTCCCCCTCGCGGATAGGCTGCCAGTGAAACAGCCGACCGCCATCATCGTCACGCCCTCGACTGCATGGAGTAAGCTTTTTAAAACGCCAGTCTGTAAAATATTCACCCACTCCGTCCCATCTATTTTTAACTGATTCTCTGTGTCCAACAGTCCACCTATCAATGAAATCGTTCGTTACTTACCCCACCAGGCGAGTTGGGCGTGCCGTTAGGGGCGCGCTGCTGTGACCTTGAATCCGGGAGATATTGGGTTCGAACCCTACTGTCTGCAGCCCTGAAGATGGTTTTCCGTGGTTTCCCATTTTTACACCAGGCAAATGCTGGGGTGTACCTTAATTAACACCACGGATGGTTCCTTCCCACTCTTAGGCCATTCCTATCCCATCGTCGCCATAAGGCCTATCTGTGTCGGTGCGACGTAAAGCAAATTTTAAAAATCCACCACTACGAGCGCTAGTGTAAGTCAATGCACAGTTTCACTTACGCCCTTATAACTACATTCGGTGTGGGCATTTTTCAAAAAATCAAAAATCACCTGAGGTTATTGAACCGAGGAACACATTACAGGAAGAATTTTGTAAATAAGTTAATTTGGATAGGATTTGAATAAGAAAGAAGACGAGTAAAGAAACAAGGGATTTTAGGCTCTATTTCCTGAACTGCATTTAGTCCGGAAGTTATTTTCGAACTTTTCAAAAGTTTGATAGAGCTGTTCAAGACTCACAGTTTGAAACCTTTCCGGGCCCTATGGCTCTTCAGCGTTCGGCACAATTGAGGAAATTGCTTATTTTTTTCGTTCTTGGTAGTGTGGCGACCCCTACCTTATCTGCTAAGAAATATTGTTAAGATATAAAATGGACTTCCCCTCATATCAAGGATGCCAAACTGTATCATAATTATGGGAGTGTGGGTACGATACAGTCAACACATGTGATAATTTTGAGAACTCCTCATAATGCCGTGCGATTTCCTCGTAAGCGTAATGCTCACACCAAGCAAATGCTGGGACTCTACCTTAATTAAGACCACGGCCGCTGCCTTCTCAGTTCTAGCCCTTTTCCATTCTTCCGTCGTCGAAAACTTTCGATTTGTTAGTGTGACGTAAAAACAAGCAGCCTTTTTCTGCGTTACCTCCCAGTGTCCAGAAAAGGCCTACTTTTCAAACACAAAAGCGTTTAGAAGATCCTAGTTTTTGATGTGGTAGTGGATTGTAATATTAAAATATTGTATTTGCCACAAGCTTTATACAGTAATACTCACAACAATCCATTAATTCTTACATTCGGAGGTTGGCAACCCTGGATACAGCCAACTGCCATCACCGCCACGCCATCGACAGCGTGGAATTGCCTTTTCAGGCTCTCTAAAACATTCACTCTTTGTCTGTCTGGCGGATTGAATCTGGCTGTCTGTTCACCTACCAATGAACGCACACAGTCGCGTGCTGGAAGCGCTGTCCGATTAGTCGGCTGGCGATGTGATAACTGTTTACAGTCCCAGATGAGCAAACACTACACACAATTGCAATTATAATTTACTCTTTTATGGGAGGGAGGGTTTACTAGGAGGACATTCACAGTCATGCGCATTGGCGGGTTGTCCTCACGTAATTAACTATAATCCGATCATTTCCACTTTTTCTCCCATATTTATTTACTGCTGTATCCTGTCAGAGTTTTATATCCATGTCGATCAAACGTTTGCGGTTAATAATTCTAATAATGACATAGTCTGTAATGCAACTCTGCGTTTGATTGGCTGAGTAGTTCATACAGTCGAAGCAGTGGCCTTGTGAGCCCAACTTGGTAGGTTCGATCCTGGCTCAGTCCAGTGATATTAGAAGGTGCTCACATACGCATGCCTTGTGCTGTTAGATTTACTAACACTTAAAAAGATCTCCTGAGAGACAAATTCTGACTCCTCGTCTGTGGAAACCGGGAAAGTAAAATTTATCATTATTACTTTCTTTTTCGTATCGGCCTACCAAGGATCACGTTATTTCAGCTGTCTTCTGTAGTCATGTCTGTCGTTGCCATTCGTTGCCGGTGCTGTTCTTTTCTTTCCTCCGTTCACGTCTTTCCCGTCTTCGACATTGGAGTTTCCTGAAAAGCCTGGTGGTCTTTCAGTTTCCTCCTCAGGAGGTTGCGTTCTTGTATATCTTTAGAAGTGATCTCCATCTCCTGTAGGACCTTTTCACCTCCTCGAACCAAATTGACTGGGTCTTCTTATCTTTTAATTATTATTATTATTATTATTATTATTATTATTATTATTATTATTATTATTATTATTATTATTATTATTATTATTACTGAAGAGAGACTGAAAGGGAAGGCCTTTTAATTCTATTTCTTTAATATCACACTGGCCGAATGCGATGGGTAAAAGATAAGACTGGGAAGGAAGTAGATGTCCTTAATTAGAATACAGCCAGCCTTTGCGTGGTATGGAAATAGAAAACAACGGGAAACCATCTTTGGGGCTGCTGATAGTGGGTTTCCACTCCTACATCTCCATACTGTACTGGAAGGTTAAGCTAGACCTCGGATTTTTGGGTACTGAAATGTTATTGTAGTTGCCTAAAATAGGCTCTCAAGTATGAAAACATAGGTTCTAAAAATAGATTTCAGGCAGCTTGAATTTCACGCATTTTAAATAGCATTTATCGATTAAAATATTTTTTTAAAAATTTTCTTACTAAATTGATGATATCTCTTTAGGGGGAAACATAAAACAAATTTCACTCTCCTCTTTGTTGCAAACACCAGAGAATATTATTTTACCATCCGATGTGAAATGGGGAAACTGTTGTAACCACTGTTTAATTAAAGACGACTTGGACGTTGATACTTCACACATGATATTAATTAAGGTACAGCCAGCCTTTGCGTAGTGTTAAAATAGAAAACAACGCGAAATCACTGAACAAATGAACAATTGAGATGTTCTCACAGGATGACAAGAAAAGTTTTGTTTCCAGAGGTCAGTGGATACTGTCTCCCCCCTCGTGATACTCAGACTATGGGCGTGTAGTACTGGGGGAGATCCTTAAGGACTTCCCGATTTTCATATTTTGTTTCTAAAGTATTTTTTGCTAGTTGCTTTACGTCGCACCGACACAGATAGGCCTTATGGCGTCGATGGGACAGGAAAGGGCTAGGAGTGGGAAGGAAGCGACCGTGGCCTTAATTAAGGTACAGCCCCAGCATTTGCCTGGTGTGAAAATGGGAAATCACGGAAAACCATTTTCAGGGCTGCCGACAGTGGGGTTCGAACCTACTATCTCCCGAATACTGGATACTGGCTGCACTTAAGCGACTGCAGCTATCGAGCTCGGTCTAAAGTATTTTAAGAATATAGTTTTCAAGATACTGGAAAAGAGTCAGCAAATATTTTTGTTTCTCGGAATAATTTAAAATAATGTTTTAATCGATTGAGGGATAAAGAATATGAATTATAGGAATATAGGCAAATACATGTTCCAACGTCAATTTAGGCATTACCGAGCTCGATAGTTGCAGTATCCAGTATCCAGCGGCCAGTATCCAGTATTCGGGAGATAGTAGGTTCGAACCCCACTGTCGGCAGCCCTGAAGATGGTTTTCCATGGTTTCTCATCTTCACACCAGACAAATGCTGGGGCTGAACCTTAATTAAGGCCACGTCCGCTTCCTTCCCACTCCTAGCGCACTCCTGTTCCATCGTCGCCATAAGACCTATCTGTGTCGTTGCGACGTAAAGCACCTTGCAAAAAAAAAAGAACTTAGGCATTTTTAGGCTCTATAGGACCAACGTTTGTAATAATATAAATACCCGAAACATACGAATACAAATTCATTTTAAGTTAGGCCTATCTCTTCAGGACCAAAATAGGTTTTTGCATTAAATCCTAGGTCTCCACGCGGCCTGTATAACTACGTGGCCTGTACCGCATGAATGACTCGTTCGGCGGAAATATTTTTAGTGATTGATTAAAAATACAAGATACTGCTCAGTTGAGGAGGCACAGAACGTCGGTTTGATTCTCCGTTAGGTATCAAAATTTAAGAACGAGGTTTCCACATCTGGAATGGTATGTGGGCCTGAGGTTCACTAAGCCTGCACCGAAATTGAGTATCAGGTTAATTCCTGCGAGCAAGGATAGTCTGACAAAGAGCTATTTCGCATATTTCCAATTTCGCAGTACTCGCTTGTGCTTTGAATTGGACTTAAATGGAAACTTAAGCTACAGATGGGTTTTTATAATGGGCAGTTGAATCGATAAGCTGAGTTTAAACTATGCTGATCTATGGTTTTTGCCAAGGAATGAACATCTGTTTTCTGAAGAAGACGGCATTGCTGACGAGAAATCGCGTATTGTTTTAGAATAAAAGACCAAGAATGTTTTCAATGCGTCGAAATAATTTCCATACATGAAATGACAGAATTTTATGAGATATCTCTATTACCGGTAAGTAGTTAGCAATGATCGTACCAGACATTATCGATGATGATACAGAACCCGGATGTGTATACAGTAATTGTTTAGAATACAAACTAATTTGGTTATTAGGAAGTGCCGTCTAGCCCGTTTTCCGTTACGTACCGAGAATAACATAAAATTTAGGGGTTTGTGATGGGCCGTGCCCCTATGTTTATGCAAAACTCATAGAATAACCGTTGTGCAGTATTGACCATACTTCTTACCCGGTTCAGGAAGTTCGCATTCTATTCTATTACTGCGTAAAAAACTGGGCTCTAGGACTGACGAAATTAAATATCAAACTGGATTGTGAATATGCATTTATATTACTAATAAACAGTAAATTAAGATGGTCAGAGATATCTCTGCCGTTTCAAAACCGGCTGCATCTAGAACTGTGAAAATTGTTAAATATCACATTGCTCTGTTATAACAATTTGGTATGGCTATTTCTAGACAGGTGGAACCATTGTAAGGCCAATCCTCCGACGAGGGTGAACGACATCTGGCGTGTGTTGGAAACTGCGTGTTGTTGTACCGAAGGATAGTGGTGTGTAAGTTCGCAGGAATTTTTGGACACAGCACGTAACCCAGTTCTCGAACCAAATGAATTAACCTCCCAAGATTAAAATGACCGACGCGATCGGGAATCGAGCACGGACCCCTGTGAACCGAAGGCAACTAAGCTGACCATTCATCCGAGGAAGCCGGTCTACTGGTCTGTTAAGGGATATATTTATAACCTTGCCGTGGCCTTTGACGAGAAAGTTATAACGAAGGAACGTTTCTATAAAACAGCCAAATTTCCTTATTTCATCAGAGCTCTAGACCGCATAGATGCCAAATTGTATAACCGGGGTCCGGCACCATGGCTAAATGGTTAGCGTGCTGGCCTTTGGTCACAGGGGTCGCGGGTTCTATTCCCGCCACGGTCGGAAATTTTAACAATTATTGGTTAATTTCGCTGTTACGGGGGCTGGGTGTATGTGTCGTCTTCATTATCATTTCATTTTCATAACGACACGCAGGACGCGTACGGGCGTCAAATCAAAATACCTGCACCTGACGAGCCAAACTTGTCCTCGGACACTCCCAGCACTAAAAGCCATACGCCATTTCATTTCATTTCATTTCATTTGTATCACCGGGTATGTGTGATACTTTTTTATTATTTTATTATTCTGATTTTGCAATTTGCTTAATGTCGCATCGACACAGATAGGTCTTATGGCGACGATGGGATAGAAAAGGGTTAGGAGTGGGAAGGAAGCGACCGTGGCCTTAATTAAGGTACAGCCTGGTGTGAAAAAGGAAAACTACGGAAAACTGTCTTCAGGGCTGCCGACGGTGGATTTCGAGCCCCAGTATCTCTCGAATGCAAGCCCAGACCTGGGCGACCCTAATCGCAAGGCGAACTCGCTCGATATTTATTATTATTATTATTATTATTATTATTATTATTATTATTATTATTATTATTATTATTATTATTATTATTATTATTATTATTCAGATACATTCGGTGCACTGTTAGCTTTGAGGTTATGTTCTGCTAACTCAGTAGGTACAGAATGAGTTCACCAATACGCATATTCAACTCACACATTTGAAACCTAACATCAGAGTTTGAAATTTAAGTTCCTAGGTTGCATGCGTGTAAGGAAGCCTCCGGTAAAGAGTGAATGTTAATATTATAATACCGTCTTTATATAGTACACCGCACTTGGGATTAAATCTGTATTTTTATTCTACACTTGGTCTTTCTTACTGCAAAATAGTTTCTCATTATTTAATTCCATTATATGTTCATATTGCCTTACGATTTCTAATAAAATGTGAACGTCTTGTGAACTGAATTTTGTTTATGTTGCTGGATATCCAATAGTAAATTACTCCAGTAATGGTATGACTATAAAGAAGTGACGAGTATTGAAACACTGTAGATGTGCTTGCGTTGCTAACAGTCTAGTTACGTGGAGGAAGCGCTACCGTGAAACCTGCAGTGTTTAATCCAAAGGAAAAGCCTCACTTTAGCGGCATCTATGACTTACCAAAGCTTAGGTATAAGCTCGAAGTGTGAAACCAGCCCTTAATGGCGAGGTTACTAATAGCAGAAGCCGTTTTCTTCCAGTTCTCCAAGGAACACCACGACCTGTAGGCCGACGTAGATTAAATGGCTTTGCATTTTCTATATATTCGAATTAAAAATAAAATAAACACTATAAAAGCCATCTATGTACCAGGCCATAAAGGCCTCTGGGGGAGAGGAAGGTGAAGGATTCGACTATGAATAACCTCGGCACTTGTATATTATGCAAACCATTTTAAATATAAGTACTTCTAACTTGGACCTTCCTTAGCACCCAAGAGTGAAGACAATTGTTTTCTTTAACGAGTGGAATTTTTGTAAAGAAAGAGATCCTCTCTTTTGTTGGAACATTTCCAAAAAAAAACAGATGAGAAAAAAGAGTGCTTCTGATTGGGGCCTTTTTAAAACAAAGAATTGTTCCTCCTGCTTGAAGCTTACTGAGAAACCAAAAACGAAAAGAATTACCCACCCACATGGAATCTGCTTTCTTAAAAAGTATTCGCCCTTTTGTGTGACCTTCTTGAAAGGCCAGGACTGAACAAGAAAACATGACATGGAATTTTCTTTGAGAAATTAATTTTTCTTCTTGTATGACCTTCCTGAGAAATTAAGAGTGAAGAAATATATCTTTTTTACCACTGACTTGTAATATCTTAAAACAGTTTTTTCCCTGTTGTATTAACCTTCCAGATAAGCGGATAAACAAAATGAGGTTTAAAGATTTTCTTTCGAGAAGCTAAGAGAAGACGAAAATATTTGTTTAACTAGTGACATGGAATTAAAATATCTCTCCTGGATGATCCGTCATTAGAAATCAAAGAGTAAAAGAATGTATTTTTATTCAGTGATATAAAAGGGGGCTGTTTAGGAGAGGCGGAATAGGTGGGCATAATTCCATTCTTCGTACTGCTGAACTCCATCGGTTCATCATCGTAGACTTCATTCCGATGGTATCTTCTGGTCGGTTGGAATTTATGCATGGCAACGTATTTCCTTGTCGTGACTTGCCGATTAGCACTGGTCGGACGTACTGGATGAACTGGTCGGTAAATGTTTGTCCCGGCAGCACGCGTCATATAATGATTGTTAAGCTGAATGTGACAGTGTTTGTGCTAACACATCAGTTGTTTGCACAGTAACATCAAGTGTCAAGACTCTTGATATGCGAGTACACATCATGATCAGCCCTCCGGAGCTAGGGATGTTTATTTGTTCACTTGCTGCCCCGGCACGGGAGTTCATAGTCAATGTTCCTCCAACATGATAACCAGAAAACAAGTCAAAATTCAATTATACTAATCACCTTAACACAGCCTTGTTTCTAGAGCGCGGGTACCATACTTATTCATCCACATTGTGGGCAAACACGTCTGTCAATTCCAGGCGTGATGAACACATAACACCTTATTACATACAGCTACAATGGTTGAAACTCCATGAACGTCGGGAAATCTCAGTAGCTGTTGCTACGCAGATAATTCTCAAAATGAAGACACCATCCTACCTTTATAATGCATTTAAACCTATGGAGTCGGTACATAACAGAGATAATAGGTTTACAAAAACCACCCTTCAAATTCCCCTTCATCGTACCACTAAATTTAAAAAATCCTCTGCATCACGTATCTTTATTTAACGTCTTTAATCTTCACCGTTTCGCAAATAACACTAACTGTACCCAACTAAAGCAGTTCTTAACATCTGTCTTTCTGGAGGAGTACGCAAGAGGATGAGATAAGACATTCTTTTGTCGAACAATCAGAAATATGTATATTTCGAAGAAAATTGTTTCTCTGCTTTAGCTTTATATTCTTTAAATCCATGTAGTCCAAAACAACAGAAGGGCTTAATGTAGTCCAAAACAACAGAAGGGCTTAATTATTTACTTTCTTACTTATTATATAATGTATGTCTTAACCTTACTGGATTTCGTATCTGTATTTTCATTTTTTTTAGTTTCATGTTTAGTTTAATACTTTAATATTATAAAAATTTAGTTACTGTGCTCATAAACCTGTATTGTATTATAAGAAGACGCTACATAAAGGGGCTTTTCAGCCTCAGTGACATGTAAATCACGGTCAATAAATTCAATTCAATTCAATTCAATCCAACTTGAATTTTTCTGACAATTCTGTTAAGGTCTCAAAGCTCTTCTCTCTCACTTCACCGACCATCCAAATCCTGTAAAATTTCAGTATTCGTTACAGTACTAGCTGCCTGCGAGGATCAGTTGGCCTCCGGATGCTATGATCGTGGGTTGAAACCCGGCAGAATTAGCCATTTTTAATGTTGAAAAGTTTATTAGCAGACAAAATAGGGGACCCCATACTAAGGAAAACATGAACTTAAGCAATTTCCTCAATTGTGTCGAAAGTTGAAGGGCTAAAGGGCCCATAAATGTTCCAAATTATGAGTCTTGAAAAGATCTATGAAACTAAAATAAAGCAAATTTCGAAAATCACTTCCGGTCTAAATGCAGTACCGGAAAAGCAGTCTAAAATCGCTTGTTTATATACTCGTTTTCTTTCTTATTCAAATCCTAGTCAAATTATTTACATAATTTATTCTGTATTGTGATCCGTGGTTCAGTACCTCAATCGTTTTTTTTTTTTTTTTTTAATATCCACGCCGAATGTAGTTATAAGGGCTTAAGTGAAACTCTGCATTGACTTACGTTAGCGCTCATAGTGGTAGAGAAAGGCAAACTGCCAATCTAATCACGGCCGACTTGATGCGTCGCTCTGGCTAAGCGCAGCGAGGGATCGGCCGTGATCTTATCAACCAGATAATGATGATTAAGAAAAGGATTGTAATTTTTAGGAATAAATAAATAATATATTATCATACTTTATTATATTTTATTTGCGTAAAATTCGTAGCTCATATCCCTAGGATGTTTTCAACATTGAGTTGCTTGCCTGAAAAGCTAGAGCTGTGGATTTTTGGAGGGCAGAAAATAGTCTGTTTCACACTATATGTCGTACGATGTCGGCACGTTTCTTTCCTGGCCTCTTTCCTTTTATCTAGATTGGAAATAATGGAGGATTAAGCCCAGTTTTATGGCCAGATTCCCTTCCTGACGCCAACCTTATGTGGAGGAATGTATTCACTATTCCGGGCTTCACGTTCCACTGGTCTCCGGTTGGCCATGTTTGTTCTGAACTCAACATCTCTTGGATACGTACTCAAGACGGGAATCATTACAAGAGGTGGTTAACCTAATCACACAACTACAGAGACAAGCGGCTAAAACAGGCCTACAGATCTCTATCGAAAAGACACAGTACATGGCAAACAAAATTCTAGGTGGAAAGATTTAAATACCTGGGATAATGGATAGAAACTTGGCTGAAGAAGAAAAGCAGAGGGAGCTCGAATAAACAAAATGAACTTAATGTTGCCACTGATCCTTTCACGGCCCGTACTTATAGACATACATGGGCGCCCATATGACAGTTTCTAGAGGGGGGCCCAGACCTGGGGGTACGTAGTAATTTTAATATTTTGGAAGATAAATGGTGATTTGTATTCTACGCTAGAATAACCCACGGTATCACCTGCCTGTTGGTGGTGGACGGTACTACCGCTTTTCCATAATACTGACTTTTAAATCATTTTCTTGAAAGGAAAACCCGTGACTACACTAGATTTTTGCCTTTCCCGGAGAGCTAGAGGGGGGCCGCGGCCCCACCTTGCCCCCGGGTATGGGCGCCCTTGAGACATGATATAGGCTTTTGGGCTTACGCCGTTTCAAGAAAATAAGGTGAAATTCTTTACGTTTCGCAGAGAACTATGCTCTGCGTCTTCAGAAGAAAATCTCGACTGTCTTCGAGAAAGGCTTCAGAAACAAAAGCTTTGAATGTAGACGTTACCCAATAGAAGTGGAAATGGTACGGTCATTCATCACCAGGTGGCTCCTCGGACGCGGTACAGCGCTAGCGTTCGAAGCGGAAGCTGACGGAACCATCAGAATCTGTCTGAGAGGGTCACATAACATAACAGGCGTACGCATATATGAAGGTATGACATTGACACAAGTCTGGAATGAAACGTCTGGCGATGAGGAACGAACGAATTTGGAAAACACCGAAACGAAATAACAATATTGAAGGGACAGGGAAGGGAACTACCTACGTAAATCATTAATGGCTGGAAATCAGGTATTACTTAATTGATAGCCAGTGTCCCTGTTGAAATTATTAGGATTTTTACGCGTTTCCACAGCAGATTAGGAGGAACGGGTTAATGGACACATCCTGAGAATGGATCAGAGAAGGTTAACGCTGCAAATAATACTGTTTCTTGTGAACAGTAGAACCAATGTACGCTGGTTCCAAGAGGTACAAAGGGATCTAGAAGAAATGGAAATACATGAACCCCAGATATAGAACAGAGTGATTTCAAATAATAAATTCAGGCTTGCACACGTTTTCAGGACAGGACTAGGCCCGAAACAAAATCATCATGGCCAGAAGGGCGAAGATGGTTGCAAGGTATGAGAATGAAGGAATATTGGACAAGGAGAAAGACTAGAAGAAACGAAGCTGATACGAATTAACGTGGCCCTCAGATGTCCAAAACTAGAAGAAAAAGAAGAAGAAGAAGAATCAATCACTACTGATCTGCATTTAGGGCAGTCGCCCAGGTGGCAGATTCCCCATCTGTTGTTTTCCTAGCCTTTTCTTGAATGATTTCAAAGAAATTGTAAATTTATTGAACATCTCCCTTGGTAAGCCAACGGCCGTAGCCGTGTTGAAACACCGGATCCCGTGAGATCTCCGAAGTTAAGCAACATTGGGCGTGGTCAGGAGTTGGATGGGTTGCCACGCGCTGTTGGTGGGGTGTAAGGGAATGGAGGAGCGGAAAGGAACTGGCCACCCTCCCGCACGTAAACTCCGGCTCAGTAACACCTCTGCGGAGGTTTGGACCTGCCTTCGGGCAGAATAACCCTTACCTTACCCCTTGGTAAGTTATTCCAATCCTTATCTCCAGGAAGAAGAAGAAGAAGAAGAAGAAGAAGAAGAAGAAGAAGAAGAAGAAGAAGAAGAAGAAGAAGAAGAAGAAGAAGGTGCTGAACACGACCTAATATGTTGAAATGTTATTTTAAAATGTATAAATATTTTATTCCCTATATGTACAGTTTAATGCAATCACATACTTATTAAACAAACAGGTGCTATTTACAACAGCATACACCCAAAGAAATACAGTAGACTTTCCTCTGCAACAGCTATAACACGAAAGCTCAGAGTGCCTACAAGATCCAATCACTCAACAATGGCTTCATTACTCCCCGCTACCTAAACTGAGACTGCTCGCATGCTACCACGTCAAGAGGAAGGGAGGTTTTAGGAAAGTAATAAAGAGGACAGGTTTGTAACGCGAGGCAGTCTATAGTAGAGAAAGCGAACACATTTGTTTGGTTCTCTAAGGCCCTCTGTGAACTTTGCTAGGGTAAAATTAGCCTATATCAGCACAGAAAAATGTCTCTGGAACATTTGTGCCTCTCTCTGGTGAGTGCAGTCAGCCCTTAGGCTGGAGTGGCTGGCAAAATTTCCATTGTGATTCATACAAGAGGTGGCGTGGAAAATAAATCAGGGACTATCGATCGACGTGTCCTGGCTCATGATTCTTGACAGTGATGGATTCACAGACAAATTCTTCATTTCCTTGCTTATAAAAGAAGGCGAGAAAGTTTTCCCTTCAACATCAAAATTGAAACTCTTGAAATTGTGGGTAAAGAGGAAGGAAGAAAGAAAGGACGGAAGAAATGAATATTACAAATGGAATGTCGTGACATTTATAGAGTAAAGTGGAATTGCCTGCCTGGTTGGGCCAAAGAGTGCCGCAAGATTTGTCCTGTCTCGTCAATCTCGCTCAGAAAATGCATTGGTCTTCTTGAAAATGTATTTTAACAATAGATTGATTATCTCTGCTTCCTGAAACATCTTTTATTGTGATGCAGTTGTCTTCGAATGATAAAAACTAAGAGAGGATCGAAGTGTGGAGGTCGTTGTTTAAGTCCTTAATTCATGGTGTAGCATACCTGCAACGTCGTTTACAAGTAATTTCGGAGCTACTGGAACGAATTTCTGGAATGAGTTCGTGGTTCCCATGTGCTCCGTTTTTTCATATATTTTTTAAAAATTTAACGATCTGCTTTACGTCGCACCGACACAGATAAGTCTTATAGTAACATTGCAGTATCGTTTGTTTGCTTGCTTGTTTGTTTGTTTACCTTCTAAGGTGGAATATCTTACTGGTTGTCTGCACTGTGGATTTGCAGTGGTATCTACTAATAAACAGAAAGAAGATACATCATCGTGCATTGAGTTGAAGTTTAGAAATCGTTTTCCCTCTGTAAAAGCTATTTTTGAAACCGCAAAACTCACCTGATCACTGACCCGAATGTAATATCAAACGAATCCGAAGAAAGTTTCCTCTATGCAGTGAGTTCACATTCTTTTTGACACAAATACAGTCGAAACCGTTTATTGCGACCTCGCTTATAACGTCGTACTGGATATAACGGCGAAATCTAACGTCCCCTCTAAACCCTATATAAACACTGTATTTAAAAAAAAATCGCTTAGTACGACATCGCTTATAACGACAGATCATATAAAATTGCGTATTCTTTGACACATTTTCGGAGAAGTGTATCGACTTGATTTTTGTTTGTTACGTATTTGGAGATTGCTGACAACAATGTAAAGCTTATTTTCAAACTTTTGTTTTCACGAGATTGTAGATTTCAAATCAGCCTGTCTGTTAATTAGTCAAGGCAAGCTTCGCTGTGGAGATGTCGCAAAAGAAAGTAAATGTGTTTAATATTGAAGAAAAGTCACAAATAATATGGCGATTACAAAATGGGGAGACAAACGTTAGCGTCGCGAAGGAATTAGCCGCATCACACTCAAGGATTCCTTCAATTTAGAAGGACGGAGAGAACATTTGATTTATTAACCAAGACCGTGTGCGACATTATTGATCAGTTTACATTGTCGCTTCGTCTTTGTTTATTTATCATATATGTGATTTCAGTAGTATAGATCCCTTTTGCGGTGCTCACAAGTAACCGATCGTGACAAATGAGCATTCAAAAGAAAGAGAATAGACATTAGCAGTGACGAATTGCACTCTCATTTCATAAATAGCGATAGTTTCTTTAAAAAAATGAGTTTTTTAAAATGTACGAAGTGTGCGATTTGCAAATACTGTTGCTGTAGGGATATACGCGCCATCATTGCTGTCCACTTTACATTTTGGGCCGCTGGGACGCTTATTTTATGTCATTATAATATGCTGTAATTATCAGTTAAGAAAAGAATGATAGTAAAACCAAAAATTACTTCCGGAACATTCGTCAGTATAATAATGCACTTGCATTTTCTTCCGTTCAAGTGGGTACCATAAATGTTCAAAATCAAGGATTATATTAAGTGGTAAGTAAGAGTGTCTAACACTGTACTGCTTTATGTATTCCTTAGTTCACCAGTAGTTCACCAGGGGCTTCTCCACCAAATACTTTATGAACATGCGAGCTTTCTCGCACGGGACCCCTAGTTCCTTTATATTTTGCGGCCATATTTTGGCTGTACGTACTGTGTAAACATTGGAAGAAGATTTAACTTTATTCTGTTAATTAACCACGTAAGCGTGTAGCCCAAAACATACAGATATGACATTTTAGCAACAACAATATGAAAAGACCGGTTTATGCGACCGATATTTGGTGGTACCTTCAAGAGTCATAGTCTAAAAATTTGCGTTATGAAAGTTAACGTCACAAAATGTTTGGCGGAAGTGTAACCCTAGCAACCGTGCAGGCTGTGACGTAAAGTATGGTTTGATGGCCATATGTTGTTACCTAGCAACCGTGCAGGCTGTGACGTAAAGTATGGTTTGATGGCCATATGTTGTTACCTAGCAACCGTGTAGGCTGTGACGTAAAGTATAGATTAATGGCCAGATGTTGTTACCTAGCAACCGTGTAGGCTGTGACGTAAAGTATGGTTTGATGGCCATATGTTGTTACCTAGCAACCGTGTAGGCTGTGACGTAAAGTATGGTTTGATGGCCATATGTTGTTACCTGGCAACCGTGCAGGCTGTGACGTAAAGTATGGTTTGATGGCCATATGTTGTTACCTAGCAACCGTGTAGGCTGTGACGTAAAGTATGGTTTGATGGCCATGTGTTGTTACCTAGCAACCGTGTAGGCTGTGACGTACAGTATGGTTTGATGGCCAGATGTTGTTACCTAGCAACCGTGTAGGCTGTGACGTAAAGTATGGTTTGATGGCCATATGTTGTTATCTAGCAACCGTGTAGGCTGTGACGTAAAATATAGTTTAATGGCCAGATGTTGTTACCCAGCAACCGTGTAGGCTGTGACGTAAAATATAGTTTAATGGCCAGATGTTGTTACCCAGCAACCGTGTAGGCTGTGACGTAAAGTATGGTTTGATGGCCAGATGTTGTTACCTGGCAACCGTGTAGGCTGTGACGTAAAGTATGGTTTGATGGCCAGACGTTGTTACCTGGCAACCGTGTAGGCAATATCGTATGGCTGGTGGTCGCCTGAAATTAGCAGCCGTTGATGGATGGCCATGACCGTGAGACATATTTATGATCATTTGATTATCGCAAAGGGAAAAGTGGCACACAATGTGAAGAATTTGTTTCCTTCTTTCGTGAAAGACAAGCACTGCTACACAGGTTTCTATCAGTAGCCTGGAGTGATTATGCTGCTATTTTTTCTTCTAAAGTAAGAGAATTTGGAACGAAGACAGCAGGCTGAATCATGGATTCATCTACAGTTTTGTCAATACAAGAACACAAACCATGAATGCAAATAATTTGTAACAAATGATTGGAAATAAATAACTCTTGTTTATATATGTATCGTACTTTGTAACATATCAACTGTGAATTGAAATTGTATGTTTGATGTAGCATAAATGCAATGTTGAAAAATGTTTGCTCTTTGAACTACCGACTTCGAACTTTCATATCATTTGTCCCTTGCTATAAACCTTCTAGGAAATCCAAAAACACACTTTAAATACGTATCAAAGTAAATTAAAAACCCAATGCGTGTAAGGTTGGTTAACAGAGCTGGCAATCAGAATTGCCAAATTTTGGTGAAAACTTATTGCATAAGCGTCAGTGCAGTGCTGTGCACGTGCATTACATTTACACCAATCATGATACGACAGACGTGCCAATATCAAGAAGTAGTCAGGCTTCATGGCCGAATGGTTAGTGTGCTGGCGTTTGGTCACAGGAGTCCCGGGTTCGATTCCTGGTGGGGTCGGGAATTTCAACCATAATTGGTTAATTTCGCTGACACGGGGGCTGGGTGTATGTGTCGTCCTCATCATTTCATCTTCATAACAACGCGCAGGTCCCCTACGGGTGTCAAATCAAAAGACCTGCAATTGGCAAGCCGAACTTGTCCTCTGACACTCCCGGCACTAAAAGCCATACGCCATTTCCTTTTCATTTCATCAGGAAATAAAATCACTACTCTTGGCACAGGCCAGAGTAAAGTGTAGCTTCCACTGAAGTCCCAGTCAACATCCATAGCTGTGACAATATGGAAGTTGCTGGGGTTTGGGTAGTGCCGAGTAATGACATTCAGAGCACGGCTAGTGCATCTGAGTGCTATGAAAGGTGCTGCAATAGTACTTTCTGACCCAGTGAGGAAAGCAATGGCAAACTACCTCACTCCTCATCTTGCCTAGTACGCCTCATTTTGGTGCTGCCCTTGGTTTTTGGGGTTTCCATATAACCGCATAACCTTTGGTGGTGCTATTTGAGGATCCAACCAGCCTCTGGGCTGATGACCTAACAGACAGACAGACTTACAAGTTTTCTCGGTCATTCTCTAAGTGACATATGATTATTGACTTCTTCATTTCATAAAAATTGGGAAAAACATGTATAACGCATATTTAAGGAAAATTTAAGTTAATCATGCATATAATATACATTATACTCAGTTTAAGTCATGTTGTATGGTTTTTCAAAAATGCAACATCTTGGCGTAATTTCCCTATCTCCGATTTTTATTGTCCGTTTTATACTCGCTTGTGTAATGAGACTAGTTTGCGTGCCAAAAGCCTGGATTCAACTTCAAAACCTCTCGTGAGTTTTCATGTGGAGTGAGGGCATATGACGCTGTTGATGGCGATTCGTCCACGTAGGATGGAGGCGTTAAGCCTTGAGCATACCTCTTGGTGCTATTCGACAGGAGTAAGCTATGTCCCGGCGCCGGGTTTCACCCTCTCCCTTCCTACTAGCTTACATCACGTCGTTCATTTCATTTCATTTCATTAACTTATCTGAGCGGTTGGCATCGGGAAGGGCATCCAGTCGTAAAAACTCCCTACGAAGATTCATCTCACTTCATACCCGACTCTGTATACAAGCGGGACAAGTGTTGGGCATACGTACGTACATCTATTTCATTAACATTGTATTTTTTCATAACAAAACAATTTCACTATCCATATCGACAAACACAAATCGTTCATTTACAATGGGCAGAATTTGCATATTTTGAATTGTAATGATGCCTGCTTCAATTGTTTAGGAGCAAGAGGGAGTGATTTTTATCTTTTTCTGTGCATAGCCACTTGAACATTCAAAATGCCTGTCGAATTCGGTGAAGGATGGATTTTCTACAGCAACTCCCGTCTTAATAATTTCCTGTTTTGTTCTACATGTTTCTAATGGAGATGCCATCCCAATTTTGTTTCAGCTAGCATCTTACTTACTTGAAATTAAATCCTTTCAATAATCCCTACCACCTTAACAGGAAAAATACGGTTTATTGGATATTGTAACCTATATTAAGCATTATATCTCCTAAAGTGTAAGTTGATATAATGGTAATTCGAATCTATGCCGAAATCGTGGAAGTCTGCATCATTGGACAAAACTTTCAAGCCAACCTATAAATCAATTTCCATACTGCAAAACTTAGGAAATAATTTAAACTGTTCATTTGTTTGCGTGGGATGTTCTTTCTCTTTAACTGGGAGAACAGAGGACGCGCCAAAGGTGGAATAAGCCACACAAAGATAGCAATATTCTGTAGAGCAGCGGTTTGAATAAGCTAGGTATTAATAATGCATTTCTGAATCTGTGCGTGTGGGGTTGGCGGGCAATGAAATATGTATGGCAAGCTCTTTCCCTTATTATGGAGTGGAGCATCTCTACAACTTGTTTATTGTTTTATAAATATTGTGTTTGTTGTTAGAAGGCTTCAGACTAAATCCGCTCTACTGTAAACAGAAGAGGAGTAGGTGTTGTTTACGTAACACTCTCCACGTACGAGTGTCTCCGCTCTGAAGGTCTTTTCGATCCCAGTGGCGGAGTTGGTTTCCTTCTGTTTCCAGCCAGGGTAAGGCCAGTAACATTTGAGTGTGTTTCATTGTCGTAGGCTCCTGAGGTATAAAACTCCATATGTAGTAAAGGCATATGTCGCAGTTGATAGTGTTTCGTCCGTCGGATGGTGACATTTGGGAGTGAGTGGGTTCGAACCACACTGTCGTCAGCCCTGAAGATGGTTTTCCGTGGTTTCCTATTTTCACACTAGGCAAATACTGGGTCTGTACCTTAATTAAGGCAATGGTCACCTCCTTTGTCACAATTGGTTTTCCGTGGTTTCCCATTTTCACACCAGGCAAATGCTGGGGCTGTACCTTAATTAAGGCCACGGCCGATTCCTTCCCACTCCTAGCCCTATCCTGTCCCATCGTCGCCATAAGACCTATCTGAGTCGGTGCGACGTAAAGCAACTAGCAAAAAAAAAAAAAAAAAAAAAAAAAAGCCTTTGTCACAATTGATTGGTATGTTCGAATTACGAAGGGAGTGCAATATATAAAGTAACACTTTTTTTTCTAAAAGCAGGTTGGTTTTATTGAGGATTCAAATACACCTTAGCCGGGCTGAGTGGCTCAGACGGTTAAGGCGCTGGCCTTCTGACCCCAACTTGGCAGGTTCGATCCTGGCTCAGTCCGGTGGTATTTGAAGGTGCTCAAATACGTCAGCCTCGTGTCAGTAGATTTGCTGGCACGTAAAAGAACTCCTGCGGGACTAAATTCCGGCACCTCGGCGTCTCTGAAAACCGTAAAAGAGTAGTTAGTGGGACGTAAAACAAATAACATTATTATTATTACAAATACACCTTGTTTTCTCCCCAATCATTTTTCTACAATACCCTATTTTTCAAAAAATCTCCGTTCATTGCTACGGTCTTCGAGGGCCTGTATACCTGCATGGTGCCACTCGATTGGTCGATGTCGGAGCCAGGGTCGTGCTGCATCGATAACTCCACGTAGTGCTTCCCCGCGGAATGCATCCTTCATTGAGCCAGACAGACTGAAGTCAGAAGGTGCGAAATGCGGGCTGTAGGGTGGATAAAGAAACACTGTCCAGATCGGACAGGTTTGCTCACCGTGCTTTTGTCCACTGTCAGGTCTCCGTAGAAATTCTGCAAGTGCCTATGGATATTTTTGATGCCCTAGTTTTCCTCCAAAAGAAACTCAAGAACTGTTCTGTTTGGTACGCACCTCCGTTACAGACGCCATTTTGAAGGCTAGTTATAGCGCTGCCACCTATCGGAAATTAATGAAAGTGGGAATATTCAGAGATGACTCAAACAAAATTCCATTTTTTTTAAACCGAAATTGGCCGAGAAATGAAATATGTCGCATTATATATTGAACGCCCCTCGTATGTGACCGTACCAGCACAGACGACTTTCCCGTAATCTTCTCTGTGATTGGAGCTACTCCATATCGCCCATGTTCTTCATTGTCCGTCACGTGATCAAGAAGTGTCAGAACAGATGCCCACCACAACATCCTTGTTCCTTCACAGCGAATCCTTGCTGAGCTTCCTTGGTAACTGGCTTAGTTTTCGGCACCTTAAAGAGTAACTGGCTGGATGACAGAGCGGTATATTTCTTATTTAAGCCGCTCTAGAAATTTCCTGTCACAGAGAACACCAGTCATAGTCCGCCCGCCATTGAAGCCACGCGTTACCTATGCAGTTGATTATTTCTGGTCAAAGGGTCGCATCCTCAGCAAATATCGATCCGAGGTATTTACAAGTCTTGGATTTCGGTAAATCGATACCGCTGATGTTAATGGTATCTCTTTCGTTCAAGTGTGTGGTAAGATATTCCGTTTCCTTTAAACTTTTTTTTTTTTTGCTATTTGCTTTACGTCGCACCGACACAGATAGGTCTTATGGCAACGATGGGACAGGAAAGGCCTAGGAATTGCAAGGAAGCGGCCGTGGCTTTAATTAAGGCACAGCCCCAGCATTTGCCTGGTGTGAAAATGGGAAATGCCGCGCTGAGTGGCTCAGACGGTTAAGGCGCTGGCCTTCTAACCCCAACTTGGCAGGTTCGATTCTGGCTCAGTCCGGTGGTATTTGAAGGTGCTCAAATACGACAGCCTCGTGTCGGT
This sequence comes from Anabrus simplex, assembly GCF_040414725.1. Taxonomy (NCBI): domain Eukaryota; kingdom Metazoa; phylum Arthropoda; class Insecta; order Orthoptera; family Tettigoniidae; genus Anabrus; species Anabrus simplex. Next base: position 77,761,503 of record NC_090273.1, on the reverse strand, counting down.
AGATTTACTGGCACGTAAAAAGAACTCCTGCGGGACTAAATTCCGGCACCTCGGCGTCTCCGAAGACCGTAAAAGTAGTTAGTGGGACGTAAAGCAAATAACATTATTACTATTATTATTATTATTATTATTATTATTATTAAAATGGGAAACCACGGAAAACCACCTTCAGGGCTGCCGACAGTGGGGCTCAAACCCACAATCTCCCGATTATTGGATACTGGCCGCACTTAAGCGACTGCAGCTATCGAGCTCGGTTCCTTTAAACTGACTGGCAGGACATATGTTCTCGTAGGTGAAACTTCTCCTTGCTCTCAGTGGATCAATACATCTTCAGCATACACTGCAGTCCAAGGCACTGGTCTCATTGAAAATCTTCACTAATGACGTTCATAAATACAGTATGATGAAAAGTAGAGATGACAGCGCCGATCCCTGATGGACTCCAACCGAGATTGGGAACTCGTTGATAGGCGTTGGTGTCCGAGTGAGTATTATTGTGTGTTACAATGGTGAGTTAAAACATCGTCTGGAAAACTCCAAACGCGAATGAAGTTGTGAACTGAAAATAAGTTAGTAGTTCAAGAAAATTATTGGGTAGAAAAACAAGCTACCCCGATAACGCGCTATAACACGTTATCAATGTTTGTGCTGTACCGGGCCCAGATACTACTACTACTACTACTACTACTACTACTACTACTACTACTACTACTACTACTACTACTACTACTACTACTACTACTACTACTACTACTACTACTACTACTACTACTACTACTACTACTACTACTACTACTACTACTACTACTACTACTACTACTACTACTACTACTACTACTACTACTACTACTACTACTACTACTACTACTACTACTACTACTACTACTACTACTACTACTACTACTACTACTACTACTACTACTACTACTACTACTACTACTACTACTACTACTACTACTACTACTACTACTACTACTACTACTACTACTACTACTACTACTACTACTACTACTACTACTACTACTACTACTACTACTACTACTACTACTACTACTACTACTACTACTACTACTACTACTACTACTACTACTACTACTACTACTACTACTACTACTACTACTACTACTACTACTACTACTACTACTACTACTACTACTACTACTACTACTACTACTACTACTACTACTACTACTACTACTACTACTACTACTACTACTACTACTACTACTACTACTACTACTACTACTACTACTACTACTACATAGGCCTCACCGGCTATTCAAAAACTCTGCCAGCTCTATGGTGATGTAATCTGTCTTATACCTAATGAACTATCTGATTGAAGTAAGTTCAGCTCTAAGGAACAGATGTCTCTCTGCTGGCGATTTACTAGCAAGGCCTAGTGTTTAAAGACATTAACTATTATTAAGAATTTTTTTTGTTTTTAAGTTTGATCATGTAATCTGTATTATTTCATTTGTTGCATCCCTGTTAATTTTTTTTTGCTAGTGGCTTTACGTCGCACCGGCACAGATAAGTCTTATGGCGACGATGGGAGAGGAAAGGCCTAGGAGTTTTAAGGAAGCGGCCGTGGCTTTAATTAAGGTACAGCCCCAGCATTTGCCTGGTGTGTAAATGAGAAACCACGGAAAACCATCTTCAGGGCTGCCGACAGTGGGAATCCAACCCACTATCTCCCGGATGCAAGCTCACAGCCGCGCGCCCACTAACCGCACGGCCAACTCGCCCGGTGCATCCATGTTATTAAAGTAATCCCCCAATCACATTGCTTTTCTCCTAAAGCCCATCCTAAAATCATGTCTTCGCTTTCTTATTCCTTCTGGAAATGTCTGCCGTGGTGCTATTTAAGGGGTGTTTTTTGGAATATGATCTTGTATTGCGGCAGTGGAGTCTTAAAAGTGTTACTGGAAGCAGAGTTCCTTTGAAGGGGAAAAATTCAGGAGGCGGGGAAGTGGTTGGAAGAAAACAATAATAATTCTAGAATTTTATTAAGTTTTCAAGCTTTTTCTATGCTTTGTTCAGCCATTCACCCCTCACGCTCCCTTCCTTCCTTCCTTTCCTCCTTCCTTACTTTCTTCCTTCCCTCTAAAAACCACGGATAAGTCCGTAATAATAATAATAATAATAATAATAATAATAATTGAGGTGATTAGGTTTCCATGGTTCACCCAAAGGCATTGATTTGATTCCTTGTCAGGTTTTCGAGAAGTCTGGAGATATGACACCCACAATAGGAGAGGCTCCTCTTGGCTGTTCTGTTGTACTGTGGCTAGACACACTTCTGCATCGTTTCACAGAGGGCTTTGGTTTCCTTTTCCTTCTCCACAGATCGTAAACATTCGTCTGTTTCTCCAACACGCGTTATCTACGGCTTTTGTACAAACTTACTCAGCATATTGAAAAGAGTGCTTTTCAACTGTACAGTATATAAAGTGAAAGTTCTTAATAAACAAAATTGAAACTTGTTAGGAAAGATTTATATCTGGAAGTGAATATGGAAAGGGTAGAGCTGATAAACGGAGGGCGGAGTGCAGGCGCCAGCTGCTACAGACGCTCGTTCGCGTGCCGCCTCTGTCTCGCTCGAGGTTTAATAACAAAGAGAGGGGTGCCACTACGTGCCTTTAGGGGAGATATACAAAGGGAGCGCTGGTCTACAATTGACTTTCTGCGTACACACTGACCTTACTATCTGCACTCTTTGTGTACTAGGTTCTTGGGCAGAATAAGAATCACACGAGAGACAGCAAGTGACTAGTCACGTAAGAATATATACTAAAGGGCAAATATCACCGCCCTATTCTCCTTTTATTAATGACTCATTACTACTGACAACTTCACTAGTTACATACTGAAATCACGAGACATAACCATCAGTTAACTAACCTCAATGTAAGTATCAAGAGTGGAGGTTCCATTACCAAGAAAATGATCAGTCAAGATACAGTATTCATAATTAAGTCGGTTTTCAAGCTTAATGAGTAATTAAGGAAATACTATCTCTCTCTCTCTCACCCTCACGCAATTTAATGTTAAATGTTCCTACCTTTATTCTCATACGCATTGCTATAACCGTATTCTTTGGTGTTTGTCTGGTGTAAATAATTCAGCCCCCTTCTTGAAGTTTGCTGTTACTTGTCGGACTGAAAAGAAACCACGCTGTAATAATACACGCAAGTAAATCCCGTAAGTCAATAAGAATACACAAAGGCTAAGTCTGCAAACCGTGCCAAAATCGTGTCATGGCAAGGTTAGATTAAGTTAGGTTGATAACGAAATTTCCCTCCATTTGAACTGAACTGTTCTTTGTAGAAGAGGTAATGTTGCTTTCCTTTTCTGACGAGTTTTTGCAGATTTTTCTTGTTTTTAAGATTACCTAATCGAATGCTATGCGTACGTATTGCGCGAAATATGACCGTAGTTAATAAAATGCTGCGTTCGTCATTTCAGACCACCTGCGTTATTAAATGCATCAAACATGACACAATTCTACTTACCCGGTGTTACACAAACAGATCAACAGTCCCGCAGAAAAATAAAATATGCTTTAATTATATCCGCAAATGTAACATTAGTGATTTTAAGAATACGGTACTGGCAATACGTAATTCTCGCAAATCACGAAATAAAACTTGACTGTACAGTGTCAACGTGACAGATTAACAACAACTGTAAGATGTCGTATCGGCAAGTAGAGTTCCTCAACTGTGTGGTTAGCTACACTGAATCGAACTCAGCAACTAGAAAATAATTATAAATCGTTCCCGTCAGTATTAATCAGGGGAGAAACAGTATATGCTTACGTGTTAGGGAGTATAGTCAGATTACCAGAGTACAGCAGGCAGTGACATTTCTCTGTGTTCCTATTCCTCTATGGATGGGGGCGGTATCCCCTGAAGACGACTGAAATAGGCAGAGTTGAGAAGTAATTGAGTAAAAGTAATCGCATTACTTGTCATAATTACTTTCTTTAGTAATTATGACAAAAATATGTTATATAGCCGGGGGTTCATCCGAAAATTTGTGTAATATGACGCGACAAAATGTGTAAGGGAAGTGTAACCATACCAACCGTGCAGGCGGTGATGTAAGGTATGGATGGATAATCTGACAGTGTTACCTAGCAACCGTGCAGTCAGTGATGTAAGGTATGGATGGATAATCTGACAGTGTTACCTCGCAACCGTGCAGGCAGTGATGAGAGATATGGATGGATAGTCTGACAGTGTTACCTAGCAACCGTGCAGTCAGTGATGTAAGGTATGGATGGATAGTCTGACAGTGTTACCTAGCAACCGTGCAGTCAGTGATGTAAGGTATGGATGGATAATCTGACAGTGTTACCTAGCAACCGTGCAGTCAGTGATGTAAGGTATGGATGGATAATCTGACAGTGTTACCTCGCAACCGTGCAGGCGGTGATGTAAGGTATGGATGGATAATCTGACAGTGTTACCTAGCAACCGTGCAGGCAGTGATGAGAGATATGGATGGATAGTCTGACAGTGTTACCTAGCAACCGTGCAGGCAGTGATGAATGATATGGATGGATGGTCTGACAGTGTTACCTAGCAACCGTGCAGGCTATGTCTTGTGGCTGGTTGCCATCTGAAATTAGTAGCCGCTGTTGGATAGCCAAAACCGGGAGACATATTCGTGATCATTTGATTTTCGCAAAGGGAAAAGTGGTTTCTTTTTTTTACTTGTCATCGTTTCTATTCTCACCCCAAGGAGAGAAAATTAAAACTCTGAGATTTTCCGATGATATTGTTATTTTATCTGGGTCTGCAGAAGATCTGGGGAAATAGCTGAATGGTGATATGGTCAAAGTCTTGGAGAAGGAGTGAAAGATTATAATAAATAAATACAACATAAAAGTAATGGAGCGCAGTCCAACGAAATCAGGTGATACAGGAAATATTAGATTATGAAATTAACTCTTTAAGGAAGTAGACGAATACTGTTACTTAAGTATTAGAATAATTAACGATGTCAGAAGTAAGGAGAACTAAAAATGCAGACGAACAAAGCAAAGAAGGCCTTTCTTAAGAAAAGGAATTTGTTCACTTCGAGCATAGATGCGGGCATTTGGTGTTGCAAGAGCATGCTGAAGGTGAGATGGGTAGATCGAGTTATTTGAGTCACTTGTCCATAAATGACAATTCGTCTTTTCCGAATTGTATCACGTATCTTTTCCGTCTGCGTGTATTCGACATGGTTTTCCGGTCTTTGGTATTCATCACTTTCTTTGCCTCTTATTCTTGTTACTGGGCTCAGAGGTCCGTGGATAGTACCGTCAGGACTTCCATGTTCTTTCAAAGAATTTCTTTGCTCACAGTCTGAGGCAAACCTTCACATGTCCTGATGAAGGCCAATGCAATTTGGCGGGAAGCTCGGCTTTGTTAAATTTATATACGTGTATTTAATCCAGTTCGCATATTTATTTATTTTGAACTTGTGTCGTTCTCTCTCTGGCTCTCAGCAGTTCCATTCTTTTTGTATTTGATCTTTTCCTTCTGCAGTGAAAATCGAATATTAGTTCAATATAGACCGATGTAGGTACAACGCATTTAAAATGTTTTAAAAATATTGCCGGAATGATCGCCATAGAAACTCTGCACAGAATTCAACAGTTATCGAGCCTTGGAGTTTAAGATTCAGAGGACCGCGAATGATATTTCCATTATTTTTCACTGTAGTGGAAAAAAGCTTGTAAGGAATATTCTAAATCAATATTTGCATGATTAATTTTTGTATAAAACCAACCATAACCGAGATTATATTTTAGGCTCTCTTTGAAGCCTCTCCTGACGAGTGTTTTTGAAGCGATTTATAGCAAAGATCCCATTAGCCGCCATCCTAGACTTCGATAATTAAACAGACAGATAGATAGATAGATAGATAGATAGATACATGGACAGACAGATATTAAACTAACTGGGCGAGGTGGCCATGTGTTTAGGGGCGAGCAGCTGCGAGCTTGCATTCAGGAGATACTGGGTTCGAACTCCATTTTTGGCAGCCTTGAAGATAGTTCTCCGTGGTTTCCCATTTTCACGTCAGGTAAATGCTGGGGGTGTGTCTTAAGTTAGGCCACGGTCGCTTCTTTCCCAATTCTAGCCCTTTCCTGTCCCACCGTGGCCATAAAACTCATGTGTGCCAGTGCGACGTAAAACAACTTGTACATTATGAACCCATGACCTTTTGGACCAAAAGGGTACAATACATACATACATACATACATACATACATACATACATACATACATACATACATACATACATACATACATACATACATACATACATACATATATACATATTTATTATACACTGTTTTGCCTTTCAGCGTTCAGTCTGCAAGCCTCTGTCAATTTACTATACGCCACCACAATCTTCTCTTTGTAACTAGTTCTCTGGCCTCGTTTAGCGCTATACCTCTTATCTTCAAAATCGTTAGAAACTGATCCTAAGCAGCGTCGTTATGGTCTCCTTCTACTTCTCTTACCCTCCATGAACGAGTCCATTACTCTCCTAGGTGCCTAACCTCCTCCACTCTCCACACATGACCCCACCACTGAAGCCGGTTTACGCGTACAGCTTCATCTGTCGAGTTCATTAGTAACTTGTCCACCTTCGTAGCGTAACGGTTAGTGTAATTAGATGCCGTCCTCGGAGGCCCGGGTTCGATTCCCGGTATTGCCAGAAATTTAAGAATGGCAGGAGGGCTGGTGTGTGGTTGAAATGGTACAGTGCAGCTCACTTCCATTGGGGGTGTGCCTGTAAAGAGCTGCACCGCCTCGGGATAAGGGCACGAATTTTAGTCCGGCTCCATGGCTAAATGGTTAGCGTACCTGGCTTTGGTCACCGAGGCCCCGGGTTCGATTCCCGGCAGGGTCGGGAATTTTAACCATAATTAGTTAATTCCTCTGGCAAGGGAATTGGGTGTATGTGCCATCTTCATCATTATCATCACGACGTGCAGGTCGCCTACGGGAGTCAGATCAAAAGACCTGCATCAGGCCTCTCCGGAGGCCACACACACACCATTATTATTATTATTATTATTATTATTATTATTATTATTATTATTATTATTATTATTATCTCCTGATTCCGAGTACCCTCCTGCCAGCAATCATTCTCGCTACTTTCATGTCTGTTACTTCTAATTTATGAATAAGATAACCTGAGTCCACCTTGCTTTCACTCCCGTAAAGCAATGTTGGTTCCAAAACAGACCGATCTTCTTAAATGTCTACGCCGATGACATTACGTTTCCAAGGCCAAGGGTATCTTTTATATTCACATCCTTCATGGTCCCGTACTTTTCTTCTTTTGCTGATACCTTCATTGCAGCGTCGAAACTCTTCCATGTTTCCTCTGTTTAAGTTAAGAGAGGATGGTTGGCTGGTTGTACTTCCACCACCACCACCACCACCACCACCACCAACACCTGCTGGTTCTTGGAGCAGAAGAGCCTGGTAATGATTTTTACCTTTAGTAGCTAAGCTGGAGTTTCGAAATACAGGCTCACGTGTTGCTGTTCTGAAACATGTGGCGGGGGTCACCGGCCGATGACAAGAGTTGATCGATTGGCAAGGTTTCTCCCCACCCTTGATGGCCATTTATTTATTATCGCTCCGGCTCCACCCCTGAATATCAATAAACAAACAAGTATATACTACCCCCAGTGTTTGCTTTACGAGGGGTCATTACTTCGAGCTCCTGCGGCGAGCCGATATGTAGATTGATAATCCCTGTGGACATGAAGCAGGGGAAGGTTAATAACCAGTTTAGTGGATTTTCTCTATGTGATTGTGTATGTAAACGGGGGATTTCCCGTGTCTTCGGATTAGAACGAGATTGGTTGCGTAACAAAGCATACAAGTTAATTGATTGGATACAATTGAAGTCGGTTCATTTACACAATTACTCTTACACGATTAAGACTACAGCCTCTTTCAGAAAAAGCTATGAAATAGTTAATGCTGTTAGAAATTATCAACAAAATAATAATAAATAACCTATTTTACGGGCATATCATTAGAATTAACCTTGACAGACTCACAAAACAAATAGTCAAATTCTATGAAAAAAGGAATAAACTATCACTATATGAAATGAAGTGGAAGAATTAAAAACTAATTTAAATTGCCACAAATCACACAAAAGGACATCTAAAACTGAACGTTCACAATTGATAAGTTGACCAAGAGGGCAATCCGAAAGGACGACCGGACAACCAACTAGAGGAAAGCAGCACATAACAAGGCACATAAGGCGAATAAACTCTCCACAGTACTTGGCTTAGTCCTAAATGTTTATTTGCAACGAAGGATAATGGTGATATAATAAGACTCTGCTGGCTAAGATTTATATGTACTAAAAGGAATCAAAATATATATTTTTCTGTCTATCCAGGATGTTTGGGAGATAACTAGAAATAACTTTTTGGAAGATAGGGATGAATATTCGCAGCTCGTAAAATATGACCTTTGAAGGAAAATATAGTGAATAGTTTGCCCGAGGGAGGACCAAGAATTAGAGAGTAGATGATTTTAATTGTGCCCCGAGGTAATGCTTACGTGTTCCTCAAAGGTAGCCGTGAGATAAGTACAGTGAACTCGCTACTACGTTCAGCACAGTGACACAACTTCCAAGCTGCATACAGTACAAGAGGTCGTGAACGCACGAAGATAAGGTAAATGAGACCCCTGAGAAATGCTTGCCTGCAACACGCCGGGCGAAAAAGTAAAGCAGAATATCTAACTGTTGCTCACAGGGGGAATACGAGCTTCCAGAATGAAACTGAGATGACGCGCGTTTTTGTAATTATCTGAGCAGAGGGATGCCATCTCCCTGGTACCGGCACCTGAAATAATGATACTGGCCGAACATTTACGAATTTGTTTAAAATAAAATCTTCAAAGATTTACCGTTCAGGATAGCTGCGAAAGGGTTTCCTCATAGGCTTTTCATAGGGCGAGACTGAGTAGTTCAGACGGTAGAGCGCTGGCCTTCTGAAATCATGTTGGCGGGTTCGATCCCAGTTAGTGTGGGAATTAGAAGGTGCTCAAATACACCAGTCTCGTATCAGTAAATTACCTGGCTCATAAATGAATTTCCGGGAAAAACATTACGGCACTTCGGCGTCTCGAAAACCGTAAAAGTAGTTAATGAGATGTAAAACCAGTATATTATTATTATTATTATTATTATTATTATTAGTCATAGTGTGCGTGCGTCTTCAGAATATGCAGGCGAGTTTATTTAATAGCATCTTTAGATCTTTGTTCAGTTTTCCCTCCAGTAGGTCTTAATTTAATTAGTTAATTGAGAACTGAAGAAACGTGATTCATGTTGAGATTTTGGGTTTTTGTGCGGTGATCTTTTTCCTCCGTTGGATGTTCGTTCTATTATTTGTGAAATGCTCTGTGACGGCAGAAAATGCAGTGTGTGTTCCTTTGCTTCATACTCCGCCATCTACTATTTATAACTTTCTGAAAGATTGAAAGTATCTGAAGTGGAACATAATGCCACCAACCATTATGATCATTTAAACCCCCTAAAATGTGTCCTTCTCTTCTTGAAGTGTGTTTCATTCTCATTATGTTTTAAGGTCATGTGTGGAGGTCTTTACGTTAAATAATATCAAGACTTTTCTCCGGATGCGTTTGGAAAATCACAGAGAAAACCATACTTTAGGTGATAAGAGTTCAATCCGAGATGTGTCCCTAGCTTACTGCAGATTTCATCTTAAAATATTAATAATAGTAATTTAATTATTGACTTCCTTGCCGATTTCTGAACAATACGGCCGAGCTGTGAATCCGGTCATTGCACGTGATATAAGTCCGAAATAATGTACATGTTATTTTTCGTTTTGTTTTGCTTGTGTAGTTTTTTATTTTTATTACGAGTAATGGCGTTCGGCCTCGGAAGACCATGCAACCATATTTGCACAGTGATAGAGCGTGCGTTTATAGATATTCGTAGTTGGAAAGGAATCATGACTTATATCTTAATACTGCACTCTGAAAAATATTCAGAAATTACAGCGTATAATTGTGGAGTTAGGTTTTGCTCGAGGATGGCAATTGAGTTTGGCAGTTTGGTGTTTAACTTCACTACAGAAGAGTGCAGATGGTTCTGCTGTTGTGACAACTTCTTACATAACAGTAGAATGTGGTTCAAGTTCGCTATTTCTCTAGAGTCTTCCAGCTAGTGAGGGGTGTTCAATACCTTGATCTTATGGAGATGACTCGGATAGCATCCATGACCCAGACGTATTCTTATTATGGATGAAATGAGTCTTCGTGTTCAAATTCTTGAACCAGACTTGCGTTGGGGTGGTGGGCTGAATTCTAGCACAGTGCTCTCTAACCTTGTGAAGAGCAAATCTAGATTTCTGTAAAACGTTTTGCATTATTATTGGGGACGGCTGCATTTTCTTGTAACCTGCCATATTTATAATTGATTGCTATGATCTGTAGGTTACATGGTGAGTCATTTAAGATGTTCACCTCAAATAACTCGTACACCGCTATAGAGATAGAAAATTCGTTTTCCTTTCACAAATGATACGAAGGGCTTACTGTAGTTTATGATTCACGCAGATATAAATATTGTAATATTAACATTCTACATTTAAAGAAAGGTATAAAGGCTGTTTTACTAAACTAACATTACTCTTGTTTAAATTTATATCCGTTATGTGGCTAATGATAATAATAATCATATATCCTGCCTTGTGCAGGAATTTTGATTTGCATTTTGATTTGACGCCAGCTGGCTGCTAGTATCGACGTTCCGTTTCACACCACTAGATGGCGGAGAAATGGATCGCTGTTGGGCGATCTATGGTTGAGTGTTAATATTTTCTGGTAAGGGCAAAATTGTCACGAGAGATTTTCTGCTTGCCGACATCGTACTTCTTTCCACTCTTCAAATCTCCGATTTTCTCTGATGGGTTTGAACCCGTGATCTTGGTATCCGGAGGCCGACATTCTTTTACTGAACAACAGAGGGAGCTATACACATAGCTGAAGTTAGCCTGTGAGTCACTCAGTGTAGCATGACGCGTTTTCCTTAATAATATCTAATGCTTTGCTACGCATTTTGGTGCTAGTTACGATTGCTAAAAATAAAGTATAGTGGGAACGTGGTCCAGACACTCTCAGGAGATTGGGCATGCGCAAATGTCGATATGTAGTGTCTAATTGACGGGAGTGTTGTTGTTGTTTTGTGACGTTGAAGAGTGTCGCTTTCGCCGCTCTAAAACATGTTTTCAAAAGGTGATTAGCGTTCGAATATTGAAATCGAGGTTGCCCTTGGTAAAAATGCATCAGAATGTTATCGAGGAATACGTGAAGCCTGTGGCGAGAATCCATTACCGTATAGAACTCTTCCACGATGGGTCAAGGCACTTCGTGCGGGACGGAATAAGACTGTGGGTTTGCACCGCATAAGCTTGACATCGTGAGTGGTCTCGTATCCGTAGATTGTTCGGGAATTATCTGCAGAGGATGGTCTCAGTCATCAGTGTGGCCCATACTGATGAAATGTCTTATCATGAAGAAAATTACCGGGCGAGTTGGACGTGCGGTTAGTGGCGCACAGGTGTGAGCTTGCATCCGGGAGATAGTGGGTTCGAACCCTACTGTCGGCAGCACTGAAAATGGTTTTCCGTAGTTTCCCATTTTCACACCAGGCCACGGTCGCTTCCTTGTCACTCCTAGGCCTTCCCTATCCCATCGTCGCCATGTGACCTATCTGTGGCGGTGCTACGTAAAACAAATTGTAAAAAAAAAATCATGAAGAAAATTGCGTCCCATTGGGTTCCACATTAACTCACGGATGCACTAAAATCGCACCGATATGTACTGGCTGGCATCCATCTGGACAGATACCGCAACGAGGAGATGCATTTCTTCAGCGTGTTACCGCCATTGATGAGACGTGGTCACGAGCCTATGTGCCTGAATTAAAGCGTCAGTGGATTGAATGACGTCATCCAGGTTCATCACGTCCACAGAAATTTCGACAGGAACCCAGTCGGATGAAGTATATGCTGATTGCGGTATACGATTTCATTTTTTCTACTGCTTTTCCCACACCTTTGGGGTTGCGGGTACGAACTGTGTCACACATGTGATTTCGGCTCTGTTTTACGCCCGGATGCTCTTCCTGACGCCAACCCCATATGGAGGGGGAGGGATGTAATGACTATTGCGTATTTCTCTGGTGGTTGGTACTGTAGTGTGTAGTCTGAATATGAAGAGGAAAGTGTTAGTACAAACACAAACACCAGAAGAATTAATGAAAGGAATCGATCCCGGGACCCTCTGAACCGAAGGCCTGAACGCTGACCATTCAGCCAAGAAGTCGTAAATTGTGGCATACGACTGTGAGGGTTTATTCTTACGCATGCTGTCCCTGAAGAACAAACCATTAACAGTGACTACTATTGCCTGTTTTTGGAGCGACATCTGCGTCCCGCTATGCAGCGCAGATGTCAACGTTTGTTGCGAGACGATCGCCCTATGACGCACGTTGTCATGTTGCAAACAGTGTCAAGCTCTTATTGCAACGTTGACATTGGGAGACCTTGGAGCACCCTCCGTACTCACCTGACATTAGTCCTGTTTCCGAAGTTGAAGGAACCCCTCCGAGGCCGCCGATTTTCTGACTTGGCATCTGAACTCCGCGTAGTAGGACGCTCTGTTGCTGTCATCAACAGAGAACGGCTTGCCAATGGTCCCCAACGGCTTCCTGACATTTGGCAAAGGGTAACAGATCTTGCGGATGACAGCAGTGAAGGAATGTAACGCAGTTGAACTTGTTATTGCCAATACTTTATTTACAGCTCTCGTAGTTCTTGTAATACCTGACATTGCATTATAAGTTCTACGACATAAGTGTACAGGATTTATCGCGGGTACTATCGCACAAAAGACCGAGGTCATATAGTACAAACCTTACCCTTAGGGAATTATGCTGTTTTATGGTGATGCACTAACATTAAAGGCTCATCACCGAGTTACGAACGTGTAGTCTAATGCTGTATCACTGTGTTGCTAGGCAACTGTGCTGTGACGTCAGCTTGGTAAACACAGGTAACGAGGCGAAGGGGCCTTGCTAATTACGGGAGGTGGTGCTCTCTGCCAAGCTAAATTTAACATACGGACACTACCAATCTCCGCCGTTTTGTAGCTTCCACTTTGCATTCTCTGCGCGACCTCATTGGGATTAATGTAATATGGAGTTGGAGATGCTGTGAAATTACGTTACCGAAGTGGTATACTATGACACTATTGTGTTTGCAGTTTTCATTCATCATGGGAATGTTGTCATAAAAAATGGAGGTGAAAAGAAAGTCTGAACACAATTTCTGCGAATAATGGTACAATCTTCTCCTTGTTCTTCTTTCTTTCTTTCTTTCTTTCTTTCTTCGTTATGTCCATTCAAAGAGCGCGTTTGAACTTGTTCGTTGGCCTGGTGGTTTTCGCCTTCTTATCGTCCAAAAATCTCTTCATGAATGCGCTGTGTTGCATCTTGCGTTCTGTGGACTACTTCCTACCAGTTTTCATTTTTGGTTTCTCCACGAATTTGCGCTTGGCCTACTATTGTACTAAAGGATCCACGATCTTCTATGATGTCGTCCATGATATTAATTCATTGCAGGTCCGCCTTAGTTTCTTCTAGCCAGTTTATATTGACCTTCTTTGAGTTTATGATTTTAAATAATATTTGGTGAGTCTGTGGCTGTCCATTCTATAGATATGGTAGAGTTTCAGGCGTCTCTTGCGTACGATATCAGTGAACCTGTCAGTTAATCAGTAGAGCTCCGCTGTTCTCCTCTTAATCTACACTCCATCCTCTCTCTCGTGGTACCATACATTTTCCAGACAATTTTTCTTTCTTGATTTTCAATTTCTATATTATTATTATTAATATTATTATTGTACCGGGAGGTACACCTCAACGCCGCGCATTCAAATTCAGCGCCTAAAGAACTCCTCTATCGGTAATAATAATAATAATAATAATAATAATAATAATAATAATAACAATAATAATAATAACAATAATAATAATCATATGGCCTCAGCTACCGTGTGCAGACATTTCGATTTGACGCCATCTGGCTGTCTACTCGTCAATTTCGACGTTCCGTTTTACTCTAGGTCCGCTAGATGGCAGACAGAGTAAACCGGATCTCTCTTAGGTGTCTATGGCTGAGATTTAATTAATTTTGTCGCGTAAACACCAAATGTATCACCAGAGATCTTTTACATGCCGACATCGTACGACATGGAGTGTCGAATGGACTTTTTTCCGCCCTTCAAAAATCCGACTACCTCTGCCGGGTTTGAACCCGCTATCTTGGGATTCGGAGGCCGACACTCTACCACGGATCCACAGAGGTAGCTCCTCTATCGGTAAAACTGTGAAACTGAAACTACACCTCTATCGGTAAAACAGTGAAACTGAAACTACACCTACTTAGAAATTCAATCAGAAGATGTCACCACTAAAATATCGAGTAATTTTCTTATTGTGCACTTACCTACACTGACTGAATTTATCTGTGTTTTGATTGCCATTCATCAAGAAGTTTGGACATTCTTCCACAGATGACACTACAAAAACTATGATCGTGCACCCTGGTGCGAAGTGAAAGAACTTTTGATTTAAAGAAGTTTTGTATTCATAAGGTTTTTTTTTGTTGATGTTCATTTATTTTTGGGTTGGCAATATTTACCTTTTCTTTCCACCAGTTTTGAGTCCAACCAATCACTAATTTCTGTAATTAATTTTCCACCTATCACAGCTTCTTCTCCGATTCTGAGTGTTACTTTTGAAATCTACCAATAAAATTCTGTGGGGTGTGTCTTGATTATTCATGAATGATCTCGAACCTTCCCTGAGGGTTTATAAACTGCGGCTTTTCACATCTCTTGGCCAATTGATCGTCATCTTACTGTGTGTGTGTGTGTGTGTGTGTGTGTGTGTGTGTGGTGCCAAAGCAGGAGGCGGGTGGCCTCTTTCATCGGTCAGCAGTACATCAACAAGGTAATGGCCACATAACATCTTTCTTTCTTGCTAACTCCGCAGATTAACCCGAGGGAAAGGACCGAATCGTTAACTATGTAATCTTTAATCATCTTTTCTAAAAATGTAACTTTCTGCCGGATAATGTAAAAACCTTCGTAAATCTTTAACTGTAAATCGGGGATAGAGAGTGATGTACCCTCTCGAGCTCCCCTTCATCTTCTTTTGAGGTGACTACGTTTCATAACTATTTTTCATTCTGTAATTGGTTAATGTAATTCCTATACGAGTCACCTCAGTAGTTTGGGAATAGCCCCTGTTTCATCGGCCTAGTGTCCTTTAGGTTTTAAGTGTTCATATCTAGGAGTGCAAATATTCGCCTCCATTCATTTTGTGTTCGGGCTATTTACTTAACCGTTATCCTTTTCCAGGAAGGCCCAGTAGGTTGGGTATTAAATGCCCTGTATAATCATTTTCCAATTGTAAGCTGTGCCTTGAGAGGCCAGAAATTGTAAGTTGATGTTGCCTTGAGTAGGCTTGGAAAACTGAGAGCCTGTTAGCTCTTTTTCGAAGTTTTTGTAAGATTAATGAATGCCTCATGAAGGCTAGATGTTGTAATTTTGGGAGCAAGTGCTCTTTGAATTAGGGGATTTCTGCCCTTGTACAAATTTGTGCTCTTTTGTAAAGTTGAGTAAGTAGCTCAGGAAATGTAAATCTGAATGTGAATCTTGGATTTTTCCCAATCTTGTTTAATGATTGCTACTTGTACTTGTAAAAATAGTTAAATCTTGAGTTCTGAAAATATAGCCTTCAGTTTAAGTTTTTAATTAATTTTGACATTGCAGTTAGACCCATTCACCCCAGCACCTTCTTTAACCTCTTTCTGCTCCACGGGTAACCTCGTAACAATTATTATTATTATTATTATTATTATTATTATTATTATTATTATTATTATCATCGCTAGCTTTCTTCCGGATGAAATCTCGCACCTACGCTACCCTAACCGCGTGGTCAGCTCGCCAACTCGCCCGTTGTGTAAGGAACATAAGAGAAGAAGAAGAACAAGAAGAAGAAGAAGAAGAAGAAGAAGATGAAGAAGATAATTTCAAAAATATACAAAATTATGGTCTGGAATAAAAAGTTGAAGAGAGGGAAAATAAAGAAGAGGAAGGAATGAAACAAGCCATACAAGGAAGAGGGAGATGATTACAAAAAACTTTTAGTTGACAGTTAAATGATTCATGTTTTCTTAGTATTTCTACACAGGCACCGATAAAAGTTTATTTGCTAGGCGTGTCTCTGACGTTCGCTGACAGAAGATGCCAGTGTCGAGCTACGGTAAGAGTTAATCATTTACTGTAGGTTGTAGTTCTGTATAAAGGAAGGGATTAACTCAAGGTTCTGCAAGATCGGATACTTTTATTATGGTCTGTGGAAAGAATTTTGGGCCGGGCTAAATGGCTCAGACGGTGGGGCGCTGGCCTTCTGACTCCAGCTTGGTAGGTTCAATACTGGCTCAGTCTGCTGGTATTTGGAGGTGTTCAGATATGTCAGCTTCGTGTCGGTAGATTTACTGACACGTAAAAGAACTCCTGTGGGACAAAATTCCGGCAGATCGGTATCTCCTAAAAACCATCAAAAAGTAGTTAGTGAGAAATAAAAACAATAACGTTTAAGAAGTTTGAGCTGATGGCGGAGATAGGCTGGTTGCGACGTTATTGTTTGGAGGGGAGGATGGTTACCCTATTGTAATTTTCCTTAGAACAATAATCATCACTACCACTTGAAGACACTGAGTTCATCAGCTGCCACTTTAAAGTGGCTCTCTCCTGCCTGAACAGCGGTCTTCGTTGCTAGTTTCGGCTGTTCGTGAGCGTCCGACTTGAGTGAATGCTCCTCATGAACTCTTGATTTATAGCTCTCAAATTGGACAGTAATATGAAAGTCTTCGGAAATAGGGATTAAGGAAAATAGCAGCCATTACTGGAGAGTCTATTTCCGTGCGGGAACCAAACAAGCGGTTCGTGCCACTAGCGTATCGCCTTTCTATCGAGCTCCTGTTCGCAAGTTGCGTGCCTCGTGAGCCATGCATGCCGTGCCTTGTCGTGGTGTGTCGCGTGACCCCACTCAGGGGTGTACTTTGTCCTAGCTAATAATTTAGTGAATAAACTCGGCTGTAAGTTAGAAATTCCAATAGAATTACATACTGTCCAGCTTCTGTACGTGGCCGTCCTCGTGGTTGAATGGTGAGTGTAGCATCATCATAAGTGTCCTCATTCTTCAGTCTTTTCTAATTTATTTCTCTGATTAGTGTAAAGAGCGAATGATTGCCTAATTTTATTTCCTCTTGAGGCATTAATCTTCATCTGCACATTTTTAGAACGATTAGTAGTGGGAATGGCGGGGTTCGGATCAGCCTTCTCGTTGAGGACTCAATCAGGAAGCAAGTGTACTCGCTTGTGGAAAGATACATACAGATATGTTTGTTAAGTTGTTGTTAACTATAGAGTTATACAAATGAATAGATGGAATAGTCCACCTTTTCAGAACAGTATAAATACATTCAGTTAAATAAGTCATTAGGATATAAACTAGTAGTACACATTTCGTCTTATGTGTGCAACATCTTCAGCTACTTGTTGTATAAAGATTAATACATAATCAATTGATATTTAGGATTAATTAAATTATGTATTAATTTTTATACAACAAGTAACTGAAGATGTCCCATATTTAGGACGAAACATGTAGGCTACTACTATTTTATATCCTATTGACTTATTTCACTGAATATAATTATATTGTATTGAAAAGGTGAACTATCACATGTATTAATTTGTGTAGTTGACGTCAATACGGAATCGAATTCGAAATTAATTGTATGTAACTATAGAGTTTTCAAAAGCTTCTCTTCAAATTTGCGCTTTTTAAAATCCAGTTGGCGTACACTGTTATAGCTTCTACGAATTTACAGAGATACTTTCATTAATTTTTTACCGTGGTAGCATTATCCAGCAAGTACAGCTGCCTAGAATGTGGTATTTGTTTTATTAAGAGTTTGGTGAATACCCATGATAAATTACTTTGAGCACGGTTCCTAGCATCTGATGTTTTCAGTATGTTACGCGGTGCAGGGTAAACCAGAAGAAATGGGGTTTCGAAGTGGACAGTACCTTGTGTGTATGTGGAGAAGAGCAGACCACAGCCCATTTGCTGCAATGCAGTTCATGCCCATTCAGCTGCACAACAGAAGACCTGGTTAAAGCGAAGCCAAATGCACTTGATGTTGCAAGGTTTTGGGCTCACATAGTTTAATGTGGCTCTTCGCCATTGGAGTATTTATATTATGTTTTATGTTCTTCCTTATCTTTAATTTTAAACTTATGTATGCTTCTGACACGATATAAATAAATAAAGTATGTTATGTAGCTTTATCTCATAAACTGCTGAACGGATAATGTTAAGATTTTCATCCACGTTTTAATATAACTAAACTGAACTACTAAACTAATATCGTAGTTTAATCTTTATTACTACCTGAATTAGATTAATTTCTGTAGTACTGGCAATCCGCTTCGCCTTTGGTTTATAGTGATAGGCCTTATAAGACTTCCTTGTAATGGCATTTGCTTTTCTTCTCCTGGTGTATGAACGTAGGTCAGTGCGGCGATTTTACAAGGCCGTTCCAGCTGCCTGCCTATTGGCTTGTCCCTTTGTCGCCATAAGATATTTAAATTATTCGTTACCTTTCATTAAAACGATGATAACTTCCAAACCATGACTTGCATACAAATTATATACTGTAAAGTGTATTTTATCCTAATAAGGTTATTGAGGCAAATAAATAATTTACTTTGATAACGATTACGTATTAATGTTAAAACATGGATTTTTATATCAAGTTTCTATTTTTCTTTTGCTGCAGACTATAACATAAAAGCGCTTATCAAGGGCACATACTTTCCTGGATTTCTTAGATATTTATTCTGTACTCAGTAATACTTATCGCCACATGAAGAAATATTCTTAAACGGAATATCGTACTACACTGACCGGAAAAAATAATGGACCACTTGAATTTTCAAAGGAAAAAGCATGTTTTGTTAAATTGTGAAACATTTGTTTAATTATTTACACAGATTATTTTCGTGAAATAATTATCTAAGTATTGTTATCTGTCTGTTATTACTATCCTTACTTCACGATTTCTTCCTTTGAAAAAAAATCAAGTGATTTTGTCGGTCAGTGTATATTAATTTGAGGCTGCTCTAATGGTTGGTCACATAAAGGTATTGTATTGAACAGGTAGACAATGTATGTATGTAAATTCTTACTAAGAATTTTTAAATATACTCAAGTCAATACAGAACCGAAGATGAAATTTATGTCACGTAATTTACCACATGTGAGACAAAACATTACACTTTAAACACTATTTAGTTTGCAGTGAGAACCTAAACGACGTTTTCCGTTGACACTGAACGTCGCACAACATGTATGGTGAGCAGGTTTTGTTCGGCTGACTCTGCCTACACCTTAAAATTGAAAATTATCTTCCGAAACGCCAGAGAAAAGGCAGATGAAGACATATTTTGAAGTTCTCTCTACAAAGTTTCAGGGATATAAATGTGGTAATTTTCACATTGGCTAGATAGGGCCTCAAAACTCTCCTGAAGACACTTGGTGCTTAGCGAGGGGTGAACGAGAAAGTCATTCTGTCAATTCAAGTTCTGTATACCTCCCAAAACCAGAGTAAACACTTTGTGTTGCTTATAAATGATCAAAGTAGATCCGGTCCACGGCTCCTTCTACATTAAAGCAAACAGTCTTTTGAGTACAGTTGTTGTAGGATGATGAGTAATGCTCCTCTGTCTCTCCTCCCTTGCCTCGTTTATCCCGGCCGGTGGATGCCGTATCACGTGTGGGGAAGAATATTACCAACCCTCTCCGCCTCAGGGGAGCACTGACGTCACCACTGCTGACCTGGCTCGACCTTCGTCTGACCCCTGACACTTGTTGGTGACATCTCTAATTTCATGAGCTGCGATAAGAAATTGTTCGCTCCGGAGGTGGACTGAATCTTCTCCCACCAGAGCACAAGATCGTTTTCATGTAGGGCTTGAGGCGATGCGCCTTCTCAAGCCCTCTGCATTAGCAAACTTCCTCGGTTATAACCAGCGCTAGAATTTTAATGACATGTCATCTTTTAATTGGTTCACAACATACATTGCTAACTTTGTACAGAAATCCTGATTATAGTTTCCACGTTATAGAAATGTTAATTTATTTGGTCATATTTTGTCATTTTTGCCATTTTGTTTGTTTAGGTCATGTTCTAAAATTATAAGTCGTTATTTGGTCATTTAATGGAATTTATTAGATTATTTTATACCTTTTGAGTAATTTTCTTCAATGTTTGAGGATTTTTAAGCATTCACGCGCGTGCAGTTTGATATTATTGCAACTCTAAGCGAGGATGAATACGGAGACTTGAGAATGTTTACAACGCTTTGTCAATCTGAGGACTAAAGAAACTTTACTCACTACTTACTTCTTGGAACTGTCCACATTCCAGGAGAGACGCCTCCAATTGGAGAAGTCTACCTCGTGATCAGTCGACATTTTCTTCTGAAGACGTGAAGCAAAGTTCTCTGAGAAACGCAAAGAATTTCACCTTGTTTTCTGACATGGCGAAAGCCCATTATAATGTCTATAACATTAATATATACTGTACCAACTTGGTTATTGAATTGACTGTAAAATTTCATTTACAATTTATCATTTTTTTAAGTTTTCGAATGATTTTACTGGATTTGTGTCGTCATTTTATAAATAACTTTTTAACATTCTAGGTCATCAAAATCCTGGCCCTGGTTATAAAATTAGTGGTGTATTTAACACAGTATTGGTAATCATATTATTAATACTGTTATCATTAAAATGAAATGAAAACCTACAACCTTTCTTTCCAGTCTTTGACCGGGTCAGGGATGTAATGAATGAACCATACAGGCTATTAGTACGATGTGGTCGCCACTCCCAAAGTGATATATTAATGAGTGATAGATGCTATGAAATGAGAATGGAGAGTGTTGCTGGAATGAAAGATGACAGGGAAAACCGGAGTACCCGGAGAAAAACCTGTCCCGCCTCCGCTTTGTCCAGCACAAATCTCACATGGAATGACCGGGATTTGAACCACGGTATCCAGTGGTGAGAGGCCGACGCGCTGACGTCTGAGTCACGGAGGCTCTTATCATTAAAATATTATTACATTTATTTACTTACTTTTATTTTTTCTTTCTTTTGTTTTTCTTTCCTTCTTTCTTATTTTTCTTTCTTTCTTTCCTTTTATTTCTTCGTGTAGGACGAGGTCATCTAAGCGTTTTGGAAACCAACTTAATAACCTGACTTTTCCTGCCACATTTTCACACACCTTTTACCAGTTGAAGAACTCCAGGGGATTTTCTTGATTGCCACAGGAGTTCATACATATGGTTTCCAATTTCAAGTACACTTTTCCCTCAACTCTATTCTGAAATTGTTAACTGTCTTTTCCTTCTTCCATTTCTCATCAATTTACCTGCATCCGTGACTAAGTATGATGTTAATGGAACGCACAATTAGCAAGGAAGTCGGAGTTCTTGGAGACCACGCAAACGAATCATTATGTAAAAACAATGCCGCAGGTCAAATGATTTTTATCTAATGGAGCTGTTGCTTGCAGCGCATTCAAGAAATACTGTAGGAAAATACGTCTGACTCTAACAGGTGTGTAAAATATGGTATGCTTTCACTCTGGTCTACGAGTGAACACATCAACCTTTTGCGTTGTGTTCCGTGGTTCGATCCCCTCCCAAGTCCTGCCACAAACAAAAAAAACAAATAATAATAATAATAATAATAATAATAATGTTACTGATTTTACGACCTACTAACAACTCTTACGGTTTTTGGAGACGCCGAGGTGCCGGAATGTTGTTCTTGTACGTGCCGGTAAATATACCGACACGAGGCTGACGTATTTGAGCGGCATCAAATACCACCGGACTGAGTCAGGATCGAACCTGTCAACTTGGTCTCAGAGAGCCAGTGCCTTAAACGTCTAAGCCACTCAAGCCGGTTAAACAAACAAACAAACAAACAAACAAACAAACAAACAAACAAACAAACAAACAAACAAACAAACAAGCTAGAAAGCAAACGAACCAACCCCATGATGCTACATCCTTGATAGTCCTTAGCCCTGCGAAGCGACCGCTGCTCAGCCCGAAGGCCTGCAGATTACGAGGTGGCGTGTCGTCAGTGCGACGAATCATTTCGACCGATGTTCTTGACTTTCTTGACCAGGACTGCCATTTCACCGTCACGTAGCTGCTCAGTTGTCCTCACGTAGGCTGAGTAGACCTCGAGCAAGCCCTCAGTTTCAGGTGAAATTCCCTGACCTGAAAGGCAATCAAACCCGGCTCCTCTTCGTAAGAAGAATGCCCGCTACTCCTAAACCGCGGAGCGAGTAAATAAATGCACAGTTCTGCCATTTCGGAGTGATGATCATGATTTATGTATAAGTTATCAATTTCTGGCAAAGGACGACATGTCCTCAAAATTTGGACCGCGGTATCGGCTCCAGTTCCGCTATCTCCTCTGTGGGTGGGGGTTGGGAGGTGGCTGAATACATCCACGTTATACCCTGCCTGTCTTTTGAGGCGACTGAAAGAGGCCCCAGAGTCTCTTAACTTTTGAGCGTGGTTTGGCGATTACGGGGCCCTTATCTGAGTCCTGGAATTGCTTCCGCTTGTGCCAGGCTCCTCACTTTCATCTATCCTACCCGACCTCCCTTGGTCAGCTCTTGTTCTTTTCCGACCCCGAAGGTATTAGGTGCCCGAGGCCTAGGGAGGATTTAATTTTCACGCCCTTCGTGCCCCTGTTTTTATTTGGCCGATAGTTCCACTTTTCTAAATTTTAGACCCCTTACTTTCCTGTGATTAATGGTTTTTTGCTACTTGTTTTACGTCTCACCGACACAGACAGGTTTTTTGGTGACGATAGGACAGGAAAGGCCTAGGAATGGGAAGGAAGCCTAGTTGTACTTCCTATTAAAACGATAATCTCCACCAGTCCAGGTCTGCCACGGGGTATTCAAACACTTATAGGTCGGATTGAATAGGGTATTTTATATGGATAACTTGGAAAACGAGTGGTTCGGATTGACCTTTCGGCCATCTAAAATGACATAAATGTTCTTCATTTCAAATCGAGCTAAGGTTTATCACAGCCACGGTGAACTATACGAGGGTAAGTCTAGAAGGACAAAGTAGGGGACACAAATCTCACCAAAAAGGCAGATGTTATTGCCATCTGTAGAACCAGATACACACAGATCTACTTGTGAACTATGGCGGACATGTTGCAGATGTGCGCAAGTTACGTCACTGAAGATTCCCGTGTGAATTGAAATGGCTCGAACAACCTGTGTGACGATGAGGAACCTACCTACAGGAGGTACGATACAACTTTGTCGGATGTAATAATGTAATTTTATTGTTTTTACGTCCCACCAACTAAATTTTGACGTATTTTGGAGAAGCCGAGGTGCCGGAATTTTGTCCCGCAAGAGTTCCTCTACTTGCCAGTAAATGTTCCGACTCAAGGCTGACGTATTTGAGCACCTTCAAATACCACCGGACTGAATCAGGATTGAACCTGCCAAGTTGGGGTCAGAAGACCAGCTCCTCAACTATCTGAGCCACTCAGCCCGGCAATTCGTCATGTGTTGTGTTTATTCAGTACTCCTATACGGTGCTGAGAGATGGACTTTCAAAAGCAGCACCATAAAAAGATTAAAAGTCTTTGAAATAGGGATCAGTCGAAAGATACTGTAATTTCGTCGACTGGCCATGTCTCCAATACAGAGGTACTGAAGCGTACGCAGAAGAATCGAGAACTAATCTGCATAATCAAGAAAATAAAACACGGCCTGCTTTGGAACATATAACCGGAAACAAAAAATAATTAGCCACCTCGTAAAGCTAATCTTGCAAGGAAGAACTGATGGGCGATGTGGTAGAGGTCGAAGAAAACACTCGTGGCTGAGGAACTCGCGGGGCTGGATTCTAAGACCTTAATCAGAACAACAGATGATCGTGCCAGCTTCGCCGGGATTGCAGTCAAACCTCCACTAATGGAGAGACATTCGGAAGAAGAAGAAGAAGAAGAAGAAGAAGAAGAAGAAGAAGAAGAAGAAGAAGAAGAAGAAGAAGAAGAAGTTTCCTTAATGTTTTGTTTGGTGAGAAAGTGAATATACTGCTCTTTTTCTGGCAACAGTCTTTCTTGACACTGGGAGTGCAATCTATGAGGAGCGCCTGGTAGAAGGTGGCTTTGCATACAGCATAACACTTGTGCTGTGCTAGTTGCCGCACATAAAGGCGTCCAACAGATGGCGGAAGTTCTCCGGTGCTTTGTTCGAGGTAATAAAAAACAAAACCCTTACGTTTCCGAGAACGGCATTCCATGCTACGCAAGTCAACCAAAGCTTAATCCTTAAATTCTGAGCTATCAATCTGCATCTATATTAATGGACAACACATTACTGTTGGATGTAACACAATTCGAAAGCATATTTCAAATTGATGACGCCTTAAACTTAAAACTGGGGCAGCGCATGGTTAAATGTTATGTTTGGTCAATTTTGCTTTATGGAGTTGAAGCTTGGACTTTAAAAGCGACCACCATAGAAAGTGTGGAAGCTATTGAAATGTGTTTTCATAGACGAATGCTAAGAGTCTCTTGGATAGAACACGTCTCTAACAAATATCACAGAGAGGAAATTCTAAAAGTGAACTAATGATCAACATCAAATGCAGGAAGATTGCATTCTTGGCTCATGTGTTACGTGGTGAAAGGTATGCTGCGTTATACGTAATTTTAAAGGGCAAAATGACGGACAGCGAGGAGTAGGCAGAAAGAAAGAACGTCATATCTCAAGAACATTCAAGACTGGACTGGAATACGAACTGTCGCACAACTCAGCTGTGTTGCTGAAGATTTAAGAACACTGTCCATACTGATCGCCAACGTCCGGGAGACTGGGCAAGGCATAGGCCTATAGAAGAAGAAGAAGATGAAGAAGAATTCCATGCTTGTCTCAGTCAAATGACATGCAGATACTGGAGTGTGTCGATAGTTTCAACCTATTAGGCTACCTAGCTTTATTGACCGGCTTCATTATCTCCCATATCAGACGGACGCTCATATGGTCTCACGAGCTGGAGTGAACACATTCGAGACCTCATTCAAGAATTATAGTTTCTGAACTGGTTGAGAATCAAATCCGGGACCTCTGAGTAAGTGAACGACACTCTTCCTAGAGGATGCTTTGTAGCTCCCAATAACAACAATAATGATGATGATGATAATAATAATAATAATAATAATAATAATAATAATAATAATAATAATAATAATATATACCTAACTGTAAATATTTATGAAATTGATGGGAATGTGAGATAGCATGAAAATCGTTATTACACTCATGTAATCCAACTGATAGGATCCGCTACACCGAGGTTTAATAAAGAATTACATTTTTTAATTATTCAATTTTCATCATTTCTTTCTGGACAATTTAGATTGAGCATCGTGCGGATGCCTGTAATGTCAGTAATATTGAACCAACATGATTACAACGAAATTGCTTTATTCTCTAATTGGCTACCATCAGACTCCACATGCAACATAACTCGTTCTGTCGTTGGGCAAATTTCTCACTGTTGACGGCTAATCAGTCCGCAGATGGACGTAATTAGTTCCTATCCTCTTAATGCAGTTCACTGAGGGAATCCACGTTCCATCAACCATTAAGGCTATAACTTAGTCATTCAATTATTGAAGTTCGATAAACAGAGCACAGTGAAACGTGGAGATGTTTTCAATAATGTATAAATTTGAAATTAAGAATATTTCTCTCTTTTAAACAAACCGACCAATATTATAGAGAACAGATAACAAATTAATCCTTAAAGGTTTCATAAGTATACCTGCTTACGTAATTTTCTTGTATCTGTCAACGCAAAAAAGTTTTTTTGGAGGCCCTAATTTCTTCAGTCCGGTGGTATTTGAGGGTGCTCAGTACGTTAGCCTCGTGTCGGTAGATTTACTGGCATGTAAAAAAACTCTTGCGGGACAAAATTCCGGCACCTCGGCTTCTTCGAAAACCGTAAATGAGTAGTTAGTGGGACGTAAGGCCAATATTATTATTATTATTACTATTATTGTTATTATTATTACTATTATTATTATTATTATTATTATTATTATTATTATTATTATTATTATTAAGGTCTACAATGATGTTCGGAGCTAATATGACGGGAAACGAAAAACTAAAACGTCTTCTAGTGATCGTAAAATCGGCGAAGCTTCGCTGTTTTTGGGGTGTGAATTAATTACCGGTTACGTACGAAAGCAACCCTCGAAGTCGCGGATGACAAGATCCATTTACGAATCTCGACAGCGTGGTACTGACGAGAAGTTTCAACGTAAATGAAGAAAGGTTAACAGAGGTATGTCTCTTGTTTCACTACTGCATGTACTGTATCCTCTCTTCTAAAAGTTACTGTAATAAAGGTTACAATTAAAGTGATGCCGTAAAAAAGAGTTTCTTTGTATGTTTGTAAATACTGTTAAAAATAATGTATTCAGTATGACCCCGTAGATATATATGGTTCAATTATGTGCTAAACATGCTCAAAAACGATATTCTGTATATCTCGAAATTTCGATAACTCGAAATGAATGTGATTCGAGATATCGAGGTCCCACTGTAGTCTGAAAGACATTAGAACGTAAAAAAGACCCTGACATATAACACAAAATATATAAAAGTATTACTTGTTTTTAACAGTGTGTTTGAAGTCCAAGTGTTGCATTCAGAGTTAATGAAGTACAATCACGAATATTCGAAATGTGTATTATATGAGGAGATTTGCATTCTTCAGGAATTACTGGATGTCGAAGTACATTGCGGCGCGTTTTGGAGCGGACAAAGTTGACATTCTGGTTGGTAATGGTTCATGTAATACTAATATTGTCTTCAGGAATGTTTGTTGCTGGGAGGTAAATGGGTTCAATTTAAAAAAATGATCAGGGTTCTCCAAGGACACTCTGTGATATTTACAGTCCAGAATAGCTGACTGCGAATGTCACCGTTGTTGAGTCTGTTTATCGTAATCGTAGTAATGCATCGCCTGTTCGAATTCCATTTGGAGAGCCAGAGGTGGGTGCAGCTGTGTCTTTTTTTTTCTTTTTTGCAAGTTGCTTTACGTCGCACCGACACAGATAGGTCTTATGGCGACGATGGGACAGGAAAGGGCTAGGAGTGGGAAGGAAGCGGCCGTAGCCTTAATTAAGGTACAGCCCCAGCATTTGCCTGGTGTGAAAATTGGAAACCACGGAAAACCATCTTCAGGGCTGCCAACAGTGGGGTTCGAACCCACTATCTCCCGAATACTGGATACTGACCGCACTTAAGCGACTGCAACTATCGAGCTCGGTGCAGCTGTGTCTGGGAATAATAGTGTCCTCGATATTGTTCGGATATATTCCACTCTTCATTCCACATGTTTTGCGCTCGGTGTTCTGCCCTAGGAATGAGGTCCAGTAGATGTGAAGCTCGTCTGTTGATCCCTCCTCAACGCTGAGGTGAAAGGCTGGTAATTTCACGATTGCAAACTTGAATACTGAGACCAATAATCTGTCCACATCCGATGACCTGAAGCTCCCATGACTTACCCATTCTGCTGTACTTCCTAGATCAACACATATCAGTTTGCCTGTTTTTATGCCAGTTAAATGCGGTCGTTGTCCACCTCTGTGGAGTAATGTTTAGTGTGATTAGCTGCCATCCCCGGAGGTCCGGGTTCGATTCCCGACTCTGCCACGAAATTTGAAACATGGTCCGAGGACTGAAAAGGGGACCAATCAGATTAGGGAGGTAAGCTGAGTAGAGCGGTTTCAGCAGTCCTCGAAATGGTTTTTCGTGATTTGCCACATCTTCTCTAGGCAAAAATGCCAGGATGTTACCTAACTTAAGGCAATGACCGCTCTCTTCTCTCTTATTTGCTGATCCCCTCCATTACTCCCATCCCCCACAAGACCCCTGTTCAGCACAGCAGGTGGGGCCGCCTGGGCGAGGTACTGCTCCTTCTTCCCAGTTGTATCCCCGACCAAATGCCTCACGCTCCAGGACACTGTCCTTGAAAAGGTAGAGGTGGGATCCCTCGCTGAATCCGAGGGGAAAAAACAACCCTGGACGGTAAATGGACTAAAGAAGAAAGAAACAAAGAAAGAAAGAAAGAAAGAGAGAAAGAAATGTGACCTTAGCGGATTCAGTGTTTAGTTTGCTGTTCTCGGTGGGTGACTGTATACTGTTGATCAGATGATGTAAAGTAGTTCACTTTAAAAGGGTGTTAAATCTGATCGGTGTGAAAATGGGTGTCTACTGGCCATCAACCCGCATGCCCTCCCGACCCGCATCTCACTAGCAACAGCTGAGCACTGTGTCGAGGACATGACCTTCGTAAGGCACGGTGAATTAACGTGGCACCTCATGGACGATTAATTCATTTTCTCTTACGACGCTCGAATTCTCCTTGGGAAAGATCGGCAATGTATTTGTCATATTGAATAGTTTCAAGTGTCCATAGAATCTCTGATTACATCGGGTTCTGTCGATAGTTGCCTCGGTGCATTAGTGGTAGAGTTTCGGCCTCTGGCCACCAAAATCGCGGGTTCAAAACCGTCAGAGGTAGTCGGATTTTTGAC
Source organism: Anabrus simplex (assembly GCF_040414725.1). Classification (NCBI taxonomy): domain Eukaryota; kingdom Metazoa; phylum Arthropoda; class Insecta; order Orthoptera; family Tettigoniidae; genus Anabrus; species Anabrus simplex. The sequence goes on along the minus strand of NC_090273.1, from coordinate 77,732,599 downwards.
GAAGGAAAAAAATAATTTCGACACTCCATGTCATACGATGTTGACATGTAAAAGATCTCTAGTGACACAGTTGGTGTTCACTGGAAAAGAAATATTGAATCTGATCCGTAGACGCCCAAAAGGGAAAGATTCGATGTACTCTCCCATCTAGTAGGCCAAGAGTAATACGGAACGTCGAAATTGACGGGCAAGCAGCCAGATGTCGTCAGATAAAAATACCTGCACATAGTAGTTCAAGCCATACGATGATGATGATTGTGATATTTATTTATTTATTTATTTATTTATTTATTTATTTATTTATTTATTTATTTATTTATTTATTTATTTATTTATTTATTTATTTATTTAGATTCGTTTCTACCTCCTATTGGTTACGATTACACACCTTCCTTGACTGTTGATGTTCTTTCTTTTTACGACAATACACTTCTTCATTCTCTGGCTCGCTTTTGCTCGTTCCTTATCCGAGAACACCCTTCTTGCTCTCCTGGTTTTCTCCGCAATTTTACTTCTGAACACAGTTCTGTTTGTAATATCTCCTTCCTCAATGTCACATTTTTTGAGATCCCGATTAACTTCTTTCAGCCGTGGTACTTGGGTCTTTCTTCTTTCCTGGAAGATTATGATCTTATTTGCTAGGCGTTCCGGTTCCATTCTTCTCAGGTGTCAGTCGCCTTTTTCTTATCGAGGTTGAAATGTTCTCGCATTTTTCATACAGCTCTTGATTTGATCATTTCCTGTTGCTTTCTTGGGTCCCAGAATTTTCCTAAGGAATTTACGCTCTTTCTGTCCGGCTCCATGGCTAAATGGTTGGGGGTGCTGTCCTTTGGTCACTGGGGTCCCGGATTCGATTCCCGGCAGGGTCTGGAATTTTAACCATTATTGGTTAATTTCGCTGGCACAGGGGCTGGGTGTATGTGACGTCGTCATCATCATTTCATCCTCATCACGACGCGCAGGTCGCCTAAAGGAGTCATATCAAAATAGCTGCACCTGGCGAGCCGAACATGTCCTCGGACACTCCCGGCACTAAAAGCCATACGCCATTTCATTTGCGCTGTTTCTATTCTATTTCGGTAATCCCCTTTCTGGAAATTCTCTGATGCTCAGAGGCATTCAGGTTTTACTACGGTGTTATAGTGTCTGAGTTTGGCTTGATAGGAGAGGGATTTGGATTTTCCTGTCATAGTATGAATACAATCTCCATCTTCTTTGCGTTTTCTTCGATAGCTGGCTTATCGTTGTTGTTAGGAGTCAGAATCTCCCCCAGATACTTGAATTTGTGGACTTTCTTTATGTCACCATACTTGGTCTTCATTGTCCATGTTGGTTCTTTGGGATCTATGTTCATGTACTTAGTTTCCCCAAAGGATATTTGCAGTCCTGCCTTTTCTGCTGTTTCTTGCAAAACCTCTATGTGTGTAATGACAGTCTCTAGATTTTCAGCGAAGAACACTTAGTCGTCTGCGAATGTAAGACATTCAAATTTAAATCAAGACTTTTTGTGTCTTACTTGATTCCATTTGGGATATTTTGCTGACTCATTTCTTTCCGCCATTCCCTTATCACCTTCTCCAAGACGCAGTTGAAAAGGACTGGGGAGATGTCATCTCCTTGCCTCACACCTGTCTTGATTTCAAACAGTTCCGATAGTTCTTCAAGAATTATTATTATTATTATTATTATTATTATTATTATTATTATTATTATTATTATTATTATTATTGACAGAACAAGATCGATCATTTTACCATTCTAAGTGGTAGCCTTCCGTGGTGCAGGCGTCGGCGTGCCGGCCTCTCATTGCTGAGTCCCGTGGTTCAAATCCCGGTCACTCCATGTGAGATTTGTGCTGGACAATGTTGACGCAGGGCAGGTTTTTTTTCTTCAAGAACTCCGGTTTCCCATGTATCTTATATTCCAGTGACACTGTCCAATACCATTTCATCTGTCAGTCGTTAACCATTGCCCCAAAAGAGTGCGTCAGGCTTGGGCAGCTGGCTTTATTCATTCCATTTCTGACCCGGTCGAGTGAGGCTATGGATGTTCATTTTTTTACATTTTAACTGAAACATACCTCCGACTGTTGTTCGAAATCCACAGTACAGCAGCCCTGATACTACAAACGCAAAATAGGCAGAAAAAAGTCCATAATCAATAGGGCCCGGATGTTAATGACCTAAAACTGTTACAAATATCATTGTTTTCATTGTCCATGTTGGTTCATTGGGATCTATGTTCATGTACTTAGTTTTCTCAAAGGATATTTGCTGTCCTGCTTTTTCTGCTGTTTCTTGAAAAACCTATACCTGTTTAGTGGCAGTCTCTAGATTTTTAGCGAAGAACACTAAGTCGTCTGCAAATGCAAGGCATTCAAATTTAAGTCCAGACTTTTCGTGTCCTATCTTGATTCCATTTGGGATATTTTGCTGACTCATTTCTTTTCGCCGTTCTCTTATCAACTTCTCTAAGAGGTAGTTGAAAAGGACTAGGGAGAGGTCATATCCTTGCCTCACACCTGTCTTGATTTATGACCTAATAAGTATAAAATATAACTTCAACATTTTTTGGTAACATTTTCAAAATATTCAGAATCTTGCCGCTGTTTAAATTAACATTGTATTGAAAACATACAAATCTAGCACGTTCAATTATAATAAATAATAATATTCATTTTTATTATTATTGGGTATTTTGAATTGATAAATTACTGAATCCAGAGGTAACTCTCGTCTCAGCACAGAATGAAATGTCACATTTTGATGGGCGAACAGAAAGAATTATACTAACAAATTACATATATTTATTTTGAAGCTTTCACGCAACATGACTTGCAGCGGGGAAAAGACCGCAGGATGTTATTCGGGCATATTTGAAATACGTCAAATCATTAGAGTTCAGTTGAGGCTCACCTTCTTGTCGCTTTCTATACATCTGTCCCTTTCTATACAGATTACTATCCTAATTCAAATACATATATATTTCTAAGATAATTGTAAGATATTACATACAACGATTAGGGGGCGTGAAAAATCCGTCTTTGAGGCGACTGCAAGTAGGTATGCAAAAATGGAATAAAAAGATAAGACAAAAATATGAAAAATCACGGGAAAATATGACCATAATATGAAAAATTACCGGAAAGTGACAAAAAACATTAAAAATTGTTCTTCTTATACGCGAGTATTTTTACTTCGTTGTGCTCTCTTCCTGCTATGGACAGTTTTCTCGATTTTGGCCTTACATCACTTCCTCTCACCATCCCCAGAGGTAAGAGAGAGAGCCATCTCGGGAAGGTAGTAAGTAAACTCTGTCCTCACTTTCCCCGAGGTGACGCAGCTCTTTTCACATACTTCTCCAGTGGAGGCGAGTTGCTTCTACCGCTTTGTAGCACTCTCCATTTATCATCCTGCTCGTTCCTCAGAACACCCCCCCCCCCCAATTCCTTACTCAACGTGAAAATGTACATTTAATGATGGTTTTGCTTGTCCGACTCCGTGGCTGAATGAGCAGGGTAGTGGCCTTCCGTTCAGAGGGCCGCGGGTTCGATTCCCGCCCAGGCCGGAGAGTTTAACTGAGCATTGTTAATTCTTCTGGCTCAGGCACTGGTTGTTTTTGTTCGTCTTAATATACATCCTACATCACATTGAAAACATTGCAAACCATCACTGAAAGACGTAATAGTGAAAACATCCCTCCACAAAGGGTTGATATAAGGAAGGGCATTCGACAGTAAAACTTACAAATTGCCGACCTCACGTAATTGGGAAATGACTAAGAGAAATAATAAGAACTGGTGTGTATTTGGATAGCAGTAGTGGTGATTGAGATTTGGAACGGGTGTGGGGGGGCACATAAATTTATAGAAAAAAAAGTACGGAGGGCCTGGGGTAGACATTAACAGTGAAACAAAATAAGTACAAAATGGTAAGATTTTGATGCTCTCCAGTGGGCTCTATTTTGCGCCCACCTCTTGAGTTCAGCAGAACTTCCACATTTAACGTTTCCCAGTATGTGCACAATATACTGAAGAGGGGGTCTTCGTCTCTCATTCCTTCTAATATGAGTTTAAGCTAGCTGTCATGTCTTAGTACATGCCCTATTAATTTTGTCCTTGTATTTTTTGTGCTCCAAATAGCATCATTTCGTCTGACTTCTTATACACTTCTTCGCTTCTTATCCTGTCTCTCAAACTGATCTTTAACATTCTTCTGTAGCTCCACTATTCGAATGCGATTAATCTCTTCTTTGCCTCTTGTCATATTCTCCAGATTTCACGCCCAAATAGGGCAGCACGCATATTTATAGCAATATTTTCCTTGTAACCCAACTGATGCTATTTGTAGTAAAGAGGCCGTTTTCTTTCTTTCTTCTTTCTTAATCTGCTTACCCTCCAGGGTTGGCTTTTCCCTCGGACTCAGCGAAGGATTCCATCTCTACTGCCCCAAGGGCAGTGTCCTGGAGCTTCAGACTCTGGGTCGGGGGATACAGCTGGGGAGGATGACCAGTGCCTCTCCCAGGTGGCCTCAGCTGCTATGCTGAACGGGGGCCTTGTGGGGGGGGGATGGGAAGACTGGAAGGGATAGACAAGGAAGAGGGAAGGAAGCGGCCGTGGCCTTAAGTTAGGCACCACCCCGGCATTTGCCTGGAGGAGAAGTGGGAAACCACGGAAAACCACTTCCAGGATGGCTGAGGTGGGAATCGAACCCACCTCTACTCAGTTGACCTCCCGAGGCTGAGTGGACCCCGTTCCAGCCCTCGTACCACTTTTCAAATGTCGCGACAGAGCCGGGAATCGAACCCGGGCAGCTAATCACATTAACCACTACACCACAGATGTGGACAAAGAGGCTATTTAAAAAAATAAATTCAGCACTTCCTTGACATCCTACTTCGTATTTCCTTACTATCTCTACCACCTTTTTTAACGTTCGTAACCCACTGTCGGCAGTCCTGAGTATGATTTTCCGTGGTTTCCCCTTTTTACACCAGGCAAATGCTGGGGCTGTATCTTAATTTCTTCTTTCCCACTCCTAGGCCTTTCCTATCCCATCTTCGTCATAAGACCTATATGTGTCGGTGCGACGTAAAGTCAATTTAAAAAAGCTTTCCATTTAATTAAATTATCTGACGTCTTCCATTGTGATTTGACTTAAGTCGTCTTCTCTTTCAAATATCATTACTTTAGTTATCTGTTCTTTGATCTTGAATATAAGCATTTAATAAAAAAATGCTTGACCTTTGGCTCCATTACCATTTGGTCATCAGAGTCATCACTATAAAACAGCATAGGGCCTATATAGAGAGCAATACAGAAAACTTCACGACACATATTACCATGCGGTCAAGGATTTAATGAAATTTTATTCCAACTTTAGGTAGTCCGTGTCCATATTCAGTACAAGTAGCACACATTACATACCGAGCTCGATAGCTGCAGTCGCTTAAGTGCGGCCAGTATCCAGTATTCGGGAGATTGTGAGTTCGAACCCCGCTGTCGGTAGCCCTGAAGATGGTTTTCCGTGGTTTCCCATTTTCACACCAGGCAAATGCTGGGGCTGTACCTTAATTAAGGCCACGGCCGCTTCCTTCCCACTCCTAGCCCTTTCCTGTGCCATCGTCGCCATAAGACCTATCTGTGTCGGTGCGACGTAAAACAAGTTGTAAAAAATGCACATTACATCTTAATTACACTTTTGTATTCTAATACCACACGATTTCAAACATTTCATCAGTGTTGCTAAAACTTCTAAGATTTTTACATCCAGAAACAAGGACTTGTTGGGAAGGGAACTCTCAAACGTATGCATGAACTGAATCCGAATGTAAGCATTAAATATTATGGGAGACAAAGCACATCCCTGTCTCACCCCTTTCTTTACTGCCGTTTCCCCGTGCGCATTTCCGATTTCGATTACTCAGCCTAGAACCACGCAAAAGTTAATACATCCCTCTACGTAGGATTGGCGTTATTAAGGACATCCGGCCGTAAAACTGGGCTTAATTTACATTAATGCCGACCCCGGATGAAGGGAAAAAAGAGCAGGGAAGAAAATAAAAATGAGAATATATTGTATGAACGTTAAAAATGACAGAAACATTGGAATGAACACGCATTTCTACTGTACTTTCTTAGTTTCTTGATGCGGACGTATTTTCTGCCGTGACATAGAATTGTAACACGTGTAGGTTCGAGAGACCCCCACGATGTATCGCGATTCCATCTCTTGGATTTGGGTGGAACTGGCAATACACCCCGCATGAGGTCTAAAGTGGAGTGTTGTATGTATGTTGAGTATTCAGCTGGAAGGCAGGTTTGATCCTCAAGAATTCCACCATCAGATACACGGGCTAGTGGTTACTGAAGAGGTATACTAGGGAAATGAGTTGTGAGGTTTCTTCCGTTTTGTGCCAATCGCACTGAAATGCACACACCAACCGACCGTACGAATGGCATTTTCATACCAGTCAAAACAGGGACTGGCTGCATAAGTAATAGCATTACTAGCATCGCTGAAAAAGAATGAAATAGCGTATGGCTTTTAGTAGCGGGAGATTCCAGGACGGATTAGGCTCGCCAGGTTCAAGTCTTTTGATTTGACTCCCGTAGGTAACCTGCGCGTCATCATGAGGATGAAATGATGGTGAAGACAACACATACACCCATCCCAGTGCCAGGGAAATCAACCAATGATGGTAAAAAATCCCGACTCTGCCAGCAATCGAACCCAGAACCCATGTGACCAAAGGCCAACACGCTAACAATTTAGCCATGGAGCCGAACACTAGCATCACTCATACCTCAGGCACTTTCATTCATATATTTAAAGCTAAGAATGAGAATGTGATAGACAGCTCAATAAAATAACACCTTTGTTCTATTCCATATTAAAAGACACAGTGCACTATATCAGTCAATCACCACTAATGTGCCAGGTGGCAGATTGCCTAACAGTTGTTTGCATAGGCTTTTCTTACATTATTCCAAAGAAGTTGCGAATGTCTCGAACATTTTCCTAGGGAAATTATTCCAGTCCCTAATTTATCTTCCAGTGAACGAATATTTGCCTCAATTTGTCCTCTTGAATTCCAAATTTACCTTCTCATTAGGCCTATAAACGTTATCATCGTATACATTTATTATAAACTTTTACCGTCAAGACAATAAAAATAATATTATAGCCTCAGCTACCGTGTGCGGGCATTTACATTTGACACTATATAGGCTGCCTGCGTGGCAATTTCAACATTATTTTCTTAACTCTAGCATATGGCATAGTAAATAGGATCTCTCTAGCAAACATTAGGTTTCGCCAGCAAAGGCAACGGAGTCATTCTTTTGCATGAATTCTTAAAGGTAAGTACCAAATGGCATATTGATTTAGACGCATATTTGTACGCACGACGAAGTTCAAAGATGCCGGGTTGAGTGACTCAGACGGTTGAGGCGTTGGCCTTCTGACCCCAAATTGGCAGGTTCGATCTTGATTCAGTCCGTTGGTATTTAAAGGTGCTAAAATACGTCAGCCTCGTGTCGGTAGATTTACTGGCCCGTAAAAGAACTCCTGCGGGACTAAGTTCCGACACCTCGGCGTCTCCGAAAACCGTGAAAGTAGTTAGTGGGACTTAAAGAAAATAACATTAAAAATATATTTTAAGTTCAAAGCCAAGCTTTTGAGTGTTGCATTGCACCATTACCACTTTTCCTCATTCCCCTTCTTTCCTTATGTACGTCCTCCTTATGTATGTCCTCCTTATGTACGTACACGATATTTAACTGTTAGAAAAAGGAAAAGTGTTTTTCTGCTTTGCAGTGAGAGCCATATATTTTTATTCTCGTCCACTTTATTACAATTTGGAATGCCACGTTTTATAATCTTTTTATCCCTAAAAACTGCTTATTTCTCCCGTAACAGTGGCACCCTAGCTGTCGTATGCCGCTCCACTTCTCAGCCAGACGGGTTGGAATGTGTCATCCATGAGCACAACAAGTTCATTTGTCAACCCTTAGCTGGAGGGCAAACATACCGCTCTGCGGTCTGTACTCGGAGCTGCCCCTTGTGATCTACCCGCCCGCTCTTCACAGCGGTTTTCTGCCAGGGGCATCCCCTATCCCTTCCTTCCGGATAGTCTCGTAACAAGGAGGGAAACACACAATCGCTCGAGGCAGTCCAAGTCTGGCAACTAAATACTTCACATACTCTCCAACTACATTGCTCCCCAAGGCCTTCCAACTTTATACAGCTTCATCTTAGAGCGATGCAAGATTATTACTTAAACTTTCCTCATAACTTGTTACATATATAGGCATTGTAAAGTATTTTTAAATATGTTTAGCCTTAAACAAGATTGTTATAATGTTAAGGGAATTTATGGCTGAAATATTTAATTTTTGGACCGAAAAGCAGTTTTTTGCTGTATTCGTAAACATATAATCCATTTCTTCCTCTGTCAAATAACGCTTCGCCGTTTTTAAAGCCCTTAGCAACCATTTATATCGAGAATGCTATGTTTGTAAGGGCCTATGATACGTCCTGAAGAAGCGCAGTATGTTATGACATTGTGGGTCAGGGCAGAAAGAGAAGCCGTGATAAAGAGAACATGAGAAGACGTCAGAAGTGACAAAAAATATCCAAGGAAGAAGTAAGAAGTCTGAAGGGGGGACATACGGTGCAGGGCAGTTCTGCTTTTTTCTCGCTTTACAATTTTTCACTATTTTGCTTTCTGTAAAATGCTCCTTGGGATGCAATTCTTATCAGAATTTTTTTAACTTGGTTAGATTATTCTCAAAGGTACAACCATTTAAATTTGTTAAAATAGGTTTTAACATACTTTAAATTTTAATATGAATTTTGATTTTCAGTGTTGGATTAATATTGAATGAAAAAATTAGAAACAAAAATGTAAACATTCCTGGACAGAATAGTATTCATCTCCTAGTAAAACCCAGGATTTCAGCTTGATAAAATGGAAACTCGCACGCAAGGGGCTTTTTTTTTACGGGACTAGATTTTAAGTATGAAAGATTGAAATTATAATTGAACTAATACAGCTACACACCTCTAAATTTTAAAAATGTGTGTTTATTTGTACCTAAATGCATCAATTAAATTTGGTAATAACCGGATAAAAACTGTAAAAGTTTCAAAATTCTGTCCTAAATCCCCTTAAAGGTAGACTACTGAGTACACTGATAGTACCTCTCTCCTTATTCTGTCCTTACTCCCCTTAAAGATACTGAGTACACTGATAGTACCTCTCTCCTTATTCTGTCCTTACTCCCCTTAAAGATACTGAGTACACTGATAGTACCTCTCTCCTTATCCTGTCCTTACTCCCCTTAAAGATACTGAGTACACTGATAGTACCTCTCTCCGTATTCTGTCCTTACTCCCCTTAAAGATACTGAGTACACTGATAGTACCTCTCTCCTTATTCTGTCCTTACTCCCCGTAAAGATACTGAGTACACTGATAGTACTTCTCTCCTTATCCTGTCCTTACTCCCCTTAAAGATACTGAGTACACTGATAGTACCTCTCTCCTTATTCTGTCCTTACTCCCCTTAAAGATACTGAGTACACTGATAGTACTTCTCTCCTTATCCTGTCCTTACTCCCCTTAAAGATACTGAGTACACTGATAGTACTTCTCTCCTTATCCTGTCCTAACTCCCCTTAAAGATACTGAGTACACTGATAGTACTTCTCTCCTTATCCTGTCCTAACTCCCCTTAAAGATACTGAGTACACTGATAGTACTTCTCTCCTTATCCTGTCCTTACTCCCCTTAAAGATACTGAGTACACTGATAGTACCTCTCTCCTTATCCTGTCCTAACTCCCCTTAAAGATACTGAGTACACTGATAGTACTTCTCTCCTTATCCTGTCCTAACTCCCCTTAAAGATACTGAGTACACTGATAGTACCTCTCTCCTTATTCTGTCCTTACTCCCCTTAAAGATACTGAGTACACTGATAGTACCTCTCTCCTTATCCTGTCCTAACTCCCCGTAAAGATACTGAGTACACTGATAGTACCTCTCTCCTTATCCTGTCCTAACTCCCCTTAAAGATACTGAGTACACTGATAGTACCTCTCTCCTTATCCTGTCCTAACTCCCCTTAAAGATACTGAGTACACTGATAGTACCTCTCTCCTTATCCTGTCCTAACTCCCCGTAAAGATACTGAGTACACTGATAGTACCTCTCTCCTTATCCTGTCCTAACTCCCCTTAAAGATACTGAGTACACTGATAGTACTTCTCTCCTTATCCTGTCCTTACTCCCCTTAAAGATACTGAGTACACTGATAGTACTTCTCTCCTTATCCTGTCCTAACTCCCCTTAAAGATACTGAGTACACTGATAGTACTTCTCTCCTTATCCTGTCCTAACTCCCCTTAAAGATACTGAGTACACTGATAGTACCTGTCTCCTTATCCTGTCCTAACTCCCCTTAAAGATACTGAGTACACTGATAGTACCTGTCTCCTTATCCTGTTCTAACTCCCCTTAAAGATACTGAGTACACTGATAGTACTTCTCTCCTTATCCTGTCCTAACTCCCCTTAAAGATACTGAGTACACTGATAGTACCTCTCTCCTTATCCTGTCCTAACTCCCCGTAAAGATACTGAGTACACTGATAGTACCTCTCTCTCCTTATCCTGTTCTAACTCCCCTTAAAGATACTGAGTACACTGATAGTACCTCTCTCCTTATCCTGTCCTAACTCCCCTTAAAGATACTGAGTACACTGATAGTACCTCTCTCCTTATCCTGTCCTAACTCCCCTTAAAGATACTGAGTACACTGATAGTCTCTCCTTATCCTGTTCTAACTCCCCGTAAAGATACTGAGTACACTGATAGTACCTCTCTCCTTATCCTGTCCTAACTCCCCTTAAAGATACTGAGTACACTGATAGTACCTCTCTCCTTATCCTGTCCTAACTCCCCTTAAAGATACTGAGTACACTGATAGTACCTCTCTCCTTATTCTGTCGTAACTCCCCTTAAAGATACTGAGTACACTGATAGTACCTCTCTCCTTATCCTGTCCTAACTCCCCTTAAAGATACTGAGTACACTGATAGTACCTCTCTCCTTATCCTGTCCTAACTCCCCTTAAAGATACTGAGTACACTGATAGTACCTCTCTCCTTATCCTGTCCTAACTCCCCGTAAAGATACTGAGTACACTGATAGTACCTCTCTCCTTATCCTGTCCTAACTCCCCTTAAAGATACTGAGTACACTGATAGTACCTCTCTCCTTATCCTGTCCTAACTCCCCTTAAAGATACTGAGTACACTGATAGTACCTCTCTCCTTATCCTGTCCTAACTCCCCTTAAAGATACTGAGTACACTGATAGTACTTCTCTCCTTATCCTGTCCTAACTCCCCTTAAAGATACTGAGTACACTGATAGTCTCTCCTTATCCTGTTCTAACTCCCCGTAAAGATACTGAGTACACTGATAGTACCTCTCTCCTTATCCTGTCCTAACTCCCCTTAAAGATACTGAGTACACTGATAGTACCTCTCTCCTTATCCTGTCCTAACTCCCCTTAAAGATACTGAGTACACTGATAGTACCTCTCTCCTTATTCTGTCCTAACTCCCCTTAAATATACTGAGTACACTGATAGTACTTCTCTCCTTATCCTGTCCTAACTCCCCTTAAAGATACTGAGTACACTGATAGTACCTCTCTCCTTATCCTGTCCTAACTCCCCTTAAAGATACTGAGTACACTGATAGTACCTCTCTCCTTATCCTGTCCTAACTCCCCTTAAAGATACTGAGTACACTGATAGTACCTCTCTCCTTATCCTGTCCTAACTCCCCGTAAAGATACTGAGTACACTGATAGTACCTCTCTCCTTATCCTCTCCTAACTCCCCTTAAAGATACTGAGTACACTGATAGTACCTCTCTCCTTATCCTCTCCTAACTCCCCTTAAAGATACTGAGTACACTGATAGTACTTCTCTCCTTATCCTCTCCTAACTCCCCTTAAAGATACTGAGTACACTGATAGTACCTCTCTCCTTATCCTGTCCTAACTCCCCTTAAAGATACTGAGTACACTGATAGTACTTCTCTCCTTATCCTGTCCTAACTCCCCTTAAAGATACTGAGTACACTGATAGTACCTCTCTCCTTATCCTGTCCGACTCTCTGTTGAATGTTCAGTGTGGAGTCTTTCGTTATGGACTGTCTCAGACATTGTTCTCCGAAATTTCGGATTATATTTTTATTTTAAAAGTATTCCAGAAAAAAAGGAAGTTAGATGGAAATCTTCAGATTGTCACGTCCAGTTTATAGATACACGCTGCTTGGCAGACATATTTGTTTTCTTTTTTCCTTTCACAATTGGCTTTACGTCGCACCGACACAGATAGGTAAAAGGTGACGATGGGAAAGGAAAGGCGTAATAGTGGTCTTAATTATGGTAAAACCCCAGCATTTGCCTGGTGTAAAGAAAGGAAACCACGGAAAACCATCTTCAGCCTACTTTCGACTGTCTTCATGGGAAAAAATGTGGAACATTTTGTTGGAAATGGGTGTTCTTCCACATCTGCCTTGGCTGAAAATGAATCTCTCTGGAGCCAATTCAGCTATGGTACAAATACATGGCAAAGTGTCTGGGAATTTCAAGATCCAGAAAGATATCCGGGAGGGCTATACACCGTCGCCCCTGCTCTTCAATTTGTAGCGAGTACGGTACATCATGAGAGCTGCACTTCGGAAATGGAATGGTGAATTTGTCCTTGGTAGTAAGAAAATATCCAACCTACGTTTTGCGCTCTTTGCCACTGATGAGACGAAAATGACTGAGCTCATTATTCGTGTCAAAAGTGTCATGTGCTGGATTGGGAATACGAAATCAAAATAATTGCTGGTAGGGATAGAAATTAGCCACCAGAGACCTTCAAAGAATTAATGAACGTCTCAGAAATGACCTTGCTTCGGTCATTTCCAGTTCTCGTTCCTATGCCCCTGAGATTAAGAGAAGATCAGCTGTGCCTGGAAATGTATTGACAAATTTGTCACATGTATAGAAGGATCGCTCTGTGTTTTTACCACCTAAAATGAGAGTAGAGTATTTTAAGCTTTCCTCTTTGGAATAGAGACGTGGACTCTTCGTTCTACAGACTTGAAAAAATATTTTCCTTTGAAATGTGGTGTTGGTGAGAATATTACGCATACCTTGGACAGTATTTCATACCAATGAGTCCATTACAAAACCAACTCAACCCCGGGATCAGATTATCATCAATATGTAAACACATGGTTTTACAATTCTTTTTTTGCTAGTTTTTTTTTTTTGCTGGTTGCTTTACGTCGCACCGACACAGATAGGTCTTATTGCGACGATGGGACAGGGAAGGGATAGGAGTGGGAAGGAAGCGGGAAGCGGCCGTGGCCTTAATTAAGCTACAGCCCAGCATTTGCCTGGTGTGAAAATGGGAAACCACGGGAAACCATTTTCAGGGCTGCCGACAGTGGGGTTCGAACCTACTATCTCTCAAATACTGGATACTGGCCGCACTTCAGCGACTGCAGCTATCGAGCTCGGTTTACAATTCTTTTGACATACTATGTGACATGCGAATGACAACATAGAAGAACAGATCATTCTTGGAAATGTTCCCGGAAAGAGAGATAGTGGATGATTTCCCACTCGATGATCGAACACTATCAAGTGTATTACTGGTTTGAACCTCTTTGGTGCAGAGAACTGAACAACGGGCTCCTTGGAGATCACGATCCGTAGAACTGAGGAAGCGATAAGAGAGAGAGATGGCAATACTGTATTATGTTCTTCACTTCCCTTAAACTGCTATCAATTTTAAGAGAATGTAGTGTGCGATGCTGATATATTTCCTTGAGAGATGTTTTACGTGCCAATGGTATTGGTCTCTCGCCTGTAAGCACTCGTAAATGACAGCCAACTGAGCTGGGATTTCAATACATGACCTACTACGTAATTACTAGGAAATATCAGTGAGTAAAATCCTTCTAAGTTTTCGAAGTTGGTATGGTACAATATTTCTACATCTGACGAAGAACCACGTCTTTCAGGGCAAGGGCAAACGGAAAGGGCATGGGGCGATAACCTAGATGTTGGCCCCATATAAACAACAAATATCATCGTCATCATCAAAGTCCGGATTTTCATGCCGTAACAGGTTAGATTGCAAACTAAATTTGGTTAATAGGAAGTGTCGGCCGCTCGCTCTTTCATAATGTAGCAAGAGTAACATAAATTATAGGAGTTCTGATGGGCCGTACCCCTAATTTCTATGCAAACCTCATAGCATAATCGTTGCGAAGGTAGACTATACTTGCTGCTGGCTTTAGAAACTTTGCATTCTAACCTATTAATACATAAAAATCCGGGCTCTAGTCATCATAAGAAAGATGATCTTCTGATGAATGACAATATTATTCAGTTCTATCGCTTAGTGATAATTGTACGATCATTTAAACTGTCAATAATTAATAATAATTGAGTTATACCTAAAGATCTTAGAAACTTTTTACTAAATCTTCTGAAATTTTCGAGCACCATCTTCCGAAATATTACTTTTACTCCTGGCAACTCTGATGTCAGGTTCATACAGACCGCGAACTTCATTCAGGTTGGACTCGGGGAATAGTTTGCGTTTGTCTTTTTATCTTCATTACCACACAACACATCCACAGTGCCAAATAGCACATACACATTTTAATTGTTAAGTACAGGGGGATTCAAAACAACACCGATGGCAAATTTATATTTTTCAAGTGGGAACCCATGTCTGGAGGCCGAGAGACGTCAAAGTTTGGCCACGCCTCGGATTTGAGAAAGGGAGTGTGTTCCACATTTTGCCAAGAAACTTCAACCAACCCAAGAAGAGCATCATACCGTGTATTAGATTACAACGCACAATGTCAGTCTCTGCACCGCCGTGATCGGACTGAGCCGGGATCGAACCCGCCAGCTTGAACTCAGAAGGTTACTCTCAAAGCCACTCATCCAGGCACTAACACTGATACGGGAAACGAAAAATAGGAATAATTACGCAATGATAATTACGGAAAGATTTTTTCGGCACAAATACATTAGAATGAAAACGTATTTGAACTAGGCGCAAGTGTCAACTACCTGCTCTACAGTTATGTCAGTGAGTTGCATAAATTTTAGGGGTTCTGATAGTTCAGATTGTTAATATTTATGCAAATCTCACTGCAAAACTCGTATGCGGGTAGAAGACACTTGCGCCTTGGTTAAATACGTTTGAATTCTAACCTATTTGGGCCGAAAAATCTTATCCCTAAATCACGATGACATCAGAAAACTTCCTAATGGAATGTAAATGAATTAAAACATTCAGGAATATAGTGATGATACATGGCATTACTGGGTTGGAAAAGAGACTTGAGTCGGTGTTTACCTTTTCACTTTCCACGAATGTACCTTATACGCCAATGCTTTCCGAATTGTAAGTTTTTTCTTTTTAAACCACTTCCTACCTGTCCAGAAATGAGTGTTGTGTATTACCAGGAAGTTTCTTAAAGGATTGAATGTAGATTTGTGCTGGCGAGACGGAAGGGTATCCCGACGCAAATTAGGTAACATGTTTGGAGAGGCTGCGTGCGCTGCTTGTTGCCAGACTCCATCCATTATTCAAGACCCTTTATTTTCTTTCTCCCTCCTCCATGAAACAACAGACCAACTTCCATATTATGTTTCCTTGTTTTGCAACTTTTCCATTCAACTTCCCTAGAGCAAAAGCATTTGGAATACTTCTGTGTTATACATCTAATATTGTTACGTCAGTATTTTCTCTCAGTTTCATGTCTTTAGTTTTAAATGTATACCGCTTTCACCTATGCGAAAGTATCTGAAACATTTGCATGTTTTAAAGTTTTGAGGAAGGTGTTTTCTGTTTTTATGATTGTGATTCTCTTCCCAGAATTTCCACCTTCATTCCTCCAGAATACAGCATAATGTATGACCCTCTACTTCCTCCTCAAAATATTCTTACCTTGTCGCTCTGTGGAGAAGTACTGTAGCTGCTGTGTTCAACACTTTAAAGAGAGTGAAGGGAACAGACATTTTGACAATTACCCGCATGGCCATACGTCTCTCGTCGAGAGCGTGATAGCTGAATGATATTGTCACTGGATTATCACCTCGGCGGCCGACGGTCGAATCAAGATCAGTGGATGAGAGATTTTTAACCCTCGACTGGCGTTGTGAAACCTTTGGTACGTAAATGGCGTTGTGGGGTCGAAAATGATACCATAGATCGGATGACCTCAAACACCCTTTATTTAAGTTTCAAAAATAAATACATGTCAATTATATTTCCTTATACCTTTTGCATTACCTACCAAGAGAAAGTAATGTCTTTACTGATTACAGATTGTGAGATAACGCACAATTGTTTTACCATCACTGATTTTAAAAGAAAATCGCACTCCCATGAATTAAACTTAATTGAAAATTTATTTTAAATGTTCAGTTGCTCCAAAGCAAATGAAAAGGTACATTTAAATATTATACTATACAAAACTCATAAAACTTTTGAATTTCACAGTCATTTACTTCATTTTCACAATCACTTAACGGTTGGAAGTTTGACAATAATGTTCTGACTTTGACGTCTCACTTGCCTGTTGGAATCGGTAGCTGACCACTTCTTTCAGTTCTACCAGAGAAAGATAACGGCTCGTTATGACTTCTAGGTTGTTCGTGGAACTTCCCTCTTCGTCTTCCTCACCTTCTTCTTGTTCCGAATCCGTGTCGTGCTCGGAATTGTAATCTGGATCATTTTCATCTGAGAGATCGCTGTCGTCACTTCCTTCGGCATCTTCCTCTAAAACACTGCGACCCCAGGACCACATACTGCATGCCAGGGCGAGATGTAGAAGCCATAGCAAGGGTTACACGAAGAAAAATTACCAAACACGCACTTCGAATGAAATACGAACAATTACAAATTGTTTTGTCACGACAAACTTCGTAACACAAACGCCGTTGTGGGTTCGTAAACGGCACCACACAATATTTAAATCAAGTTCCTGAAAAAACCAATATTTACTAAACGCTGAAACTCCAGATAGCAGTTGGCCTTGCACTAGGTAACAGCTACAGTGAACGGCGATAGCCAGAACGGAATACGGAGGGAGAGCCAGGGTTGTACAAAGTCGCTGGTATCTTTAAAGACCCCACAACGCCAGTCGACGGTTAAAATGGAATATCACGTCCCGGTGGTTTGGATTCCAGAAAATTGAATGTCCCCTGGCTGAGATCGCGTTGTCAAATCACGTAAAACTACAAACGTTCTCGCTAGCCTTCTCTTGGTATTCAGTTGATGATCGTTCGTAGTTTCTATACTCACAATGTTAACAGAAGCGTTTCGACAGGTAAGACTGGAGGGAGGAGCATTGCACGTGCCATTACACGGCGTTGACACCTTTCTGCAATTCTTTCTCCTTCCCTTCACCAAGCAACACGAGGAGGCCAGCAGGCTTATCTCCATGGCAACCGTAGTGGATCCGCCCACGTTTCCATGGTAACGATAACCCCTACTCCCTTCTCCCCACCCAGGCAGGCAGTAAACGGACCTCACTCTAAGAACTGTCAGAACTCTTCTCTCAGTATTAAGACTATAACAATAATTCTTATGGCGTGGAAAAATATATCTTTTCCGACCGGTGCTGGGCGTCTACTAGCGCTGAAACACCCGTCACAAACCGTGGCGCTATTTTGCAACCTTGATATCTCTTCATCTAATAACGCCATTGTATTGTATCATTCGAAAGAAGAACTCTTAAACTACAATTTGACGCACAAAACAATAATTAGGTCTATGTGACGTCACCCGTTAAAACAAGATGGCCGCCAAATAAGAGCCCATTTCGGCGGTACCGCGCTCGAGGGCAATCGTTATAACTTCGGGACTGACAATCCGAATTCAAAAAACAAAGTGTAATTTTGAAGCCTATACACGGTGTATCATAACTGTACCAACATAAAAATTCGTGATGTTCTTCAAGTTATGTTAAGAACGATGGTGCAATCGGATTGGGGATTTTAATCGCTACTGATTCATTCTTTTGGCTCTGGGACTGGGTGTTCATGTCCGTCCCAATGCTCTCCTCATCATATTCACACAACACACTACACTACCAACCACCACAGAAACACGCAATAGTGATTACATCCCTCCATATAGGGTTGGCGTCAGGAAGGCCATTCGGCCGTAAAACGGGCAAAATCCACATGTACGCCGCAGTTCGCACCCGCGACCCCACAGGTGTGGAAAAAGCGGTAGGAAAAGAAGAGAAACATTGACGTAATCCCTAAACAATATGTCTCGTACTTCTCATATAATAACTCTGTATTTAATAATTTTTTGTTAATAATAATAATAATAATAATAATAATAATAATAATAATAATAATAATAATAATTGTACCGGGCGGTACACCTCCACGCCGCTAATTCAAACATTGCGCCAGTTAAAACTCCCCTACTGGAGAAAGCCTGAACTTTAACAACCTTATTAATTCTAAGGTTTCTCAGAAGATGTCGCTATTGTAAATTTTTAAGTGTTCTGAACTGTGTCTATTTCGATTTATTTTTGTTTGCCCTGTAGCAAGAAGTTTGGACGTTCCCTAACAGATGTCTCTACAAAAACTATAATAACGCACTCTGGTGTAAAGGAATGAACTGTCCTGAAGAAATTTAACATTCATAAGTTTTGTTTTGCTAAATTTTGTTCTGTGGTTTGAGAGTTGGCAATGTTAATCCTTTCTTCCGCCAGTTTTGAAATTAGCCAATCCCGAATTTCTTAAATTAATTTTTGACCAATAACGTATGTCTTCTCCGATATGGATATGTTGCTTTATGCTATCCAATAAAGTTAAGGGGGGTGTGGGTACTCATTCTTGAAAGGTCTCGAATGTTCCACGAGGGTATTTAAACTGCTGATCTTCTTGTCTCGGTGCCACTTCAGTAACATCTCTCCTAGTGTGATTATGTAGCGGGGAGCGGGAAGCGCCTCTTTCTTCGGGCAGCAGTTCATCTATAAGGTAATGGCCATTTTATAACTTCATTTCTTGCTAGCTCAGCAGTTTAACCCGCGGGGCAGGTTCGAAACCTTTCTAATGTAACCTATCTTTAAAATGTAATAGACATTTGGTAAATTTTGGCTCTTTACTGTAACTATAAATTGGGATAGAGAGTGCCTAACCCTCTCGAGCTCCCACTCATATTGTTCTGAGGTGACTACATTTGCATTTCCGTTTTTCCTCCCTTCGTAATGTAAATAAGTTTTCTTATCGTGTCACCTCCGTAGTATGGGATTAGCCCTTGCGTAAGCGGCCTTGTGCCAAGTAAGTTTTAAAAGTGTATTAGGAATGCAAGTTACGCCTCCATTCAACTCAGAATTTTGGGCCATGTAATTGACCTGTTTCTTTACTGAATAGGCCTCAGTAGGTTGGGTATTATTACCCCTGTTCTTGTGTGCCTGGAGGGCAGATTGAAGGTGAAGTTTGGTGTGGCCTTTGAATAGGCTTGAACTTTCAGAGCGGGTTTGCTCTTTCGTTGGATTTTCTGTGTGCCTCGAGGAGGCTTTACTGGGTAGTTGGGAGCAAGTGCTCCTTGGCATGATTGAGGTTTTCCGCCCCTTTGTTGAACTTTGTACGTGGGTAAAGTTGGGCTCATTGCTCAAGGATTGTGAGTCTGGGGCTCGAAGCCCAAATCCAGTAACAAACTGTAATTGTACTTTCTTAATTTGTTGATATGCTACTGGGTACCTGTTGTACTTGTTATTTCTTGATCTTGAAAAGAAAATATAACCTTTGTTAAATTTTAAATTAACTTTAATTTCGTAGTTGAGACCTATTCCACCCAGCACCTTCTTTCACCTCTGCTGGTCCACCAAAACTCCGTAACAATAATAATAATAATAATAATAATAATAATAATAATAATAATAATAATAATAATAATAATAATAATAATAATAATAATAATAATAATAATATTTTCATGTCCCATTAACTACTTTATTGACGGTTTCCTGAGGCGCCGAGGTGCCGAAATTATGTCCCGCAGGAGTTCCTTTACCTGCCAATAAATCTACCGACACGAGGCTTGCGTATCTGAGCACCTTCAAATAGTAAATACCTACTAAATACCTTCAAATCCCGGATCGAACCTGCCAAGTTAAATATTTGTTGAAATATATAAGTTAAAATAAATTTAAAAGAAATTACGAGATAAAAATATTTTATTTTCAAAGTTTACGGCAGTGGCAGTCCGGTTCCATGGCTAAATGGTTAGCGTGCTGATATGTGGTCACAGAAATCGCGAGTTCGTTTCCCGGCAGGGTCGGGAATTACAACCATAATTAGTTAATTCCGCTGGCAAGGGGGCTGGATGTATGTGTCGTCTTCTTCATCATCATCTCATCCTCATCATGACGCGCAGGTCGCCTACGGTTCAGGTCAAAAGACCTGCATCTGGTGAGCCTTACTTGTCCTCGGACACTCCTGGCACTAAAAGTCATATTGTGCCATTTCATTTCAGTGCGAGAATGGGTCTCTTAAACTGCCTCCGCCATTTTTTTAACTTCATAATATGTCTTGAGTTGGACAGCGTGTAATTAGGATTAAAATACGGGGATATAATCTGCCAGACCTGGGAAAACGAGGCTTTTTCAGAAATAGGGAGAGGTATTGCTGCAGGGCTTACGCGTGGGAAAATCGGTGTGTTAGTTACGTTTGTTTGCTTTTATTTGATTTATATGTTACACAACATCAATACTTTGTTGAATACAGCGGTACGGTGAGTGAAATATGACATGTAAGGCTTAAAACGAGGCATTGATTGTCCGGGCCCAGACGTAGGCCTACTCGCCATCGCACAGTCTTCAGCTTTGCGCCTCTCCGTCAAGGGACATACTCACTTGGTGGATGTCGTTCTGAACAGACAGACAAATGAAGAGGCAGATTACATAACCAACTTGAAAGCAACACGTTTACAATTGCAGTTAAAGTCTTTAAACACCAGGCTTCGCTAACAGAACGATGCTAGAGACGTGTGGCCCCTATCGATGAAACTTCTTAATTGTGGCAGTTCATTGGGTATTACTAGGGTGACCAGATCCGAATAGATAAAAGAGAGGACAAAACTACTTAAAAAGGAGGACAGTGATGAAAAAAGAGGACACAAAATTCCTCTAGTGAGAATCTGAATTTGGACATAAGTTTATATTCCTGATTTTCACATGTCTGTCTGTTAGGTCATCAGCCCAGAGGTTGGTTGGATCCTCAAATAGGACCACCAAAGGTTATGCGGTTATAAGTAAACCGCAAAAAACCAATGGCAGCACCAAAATGAGGCGTACTAGGCAAGACGAGGAGTGAGGTAGTTTGCCATTGCTTTCCTCACTGGGTCAAAATGCTATTGCAGCACGACTGACCCTATGAGCAACACCTTTCATAACACTCAGATGCACTAGTCGTGCTCCGAATGCCATTACTCAGCACCACCCATACCCCAGCAGCTTCCATATTGTCACAGCCATGGATGAGACTGGGATAAACAAAATTTATCCATTTCCATTTTATACAGTAAATTCTGAAACTAGATTACACACCTTGCTGGTACTTTTCTGAAGATTCAGTTGCCTTCAGGAGTTTTGGCATGTTTAACATATAAAAAGATACACACGTAAATTCCTTTCGATTATAGGCCTATTGGACCATTGAGAGGATTTTCACATATTTTACTTTGAAACGGTTCTTATTATCGATCCATTGTGCTGAGATCAGTGAGAATACTCTCTACCTACATTTGCACTGTGCCCTGGTGTGGAAAAAGTATTCTTCAAGCTTTTATAACTCTGAACTAAAGTCAAGTGATTTACACGAATTGAAATACTTTGCTCATTTGTAACTAAAATGTAACTTGTTAAATTCAGGCTCATTACTACTCTCTTTTAGTAATTGTTTGACATTGCAGAACTGATCAAAATATTTCACACCGGGCGGGTTGGCCGTGCGGTTAGAGGCGCGCAGCTGTGAGCTTTCATCCGGGAGATAGTGGGTTCGAATCCTACTGTCGGTAGCCCTGAAGATGGTTTTCCGTGGTTTCCCATTTCACACCAGGCAGATGCTGGGGCTGTACCTTAATTAAGGCCTCGGCCGCTTCCTTCCCACTCCTAGCCGTTTCCTATCCCATCGTCGCCATAAAACCTGTCTGTGTTGTCGACAGTGGGGTTCGAACCTACTATCTCCCGAATACTGGATACTGGCCGCACTTAAGCGACTGCAGCTATCGAGCTCGGTTCCTTGTGTTTTATAATTATTAATTAGGATATCAACTTGTGTATACTTCATGTATCCAAAATAGGAAAAGATGACAATAAACAATACGATCTTTCGATCTGTGATTTCCGATATTATGGGCGACGGGTATCTGAAGTTAATATATACAACACAATATCATACCTGTAGAAAAATACACACTGGTAAATAAAGGATGTAAGTGCGGCCAGTATCTAGTAATCGGGAGATAGTTGGTTCGAACCCCACTGTTGGCAGCCCTGAAGATGGTTTTCCGTTGTTTCCCATTTTCACACCAGGCAAATGCTGGGGCTGTACCTTAATTAAGGTCACGGCTGCTTCCTCCCGATTCCTAGCCCTTTCCTATCCCATCATCGCCATAAGACCTATCTGTGTCCGTGCGACGTAAAGCAAATCGCAAAACAAAACAAAAAACCATGAATGACATGCTTCACTCTACAAGAACATCCTTAGATTATATCAAATCACTTAAAAGCATGTGCATATTATGTACAATATTGTTTACTTTGCGTAAACTAGTCGTTGAAAATGAATGAAAACCTACAACCTGTTTTCCAGTCATTGAAAGGGTCAGGGATGTAATGAATGAACCGTATGTGGACTGTTATTACAATGGGGTCGCCACTCCTAAGATGATTTATTAATGACTGATAAATGCTATGAAATGATAATGAAGAGTGTTGCTGGAATGAAAGATGACAGGGAAAACCGGCGTACCCGGAGAAAACCTGTCCTGCCACCATTTTGTCCAGCACAAATCTCACATGGAGTGACCGGGATTTCAACCACGGTATCCAGCGGCGAGGGGTCGACGCGCTGCCGTCTGACCCACGGGATATTATTAGTCCTCTACTGTCCAGACACATTTGCGGAAGTTTATGGATGACAGGAGCTAAGATAAGTACTGGACATTTTCCTTAAATGACTAAAGGGACAGGGAATCGAACTCTTGGGCCGACACGATACCGGTAAACCACAGGACTGTTTTCACTTGAAAATAACAGCTCACCTCTGTTCATTAGGAAGTATGACGGCACGAAGTGAGATAGTTTTACTTTGCATGCCCACACTAACGCGTGGATTTTCTCGGAAGTGTGCGAATGTTTCTGGTGTCATCAACCTGGTAGTGTGTCTTTGTGCCGTGCACCCCGCCAAAGATCGATACTGCATTGTGTCGTCACAAGGCTGTCCAGCACCTGGCGAACACCCTTCCTTCTTACACCTGTATTCAGAATCATTACTGTTCATTTCCTGGCACGGCTCAGGTGACGAAATAAGCCCGGTTTTATGAGCAATAAAGAAGAATTAATGATTGTATTGTTTATTCTCAGCTAATTTGAAACTGGGAATGTTTTGAAACCTGCCTTTTGTTCTATAAAGTAATGGATACTTATTGTGTGTGTTTACGAACACGAATCAATCCAGGAAGTGTATTGTAATGTTCAGAACTGGAAATGAGGAATAGCATGGAACATTTACCACCGCTAATTATGATCTAGCCTGTGTTGGTGCAATGGAATAACGACTACAAAGTCATAGGTTTGTGTGAAATAACATTAGTGAACTTGGACGTATTTCTACATCAATTCTTTTCATCTTCTTCATAGACTAGTCTGTAACCAAGTGTCGTTTTCACTCCAACCGTTTTTATCCGGTGACTTCCATCGTTCATTCCCAACCAGCATTGACAACGTATGGAGACAAAAATTCTCTGTTCTATCCCTTCAGGCAAGCAACACAATGTTGAAAACATCCTAGGAATATGAGCTACGAATTTTACGCAAATAAAATATAATAAAGTATGAGAATATATTCTTAATTTATTCCTGAAAATTACAGTCCTTATCTTAATCATCGTTATCTGGTCAATTAGATTAGCAGTTTGCGTTTCTCTACCACTACGAGCGTTAATGTGAGTGAATGCAGAGTTTTACTTAAGCCCTTATAACTACATTCATTGTGGACATTAAAAAAAAATCAAAAAGCATCTGAAGGTATTGAACAAAGGGACACATTACAGAAATAATTATGTAAATAAGTTAAGGGGGGAGACCCAGCTTAACAAAGGAAAAAAGTAGGTTAATATTCATTCGATTGTTAAATATGCTACAATTGTTGTTGACAATTGCTGCACATATCCCAGTGTTGGCATGCTTCCTGGCAACCAGAAGCAACTTCAATAATGTCAGAATTTTAATAATTTTAATATTTTAAAATAAAATATTCAAAATTTCTCGCCTTTTAACAGTATATCACTGTTTCCCTTATAAATTCCAAGTTTATAAGAATTTTTGTACCTTAATTTTTTTAAAGTGTGTATGAAAACTCCAGCTACAAAATTAACCTCAATCATTAACATAAACTGTGATTTGGATTTTTTGTCGCGTTTTTATTCCGAGAACCAGAAAATATAAATAGTTTTTAAATAAAAATGTTATGAAAAATCGAATTTAAATCCTATTGATCTGAATGAGGTACATATTGTAGTACAATACTATGAGAGGAAACTCTAAAAAAAAAATCATAATTATCCGTGAATCAGTGAGAGAGTTATGAAGGAAACCGTGATATATTGTTAAAAAGGCGGTAAATTTTGAACATTTTATTTTTAAATGTTATAATTAGAATTTTGACATTATTGAAGTTGTTTCTGATTGCTCTTCAGCATGGCAATACTGGGGTATGTGCAGCATTTGTCAACAATGTTTGTAGCATATATAACAATCGAATGAATATTGGTCTATTTTCCCCGTGTTGAGCTAGGTCTCCCCCCTGTTTGGCAGGGATTTGAATCAAAAGGAAAACGTGTAAAGAAACAAGCGATTTGTTTTATAGTTTCATAGAGCTCTCTAAGAGGCACAATTTGAAACCTTTGGGGACCTTTAGCCATTCAACTTTCGGTACAACTGAGAAAATTGCATAATTTCACGTTTTTCGTAGCATGGGGACCCCCTACTTTGTCTGCATCTGGACAATGTCAAGAATAGAAGAGAGATTGAACAAATCTTTTTTTTTCAACCCAGTGAGTTGGGTACATGGTTTGAGTCGTGTCATTGTGAACGTAAATTCGGAAGTTATTAGATCCGAATCCCACTGTCAGCAGCCCTGAAGATCTTTTCTCGTGGTTTTCCATTTTCAAATAAGGCAAATGCTGGGTCTGTACCTTTATTAAGGCAACGGTCGCTTCCTTGCCACTCCTAGCCCTTTTCTATCCCATCGTCGCCGTAAGACACCTGTCTGTGTTGGTGCAACATAAAACAAATAATATAAGAAAAAATGTTTTCTCGACGATTGGACCTCAGATATAAAATTATATTACATGCACTACCACATTGAAGGGTTTGGACGACGCAATGGTTGGGAAGTCTGCTCTCTCTTACAACGTCTCAGATTTGCTATGAACAGCAGAATTCTTCGACGGTTGGCAACACAACACACTGCCCTACCCATCACCACAGAAATGCGCAATAGTGAATGCATCCGTCCGCATAGGCTTGGCGACAGGAAGATGATAAAAAATGTAGGCCTATTTTCAATTTACTTACTTCGTTATAGTAAAGATTTTACCCTCTAATCTGATGAACAAGGAATTATTTCAATTACTTCTAAAGATATGCTTCTTTATGCCCATATACCATATTTACCCTTATTTTTGTTTAATTAAGGGAGAAGAATAATCCCCATTTATGTCTCTCGACGGTTACTCTTCAGATGTGAAAATAAATGCATAAAAATGCACTACGCGGTATGCATGTTTTTGTGCTCGGTTCAAAGACTAGCAGTCTGGACAGGATACGGGAAGTTTATGTTTGCTTTAGGTATACTGTTATGTTAAGGTTGGCAGTATCATGTGTATAGAAACAAGCCATCATGGCGCGTGATCTTTTGAACTACAGGAACCGTTCAGTGTGTGGAGAACGTGATCTTGTACACCGTAGGAGGTAATCAATAGCTGCGTTTCATTCTTACTAACCGAACCTAACCCCGTGGCACTATAGCCCTGAAGGGCCTTGGGACATCCAAGCGACCGCTGCGCAGCCCGAAGGCCTGCATATTGCAAGGTGTCGTGTGGTCGGCACGACGAATCATCTTGGCCGTTATTCTTGGCTTTCTAGACCGGGGCCGCTATCTAACCGTCAGATGGCTCCTCAATTCTAATCACGTAGGCTGAGTGACCCCGAACCATTCCTTCAGATCCAGGTAAAAATACCTGACCTGGCCTGGAATCGAACCCGGGGCGTCCGGGTAAGAGGCATTTACGCTACCCCTACGCCACGGGACAAGATGAAAAGACAGTTAAGTTTTCTAAAAAGCAACAAAGCAAATTCATCTCCGTACAGGCCATGAAATCCCCTGGAGGGGTGGAAGGTAAAGGCTTCCACTATCCGCAACCTCGGCACTGGATGGAGTAGAGTGGTTAGCTCTACGCCCGGCTGCCTTTGCCCCCAGGAATTAACCTGGTTCTCATTTTTTATGTAGGCTGAGTGAACCTCAGGGCCATGTGCACCTCCGGAAGTGAAAATCTCGTTTCTTAAATGTTACGACTTCCTGACGGGGAATCGAACCCACGTCCTTCCCGGCAAACCTAGCACGCCTTTATCGTCTCGGCCAGGCAGCCCCTAAAATTTTCTAAGCCATAAAAAAATAAAGTCAAGTTCGAAATTCTTAATGGAGTATTCATTGTCTGTTTGCACTCCATCTCGACTATGGCGTCGACAAAGTGGAGCCGCCACGATGGCTTAGAAAACTTCTTCTTCTTCTTTATCATTTAACCCTCCAGGGTTGGTTCTTCCCTCGAACTCAGCGAGGGATCCCACCTCTACCGCCTCAAGGTCAGTGTCCCGGAGCGTCAGACTCTGGGACGAAGGATACAACCGGGGAGAATGACCAGTACCTCGCCCAGGCGGCCTCACCTGCTATGCTGAACAGGGGCCTTGTGGGGGGATGTGAAGATTGGAAAGGATAGACAAGGAAGAGGGAAGGAAGCGGTCGTGGCCTTAAGTTAGGTACCATCCCGGCATTTGCCTGGAGGAGAAGTGGGAAACCACGGAAAACCACTTCCAGGATGGCTGAGGTGGGAATCGAACCCACCTCTACTCATTTGATTATTATTGTTTTATTATTATTGTAATATTGTTCCGAGTTTTTTACATAGTACTTTTTTTGCTAGTGGTTTAACGTCGGACTAGCACATTGAAGGCTTTCGGTGACGCAAGGATGAGAAAGGCCTAGGGGTCGGAAGGAAGCGGCCGTGGCCTTGCATTTGACTGGTGTGAAAATTGGAAACCATGGAAAAGCATCTTCAGGGCTGCCGACGGTGTGATTCGAACCGACCATCTCCCGAATGCAAGCTCACAGCTATGCGACCCTAACAGCACGGGCAACTCACTCTGTTTAGATAGTACCAATGAGTCTCTAGTTTAACATTATATAGAAAATATAAGCATAGTAAACATCAAAATTGAACATCGAAAATCCGTAACGGAGTAGGCCTAATCATTGTCTCTTTGCGCTCCCTCCCTGACATGACGTCAAGAATGTGCAGCGGCCACAAGTGTGTTGGTCTTGTATTTAAATTAAGAGTGTAGTAAATCGTGTAACATCAGTTGAATCAGTGTCTGTTGCCGAACTACCACTACATTATTAAGCTCTAAGTAGAGTAATCTCCTTGTTTGAATGGAGAGTATAATATTGCATGATGTTCGGATATTCCCTGACTTAATGCGCTAGATGGAATGTCACACTGTTGGACCGTTTGCAGTTTCATTGTAACTTAACATGGAATGTGATAGACCTAAAGTCTAATAATGAGTGCAGCGTATTTCCCCTCCAATTTATTTGCTTTTAAGCATGCCTTAGCTTGTCAGTGTGTTGTGGAGAAGCGTTCGAGTTTACGGCAAATTTTAAACTTAAAGAGAGTTAAAGAAATGCGCTGACGGTGTCACAGATCGAGAATTTAACGTGCCGGAGTTTAACGTTGAAGTGAGAGTTTCCCTTGAAAATACCCTTAGAAATTGGATATTTTTCCGCGAAGACATCGCAGCCTGATTTTAAACCCGAATTTTCGGCGAAAATATGCGAAATATACGCAACTAAATTTGATATTATTCTATGTCCCCTTTTGTCATATGTTTGCTGTTCATTTTCCGTAGCTTTGATTTTTTCTCACTGCTTTCATAATTCAAACTATGCAAAGTATTCGCATTTTATATTATTGACGTGAATCCTCTTACATGACTGCTCTTTGACACTAGTAGATCAACTTTAAAGTATATATTTGGTCCCAGAAAAGTGAGACAAATTTATTTTGAAAGGAAACGATTAAGGATAACATATATTTTCTTATTGATTGCCCGGCTGCTTAGTTGAATGCTCAGCGTAATGGGCTTCGTTTCAGAGGGCCCTGGGATTTATTCCTGGCCGGGTCGCAGTTTTTAACTGCGTGTTGTTAATTTCTCTCTTTCGGGGACTGGGCTCATTGTGCACACCTTAATACACTTCTCTTCATATTCAAGACAACGCACCACACTACCAACCACCACAGAAACATGGAATAGTGAATAGATCCTCACGCATAGGGTTGGCGTCGGCAAGGACATAAGGCCGTAAAACAGAGCCTAATCCAAATCAAGTGCTGACTCCAATAAGTTGGGAAAGGGCTGGGGAGAAAATATTAATAAGGAGAACAAGAAGAAGAATATATTTTCTGAAGGAATGTATGGCATTAGAGATTCTTGAGTGTGTTGTTCATTCGAGACTAAAAACCATTCCAACAAAATAAACTTGTTACGTATACCATTAATAGAAATGAGATGGTGTCTATTTGGTTGGTCGGTCGGTCGTTAATGATGGCGTGTGGCCTCCGGAGGGGCGTGGTGCAGGTCTTTCGAGTTGACGCTGTATAGGCGACCAGTCTGGGATAATGATTTCTAATGCTAAAGACGGCACACACACCCAACCCCCGATCCAGCGGTATTAACTAATTTAGGTTAAAGTCCCCTAACCTGCCAGGAATCGAATCTGGGACCCCTTGAATCAAAGGCCAGCATTCTAACCATTTTGCCATGGAGCCGGTCGGTCGCTTGGTCCAGATAGGCTCCAAAACTACTGGACCGATTGAAGTGATATTTGGTAAGGATATAGCTTGAAATGAAGCCTCCGTGGCTCAGGCGACTGCACAGCGGCTTCTCATCGCTGGGTTCCGTGGTTCAAATCCCGGTCACTCCGTGCAAGATTTGTGCTGGACAAAGCGGAGGCGGGACAGGTTTTTCTCCGGGTACTCCGGTTTCCCCTGTCATAATTCATTCCAGCAACAATCTCCAACATCATTTCCTTTCATCTGTCATTCATTAATCACTGCCCCAGAGGAGTGTGACAGGCTTCGGCAGCCGGTACAATTCCATTGCTCGCCGCTAGATGAGGGCTTCATTCATTCCATTCCTGACCCGGTCGAATGACTGGAAACAGGCTGTGGATTTTCATAGCTTGATATCCCAAGACACTCAAGACATACTTTTGTTTTTGATATATCTCACCGTTCCGAACTAGTGGGGGATCTTACAGGCTTAAGTCGCAAATTTGGGTTATTTTTGCACTACATCAACTAAACGCGTAAACGCCTGGCCCTGTCGAAAATAAAAAGCATCACACGGCCTTTATTTCATTTTTTTGTACGAAACGTGATGTGCACTTTTGTTGTTGTAAGTAACGGTTGTAGCGAATATTCAGTGTTTTTTTTTTTTTTTTTACCTTTCATTGCCTTCACTAATGAATGTATTACTTATTTACAGTTCGTCATTGCCATTGGAGTACTACAGATTAGCGAGGGAGCAATGAGTGATATATAAGTGAAATAGAAGAAGGATCGAGTGAAGACGTAATGTCTAGTTGATTAGTGAGATGCAGCTAAGTGTTCTGGTTATGAGGAGGTGGTAGCAAGTGGTAAAGTCTGGGTTAAGTGGAGTAGGAAGCGAAATTCTGGTTGCACGTGAATCTGGGCTAATAGTGAGGTTAAGTCATGTAAGTTTGCATACCGTCTAGCTGAACAAAGAGCCTGCCAAGATCAGTCACCCCACGACCGTGATACCAGTAAATGTCTTGTCGCACAGGTTGCAGCGGTGGTTTTTCTCGCCAGTATGAACGTCTGAGTGTCATTATTGCATAGGTGTCTTCCCTTACCAAAGTGAGCCAGTGCATGCAACTTGGTTATTGCACGCTAACACTTAGTGCAACCGCAGTGTCTATCCCCTGGGTGAACCAAGCTGTGTGGGGTCTAGTGTGATCCTGGATAAGAGATAGAAGGAGTCTTCAATCTCAAGACTAAGTGAGTATTTGACAAGGTTAGGTGTGAACAGCATATCATGATCGGCATAGAGCAATATCGTGCGGCGATAGGTGGCTGGAGGGGCAGGCAGAAGAAGGCGTCAAAGCAAGTGGCGAATAATGGAGAGCTGGGGAGGATTGGTGAAGTCCTTCTGGTAGCATCGGTAATAACGGTGCTTCTAATTATAGGAGGTGTAGAGATGAATCCCGGTCCTGACATGAGCTGGGAGGACTGGGAGAGAATTAAGGGAATGATAGGTGAAGCGATAAAATCAAGCACCGGAGAGATATTGGTAAATGAACTCAAAAAGGAGCAGGCCAAGGGCTTCGAAGATATGAAGTCATGGTTCAAGGATCAATGGGGAGCCACAGAAAAAAGATTAGAAGAGAATGAGAGAGTAACGAGAGTGCTAAAAGAGCAGGTAAAAGATCTGGAAAAGGAAGTGACATTTCTGAAGAACGAGCTCGGCATCGTTAATCAACAAAGGATGAAAAAATGCATATATATATATGGGTTACAGGAAGAACGAAATGAAGATAGAGTTCAGCTTATATATAAAGTGGTGGACCTTGTACAAAATAAGCTGAAACTTAACTTCAGTGAAGTGGATATGGACGATATTGAAAGAGTAGGAAAAGTGAAAGGTAGGAGACCAGTAAAAGTGAAGATGATGTCAACCATAATGGCGGACATAGTGCTAAGAAACGCGAAGAACCTACAAGGCGAAAGGATATGGATAAGCAAAGACCTGGGAAAAGAAGGGAGTGAGAATATAAAAATCCTACGGAAACATTTAGGCAGAGCTAAACATCAGGGCCTTAAAGCATTTATCAAGGATCAAAGGTTAGTGGTAACAAATGGTGTATGGTGGCGTGTTTGGTCTGTAGCAAAACTAAAAAAGATGGAGGAAGGGCTGAAACAGGAAGAGGAACGTTCGAAACGGCCAAGAGAGAGCCGGGAGTGCGCTCAAGAGGAGGGAGGAAATGTGGTAAACATGGCCGAAGCAACGAGGCAAGAAATCAGTACAGTGCAAGATAGTGTGAGTGAAAGATCAATTGTGCAGGTTCAAGAAGTGTTAGCAGACAGGGTCCCGAAAGGAAAAGAGGGTGCTCTGATTACCGATATGGGGGGGAATAAGAAAGAGGGAGACCTTACGACCAGGGGAAGAAGCAGGAGCCTGAAAGACCTATGGGGGAAAAGAAATAAAGGTGTAGAAGATAAAGAGAAGAAGGATGACAACAAACCGTCGAGGAATGATGGAAGGGAGGTAGAAGCTGAGAGTGAGAGGGTGACGAGAAGCAAGATTAAAGATGGTGGTCTGGAAAGTAGGGAGAAAAAGCTGTAACTAGGCTGGAAAATAGGATTTGTTAATATTGAAGGTGTACTGGGAAAGATAGACAATGTAAAAGTAAAAGCATTAATAGAAAGCTTCGATATTGTAGCGCTTTTAGAAACATGGCTAGAAGTAGGCAGGGAGATAACTTGGGGAGGATTCACAGTAAGGCACAAGTCAAGGAAGAGATTAAGCAAAATGGGCCGCGTGCCAGGAGGAATAGTAGTATTAGTCAAAGAAGAGCTGAACGAATGTATAGAGCATATCGGGAGTGAAATTGAAGGGGTCATGTGGATAAGATTTAATATGGGGAGAGAAGCAGGGAGAGAGAAACATGTGTGCCTGGCTTTTGCCTACTGTCACCCCAGGGAATCTCCATATGCAAATGATAAGTTCTTTGAAGAATTATTATTAGAAATCGGTATCATCAGAGGGAGGTATGAGGAGGACGGTATATTATTACTTGGAGACTGGAATGCCAGAATAGGCGAGCGAAGTCCAAGGTATAGTAAAGAAGAAGAATTAATAGTTGGAGCAGGGAGAAGTAGTAATGATAAGGTAATCAATAACTATGGTAGAAAACTCTTAGAATTATGTGAAGTCGGGAGTTTCTGCATCTTGAATGGCTTTTGGGAGGGGGATAAAGAAGGTAAAATGACCTACGTCACTGAACAAGGAGGGAGCGTTATTGATTTAGTAATGAGCTCACAGGACTTGCTAGGTCACATTAAAAACATAATAGTGGAGGACTGGATTGAATCGCACCATGCTCCGGTATGGGTCAATTTGGTGGGGCGAGAGGAAAATAAAGAGGAAGAGAGAAAAAGAATGACAGAGTGGGGTAGTGGCTACACTAAATATATATGGGCAGAGAACTCAAAGAGAAGACTAGTTACATTCATGGATAAAGAGATACATCTAATTAGAATTGGCTGGGAAAGGGCGCTGATGGAAAACAACACAGATAGAGCGCTCGAATTATTGCAGTATCCTGTGAAGAGAGTGACCCGTACAGTCGGGCACAGCAAAAGGAAAAAAACGGAAGGGGAGGGTTGGTATGACAGGGAATGTGAGGCTCTCAGAAAAGCAACGTTGGGAGCGCTAAAAGAGTATAGAGCAAAAGGAGGGAGAGAAGAACGTGAAGCATTCTGCAGGTTGAGGAAAGAGTATAAAAGCAAAATTGCAGATAAGAAGAAACAATGGTTGAAGGAGCAATCAGAGCAAATAAACAAGGAATGCAGAAATAATCAAACGGAAAAAATATGGGAGAGAATAAATATGATCAATAAAGGAGGGAAGGGATTGAAGAAAAGAAATATCGACTATGTAAAATGGGTGACATATTTCGGTGAGCTATTAGGAGGAAGGGACGTCTGGGAGTATAAGGAAAGAAAACGGACCTTGTGGTCTAATGTGGAAGTAAGTATACACGAACTAGATAGGGATTTTACGATAGAAGAAGTACAGGGGGTGATTGGGAAAATGAAGTTGAAATCAGCGGGTGGGAGGAATGGTATTAGTAATGAATGCTGGAAACAAATAAGTAAATACGGTCCGATGGTAGAAGGAATTGTTAAGCTATTCAATAAGATTTTCAACGGGGCGAAGGTACCGAAGGAATGGGAGTATGGGATAATATGCCCAATATATAAAAAGAAAGGGAATAGAAATTTACCTAATAACTACCGAGGTATAACTCTTTTAGATACATTGAGCAAAATTTACACAGGAGTCTTAGCTAATAGATTAAGGGACTGGGCCGAAAATAACGGTATAATCTCAAAATACCAGGGAGGATTTAGAAGGGGAAGACAAACAATAGATAATATCATGATTGTGAAAATGTTAACCGAGAAATACACGGTGCGGGGAAGTAGCAGCATATTTTTGGCAGCGGTCGATTTTGAGAAAGCGTTTGATACAGTAAGCAGAAAGGCGTTAATAGAAAAATTAGGGAAGCTGGGTGTTTCCAGGAAAATGATACGTGCGATAGAGGCGCTATACCATAGAGTATATAATAGCGTTAAACTAGAAGACAATGTAATAAGTAATCCGATAGAGTGTAAGCTGGGGCTCAAACAAGGATGCAAACTATCACCCATATTATTCATTTTGTTTATTAATGACATACTAGACGAACACGGTGAGGCAAAGTGGGCTGTACCAACGGTAGGTAATATGGAGATCCCAGGCCTGATTTTCGCGGACGATATCTTGCTAATGACGCTGACTAGGGGAGGATTGAAGAAAAGCCTGGATAAACTAGCAGATTATGCAAATAAATGGTCACTGAAAATTAACTATACTAAAACGAAGGTGATGATTGTAAGTAAGAGAAGGAGGGCAAGAAAAGGAAAGGAATGGTTGGTACAGGGAGCAAGAATAGAGGAAGTAGACAGATTAGAATATCTAGGGATGATACTGAATAAGAAAGGAGGGTGGGAAGACCACATCAAGAGATGCAAACTTAGAGGGATAGCAGCCCTAGCAGCAATAAAAATTCTAGTAGCTAAGTATCCAGGAGTAAGCTATAAAATACTCAGGCTAATACTGAAATCTCTAGTCCTGAGCAGAGCTTTATATGGGGTCGAACTGTGGGGATTAGAAAAGAAAAGGGTAAGCCTGAATCAAATAACATATAATTTCAGTAAGGCTGTTATGAGGCTACCGCAATGCACAGCTAATGTGGGGGCATTAATCTTATGCGGAGAGTTTATCGAGTTAAACTGCGTCAAAAGAGTATTAAATTATTGGTCCAGACTAAGACGGGGAGGTGGCGGTTTTCTGATGCAGGAAATATATAGATATGAACTGGAAGGAATGTATGATGAGAGTTGGTTAGCAAAAATCAAAAGTTATGTTGAGGGATTGGGTATGGGATATATCTGGCGAGAGGGATGGAAGGGGAATAATAGCAGAATGCAGAGGGCCCTGACATTGAGAATTAAAGACATTCAGATGCAGAAATGCTTGGAAGAATGTAGAGAAAGGCCGTCGCTCAGCTTATTCTATAAGGTCTACCAGATCTCCAACTTAAGCATAAGATTTGGAGATGGAAGAGTTAAGAGTGGGCTATTATGGTGGTTGTTGGGGCTGCATAGAAACAAAGGATGGATCAGAAGTAAAGAGAGCTCTCAGTGTATACTATGTAAAGCTAAGAATGATGATTTACATTTACTTTGTGGCTGTATAGGAACAGAGGAACTAAGAGAAAAACTCCTAAATACCAAGCAACTGGAAATGTGTAGACAAAAAGATGAACAGAAAATTATTATATGGGTAGCGAATCAGTGGAGAAACGGCAACGGCCTGAATAAGTTCTTATGTGCAGTGAAAAAGCAATGTATGAAAGAAATACGAGGTTGTATATGATGCAAGATCTTGGAATGTAAATAGTGAGGTAGATAGCATAAATAGGTCAGTAGGAGATTGGCACTTAGCATTTTAAATGTTAGAAACGTCAGCTTGTAGTAATGATTTCATTAGACATGCTGACAGGGTAGGATGCAGATGTAGGTGTACATTTAGGCAAGTGCGTTTCTCTCACTATTCACGCATAGCAGGGAATGGTAAGGAATGAGGAGCAAGAGAGACCAGGATACAACCGTAAAGGGGATGGTAAGGAATGAGGGGCAAGGGAGAACAGGATATAACCGTAAAAGAATGGGTGGGACGGGCCCACCCGAAAAATGTAAAAGGGAGAAATTTGAGAAGTGGGATGTGTTTATAGATCTGTGTATAATTGTTCAGTTTCGTTTGCTTCAATGATTATTCTGTTTTGCAGGGTTGGCCCTTACATGTGGACTGGTCATCCGCCCATGTAGGGGACCGTTCAGTAGATTAGTGGTAGGGAAGGGAGCGGCTCCAGCTTTATGTGGCCGGCCGCAATGGAATGGTGAGAGAAACACATGATCATCTGGTAAGTTGTGGGGGTCCTTCTTAGGGCTCCACGGATTGGGCCGGTCGTGTCATCATCGGGAGGGCGGCTTCTTCTCACCAGGGGTGATGACACGGCCGAGCAGCAGCGGTAGATGTTCTTAAGTTTAGTTCTTGTCTTTACTTTAGGATTAGATTATAGTGTTACAGGGTTGGCCCTTACATGTGGACTGGTCATCCGCCCATGTAAGAGACCGCTTAGTTGATTTATTTGGAGTGTTTATAGATCTGTTTATAATTGTTTAGTTTCGTTTGTTTTAATGGTTCATTCTGTCTCATGTAGTGGCAACTTAATAGAATTATTATAGGGTTGCAGGGTTGGCCCTTACATGTGGACTGGACATCCGCCCATGTAAGAGACCGCTCAGTAGATTTAGTTGGTGAGTTTATGGATCTGTCTATAATTGTTTAGTTTAGTTTATTTTAATGGTTCTTTTTTTTTTCTGTTTCTTGTAATCTGGCAATGTGAACATGTATCTTGGGCGAACAGCCTGTAATGTTCAATAAATTACTACTACTACTACTATTACTTATTTAGCGCGTAAGTAAGTGTCGGGTGAAGCCATGTTCGTCACAGTTCGTGCAAAGTTCGTTTGTTAACAGGGCAGCTGAAGATGAGCGCGCAGTCTGCGGAAAGTGTTCGGAGGCTGCATTTGTACTGTTGAGAGTACTTGTCCATGTCTGAGAATTGCTGTGGGCTGTAGTTTATTTATTTGTCCATTATCATAGTCATTGTACAGACACATAACTCACACCTTAAGACACTCAGGACTGTTCAGTTTGTTTTTGAGGGAAGTGTAGGTGGTAAGAACGGTGGGGATAGACCAAGGTATGAATGTGACAAGCAGCATAGAGCAGATCCAGGATATAGTGGTTAATGAAAAGGTTAGCACAGGATACCAGGATTACTTGTTTCAGGAACTGGAAAAAATCCAAAGAAAAGCAGCTCGATTTGTTCTGGGTGATTTCCGACAAAAGAGTAGCGTTACAAAAATGTTGCAAAGTTTGGGCTGGGAAGACTGGGGAGAAAGGAGACGAGCTGCTCGATTAAATGGTATGTTCCGAGCTGTCAGAGGAGAAATGGCGTGGGAGGATATCAGTAGACGAATAAGTTTGAGTGGTGTCTTTAAAAGTAGGAAAGATCACAATATGAAGATAAAGTTGGAATTGAAGAGGACAAATTTTTGGCAAATATTCGTTTATAGGAAGGGGAGTTAGGGATTGGAATAACTTACCAAGGGAAATGTTCAATAATTTTCCAATTTCTTTGCGATCATTTAAGAAAAGGCTAGGAAAGCAACAGATAGGGAATCTGCCACCTGGGCGACTGCCCTAAATGCAGATGAGTAGTGATTGATTGATTGATTGATTGATTGATTGATTGATTGATTGATTGATTGATTGATTGATTGATTGATTGATTGTGGCATGAAAGCGGCATTAGGCCAGTCTATACATTGGTGACGCAAAAGCAACAGTTCTCGTACAGTGTTATATTTCGTGTTTCTATCTTTTTAATGTACGTATGCACCCGATGAGAAGGCCGTAATTATTATCTACAAGAGCGTGTTTTAAGACACACACATACTGACAGGCCATCTTAATTTAACCACTATAATCCCTGCATATAAATCCATATAAAGAACAGGTATTTTAGCTAGTATTCAATGAATTTTATGTTTACACTCCCATTTACTTAAATTTTAAATTAACCAATTAGCTCCACAAATCTCTGTTTTTTTTACCGGGCGAGTTGGCCGTGCGCGTTGAGGCGCGCGGCTGTGAGCTTGCATCCGGGAGATAGTAGGTTCGAATCCCACTATCGGCAGCCCTGAAGATGGTTTTCCGTGGTTTCCCATTTTCACACCAGGCAAATGCTGGGGCTGTACCTTAATTAAGGCCACGGCCGCTTCCTTCCAACTCCTAGGCCTTTCCTATCCCATCGTCGCCATAAGACCTATCTGTGTCGGAGCGACGTAAAGCCCCTAGCAAAAAAAAAAAAAAAAAAATCTCTGTTTGCAGCAAGATCGTTCGCTTTGTTTAGTTCCACACTTCTATATTGAAGAGTAATAAATAAGTTACAAGATTGTGAGCAACTGAAAAATGACCTCGATAATGTTGTGAGATGGACAGCAGGCAATGGTATGATGATAAACGGGGTTAAAAGTCAGGTTGTGAGTTTCACAAATAGTAAAAGCCCTTTCAGTTTTAATTACTGCGTTCATGAGGTGAAAATTCCTTTTGGGGATCATTGTAAGTACCTAGGTTTAATAAAAGGAAATATCTTCATTGGAGTAAATGGGATTGTAAATAAAGGGTACAGATTTCTGCACATGGTTATGAGGGTGTTTGGGGGTTGTAGTAAGGATGTAAAGGAGAGGGCATACAAGTCTCTAGTAAGACCCCAACTAGAGTATGGTTCCAGTGTATGGGACCCTCACTAGGATAACCTTGATTCAAGAACTGAAAAAATCCAAAGGAAAGCAGCTCGATTTGTTCTGGGTGATTTCCGAAAAAAAGAGTAGCGTTTACAAAAATGTTGCAGTGTTTGGGTTGGGAAGACGTGGGAGAAAGAAGACGAGCTGCTGGACTAAGTCGTATGTTCCCAGGTGTCAGTGGAGAGATGGATTTCAAGAGGACAAATTGGAGAAAATATTCATTTATAGTAAGGGGAGTTAGGGATTGGAATAACTTACCAAAGTTGATGTCCAATAAATTTCCAGTTTCTTTGAAATCATTTAAGAAAAGGCTAGGAAAACAACTGATAGGGTATCTGCCCCCTGGGTGACTGCCCTAAATGTTAATCAGTAGTGATTGATCATTAGAAGGTGAGCCTTCTTAGTCTCTCTCTACTTCTTATACCTTTCATGACCAGGTCTGTTATTCTCTTTGGTAACCTGTCCTCCTCCAGTTGCCTCACATAATTCCACCATCGAAGCTGATTTATGCTCACAGCATCATTCATCGAGTTTACTCTAAGCTTATATATTCTCATTCCCATTACTCTCCCGCTATTTTTCACATCTGTTTGTACCAGCGATCAATCTCACTACTTCCAACTTATGAATAAGATATCCTGAGTCCGCCCACCTTTCACTCTGTACAGCGATGTTAGCCTGAAAACTTACCGATTTAATTACAATTCCGTCCGAGAAGTTACAACTTTCTTACAGAATACCGTCAACCGCAACTGTGAGCTTTGCTACGCCCTGATTCAATCCTCGTAGCTTTCTTCCCTGCAACTGTGAGCATACTGCATTAGCTTTGCTACGCCTTGATTCAATCCTCGTAGCTTTCTTCCCTGCAACTGTGAGCATACTGCATTAGCTTTGCTACGCCTTGATTCAATCCTCGTAGCTTTCTTCCCTGCAACTGTGAGCATACTGCATTAGCTTTGCTACGCCTTGATTCAATCCTCGTAG
The DNA here is from genome assembly GCF_040414725.1 of Anabrus simplex. Classification (NCBI taxonomy): domain Eukaryota; kingdom Metazoa; phylum Arthropoda; class Insecta; order Orthoptera; family Tettigoniidae; genus Anabrus; species Anabrus simplex. The sequence continues at coordinate 77,693,200 of NC_090273.1, read as the reverse complement.
CTTTCTTCCCTGCAACTGTGAGCATACTGCATTAGCTTTGCTACGCCTTGATTCAATCCTCATAGCTTTCTTCCCTGCAACTGTGAGCATACTGCATTAGATTTGCTACGCCTTGACTCAATCCTCGTAGCTTTCTTCCCTGCAACTGTGAGCATACTGCATTAGCTTTGCTACGCCTTGATTCAATCCTCGTAGCTTTCTTCCCTGCAACTGTGAGCATACGGCATTAGCTTTGCTACGCCTTGATTCAATCCTCGTAGCTTTCTTCCCTGCAACTGTGAGCGTACTGCATTAGCTTTGCTACGCCTTGATTCAATCCCCGTAGCTTTCTTCCCTGCAACTGTGAGCATACTGCATTAGCTTTGCTATGCCTTGATTCAATCCTCGTAGCTTTCTTCCCTGCAACTGTGAGCATACTGCATTAGCTTTGCTACGCCTTGATTCAATCCCCGTAGCTTTCTTCCCTGCAACTGTGAGCATACTGCATTAGCTTTGCTATGCCTTGATTCAATCCCCGTAGCTTTCTTCCCTGCAACTGTGAGCATACTGCATTAGCTTTGCTACGCCTTGATTCAATCCCCGTAGCTTTCTTCCCTGCAACTGTGAGCATACTGCATTAGCTTTGCTATGCCTTGATTTAATCCCCGTAGCTTTCTTCCCTGCAACTGTGAGCATACTGCATTAGCTTTGCTACGCCTTGATTCAATCCTCGTAGCTTTCTTCCCTGCAACTGTGAGCATACTGCATTAGCTTTGCTACGCCTTGATTCAATCCTCGTAGCTTTCTTCCCTGCAACTGTGAGCATACTGCATTAGCTTTGCTACGCCTTGATTCAATCCTCGTAGCTTTCTTCCCTGCAACTGTGAGCATACTGCATTAGCTTTGCTACGCCTTGATTCAATCCTCGTAGCTTTCTTCCCTGCAACTGTGAGCATACTGCATTAGCTTTGCTACGCCTTGATTCAATCCTCGTAGCTTTCTTCCCTGCAACTGTGAGCATACTGCATTAGCTTTGCTACGCCTTGATTCAATCCTCGTAGCTTTCTTCCCTGCAACTGTGAGCATACTGCATTAGCTTTGCTACGCCTTGATTCAATCCTCGTAGCTTTCTTCCCTGCAACTGTGAGCATACTGCATTAGCTTTGCTACGCCTTGATTCAATCCTCGTAGCTTTCTTCCCTGCAACTGTGAGCATACTGCATTAGCTTTGCTACGCCTTGATTCAATCCTCGTAGCTTTCTTCCCTGCAACTGTGAGCGTACTGCATTAGCTTTGCTACGCCTTGATTCAATCCTCGTAGCTTTCTTCCCTGCAACTGTGAGCGTACTGCATTAGCTTTGCTACGCCTTGATTCAATCCTCGTAGCTTTCTTCCCTGCAACTGTGAGCGTACTGCATTAGCTTTGCTACGCCTTGATTCAATCCTCGTAGCTTTCTTCCCTGCAACTGTGAGCGTACTGCATTAGCTTTGCTACGCCTTGATTCAATCCTCGTAGCTTTCTTCCCTGCAACTGTGAGCGTACTGCATTAGCTTTGCTACGCCTTGATTCAATCCTCGTAGCTTTCTTCCCTGCAACTGTGAGCGTACTGCATTAGCTTTGCTACGCCTTGATTCAATCCTCGTAGCTTTCTTCCCTGCAACTGTGAGCATACTGCATTAGCTTTGCTACGCCTTGATTCAATCCTCGTAGCTTTCTTCCCTGCAACTGTGAGCATACTGCATTAGCTTTGCTACGCCTTGATTCAATCCTCGTAGCTTTCTTCCCTGCAACTGTGAGCATACTGCATTAGCTTTGCTACGCCTTGATTCAATCCTCGTAACTGTCTTCCCTGCAACTGTGAGCATACTGCATTAGCTTTGCTACGCCTTGATTCAATCCTCGTAGCTTTCTTCCCTGCAACTGTGAGCGTACTGCATTAGCTTTGCTACGCCTTGATTCAATCCTCGTAGCTTTCTTCCCTGCAACTGTGAGCATACTGCATTAGCTTTGCTACGCCTTGATTCAATCCTTGTAGCTTTCTTCCGTGCAACTGTGAGCATACTGCATTAGCTTTGCTACGCCTTGATTCAATCCTCGTAGCTTTCTTCCCTGCAACTGTGAGCGTACTGCATTAGCTTTGCTACGCCTTGATTCAATCCTCGTAGCTTTCTTCCCTGCAACTGTGAGCATACTGCATTAGCTTTGCTACGCCTTGATTCAATCCTCGTAGCTTTCTTCCCTGCAACTGTGAGCATACTGCATTAGCTTTGCTACGCCTTGATTCAATCCTCGTAGCTTTCTTCCCTGCAACTGTGAGCATACTGCATTAGCTTTGCTACGCCTTGATTCAATCCTCGTAGCTTTCTTCCCTGCAACTGTGAGCATACTGCATTAGCTTTGCTACGCCTTGATTCAATCCTCGTAGCTTTCTTCCCTGCAGACATCACTTTAATGTTGGAAATACTAATTGTCACATCACTCTCGCTACTCCTGTTTTCGACCTCAAAGATCTTATATTGCGACCATTTATTTGTTGAACATTTTATAAGTATACAATAATTTCGTGTGGCTATTTCTAGCCGATTGCAGCCCTTATAAGGTAGACCCTCCCATGAGGGCGGGCGGCATCTGTCATATGGAGGTAATTGCGTGTTATTGTAGTGGAGGATAGTGTTATATGTTGTGTGTGAGATTCAGGGATGTTGGGGACAGCACAAACACCTAGCCCCCGGGCCACTGGAATTAACAAATGAAGGTTAAAATCCCCTACCCGCCTGGGAATGGAACTGGGGACCCTCTGAACCAAAGGCCAGTACGCTGACCATTCAGCCAACAAGTCGGACTATTTTATAAGTAATTACTATGCTGTATAACACTTTTCATCACTGTCCCCTACAATATGCGATCTCAATAGAGTGTCGCAAATTAGACAAGCAATTGGCCTCTCTTCACTGTGCTTTACAATATGTGAATGAGGCAGTGCTGAGTCCTAAATGTCCTCTCACAGATGAAACACAAGAACACCACTGTACGGACCTGCTTACAAGCTGAACGCTAGAATAGTCGTCTCCCATTATGATCAGCAAACTCACTTAGGCTATCTCTCTCTCGCCCCTCAAAAGCCACCCCACACGTGAAACAATGGAATAGCCTACTAGCATTATGACTATCAATGTGTCTTCTAAGAAAACGACTGCTTAAATGCACTCCCACTAATAGAACAACCAAAAGAGCCTACCCCCCGCTATGCGTAACGCTACGCGATCCAAGAGAGGATTTAACCTAAAGGAGCTCCAAAGGAGTTTTATAAGAGGGCCCACAAACGGAACGGAAGTCGATCCCCACTATGACTGCTTAGTGAGTACCTGACAATGACTATCTGACCGTGTACATTGTTACTCTATGGAATTTAATTAGGGGAATGGAGGAGGATAGGTTATCTAGGAGAATAATGGACTCTGCTATGGAGGGTAAGAGAAGTAGAGGGAGACCAAGACGAGGATGGTTAGACTCGGTTTCTAACGATTTAAAGCTAAGAGGTATATAACTAAATGAGGCCACAACACTAGTTGCAAATCGAGGATTGCGGCGACGTTTAGTAAATTCTCAGAGGCTTGCAGACTGAACGCTGAAAGGCATACCAGTCTATAATGATAATGTATGTGTGTATGTAACCTAATCATTGTGTATTATTGTGTGTTTCGCCATTTGCTGCAATAAATTATTATTATTATTATAAGGATGTGATAATTTTTATGAATGATAATAGACGTACAGTATGTTGATCATACAAAAGTTTGTTTTAGTAACATTCGCAGTTACTGAGAATGAATTTTACAAAATTTCATTTAACTAATGGTGTACGTCCCATCTAAACGAAACTATCATCTAAAGCCATTTTTAACACTATGTATCTTTCTTTTCAGGTGAGTTATCTTTCTTCTTCCTTTGGATGAAGCTACGAATGGGGTCCACAAGCCTGCTGAGCAATGTGAGTGTTGATCATAAAATCAAAATATTTGAACAAAGGAAAAATATATAAAGTTCTAGATCATTTTTCTTACGTCCAATTCTGCTCATTTATTTAACAAACACATTTTGTTAAATTTACTGTGTCTACCATACCTGAGCTTTTCTCAATATTCCTAAACAGTCATTTATCGTAATTTTCAGATGTTTACTTTGCAACATTTCCATGTGAGGTATATTATTTTCTTGAAGGTCAACAGTCTTCAGGCCATAAAATAATGAAATGTAAATATTTAGTCTATATCAATAACAAATGAACTGAATTGGAATGGAAGAAGGAGAACGGATAGTTCAAACAAAGTAGGAAGACTGTTTCTTCTTGATTACATGTGAACAATAGGTCACAGTATCAGCTTAAAATAATCAACAAAATTTGTGATTGATTTCAAAATGTTGAAAGAATTTAAATGTTGTCTTACTCCTTAACAAATTTGTTGACTAATTTAAACCTGTTGAACAAATTTTATGTACAATTACTAACCTACTTATAAGTCTAATGACATCGAAGTGTATACTTGTCCATATAACACGAGATGCAGGAAGATCATAAAATCATGACTATCTGCGATATTACTACTGTATGTATACCTTTCACAGAAATAATTCACGAATTTCGCTGATGAAGTTTTTTTTCCGGAAAATATTTATAAAATGATTAAAGTGAAATTAACGTTCGTATCACTTTTGCCACATAATACACTAGAGCAGAATTTTGTGATATTTTTAATAATCAGAAACAAGTACATTCATCACATTGTATTTATGCATGAAAAGTACTGATATTTTTAAAAAGTATCGAAGCATATAGAAACATTTTGAAAACTATATACTGTATCACGAATATTAGTAATTCGCTCTTACATTTCAGTTGCCAGTGTTTAGCGTTTTCTATTATGTGCGTAGATAAATAAGTAAGACATTCTGAAACTGTCTCAGCTTTTATTACACAATATTAGTCACATTTTTCGTAGCAAATGTCTGTAATATCAAGAAATCGGTGAGAATTTATTACGAACCTGTAAGCACATCTACATCGGTGTACCTAGGACCCAAGTTTACCTAGTTCTCGTACTCATTATCCAAACATCCATTCTCACATTTGGAACATCCTGACCATCTCTGGACACATCACCGAACGGTATACCTACTTCTGCATGTTAGGTGTAGCATAGGTTTGGAACTCTACAGCAGACAAGATACGGAGCCTAACGTCGGATGCGTCATTCATAAACCAACATAAGAAATATTTACTTGATATTTAATTGTGACTATTATTAATGTTAAAATTGTGACTACGATTATTATTATTATTATTATTATTATTATTATTATTATTATTATTATTATTATTATTATTATTATTATTATTATTGCATAAAAGTACGGTATGAAGCAAACACAATCGGTCAAGCTGAGAATGTTCATAAGGAAGAAAAAGAATATCTATGAAATCTGCATTCCTTTTTTGAAGGAGAGCTATCATGTAAGTTACAGTACGGCAACAGAGGACCTTGTAACTGTTAACATTAGTTTAGTGTAAGAGAAAGAGTCATAGTTTTAGCTACGCCAAGCGCTACAAGGCAAATTAAAAATTATATATATAGTATAGATAGTAAATATACAGTAGAGTGAAATCGAAACATTTCGTACCAGATGCTGGTTACATATCTCAGTGGATAGTAAAATGAGAAGGTCATTATCTAGACGTCCTGTAACGTCTCATATAACCCTGTGCCATTTATTATCCATTGTTACAAATGTGTCAAATAAAAATCAACGGCACTGTTATAAGAACTGAAAGTGTGAAAATTAAACTTACCAAACTAAGCTGAAGGTACAGGACTTACGTTGAATGAAAATCAATATTTTCTTACACGGTGTAATTAGTCTGGGCATTGCATACGATAGGGTAACTCTGTTTCGCGACATAACGCGAAATGATATTTCCTTCTCGCGATTTAGTGTATAATCAATGCGACAAAATAATATCTTTATAAATAATTAATACTGGTTTACATTCCTACTCGTTGTAGAGTTTAAATATTATGTGTCTGCGAAACTCTAAAGAAAATTCAGAGTCGTACTGTGATACAGTGTGTGTCCCTATTGCCTGCTCCGCCGTCGGTGTAATGGCAAATCACTTCCGCTCGTATAAACTTCCCATCGCAGTTACAGCATGTGGCAGGAACGTTTTTTTGTCATTCTTTTAATATATCACTTGTTTGTTTGTTGTGACTATTCCTTAATGTGCAGCCATAAACCTAGTGTTCTTAGTTTTTATGCTGCAAGTTCAGACTGCTTAGCCATAAAGCCACGAATCGCCCTAGCAAATGCGATACGATCGGATGATTTTATTTATTTTGTGCAAATGAGTGTGCTACTGCTGTGTGTTCACCAATAAAAAGAAGATACGCACCCTATCAGGTTGAAATAAACGCAGCTCTGGGGAATAAGGTAGCCAATTGGACACTCCAAATCAGTGTTGGTAATTTCCTTTCATCAAGACCTGGCACGATTTTACGAACTCCTAGCTCATGACTGCCAAACAGCGTCAACCCTCTGTGATCTGATACAACATATTCTCCCTTGCGTGGTCTTTCCGAGAAAATATTTCGGTGCGGTAGAATATCCATTAGGCTGAAGCACTGTATTAGTTAAATAAATAATTCTAAAAGAAAAATCTAGGCGTCCATTAGGATACCATTTTTTTCTGTTTTCTGATAATACTGGTCGAACATACGAGGGTTGTTTAAAAATAGCATTTCTTGTTATTTAACTTGTTATATTAGTGTTTATGATTTTTCAAAGCATGTGGATACAGCAGTCACCGCTGATATTATTTGCATACAATAAGCCATGTTTTGAAATGTGCATTCATTTTACAGAATTAAAATTTACTCAAATAATTAGGATACAAAAGTGGCATTCGTTACATAAGTTGATAATTTATCTTCAACTAATCTTCTTCTACCGCCTTTCCCACATATGTGGGCTCGCGTGTACAAACTGTGTCGCACATTTGTATTAGGCCCTGTTTTAGAGCCGGATGCCCTTCCTGACGCAACCCTGTATGGAGGGATGTACTCGGTATTGCGTGTTTCTGTGATGGTTGGTGGTGCGGTGTGTTATCTGATTATGAAGAGGAAAATGTTGGGAGAAACACAAACACCCAGTCCCCGAGCCAGAAGAATTAATCAGATGTGATTAAAATCCACGACCCGGCCCCTCTGAATAGAAGACCTCAACGCTGACCATTCGGCCAAGGAGTTGGACATGAATACTGATAATAATAATAATGATGATGATAATAATAAAATTAATCTATAATAATCTATCCTCAGCTTATCTCAGATATTTATAAGGTCACTTTCGTCATTCTACCTCATTTTGCATTGACGTTTGAAATGCCTTCTTGACGCCACCTGATTTTTCAGATGAAATTACTAATCCAGAATTGATCAGGATTCGAACCTTGGGCGTCTAAACGGAGATGGCTTTTGCTTCACAATAATTGAATATTCTCTGCATATTTGCTGATAAACCATGATTGAGAGGGAAATTACTATTAATAGAAAGTGTAGATTCGAGTTGGTTGCCGTCTTGCTTCAGAGCAGCGATAATGTATTCCATTTCTACCTTCTCGCTTTTCAGAATCTGAACATTAGATAAAAATAGGAAGAAGTTTAAATAATGAGGCTTCATACTTCTTCGGATTTCAAGAAGTAACAAAGGAAAATATATGACGGTAGTCTGTATTCTTATATTGTATTTCGTAGGCAGAATGACCGTTAGAGGGAACGCGCGGCAACAATAATACCGCACCATATCTCGGAAAGGGAATGGCCACTAGGCTGAGAGGACGATGCAGACGGAATTTTTATATTGGACGTTCCACTAGCTCTTTTCTTTACTTTCTTTTTTTTACGGAGAAAAGGAAGAAAGGATAAAGGAAAAAAGAAGATGACACTAAAAGAGAGAACGAGAGTGGTATGGAGTGGTCTATACCAAGCAGAAAAAAATCTCAGTAATTTTGTCGTCGCTGTTGAAATGCGCGAGCTCGCTTCTAGAGTCCCTTCAAGCCTGTTAGCTATCCAAATTCTCTCCTTCCTTTTGCCTCGCGTTCTGTAATGCAATTCCTGCCAGGGGTTTCGTCCTCCCATGATTTAATTTCTGTCCGCTCTGCTCCTGGCCATATACAACCGAACTGCTATGCGTTACGGACTGTAATACAGCAATAAGAGGGCTTTGGAAACGATATTATGAGATCATCATGACAGCGCAGTGGGCTTTGCATTGTTCTTTTCAACAATGATTAAGAATCTTGGCTGGACATAAGTCTTAAGTAAAATTGACGCATGACATTCAACTATGTCCACTGAGGGCGGTTTGTTTGTTTGTTTACAAGAAATGATTTGTCACGCTCCTCATCGTTTCAATTCATGAGATGATTTAATGAAATTTTCCGCACGATCATCATGCCGGTGGGACTACACTGCCCGCATGTTGGAGAGGTCTGTTTAAAGTTGGATTATACAGAATGTCGCAGGAGGAATGGTCGATATTCAGGGATAATTTCAAGCAAAACTTCATGTGGACTACTGCCCTATTCCGAATGGTTCCGCGATAGAACACATTTAGCCCCGGGTTCACCAACGTCAGTTACTAGATTTCCAAAACTGGGACAATGACATTATTTTGGATAACGCTCGCTTCTGTATATAGCAGTTCACGGCCGGCGCTACAGATCATGTGAGTGTTTTCCGGGCTTGTAGGCATGGCCAATGACTATTGAAATTCTGAACCACACCAACAGCTTCAAGAATCCTAACGGGTAAACAAAGCCTGGTTTCCAGTCCTGAAAGCCTTAAGTCCTGGAGGACACGATGGCCGCGACAGACCAGAAAAAGCAACGGGTGGTCGGTTGCCTGTCTCCGCCAAGGCAGGTCGATGTACATCGGGCTCCTTAATACTTCAACCATTGGCCGAAGAACAGTCAATCATAATCGCCAGCCCCCACCCCTTCCTCCAGCATGGCGGACCAGTAGGCGAGCAGCGTACCGTGGAATTACAGCATCACCTGGGTCGGTAGATGCAGACTGGGTCTTGGCCCTATAAGTGGCCACGGCTGGTCCGTGGTCCAAAAGCTCAACACTCTGATCGGCCAGTCAAGCTGAGGAGGGATGGCCACTGCTCTATCGTGGCTCTACGCCTCTGTAATTGGGAGATGGGACAGGGCTGAACCTCACGGCTGGCCCCAAGCGTCGGCTGTCCTGAGCATGGTTTTCCGTGGTTTTCCATTCTCCTGCAATAAGTCGAATGCCGGGACAGTTCCTAGTATAGGCCAAGGCTACCAACCCCCTCACCTTCTCCGAACATCTTCACCGTAACAAATCTCCAGGCCTGAGAGACGGCGTCACCGTCCAAGAGGCCCGCCTCCCCCTTCAGGGGAGAAATGAAAACGTTTTTAGTAGTACTAGCAACACCACTTCATTCCACTGAGAGTCTCGCTGCTATCTAAGTCAGTCGGAACCCTTGACAGTGCCGAACGCAGTGATCGGTGACATTCAGATGCTCCTGACATGATTTGCTCGCTTCTGTATTCAGCACAGACTTTATCATCTCGGTTTACCAAAACTAAGTTTTCGTTTAATTCTGAATTTGAACCCTAAATATTTCATATTAACGCACGGAAAACAAACGACTGCTTTCAGCCACCACTAACGAAATGTAAACGGGTTTGTAATTACATTCGGTGTTTGCAAATAATTGATCATAAATTATGTCCGCTACTGACCAGAAACCAAGCAAGAAGCCTAATATGACGTTCCAAGAGGAGGAATTGTTATTAAATTTCGTGGCAGAAAGCATTAACATCATAGGGAATAAGACAACAAATTATAGCCTACAAGTTGTATATTTCATTAAAAACATAAGACAATATTCCTTAGTTCATCATTAAAAAATCAACCTGTCGTGACCCGTACAAGATATAAGCTATAATTGAGAATTATTCGGTTTCTTCTTCTTCTTCTTCTTCTTCTTCTTATCTGTTTACCCTCCAGGGTCGGTTTCTTCCTCGGACTCAGCGAGGGATCCCACCTCTACCGCCTCAAGGACTCAGCGAGGGACCCCACCTCTACCGCCTTAAGGGCAGTGTCCTCGAACTTCGGACTCTGTGTAGGGGATACAGCTGGGGAGGCTGACCAGTACCTCGCCCAGGCGGCCTCATCTGCTATGCTGAACAGGGTCCTTCCCGGGGGATGGGAAGATTGGAAGGGATAGACAAGGAAGAGGGAAGGAAGCGGCCGTGGCCTTAAGTTAGGTACCATCCCGGCATTTGCCTGGAGGAGAAGTGGGAAACCACGGAAAACCATTTCTAGGGTGGCTGAGGTGGGAATCGAACCCTCCTCCACTCAGTTGAGCCCCCGAGGCTGAGTGGACCCCGTTTCAGCCCTCTACGAGCTGCCATCTTGATAGACTATTATCTCAGATTTCCTGTTTTACCGGCCAACCTTTCTCCGGTAAAATTTTAATCCGAGATAATACCTGTTATCCAGTCCGACTCCATTTCTAAAGTGGTTATTCGGCCTTTGGTCACAGGGGTCCCGGGTTCGATTCCAGGGAGGATCGGGAATTTTAACCATAATTGGTTAATTCCCCTGGCACGGAGACTGGGTGTATGTGCCTTCTTCATCATCATTTCATCCTCATCACGTCGCGCAGGTCGCCTACGGGAGTCAAATCAAAAGACCTGCACCAGGCCTCTCCGGAGGGCACATGGCATTTCATTTCACCCGTTATCCGAGATAATGTTGTTCGTGAATAGAAATGTAACTGTTTGTCTACTTTCTTAGCTTTAAACCAAGAGAAAATCTTTTACTCGCGTTGGTGAATACGCGCCTTAATGTGTATTTTGTTTCGGGTAAGTGGCGCGCACGTATGTGTCTTACCTAGCCAACTTTTTTTGACGTTTTGAAACGGGTACAAGTTTCCCGCATGTAATGTGTTCGTGTGCTGGAAGTAGAACTACGCTGCACCATTTCAACAGTGTGTTGTTCCTGCTGAGGTTGTTGAACTACCCGTTCGGAAGGAAAACGGGAGCGTGGAAGAATACCTGTTTCGTGCAATGTACTGAAAACCCTGGTAAACACTCTGCGATCAGGAATTCGACGTGTCGAAAAGCGCCGAGAGTATTCCTCGACAGCAGCAGGAGCAGTACCATCGCAGAAGACGTAAACATATACCATATCTGCATTAGATGTGTGGCATTTTAGCCAGCGCGTGTACAAACACAGTTAACCGATGCTTCTCTCTGATACACTCTCAATCCCTCGCACTACTTCACTCACATGCCTGCTGCCATTTCTTGATGGATGCAGTATTTTTGTATCCGTCTCTTAGCACAGGCCAGAGCAAAGTGTAGCTTCCACCGAAGTCCCCCTCTCATCCATGGCTGTGACAATATGGAAGCTGCTGGGGTATGAGTGGTGCTGAGTACTGACATTTGGAGCACAAATAGTGTCCGAGTGTTATGAAAGGTGTTGCTCATAGTATCAGTCGTGCTGCAGTGGCACCTTCTGGTCCAGTGAGGAAAGCAATGGCAAACTACCTCACTCCTCAGTACGCCTCATTTGGGCTCTGCCATTGGTTTTTGTGGTTTTCCTATAACTGCATAGCCTTTGGTGGTGCTATCTGAGGATCCAACCAGCCTCTGGGCTGATGACGTAACAGACAGACAGACAGACTTCACCACGGGCAACTGCGAGTTCAACGGGCTAGTTTGATGGTAGAAAGACATCCGAGCAAAGAGGTTGAAAGCAACGAGGTAGATTGGGGTAGAATAAAACGTCAAAGACGTTGACTGGGTAATACACATACGTCTGTGCCACTAGCACAAAAACAAATGTACATAAAATGTGTCCTATTTCTGAAATATTCCCTTACCGGCCGAGTTGGCCGTACGGTTAGGGACGCGCAGCTGTGAGCTTGCATCCGGGAGATAGTGGGTTCGAATCTCAATGTCGGCAGCTCTGAAGATGGTTATCCGTGGTTTCCCATTTTCACACCAGGCTAATATACCTTAATTAAAGCCACAGCTGGTTCCTTTTCACTCCTAGGCCTTTCCTATCCCATCGTCGCCATAAGACCTATCTGTGTCGGAGTGACGTAAAACAAATTCTTTAAAAAAATCGTCCGGAATAGGGCAAATGTCCATATGAAGTTTTTTGCTTCAAATGATCGTTCCTGTCATATCCCTGAATATTGAGCATTCCTCCTGGGACACCCTGTATAACATTCACTTTCTGACAATAAAACTTAAACGTATAATTCTACGAAGGAATTGGTATTAAAATTTAATTTGCATACTTGTATACATAAGTCGGCGACTTCGACGCCGGCTTAATCCGGTAGTATTGGAAAGTGCTCGAGCACGTCAGCCACTTGTTGGTAGATTTACTGGCACGTAAAAGAACTGCGAGACGAAAATATGACACTAGAGCTGGGACAGATACAACGGAACCTTTTTATTGGAACCGTTGTAAGAAAGTAACAGTTTGTAGTTGCAGTGTGGCTTTGCTGTTCCGTTCTTCACCAGCACTGTGTCACAGTTTCACAACCGGTACGTATACAAAGCCGTCGTTCGCAGTCGTTTCATTTCTTGAAACCGGGGTTTTCCAATGTAATAGAATAACTTACAGGCCAGGTAGGCCATTCCGGAGATCTGCGCTGCTATTGGCTGATGCGCCTGACGTCACCGAGAGGGAGAATACAGTGCTACGCTAGATTCAATGGTTTGGGTGTTGCAAGGTACAGTGAGCTGATTATTATTATTATTATTATTATTATTATTATTATTATTATTATTATTATTATTATTATATAATTCGCTGGGGCCATCAAGGACCACGTTAAGTCTTGTTGCATTTGACACTGAACTTGGCCTTCTTTAGAGCCCAAATTTCCCTCATTCTTTGTGAGTGGGCCTGCTTACGCTCCTCTGTCCAAGGGACACCGTGTCTTCTCTTCGGTTGCTCGTCTCGGTTTAGCCCGTTCATCAATATTTTTTTGCGGAAGAGATCTCTGTTAAGGGCGTATTCAGCTGAGATATGTATATTTGCAGGTCTTCTTTGGTATTTCTAAACCAGGGAATTGTGATTTTGGAGTTTGAATAAAAAAAGTGAAAGATTACCTTAGTTAACTTTCTTCCGCCCATTCTTTTCAGATGACCGTAAAATCGTGCCCGTCTTTTTCTGATTGTGTCGGTAATTTTCTCTGTTTTGCTGTAGTCTTCCTTGTTGGATCTCTTTTGATGGATTCCATTTCTGTACTTTGATCCCAAGATTCCTCTCACAATTTTGCGTTATCTTTTCTCCAGTTCTTCAAGGAGTCCTTTGTTGGCATTTAGAGACAGGGTTTCGGCTGCATATAGAACTACTGACTTCAGAACTGTTTCATAGTGACGTATCTTGGTGTTTTGGGAAAGGCATTTTTTTGTTGTAGATTGTGCGGGATGTTTGGTAGGCTATTTCCAGTTTGCGTACTCGCTCCTGAAGTGCTTCTTTGTCCAGTCCATTTTTCAGGATGATCTCACCCAGGTATTTGAATTTGTCTACTCGGGTGATGTCCCCGTATTTTGTATGGAGTTTTGGTGGAGCCTCTTTGATGTTAGTCATTACTTCTGTTTTCTCAAACGATATCTGCAAACCAGTTTGTTCGGCAATTTCCTTTAAAATTTCAACTTGAGCTCTAGCGGTTTCTATGTCGTTTGAGAGAACAGCAATATCATCGGCAAATGCTAAGCAGTCTGTTGCGATCCCCTTGGATTTGGTTCCTATTCTCAATGGACTGTAGTTGGTTTCCTGTAATCTCACCCACCAGGTTCTGATGATCTTTTCAAGAACACAGTTGAAGAGTATCGGGGATAGCCCATCACCTTGTCGGACTCTTGTTTTGATGTCAAAGGAATGCGAGAGACATCCGTGGAACTTCACCTTGGATTTTGTATCGGTCAGGGTAGCTCTAATTAATGCCAGCAGTTTCAAATCAACTCCAAATTCATTTAAGATGTTTAGCAGGACTTCCCGGTCAATGGAGTCGTACGCTTTCTTAAAGTCCACAAAGACAGACACATACTGCTTGGTCCTTAGTGTACAATATCTGATGATCGTTTTGAGATTTTGGATCTGTTCAGCTGTTGAGCGACATTTCTGAACCCTCCTTGGTATTCACCTATTTGATGTTCGACTTGTGCTTCCAAACGCTCCAGGATGGCAAGTGATAGAATTTTGTAAGTCACGGGTAGCAAAGATATTCCTCTGTAGTTGTTGATGTTCTTCATGCTGCCTTTTTGGTGTAATGGATGGATCAAAGCTATTTTCCAATCTTCGGGTAGGGTCTCCTTGTTCCAAATTACCTTATTAGAAAACCTACTCGATATATTCTCTCTGTTGCATGGAAAAGCAAAACTTTATGGATATGTTTTTTGGCTAGAAGACGAGGGAGCGAGTACATATCCGATATGCAGTTTATACTGTGATTGGAGAATCTTATAATGGATTTATAAAGTGACTAGCATAAGTACCCATCGTTGACGGAACCATTTCTTATCATGTGCACGATTATATTTTTTGTCCATCCTTCATATTGTTCCCCATATTCTGGGGCGCACATGCGGGCATGCCTCTCCCTGTCAGCTGTTTTATTTGGCGCGCAATACTAACACCATCTATCGGAGATCAGTATTAACAGAAGAGACAAAACACATTACAATAAATAAGAGTCAATAACTTATAATGTTATTGTTGATCAGTGATATGGAGTTTCGATATTGTAGGTCTTCACATCTAGCTTTCCTCTTGACTGTGATTTTAGAGCATCGGGTGTGAAGGGAGTCCTCCTTTCATGACGTTCCTTCACGACTTTTTCTCATTTCGATAGTCATCTTTAGAATTTTCCCTGTCAATATGGGCTGATGAGGACGAGGTTTTTCACCTTAAGACAATCATGACAATAACACCACCATCGCCATTTAACATAACTGAACAATATTTCCATGTTATGATGGACTAAGCAACAAAAGTCTAAAGTCATGAATATATCTGTTATCATAGCCGGTACGGTAAAATTGTATAAGACCTAAGTGATCGTAAATTGTATTCTATACAACGTTTGTTATGTAGTGTTTATCGACAGGACCAATAATAACATATTTTGAGAATGAAATTTTAGGGGTTCCCCTAAACTACAATTTCACCCTGCGTGAATACAATTATTTATGGCCTAAATTGTAGTGCCTTGTTTTCCAACTCTGCGTACCAATTCTTATTAAATTCTGTTTATCCATTCTCTCGTGATGCGTGTACATACATACATACATACATACATACATACATACATACATACATAGACAGAGATGACAAAAAAAATCGCATTTCCTCCTTACTTTGGACACGACCGATACAGAAATACCCCTTTTTTAATTCGGAGCGATGTACAGAGAGAACCCTTATTTTATATAAGCTATATAGATTTTCAATAGGGAACTTATAAAACTTCTCAAATACATGACTTATTGTAGTTCATTTGCTGTATTGTGGGTAGAATAAATCAGCTATTAAACTCGATCTCAATTTATTAGGGACCGAGTTATTCACACGGCGTAGTAAATTCATTTCACTTAATGTGAGAGTTGAATTTCATCTCAGAATTTTTAAATCTGCAAACTGCAATACAGTTCAAATGACAAAGACGTGATTTATACAGCCTATATTCATAAGATGTTAGTACATTTCTTGTTCCTCTGGAATCCACCTCGCAAAAGTATTCTTCATGTAGACTTAACGTACACATTTAACGCTACCAGACGTCACTACTGACCTATAGGTGACGAGCACTGGTTGCCATGGTTACAGTGGTGTCGTGGATATGAGGAAACCACGGAAAACCATTTTCAGATTTGCGGCGGTGGGGGTTCAACCCCTATGTCTTTTGGATTCAAGCTCACAGATGCACAACACTAAACGTGTAGCGAACTCGGTCGGTAGTCACACTATAAATCATCACTGACATACGTAATAGTGAACATTTCCATACACACAGGGTCGGCATCAGGAAGCGCGTCTGGCCGTAAAACTAGAGCAGATCTGTATGTGTTACGCAATTTGCACCTTTAACCTCATCAAAGTGTGAGAAAAATGGCAGAAGAAGAAGAAAAAATAATTTCTGAAACTTTGAAGTGCGCCCTTTTATTGTTGAAGTATAGTAGATAAACCTCAGTGTATTAACGATAATGTAGCCCTTCCTTTTGATTGTTTGTATCGGGAGACTGGGCATTTTTCAGGAAGTATACAGTAAGTCATGACGTCATAGGGTGACCAACTCTAAATTTTCAAATGGAGGACAAATTGAATTTTCATTTTTTTTCTTTTTTTTACAATTTGTTTTACGTCGCACCGACATAGACAGGCCTTATGGCGATGAAGGGATAGAGAAGGCCTAGGAGTGCAAAGGAAGCGGCCGAGGACTTAATTAAGGTACAGCCCTAGCATTTTCATAGTGTGAAAATGGGAAACCACGTAAAACCATCTTCAGGTCTGCCGACAGTGGGGTTCAAACCCACTATCTCCCGGATGCAAGCTCACAGCTGAGCGCCCCTAACCGCACGGCCAGCTCGCCCGACATTTTAATTTGTAAATACAAAGTTTAGTATTACATACATTATTATTATTGTTATGTTGATGAAGATGCTGAAATTGTAGCTGTTTTTTTAGTCTGATACTTACAATCTACACCCACTTTTGGCGGCAAAGATGAATAGTTTTCTTCTAATAAATAACTGTAAAACTCTCCATATGGCATGTTTTATAAAGTCGTACTTCACTATTAAAATACCCTTAACAGTCTCGGTCAGCAAACGGTTTCTTTCTTATGACCACTTTGTATTAATCAGGGAAAATACTCTTTCAACGATTGCATTGCAACCTGGAATAGCTAAGAAAAGAAAAAAAACTGGACATTAAGTAGCAAACAGTAATGCCTGTCGGACAGAGAACAAGCATTATAAAGGCGGACATGTCCGGCAAATGCCGGACGATTAGTCAGCCTATCCCGGTACCTTCTGTTCAAGGTCTCGTTCACACTGCTCTCATTAATGGTCAACGAGTCGTAACACCCCAATCATGCACCTCAAAAGAGAAATCTGAATTCCTCCTAAATTAAAGGTTCTTGATTGACAAAAGTGGAAATGAAGAGGCTAGAATCCATTTAAAAACATGTTTCCAGTATTCTTATTCTACGCCGTAAGGAGTTATGCCTAACATGTAGTGTGCTTATCACTACCTTCTAACACCCTTGGGTTTTAAAATGCTAATAATATACGGGATAAGCAGCTGTCCCTTGCGTCTGATCTTCTTTTTTTTTATAAAGGCAGTCTTCTTCCTCCTCCACCCAGTACAACAAGAAATATAAGAATACTGCGTGTGCGTGTGCTTCCACGGCCGCCCAAATATAGTCAGAGATAATATCTGGTGGGAGAGGCCTTGCTTGCATGCACTCATCAAGCTGCATTTTATTTTCAGGCTGGGGAAATGATTTAGGAGGCCGCGAGCAAAGAAAGCGCCCTTTTTATGGTACCTATTTTTGGTAGTTTATTATGTCCCCTTTAAATGTGTACACGAGAGCCTTATGTGCCATAAAAATAAACAAGACCTAACCGTGTCTTAATTTTCATCGTCAAAGTAATGGCGTTGTTGAAATTATTTCAATAGCGCCGCCGTGTTAACGTGACGTGGTTTCCCGTGTTTTAGAACTACTTCCTGTTTTTCCACATTACAAAAACACCGAAAGAAATGTGCATAGGTTTACTCTGACTTGTAGACTTAAATCTTCCCGAAAGAAAAAGTTGGTGATGATGATGATGATTATTATTTTATTATTTCGTTATGCCCAATTAAAGAGCACGTTTGAACTTGTTAGCTTGGCCTGACGGCTTCCCCTTTTCTTTGTCTACTTCTTCTTTCAAAATCTGTTTGTGAATTGAATGTGGGTTTTTTTTCCATTTTTCTGTACTTACTCCTTCATAGTGGTCTTTTTAGCTATTTTCCCCACGAATGTTTAATTTGCAACTAGAATTCCAAAGAGTTTACGACTTTTACGGCGTCGCCTGTAGTATTTGTTTCTTGCAAATTCTGCTTATTTTCTTCCGAGCGATTATTATTATTATTATTATTATTATTATTATTATTATTATTATTATTATTATTATTATTATTATTATTATTATCGTCTTTCTTATTATTGACGGGGATCGGAATATGAAGCCCGTTTTTTGCCATTATGTTTATACCATTTTTAAACAATATTTCTACAATAATATTTCTATTTGTCCTACTAAATTCCCGCAGTTCTAAACCTTATTACCAACTGAAATACAATTAATCTTTGTGGGTATTTCCGCAAAGTACTTTTCTTAATAATTAAATAAATTAAAGAGAAGAATTAGATGATAAGACAGCAGGGTTTGTACAAATTGCTTTTTTAATAATTCCTAGTTCCAGGTGGCTAAATTGAAATAAAAGTGGAACGTTTCCTTCACAAAATAGTCTCCCCCTCCCCCTCCACTCCCCCCAGCCCCACCCCCAATTGCCACCGCTGGTTGAGGGGAACATCATCCTTCGTAGCATACCACACAAGGCCAAGTGACATGGCTATAGTTCTTACTGTTTCTCTATGAACACGCTAGCATCACCCTGTCTACTACTAAAATATTTTTCATTCCTCCCCTGAAGCGGGGAGGCGGGCCTCTTAGACGATGATGCCGTCTCTCAGGCCGGGAGATTTGTTCGGTGAAGGAGATTTTCGGAGAAGGTGAGGGAGTTGGCGACCATGGCTTATACGAGGAACTGTCCCAGCATTCGTCTTAGTGTTGGAGAATGAAAAACCACGGAAAACCATTCTCAGGACAGCCGACGGTTGGGGCCAGCCGTGAGGTCAAGCCCGGTCACGTCTCCCGAATGCAGAGGCGTAGAGCCTCGGTACCTCCCCTCCTCTGCTTGGTCTGCTGGTCAGAGTGCAGAACTGTTGGACCACGGACCAGCCGTGGCCACTTAAGGGCAGAGACCCACACTTCATCTACCGACCCCATGATCGTGTCACCTTTTGGAGCAAAGCATTGCGAGTGTTGGCGAGCGATCTAGAGTGACACCCAGATACTTCGGTATCCCAGTGTATTCCAGTTCTCCTCTCATCCATTTTACACACAACTTTTGGTATGTTTCCTTATTTCTCACCTGAAAAGCACGTATCGTCGTTGCGCCTTGAAATACCGTTGTCACAATGCTGACCCGCAGCACATGCTTTACTTCGAACGAAAATTCGCTGATCTTTGTGGTCAGAGTTCTAAGATGAAATATTATCACATAGCGGGTTTTTCTAAGTGCAGCGACAATATATGAGTTTTTAAGGGGTGTACATGTAGTTTTATATTCCTGCTTTGTATTTTTGGCGGATATCGATCCACGCAAGGTACATAGGTTCAAAAATACACCAACTACTTCTTGGCAGTGGTTGTGTTAAATATTTTGTGTACATCTTAAAGTTATTTGCATACAGTCTGAAGATCTTCACGTGTATATCAACCTAAGCATTACTGTTGAATTCCGAGGGATTTTTCATTCGTTATCGGAATGCTGGCTGCGTGGAACGGCGCCTGGAATGTACGATAGAACGTGCTGGAGACTGTCAAGCGCTAATCCTGGCAGGTGATCCAATTAATGGCATCACAGGCGCTGTGGCTAATGAAGAACCTGCAGCGCTAAGGCGAGCAAAACGAAAAGAAATTCATAAACATACAGGCCCTAGAAAAGAAAGGCAGAGTTGTCTATAGAGGATTATAATGCATTCCTATTCATAATGCCTAGTATTTATCCCAGACTCTTCTGCCCATACCTTATTTACAGCCAAATAGCTGTTTCTTCTTCTTCTCCTTTCTCTTCTGCTTGTGCCTCACCGTTCTGTATGTTAGCTATCGTCATGCGGATTCCAATCTTGTTGATGGCTTTCCAGAATAGATCTTGTCAAGACATTTGATATGAGTCTGCCAGGTTCCTAACTAGGAGACCCGTCGGCTTTCTCTATCTCTTCCCGAAGATTTTCCCTTGCATGTTGAGCTGGAGTTTTCGGTACTTTCCTTAATACCTCATTATTTCCCTGAAATATTCTACATTCCTTTGTTTGATGGTATTCAGCAGCTTTTCCAAGCTTATGGGCGGGGGTCATCTGTAAATTTGTGTTACCTAGCAACCGTACAGGCTGTGATGTAACGTATGGATAGATGGGCAGAATATGTTACATTGCAACCGTGCAGGTTGCGATGTAAGGTGTGGATAGATGACCAGAATATGTTACCTAGCAACCGTGCAAGCTGTGATGTAACGTATGGATAGATGGCCAGAAAATGTTACCTGGCAACCGCGCAGGCTATGTCTTATGGCGGGTGGTCATCTGAAATTTGCAGCCGTTGATGGATGGCCATGGCAGAGAGATAGTTATGATCATTTCATTTTCACAAAGGGAAAAGCGGTTTCTTTTTCTCTTCATTCATTTCGGTTTGATCAGTCACACGGTCAACCACTGATACTACAAGGAGCCGTCTAAAATCCTCATTTCAAAGCCTTTGATCTTCTCCTCAGGTGCTTTGGTTGGTATCCAGGAATCATCTCCATTTAGATGGTTTTCCGTAGTTACACCATTTTCGCATAAAGGCCACGGTCACTTCCTTACCAGTCCTACCCTTTTCCCATCCCATCTTCGCCATAAGACATGCCAGTGTCCGTGCGACGTAAAACAGTAAGAAGAACACAGGTATCGATTATCTGTTATTGTGTCCGACTCTTTGGCTAAAAGGTCAGCGTACTGGCCTTAGGTTCAGAGGGTCCCGGGTTCGATTCCCGGCCTGGTCGGGGATTTTAACCTTAATTGGTTAATTCCAATGGCACGGGGGCTGGGTGTATGTGTTGTCTTCATCATCATTTCATCTTCATCAGGACGCGCAGGTCGCCTACGGGTGTCAAATAGAAAGATCTGCACCTGGCGAGCCGAACCCGTCCTGGGATATCCCAGCACTAAAAGCCATACGACATTTCATTTCATTTTCATCTATTATTGTCTCCATATCATTTTCCTATTACTTCACAGTATTGTTTTAGCCTTCTTCATTAACCATGATGTGGAGCACGATTTAATTTTCTTTCATCGACATTTTTTGTCTTAAAAAACGTAAACATCGCTGTTGTATCCGTTAGGTACAGTGGCTTATCTATGCTGCCTTGTCACAGAAGGTTGGCGACCATCGAGGAGCGTTTTGTCCTATTTTTTTTTCTTTTTGCAAGTTGCTTTACGTCGTGCCGACACAGATAGGTCTTATGGCAACGATGGGACAGGAAAGGGCTAGGAGTGGGAAGGAAGCGGCCGTGGCCTTAATTAGGGCACATCTCCAGCATTTGCCTGGTGTGAAAATGGGAAACCACGGAAAACCAACCTCAGGGCTGCCGACAGTGGGTTCCCATATCAGAGTTGCCGTTGCGAGGCTGTCGAATCACTGTCACAGGTTTCGCGCCCAGGATGATATTCCCTTCTATCTTGTCCTCTTGTCAATCGATTACTGCTAATAATGAAAAGCAAAGCACAGTCATCTCCGTACAGCCCTTGGAGGGGTGCAAGGTAAAGGCCTCCGCTATTCATAACCTCGGCACTTGGTGGGGTAGAGCGGTCAGCTGTACGCTCGGTCGATTTTCCCCCAGGAATTAACTTGGTACTCATTTTTGGTGTAGGCTGAGTGAACCTCAGGGTCATGTGCACCCTCGAAAGTGGTGAACTCGTTTCTTAAATTTTGTCAATGCCTAAAGGGGAATCGAACCTACGTCATTCTGGGTGAACCCACCACGCCTTTACCGCCTCAGCAAGGCATCCCCTGTTCAATAATAATAATAATAATAATAATAATAATAATAATAATAATAATAATAATAATAATAATAATAATAATAATAATAATTTTATGACCGGTGTCTACTGCCAAATGGTCAACTCCTTCAGGGAAAATTAGTCTGCATTGGTGTTGTAGAAACAGGCAGAGGCTGTAAACAGTTACCGCACTATGCAGGGGATGTCGATAGAACAGAGTGCCCGCAATCCGTTGCTAGACTCACCGGTAAGATGTATAGTAGAGCGGGTGGGCATTCTGTTTCATTACGGTACACCTAAATTATTATTATTATTATTATTATTATTATTATTATTATTATTATTATTATTATTATTATTATTATTATTATTGGATCAAATGGACCTACTTTGGACCACGCTTGTTCAACTATTGGGCTTTGATCATTGCCCAATATTGACGAATTTTCTGCCAGTGTAACTCCTTTCTTTCATCTGTCCAGGGGTACCTTTCCTCCGCGGTTTTTGCTGAAATACATGGACATCCTTCAGGGTATGTCGTACAGATCGTCCTTCTTGAAGATCTGATATTCCAAGTTCTTTAACGCCCTTCTCAGATTATGTCAGCCAAGTGGCACGAATCTTGTTGTTCTGCCAGAAGATGAACAGACGATTGATCAGTCTTTTGGGAGGCAGTCTTACTATATGGCTATAGAAACCTACTCTCCTTTTCCTAGCACAATCAGTGACCCTTTCTACATGTTCATAGAGCTCAGAATTATACCGTATACGGAATTTCTAATCTTCCTTTATCGGACCTAAGATCTTCCTACCGGACGAGTTGACCGTGCGGTTAGGGGCGCGTAGCTGTGAGCTTGCATCCGGGAGATGGTTAGGGGCACGCAGCTGTGAGCTTGCATCCGGGAGATAGTGGATTCGAATCCCACTCTTGGCAGCCCTGAAGATGGTTTTCCGTGGTTTCCCATTTTCACACCAGGCAAATGTTGGGACTGAATCTTAATTAAGGCCACGGCCGCTTCCTTCCCATTCCTAGGCCTTTCCTTACCCATCGTCGCCATAAGACCTATCTGTGTCGGTGCGACGTAAAGCAAATAGGAAAAAGAAAGATCTTTCTGATAATTCTCCTCTCTCTGACTTGCAGTTTCTCCATTGACCTCCTCGGTTCAATGAAAGACACTCCGTGGCTACAGAGCTTCTGGTCGTATGACTGACGTGTATTGCTTCAGTTTCAGGTTGTGTGACAGGCATTTTTTGTTATAAGTGTTCTTCGTCAGTCGATAGGCTAGTTGCAACTTGTTGACTCTCATAGATAATAATGCTCTTTCTGATAAGTGGGGTTCAATCCATTCGCCTTGATACTTACATTTTTCAGTTCTCTGATTTTCCCTGTTCTATTAGTATCTATTATTATCATCATCATCATCATCATCATCATCATCATCATCATCATCATCATCATCATCATCAAGCCAGTTCTGTGATTATAGTAAACTTTTATATGGAACACTCATTTTATTTTCATTTTAATGACTTGCTACGGGATGTTTACCAACGCATAATGAATGAACCTTATCATATATTGATCCGCTCCAGTGTACAAATTATGCATGGAGTTCTCGACCAACGCGACATCTCTCTCCGGTTTTTTCAACTGGAATTGGAGATGGACACGCTATAATTATCTTCCTCTGTTTTCATCAATAATTCGCTTAGTTTTCCATCTCATCAGAGTGAATGCTCTGTTGTTATCTGTTGGTGTCTAGAGTGACACCTCTTCAGAGAATAATTGTCTGATGCTTTTGAATTTAATGGCCTCACTCTCCACGCGAGTAATTTCACTAAGGCGTGGTATAAAGCTAAAGAGAGGAATTGTTTAATCTTGTAATGTTGAAACACTTATCTTGATCTCTGGTCTTGTCTGATGTTAAAATTAACTTCTCTTGCTTCTTATCTCCTTTGACACACTTCATTATTCTGCATCTTTCACTGGAACGTTATTATTCCAAAAATTATATCAAATCTGTCTTTGAGTAGCGATTACTCCAGTCGGTAGGTACTCCTGAGCTAGGCGACACTGTGCTAATTAATTTATTGTTCTCAGAAATATTGTTAAGGGTAACTTTTTCTGCCTCAAAGAACATCATTTAATTTGACCCTTCCTCTAGAGCAGGCATGTCAAATACGCGGCCCGCCGGCCACTTCTGAACTTAACAAATAATTGTACATTTTACATGATTGTATAAAATCCATAAAGCTTCCAAATCGTCTGAAGATTTCTCTTTCTTTAGTGATCCACTCTCCTTTGATACGCAGAAGGCCGATAAACCAAACCAAGCCAAACCCCATGGTGCAACAGCCCCGAAGGGCCATGGCCTACCAAGCGAACGCTGCTCAGCCCGAGGACCTGCAGATTATGAGGTGACGTGTGGTCAGCACGACGAATCCTCTCGGCAGTTATTCTTGGCTTTCTAGACCGGGGTCGCCATCTCGTCGTCAGATGGATCCTCAATTGTAATCACGTAGGCTGAATGGACCTCAAACAAGCCTCAAATACAGGTATAACTCCCTGACCTGGCCGGGAATCGAACCCCGGGCCTCCGGGTAAGAGGAAAGCATGCTACGCTTACACCGCGGGGCCGGCAAGAAGGTCGATAGCAACGTAAAAATCGAACTTAATGACATCCAATGCGATACTGCGCTGAAAAACAAGTTCAATGCAGTTGAGATCCTTAAGTTCCATTCTTACTAGAAGACCCGCGCTGCTCCGCAACATTCCTCACCTTTTCAGTAGTTTTATGAACATTCAGTACCGGTAATTTAGTTTATAACACTTCCTTCCTTAGAATATCCTCTGTGCTTCGACCATTCGGCCGTATCTGGTTGGGTTGGGAAGAATTGAGAGAAAGAAGAAGAGCTGCTCGACTAAGTGGTATGTTCCGAGCTGTCAGAGGAGAGATGACGTGGAATGACATTAGTAGACGAATAAGTTTGAGTGGCGTTTATAAAAGTAGGAAAGATCACAATATGAAGATAAAGTTGGAATTCAAGAGGACAAACTGGGGCAAATATTCATTTATAGGAAGGGGAGTTAGGGATTGGAATAACTTACCAAGGGAGACGTTCAATAAATGTCCAGTTTCTTTGAAATCATTTAGGAAAAGGCTAGGAAAACAACAGATAGGGAATCTGCCACCTGGGCGACTGCCCTAACTGCAGATCAGTATTGAATGATTGATTGACTTAACATTATTTCACACGATCGTGCCCGATAGTTCGACATACATTTGGTCGTGGCTGAATACTGACTCGCGTAAGTAGACACTCACTTTTTCAAGCGTTTGTCCCTGCTTTTTATTAATGGTCATACAGAAGGCTAGTCGAGTTGATACCTTCCCGTCCGTCCGTCCGTCCGTACGTAGATGGATTTCTCTTAGCAGCATGTAAGTTATTAGGAACGTTCTGCCATCTGTTGAGTATATTCAGAAGCTGGGGAAGGTCAGAGAGTATCTAGCAGAGAAGAGTATTCTTCCATCATCAGAGGAAGTGTATACTCTCTGGCTTGAGAGGTAGTAATCAAACATGGCTGCATGCAATTTCATTACTTGTTGTATACAAGGGACTTGGTATACAGTGACACAACATAAAGTTTATTGTTTCAATGATTTGATACAATATATATAAGAAATAAAACTGAATTCTTCTTGAAACTTGTTTGAATACACGCAGTTAATGTTGAAATTAAATCTTAAATTGAATGTCTGTTGCATATGTACAATTATACAATACGAGAGTTCTATATACACTTACTTCTATCTTGAGGAGATAGTCTGTTTCACTAATAAATTGTCCTGATAGCCAAAACTATCTTCTGTGAAATTACAAGCGTAACTTGTAGAGAGAGGCAGAATGTTGGTACTAGGTTTATACTTGCAAGGAACTTGCATTAATTTATTCAAATAGCAGTATGCTAAGGTGGACTTCGGAGCACTGGTGAGGACTAATGGGAGTAGCAGAATGCTATACTCGGGGCTCGACGTGGCTACGGGGATCAGGATAATGAGGCAATGTTCATCCAACAATTTGTCCACCTGTTCAAAACACGTTTTTAAGAGGAATGCCTCCGTGTCTGACTTGCGATGTGGCCTGGTCGTCGAACATTGGGGTAGTCCTGGAGAGGCTCAGAACGAAGCTCCTTATATATCGCTGGCTGACGTCATCGGTGAGCGTGCCAGGCGCAGTGAAGACACCTCGTAGCTGCTAGAAACTTCGGTGCTTCGGCGGGTTGCGGAGCTTGTAGGCGCAGAGCTTGCGATGCGGAGGACACACACAACATTACTGAAGATGAAAATTACATATATTAGAATATTAATGAAAGTGTTAGTCGCTTAGCAAACTGTTATGTACGGAATGTATTGCGGGTTAGGCAATTATTACTCAAAGTTGGCTGCACTTAGGGACCTATCAATGTCTCGTGATTTACCGGCAGGTAATTCCGGAGAGAATAAAACAGTAATGAAGCAAATCAGTCCTGTAGAACGGAGAGACGGATTTGCCAAAGCTGATATTTGTAAACTCTTTTAACATATAGATTTGCGAAGCCAGTACTCTGAAATTAGCCAGTTCGTAGTGAGAATACTAGCAGTGTTTGGATCTACGTATCTGCGTGAACCCTCCACGTCGTACGATGTCGGCATGTAAAATATATCTGGTGATATTGTTTGCATGACAAAATCAATTAAAACTCACCCGTAGACGACCAAAAGAGAGGTTCAGCTTACTGTGCCTTCTAGTAGGACCAGAGTAAAACGGAACGTCGAAATCGACGAGCAGACAGGCAGATGGCGTCAGACTAAAATGTCTGCACACGGTAGCTGAGGCCATATTATTTTTATTATTATCATTATTATTATTATTATTATTATTATTATTATTATTATTTCAAGAGAGTGCAATATTAAGATATTCCTGTGCTTCGTGGACTACAAGAAAGCCTCGAACACTGCGACAGTGAGAATTAATAGAAACTGTTAGTTGTAGGGAGTAGAATTTTTAGTTTTAGTGAAGGGTGGTGCAGCTTATGGTCTGGCTATCCGCCTCTGCAGCATCACCAAATTAGTTTAAGTATGGAGTAAGTTGTTTTATAGAGTGAAGTAGTTTTAAGAGAAATATAGTAGATTTTTTAGTTAAGGGTAGGGTGGCACAGCCCATGGTATGGGGATCCGCCTGGGCGACGCCACCAAATTAATTAGGGCATGTAGTTAGTAGTTTTAAGAGACATAGATTAGATATTGTTTGCTTAAAGTTTTGTTTTGTTTCCGTGTGTTTTGTTGTCTTTATTGTCTGTAATCCGATGGTGGATACTAGGGTGGGCAATAAAGAGAAGTTCATAATTCATAATAGAAACTCCTCAGACATCTTTTCTACTACTGCTGGAGTGTGACAAGGTTGCATTCTCTCCCCCCTCCTATGTTATGTATACAGTGAGTACATTATGAGGGAGATTCTCGAGGATTGGAGTGACGGCATCACAGTTGGTGGCAGGAAAATTAACAATCTCAGACATGCGGACGACACTGTGATCATTGCAGCAGATGGTCATGGCCTACAAACCATCATAAGGAGGTAAGACGAGCGAAGCAGAGAATATGGTCTTGAAATCAACAATAAAAAGACCAAAGTGATGATTGTAGATCGTTTTGATAACAACAGACATGCCATAAAAGGAATTACTGATTGTGAGGTTGTCAGTCGCTTCGAGTATCTGGAATTTGTTGTCACAAATACCGGAGACTGTGAACCTGAGATCCGTAAGCGCACTGCGATTGCGTGAAATTCAACAGCAAAACTTTCGCATCTGGAAGGACACTTCCATGACTTCCGAGACAAAGCTCACCCTCATTCCCTATCGCGACCTATGCAGCAGAAACTTGGACAATGAAGACGGCGGATCGCCGCAGGATTGATGCTCTAGAAATGTGGTGCTATAGGAGATTGCTGCGAATACCATGGACAGCGCACCGTATTAATGAATCGATCCTGCAACAGCTCGGCATCAGAACAAGACTGTCGACCCTTATCAACCAAAACAAACTCAGATATTTTGGTCATATTGCCAGAAGACAGGAGGCAATGGAAATACTTATCATAGAGGGAAAAGTCGAAGGCCGAAGACCTAGAGGACGTGCGCCGTTACGATGGATGGACCAGATCAAGATCTTGACCAGGATGAGCTTACAGCAAGCAAGTCACCATGCCCAAAGCAGAGACTCCTGGAGGCGCACTTCACCAAAAGTATTGATGCGTGATGCCACTACACCCTTTTAAGAAGGGTTCGACTCAAAGAGATTATTATTATTATTATTATTATTATTATTATTATTATTATTATTATTATTATTATTATTATTATTATTATTATTATTATTATTGGGACATATATGCATCAACATTTCAGATAAACAGGTGCTTCAGCTTCTTGGTGATTATTGGAACATTAATTAGGGCCTAACTAGTTGCAACAAAGAGAGAAAAACCTACACAATCATATGATAAAAATTTGAACTCTCTAACGGGAAATATGAAGCCACTCCGCCATAACACATATCTGTGTCGGTGCGACGTAAAGCCAGTAGAAAATAAATTTTAAAAATATGAAGCCAGAAAGTTTGATGTTCCTGAATTACACATAGGTGTGTGCGAGGTCTGAAGGGGATATGGTGGTGATGGTGGTGATTATTGTTCTAAGTGTACAGTAAGTACACCTACGTAACCATCCTCTATAACACTAATCAGAGAGAAAAATCGAAGGGATCCGATACTTCTGAAAACGAAAGTACCGGCCAAAGAAAGACAAGGGCCACGAAGGGCGCAAAAATGAAAGACTCCCTAGGTCTCGAGTGCTGTAGTTCGGAAAAGAATAAGAGTTGACCAAGGAAGGTCGGATAGGATAGATGAAAGTTAGGAGC
This sequence comes from Anabrus simplex, assembly GCF_040414725.1. NCBI lineage: Eukaryota > Metazoa > Arthropoda > Insecta > Orthoptera > Tettigoniidae > Anabrus > Anabrus simplex. Next base: position 77,664,265 of record NC_090273.1, on the reverse strand, counting down.
CTGGCACAAGTACGTGGAAGCAATGGCAGGACTCAGCTAAAGGTCCCGTGTTCGCCAACCCACGCTCCCAAGTTGAAAGCCCCTGGAGCCCCTTTTAGTCGCCTCTTACGACAGGCATGGGGTACCGTTGGTGTTATTCTACCGCCCCCACCCACAGAGGGAATTAACATTAATTCAGTCTTTTTATTTGAAATCGTCCACGGCGGCTGCTACATTCTTCCTATAGAAATTTACTAGACGCTCAAGTTATCTTGAGTTGAATTACTGGCGACAGATGGAAATTTAATATTTTCTTACTTCTCAGTGCTAATCACTGACTCAAGGGAGAAAGTTTTCTTTCGTAAAGAATGACTCTGGAAGAGAGTAATAAAATAAATTAGTTTTATGCACAGCCAAGTTCCCTCTGTCTGCTTGATATATTTAATGTCACGTTGAAATGAAGATTCATTCCCAGTTTCGAAACTTAGTTGTATGTCTGTGGTGAGGGAGAGATCTGTCACCAAGTGGCCTACAAGGATAATCGCATCAGACTCGCAGCAAACTTGAGACACTAATTTCTAACTGTTTGTTTGGTTTCTGCTGTGTAATGGAAGTACATTTCTGTGTACGTGCGCGTTAGGCCCAACTCCCATGACGCTGTGTGCCATTCATGTTTTCGACGGCTAATACTGCATCTACAAGGCTTCCCATTTCCTGCTGCATGCTTCTACTCTGGTGTGTTGTTTGTATCATGGCTGCTTTAACAAAGGAATGGAGGCTTTTCTACACGACATGGCTTGTGTGTGTGGTAATCTTTTTATTCTTTACGTCCTATAAGGGGAATCCATTGGGGACTGCGAGAACAATCTGGTATTTTTATTTCACCCTCACCTGGTGGCTTGATTAATGGGATTATAATTCTTTTTTTTATCAGCATAGCGCTCTGCATCAAACTTCAAAAATGAGAAGCTTATTTATATAATGTACCAAATCCGAGTGTAAAATTTTACAGAAGAGAGTAAAAACAATATTGTAAAGGCTAAGCCTTGTCGTGGACGCCATAGAATGATGTCTATGTTGAGCCAGTCTTTTCAACTCTGCGTAGGTCTTGCTTTTCATCCTCAGAAGCAGGTTTTTGAAATAAGACACTCTTGGTCATCCTCTTCCTCCTTTCCCGCCAATTCTTCCTTCACTGATGTTACAGTGGAACTCCATTAATTCGTTCATTCACTCAATCAGTTGGTGGCTATCTGTAACTGGGTGAGAAGAGAGTTCATTCATTCATACACGAACACGACTCAATCATGACATCATTAATTCATTTCAGTTCATTCATTCATTCACTCATTCATTCATTCATTCATTCACTCATTCATTCAGTTCAATCTCTTATGAAACTCTCTTCGAAGTTAGTGGTTACCCGTGACTGGGATGGAAGATATATTTATTTACTTATTAATTAATTAATTAATTAATTAATTCATTCATTCATTCATTCATACAGAACGGCCGGGTTCCGCAGCGGTAGGCTGAGAGCATGCATTCAGTTCATTTCATTCATTCAATCAATCATTTACTCATTATGGAATGCTCTGTCCAAAGTTGGTGGCTATCCGTGACTGGATGAGAAGGGTTTCCATTCATTCATTCATTCATTCATTCATTCATTCATTCATTCATTCATTCATCAACTCATATAGTCAGTATTTTACCATTCAGTTCATTCAAAATATATGTTGTATTGTTCCATCATGCTAATCAGTTTAAATTTATAGCGGAAATCTTAGGACTAAAGTGCGGATATGGAATTTGGATGACAAGTAGATCACATGAAATGTATCAAGTTACAGAAAAAATCAGGAAACGACGATTACAATTTTATGGGCACTTGTGTAGAATGGATAATAACAGGCTCACAAAGACAAGTTTAAACTTAGCTTAATCAATGAAAAATCACAATAACTGTCTAAAATAAATTATTGAAGACCTGAATGAAATTGGTATTAATGAAGAAACCATTCAAGATGGAATAGAATTCAAAATCTTAGTACACAAACACACATTTTCTGTAATGCCCACACGACTAAATACAGGATGGACTGAACAACGTAAAAAGGAGCACATCAAGAGGATGAATAAATATTGGGAAGAGAAGAAGAGAAACCAAAAAAGTGCTAATAAGTTCAAACGTGCTCCTTAGTTGCGCATAACGAATCAAGAATATGTTGTAGTTGGAGGATCACTCTGTAAAGATTTGTGCCACAAAAGTAAGCAGTAATACAACTTGGGAAGGGTAAGTTACATGTTTGTCCTAGACTATATAACTCTGTTAATGTCTACGACAAAATAAATAAATAAATAAATAAATAAATAAATAAATAAATAAATAAATAAATAAATAAATATTTAAATAAATAAATAAATAAACCTTAAAAACTACAGTTTAAAATTGGGTTGAAAGAGTTAATAAGTTTAACTGTAATGTTTAATGTAGTAATAGATAAATAGTAATAAGGAAACGAATGCACTTATCAAAACACAGTTTGGATTACCATAAATGATTACTCCCTGCCCAGTTTCATGTGATCCGAAACTAGGGGATGGGAGTATTCTATTCTGTTCTATTCTATTCTATTCTATTCTATTCTATTCTATTCTATTCTATTCTATTCTGTTATGTTATGTTCTACAAAGGAACTCCTCATGCCGCAGAACGTGACCAATGCATTTTATTTTCCTTTTTGTTTTTACAAGATCCCGTTTTTCTCCTATCTCTCTAAGGATTTTGGTATTGTTCTCCATTTCAGTCCAACTTATCCTCTACATTCTTCTCCAGATCCACATTTCAATTGCCTCTAGTCTTTTCTTTTCCTGCTATCTTATCCTAAAGTCCAGCTTTCGCAACCGCACAGAAGCACGCTCCATACGAACGTTTTTGCAAAGGCCTTCCGATTTTGAATATCTATACGTTTGTTGGCCAGCAGATGCTTTTTATCTTGGGAGGCTCTGTTTGCCATTGATATCCTTTCGTGACATGTGATATGCTTCGATTTTATCACTCGCGATTAGGGTTCATAAGTAGCAAAAACTTGTTCAATTTTAACAGAGCCAATTTTGGTGTGTGTTATATATCTTGGATTTACATTTTGTAATGTTTTTGTTTTGTTTTCCTTGCATTAATTTCGAGGTTCCATTTGCCTAAAGTTGCTGCTAGTATGTTGATCGTTCTCTGCATACTTATGCCCGTTTCTGCTACTTTGGCAACATCATCAGCAAGTCTTATACGCGTAGAATGTTTCTGTTTACCATTAATTTTGATTCCAGCTGGTTTCTCTTTCGTGATTGTCATGGCTTCCTCGATGAACACATTGAAGAGATAAGGAGAGAGTGGACATCCTTGCCTAACTCCTTACAGTGTTAAGTTTCAACTGAAAGTTTATCCGAGCATTTTTATTATCTTCAGATAGAATTAATGCATCATTATACAAATTATTTATGTTGAAGCGTTTGCACTTTAAGAAATATTCAAGAGAAACGATGGATTTTGTAGTTCTTGGCACTTAAACTCTAAATACTTCCACATGAAAGACATACATTTCACTGCAGTCATCAGAAAAATTACTGAATTTAAATATTCAAGGATCAAAATTAAGTTATCTGCAATGAAGGCACGAATCAGTTAATTAATATTAAATGTAATAGAACAACGTAAAATTTTTAAAAACTCGTTTCTGCTGGTCACGTGCCCCGGAAACGGCTCCTCATTGGCTGCATGGATACGTTATCTTTTATCCAATTCACCCCTTGAGATTTGGTCATTATTGGCATCAAACGTGATTTTCAACGCCTTTCTTGGCAAGGATTTGGGACGTTCTGACGATTTCTTTCTCATTCATATTATGGAGATTTCTACTGACGTAGGATTTTGAAATTTTTGGATTTGATACCTTTTGGAAATACACTTCTCAAATGCAATTTTGACTTTCCAACAATTTGTTTAACTGATCAAATAAATAGAGTGAATATATATTTTCATATGAAGGTGGCAGAATTTTTCACTCTTCGACCATATACTAACAGAATAGCTGTTAACGAATTACAGAATAATGTAACGTAGGGGAGGCCTAGCTAAATCCTCAATACGACTAATTCACAATAAGTGAAATATCATTTTACTAAGCCTTTATACCAGCGTGAGGTGAAGGTCTGATCGGCTTATTACGTCCTATAAACATCTTGTGTTTTGATGGTAAGAATTGTAAATTATACGATGGATCTCCTTCATGGCAGCACCAAGAACCTTCGGTACCTGATCTATTGACTGTGTAAGAAAGACAGGCCACTTTAACAGGAGTACTTCTGCAGTATTTTTACGAATTATTATGTAGTACACTCACAATTATATTTGGGAATGAATGCCAACAATTCCCCAATTTTTGGATTTCACAGTCTCTGTCCTCGGTCAACATGATCTCTCCACACAGTGCACTACTCAACACTGACAACTGAACAGCGGTTAGATAACAGCAACAGTTGAACAGTGCTAACCAGCTCTACAGTGTTCCTCATAACAACGAAAATTAACACTGCTCCTAATCTACTCACACCTACTGTTCCACACACTGACTCCACGTCGGTACCCATACAGCACTCCACGGCAATACACTTACAGTATTCCACTCAGTACTCCATGGCAGTACACATACAGTATTCCAATCAGTACTCTATGGCAGTACACATACAGTAGTCCACTCAGTACTCCATGGCATTACACATACAATACTCAGTACTCCATGGCAGTACACATACAGTATTCCACTCAGTACGCCACGGCATTACACATACAATACTCAGTACTCCATGCGCTACACATGCAGTATCCCATTCAGTACTCCACGTCAATACACATACAATACTTAGTACTTCCATTGCAATACACATACAGTATTCCACTCAGTACTACATGGCATTACACATACAACACTCAGTACTCTATGGCAGTGCACCTGGAGTATTCCACTCAGTACTTCACGCCAGTACACATACAATACTCAGTACTCCATGGCAGTACACATACAATACTCAGAACTTCCATTGCAGTACATATACAGTATTCCACTCAGTACTCCACGCCAGTACACATACAATACTTAGTACTCCATGGCAGTACACATGGCAGTATTCCACTCAGTACTCCATGGCATTACGCACTCAGTCCTCCACGTCTGTACATACACAATACTCAGAACTCCATGGTACTACATATATAATACTCAGTACTCCACGGCAGTACACACACTACTCAACAACACTCCAACGCTGAGTCCGGTGGGACATTCACTACACCAACACTGACGACAGCGAGCACCACTGTTGTCCAACTCCAACTACACTCACTGTCGGTTCGCAGCAAGCCCGATGATGAAGTTCCAGTTGCGGCTGAAAGGAAAACATTCTGCTTACAGTAGAGGGGAGAGGCCGTTACTGTTCCATCAGACTTAAAGCCCGCAGCTAAGTCACTAGTTTCTTCCAGTAAATACTAAATGGGGCTACAGACAGACTTCTGCCATGTAACAATATTTATTACTACTACGTTCAAGCAGTATTACACTGACTGACAGAGCAAATGCAACACCAAGAAGGAGTGGTCAGAACTTTATGCCAATTGCAGGGTAGACTGACGTCACTGAGGTATGCTCATGATGTGAAATGCGCCGCTGTGCTGCGCACGTAGCGAACGATAAATGGGACACGGCGTTGGCGAATGGCCCACTTCGTACCGTGATTTCTCAGCCGACAGTCATTGTAGAACGTGTTGTCGTGTGCCACAGGACACGTGTATAGCTAAGAATGCCAGGCCGCCGTCAACAGAGGCATTTCCAGCAGACAGACGACTTTACGAGGGGTATGGTGATCGGGCTGAGAAGGGCAGGTTGGTCGCTTCGTCAAATCGCAGCCGATACCCGTAGGGATGTGTCCACGGTGCAGCGCAGCGCCTGTGGCGAAGATGGTTGGCGCAGGGACATGTGGCACGTGCGAGGGGTCCAGGCGCAGCCCGAGTGACGTCAGCACGCGAGGATCGGCGCATCCGCCGCCAAGCGGTGGCAGCCCCGCACGCCACGTCAACCGCCATTCTTCAGCATGTGCAAGACACCCTGGCTGTTCCAATATCGACCAGAACAATTTCCCGTCGATTGGTTGAAGGAGGCCTGCACTCCCGGCGTCCGCTCAGAAGACTACCATTGACTCCACAGCATAGACGTGCACGCCTGGCATGGTGCCGGGCTAGAGCGACTTGGATGAGGGAATGGCGGAACGTCGTGTTCTCCGATGTGTCACGCTTCTGTTCTGTCAGTGATAGTCACCGCAGACGAGTGTGGCGTCGGCGTGGAGAAAGGTCAAAGCCGGCAGTAACTTTGGAGCGCCCTACCGCTAGACAACGCGACATCATGGTTTGGGGCGCTATTGCGTATGATTCCACGTCACCTCTAGTGCGTATTCAAGGCACGTTAAATGCCCACCGCTACGTGCAGCATGTGCTGCGGCCGGTGGCACTCCCGTACCTTCAGGGGCTGCCCAATGCTCTGTTTCAGCAGGATAATGCCCGCCCACACACTGCTCGCATCTCCCAACAGGCTCTACGAGGTGTACAGATGCTTCCGTGGCCAGCGTACTCTCCGGATCTCTCACCAATCGAACACGTGTGGGATCTCATTGGACGCCGTTTGCAAACTCTGCCCCAGCCTCGTACAGACGACCAACTGTGGCAAATGGTTGACAGAGAATGGAGAACCATCCCTCAGGACACCATCCGCACTCTTATTGACTCTGTACCTCGACGTGTTTCTGCGTGCATCGCCGCTCGCGGTGGTCCTACATCCTACTGAGTCGATGCCGTGCGCATTGTGTAACCTGCATATCGGTTTGAAATAAACATCAATTATTCGTCCGTGCCGTCTCTGTTTTTTCCCCAACTTTCATCCCTTTCGAGCCACTCCTTCTTGGTGTTGCATTTGCTCTGTCAGTCAGTGTATTTGCAGTGTTGTTGACAATGAATTCACGGACTATTTTGGAACCAGCCGAATTGTGCTGGTGAATTGCTCGTACTGCTGAGGATATTGCCCAAGTACTATGCTAAATTTAAGTGAATTCATTGGAAAATAAATTATAATATTGCCAATTAAGGACTTCACGGCCGCAGATCAAAATATTATGCTATAGAACAGGGCCTCTCAAACGCCCAAAATATCACGTGTGCAAATCGAGGCGCAAGAGCTCCGTGCACTGCATCGGTGCCGCTCGGCTTGGTTCGGACCAACACTTCGTCTCTGGGCTACTCGGCTAAGCTGGGCTCAGCTCGGGTCTACTCGGCGCAACTCAGCTCGGATTTGGAGCGCTACGAAGCAAGTGCGGAAAAGGGAGACAGGGGGAGCGAGCGAGACAGGCGTGAGGAAAGAGAGAGTAAGCGCTATTGCTCCAAATAGAGGAGTGGGGGTCTGCACTCAGGTCAACCAAGCGAAGTCGTCTTTTGTACCGTGCACAGTGCATGCACCCTGAGAGGCCCTGCTATAGAACCAGCATTTGGATTGTTAGGCTGTGTGGTTGTGCAACATTTCACCCAGGACGTGCCAGTTGGGCTGACAGTTGAACTGGCACACCTTTCCAAGAAGCGGTTAGATTTCCAATGTATTAGATAAACATTGAAAATAATGAGTTTGAAATCGTAAAAACTGCCTCGTTCATTTTTATTAGTTGCTTGTATTTTAACTCCTTCGATTCCCATGAGTTATTGAATGACAGGTAGAGTAAATCTAGATATAAAATAAATGTAAGTTGGAATGTCTCTTGAGAATATTGACGCCTTTATTTGTCTCTTTGACGGATCACTAGGTGTAACGTGCGTCTTTCTTGCACAAAGATATTCTAACCCCCGTCTAAAGGAGCTTTGGAGAAGTTTTGATTAAAAAAGGTGGAGTTAGATTATTTTCAATCAGCGCAATTCGAAATGACAGGTCCTCGCCTTGCTGCTGCTGAAGACGCCGTCCACTGACTGACAGGAAGGGGAGAGCGATTGACTTGGAGACGGAAACAAGGAGGCTCCCCCAGTTTAATGTGAATAATAAGTTCAGCAGCTCCTCATTAAACGCGACAGAGAAGGTTTACCACTGAGACATGATTCGGGCTCGTAAGTTGAGGAAAATTATTTTTCTTTTTTTTCCCCCAGTGTCCAAACACGAGGCCCAACTTATGTTCATTCTGGGTCATTGTGAGTTTCATTTGTCCTCTTTTGCCTTTTCGGTGTTTGTTGGCTTATAGGTCCTTTTTTTTAGCCCTTTTCAGATGTATTAATGCCTTTTTTGTTTACTTTCTTTAGACTCCTTTTGTACTGCCCGTTCTCAATTGCAATCATCATTAGTTCTTCTTTCTTTCTTTCTTTCTTTCTTTCTTTCTTTCTTTCTTTCTTTCTTTCATCCTTCCACAATAACGCTAGAGTTCATGCAGTCGTAAAAATGGAACTATGAAAATCGATCACATTTCATTACGGGTTGAACATTGAAGTTTGGACCGGATTACTCACTTTCAGTTTTATGGTTGAGGAATGCATCACACACGGTATTGAAATCGTCTTGGTAGACATACTTTTCACAGAGCACACCAGAATTTCTGCTTTTTCTGTCCTTATTTCTAGCATATACAGCATATCTTCCAGATGATACTGGTGTTTCTCCCTTCAAGAGAGTGGCAAAGAAGAGCCGTGGGAAATGTCTTCTTTATCCTTTGGACTCATTCGTAAGGCCTCCTCTCTGATATTGCGAGGTGAACTTGTTTGTGTCTCTCCAACTGTTGTCTGAGGTTTTTGCCAACTACATTTCGGTTGATCTTAGGAAGATTCTTCTAGGGAAAATATTTTCAAGGTTGATTCCAACATAAAAAACATAGCTATTGATACGTTCTCCATAGAAAATCATACGCAAGAATGAAAACTGACAAACAACGATTTTCCAATTTAGTTTCGCCGGTGTTCGCATGTGGTAAGATGTTACCCCAGTCAGGTTTGTCTCACTGTTAAAAACGCACCTTCACGAATCTACTACGCTGGCGTAGCAGGGGGAGAGGTGATACTCCCACGTGGCGCGTCCGAGGTGGCCGATAGGGGGGTCCTAACCGCCTTGCCGGCGGACTTGAGGGAAATAAAATACCTCTCGCGAACCAAACACACTACCCCCTGTGGGTGGGGGACGCACAAGTAGAATACACCCGCGGTATCCCCTGTCCGTCATAAGAGGCGACTAACAGGGGCCCAAGGGGTTCTCAACTTGGGAGTGTGGATTGGCGACCACGGGGCCCTTAGCTGAGTCTTGGCATTGCTTCCATTTACTTGTGCCAGGCTCCTCACTTTCGTCTATCCTGTCCGACCTCCCTTGGTCAACTCTTGTTCTTTTCCGACCCCGACGGTATTAGAGCATTCGAAGCCTTGGGAATCTTTCATGTTCACGCCCTTCGTGGCCCTTGCCTTTCTTCCTCCGTTACTTCATTTTCCGAAGTGACGGGATCCCTTCTTTCTTCTTCTTTTTACTCTCTCTCTACCCCCTGTGGGTGGGGGACGCAGACAAAAAATACACCCACGGCATCCCCTGCCTGTCGTGAGAGGCGACTAAAAGGGGCGACCAAGGGATGATTGTCTTAGAACCATGAAACTACTTTTGATTAGTACCATAACGCGGGGAACACCTTGGGTCGCCTTTACTTGCGAGTAGTACCACTATGTTATGTACGAAATAGGTTTGTGATTAGTTTAAGTAGAGAGTTGCTTCGCCTGTGGGTTTCCAGTACCCGTGAGTCGTACCCATGTGAGCAACACTGCGGGTCTGGGCGTTGCCTGTGGGTTGTACTACTGTATGAGCGACACCGTGGGTCTGCGTTGCCTGTGATTAGTACCCACTATGTGAGGAACACCACGGGAATACCAGCACCCGTGACTAGTACACCTAGGTGAGGAACCTCATCGGTTTGCGTTAGCTATGAGTGGCGCCATTGTGTGAGAAACACCTTAGGTCTGCGTTACCTGTACGACGTACAATACTTGTGAGTAGTACCATCATGTGTGGACCACCGTGAATCTTCGCTAATTTTGATTAGTACCCCAACATGACAAATACCATGGTTCTACTTTACTAGCTATGAGTACCATTCTGAGGGGCCTTAGACCTGGATTTTGGACCCCGTTAGACATCAAGCATCCTCGATTCAGGATTGTGCTTTATAAGTGGTCCCTTGGTCAGTAATACTGTTATTTATGATCTTTTTGAGTCGGATCCACTGTTTTCTTTTGGGTTCATGTCAATCCATTCATTCTTCATGACAGTTTTTATTTTGGTCAGTGGATGATTTTGAATTTTTTGTTGACATTTCATTTCGTACCATTAGGGGCCGATGACCTCGATGTTAGGCCCCTTTAAACAACAAGCATCATCATCATCATCATCATCAAAAACGTACCTACGTCCGAAGATCTATGGCAAACGACTCGGGAGGTACCACACAGTGTACTTCAAAGGTACACAGCAGCCCAGGATACAGTCGGTTATAGAAAAGAAATTGCAGTCGTTTTAAAAGAGATGGGGTGATTTATTACCCCACGCGAGTACTGGAGGGTTAAACATCTTTCCAGTAGTAAGAGAGAAAATGAAATGAAAACGAAATAAAATGAAAGTAATGCCTGAAAAACACCCAGGGGTGTCAAATTATTGCGAGATAAGTGAAATATTCAAAGGATGAAAATGTTGACATGAGTGTTTTCGAAGAGGAAGGTTTAACTTGCTTCAAATATGAACCCTTAACATTCGTTGATGAGGAGAGAAGTTTCTCAATGTTTTACAACGTGCTAAGAACCTGGAGATGACTATTTTGATATACTGCAAAGGCAAATGAGGTAAGGTTTCCCAATTCCAATTTCTGTAACCCTAGTCTGGTTAAAGGGGCTGCCTGGCCGAGGTGGTAAAGGCGTGCTCGGTTCACCCGGAAGGACGTGGGTTCAAATCTCCGTCAGGAAATCGTAAAATTTAAGAAACGAGATTTCCACTTCCGGAGGTGCACATGGCCCTGAGGTTCACTCAGCCTACGCCAAAAATGAGTACCAGGTTAATTCCTTGGGGAAAAGGCGGCCGGGCGTAGAGCTAACCACTCTACCCCATCAAGTGCCGAGGTTACGAATAGTGGAAGCCTTTACCTTCCACCCCTCCAAGGGCCTTCATGGCCTGTACTGAGATGACTTTGCTTTGCTAGTGTGGTTAAGCCAAATATAATTCCAGTTATGTCAATTGCGGGTTCGCTGAATTCATTCTAGGTAAAAATTCATTCGTTCTATATTCTGCAACTACTTTTTTTTTAACACACACGGAATTTCTTTTTAAATTATGTTAATGGAAATGAAAACCTACAACCTGGTTTCCAGTCAATGACCATGTCATGGATGGAATGAATGAAGTCCCCAACTTTCGGCGAAGATATGAATTGTGCCGGCTGCCGAGGCCTGTCGCACTCCTCTGGGGCAATGATTAATGACTGACAGATGAAATGAGATGATAGTGGAGAGTGTTGCTGGAATGAAAGATGACAGGGAAAACCGGAGTACCCGGAGAAAAACGTGTCCCGCCTCCGCTTTGACCAGCAGAATTCCCACATGGAGTGACCGGGATTTGAACCACGGTATCCAGCAGTGAGAGGCCGGCGCGCTGCCGCCTGAGCCATGGAGGCTCTAAATTATATATATTATATGTTTCATACTACCAGAATTTTGTATTTTAAAAACATTATGTTCCTTGATAAAATACGTAATTTGAACTAAAATTATGAATGAATTTGGATCGCATGTTTGGCCAGTTTTAGGTCCTTTTTTGGAGTGTTTTTAGGTTCTTACAGCTCTCTTTTAGGCAATTTACTAGTCTTCAACTTCCGACCCTACTTATGATTTATTGGTATAGTTCCAAACACCATATTTGGCTGTCTACATTCGTTGTAGAAACACTAGTCTTGGTTTTAAGCGTAGACTCGCAACAGGTGCTCAAAGTTGGGGAATCTACTGTCACGACATCTGGTTAGTGCTTAATAATGTCTAAATGTTAAGACAGAGCCTCTATTCACGAGTAAACTGTGACACTCCGGTGTTACTTAATACGTTCTCAATGGATTTTGTTTTAATTTTTCCTCATCCCTGCTGTATGTTGAAACTTTTCGCCTTCCGTTTTGTTTCAGTATATACAGAGTGTAACAATAAAGTATGTCTAACTTTCGGGACACATTCCTCACACTTAGAAGAAGGAAATTGTGTTACATGGTCATGGGTCCGGAAACGCTTTATATCCGAGGTAGATCTCATTTCCTACAACTCTGTATAGTACAGAGTGTCCGGCTTGAATGTATAATAAAATATTCATATCTAGGGAAGTAATACAGATTAAATTGGCGGTTTGGTTCTACAAGTATGGATTTTTTTACATATAGGCTATTTATTTATTTATTTATTTATTTATTTATTTATTTATTTATTTATTTATTCGGCGTCTGTCGCTTCACTAATGATGCTCATATGCAGATATGTAAAGAAACAGTTTAAGTGTCTCTCTTTGTAAATTTAAACTGCCAATGATTATAACTTCTCAAAATATAAAATAAATTTAATTTTATTATATATTCAAGCCGGCCACCCTATACATTAATGATGGGACACACACAAGAACAGCACGTACCAGCATGCGAAATGTTCAAAACGCCTTCCGTTAGCATTGATACATGGATCACCCAGCCTTGAATACCATTTTTGAAAATTTGCCCTGGTTCTACCAACCCCAGTCTTCGGTGTGGTCGGGAGGTGACACTTCCCTTTGTTCCGTCCTTTTCAAGAAGTGCGGGTTTGTGACCACAGCTTTCACCTACGATCCTTCCAGATTTTCTGATGATTTTAAGAAGCCTTCTAACTAGGGTGTGTGGTTTTATGTACACAGAGCGGACGTGAAAGCTTTAGAGTTGACTTAAGCCTTTCATTATTTGCAGCAGTCTCTCTGCTGGCGTCACAAGGAGTAATACCAGAGCCGGGCTGAGCGGCTCAGACGGTTGAGGCGCTGGCCTTCTGACCTCAACTTGGCAGGTTCGACCTGGCTCAGTCCGGTGATATTTGAAGGTGCTCAAATACGTCAGCCTAGTGTCAGCAGATTTACTGAAACGTTAAAGAATTCCTGCGGGACTAAATTCCGGCACCTCGGCGTCTGTCCGCAAACCGTAAAAGTAGTTAGTGGGATGTAAAGCCAATATTATTATTATTATTATTATTATTATTATTATTATTATTATTATTATTATTATTATTACTTATGGAAAGTCTGTAGGCCCCCTTTAAGCTCCGGGTCTGCCAGCAAACGTTACGCCACTGATTCATTTTAGTTTCCCGTTAATGCGATCTCTCATTTTCCACATGGATACGGTTAAGAACGGACAGTTTAATTTAATCACCCGATACTTCAGTTAAGGAGCTGAAAATAATTAAACATTTATAGTAAAAGAAGTAGGAAAAAATAAGCTATTTCAGTGAGTAATACCAAAGGGAGTATTCATAACATGTTAGCCTGTGAGTATGTTTTTAATTTACTCAAACACTTTGTGCTACCAATATCCTTTTAACCTCTTTCGTGATAAATTACGTCTTTTGATGAATATTTTATGACGGAGTAAAGTGTTACGAAGTGCCATCGACCGATTGACAGTATAATGGACGGGACTTGCCTCAATTTCTCTCTCACCATAAATAACTCGCTGTTTCATTGTATTCTTAGCAGTAGTGGTCTCCGAAATGTTCACTTCCGCACACAAACATATTTACAAACCTTTCACGTGAATTAGTCGCGTAATTTTAAGACCAGAACAACATTTCACTCATAGAGCAGTGACATCTAACGGACACTGTTCAAACCACTAACACAGGGAGCTCCAGCTGGCACAGTGTGTGCTAAGACCGATCTGACAGGCACTGGCTTAGAATACAGTTCTCACAAGTCTATTTATCACCCCTGAGGGTGGTGAACGTAGACGAATAATACAGCCACGGTATCCCCTGCCTGTCGTAAGGGGCGACGAAGAGATTATGAAATTAGAACCATGAGAATACTTGTGGAGAGTACCGTTACGCGCGGAACACCCTGGATCGACGTTACTTGCGACTAGTGGCACCTTGCGAGGAAAACCATAGGTCTACTTTACGTTACATAGGAGCAGTACCATTATGCGAGAAACAGTCTGGGTCTGGGCGTTGTTTATGGTAACGCATTCCACCGGTCGGTTCCACTGTGTTCATAATATATCTGCGTTATCTGTGAGTAGTACCACTTAATGAGAAACACCATGGGTCTAAGTTACCCGTGATTAGTGCCACTAAAAGTCACCTCCGTACAGCCATGTAAGGCCCTTGGAGGAGTGGAAGGTAAAGGCTTCCACCATTGTTAACCTCGGCTCGTGATGGGGTAGAGTGGTTAGCTCTACGCCCGGCCGCCCTTGCCCGCAGGAATTAACCTGCTACTCATTTTTGTTGTAGGCTGAGTGGATCTCAGGGCTATATGCACCTCCGGAAGTGGAAATCTCGTTTCTTAAATTTTACGACTTCCTGACGGGGATTCGAACCCACGTCCTTCCGGGCGAACCGAGCACGCCTTTACCGTCTCGGCCAGGCAGCCCCTTGATTAGTGCCACTATATGAGTGTATTGCCTGAGAGTAGCAGTACCATTATGTGAGGAACACTATGGGATTGTGTTGCCTGTGGGCGTTGCCATTGTGTGTGACATACCATGGGTCTACATTACTTGTGACTAGTACCATCATGCGAGCAACGCCATGAGTCTATGTTACCTGTGATTAGCACCACTATAGGAGGAACACCATGGTAATGCTTTACCAGTGATTATTACCATTATGAGGGGCAGGTGACCTGGATTTTGGACCTATTTAGGTAATGAGTATCATCCCAGTGATGGAGGCACTCGTTGTTTTGTTTCACAATACTTTATTTCATCATCATTCGTTTTAGATTTTCGTCAGTGAATACATTCTGAAGTTTTAATTTTCGTTTCGTTCTCCTCGTACCATTAGGGGCCGATGACCTAGCTGTTGATCCCCTTTAAACAACAATCATCATCATCAATCTATACAGGATGTTTCAAAAATAGGGGGCATAATTTCAGGTATGTATTTGTTACATGTAGATAATCAAAATAGTGCATTACAACATATGTCCGGAAATGCTTCATTTCCGAGTTATGGTGTTCACAACACCGAACTACTCCGGAACGTTTTTCTTCTGCAGGTCATTGTCATTACAGAAGAAGTTCAAAATGTCCAACTCCTGCTTGAATACAGACCTCACATCGATGTCTCATTGACCTGCGAACACGATCCCAAACTCCAGGAGTATTGCGTATGTCCTCACACGATGCCAAAATTCAATTCCGAAGGGTTTCCACATCAGGCACTGGAGACGAATACACTGATGATTTTAAATGACCCCACAAATAGAAAAGGAGAGGGTTCAGATCAGGTGAGCGTGGAGACCAAGCAATCGGGCCACCTCTACCTATCCGTCGATCAGGAAATATTCGATACAAGTCAATGAGACATCGATGTGAGGTCTGTATTCAAGCAGGAGGTGGACATTTTAAACATCCTCTGTAACTGCAATGACCTTCGGAAGAAAAACGTTCCGGTGAAGTTCAGTGTTGTGAAGGCCATAACTCGGAAATGAAGCATTTCCGGACACATGTTGTAATGAACAATTTTGTTTGTCTACATGTAAGAAATACATACCTGAAATTATGCCCCCCCCCCATTTTTAAAACACCCTCTATATCAATTAGAAAATATAGCAGAGCTAGCTAGGCCTATCTGAAGCTGACAAATCACAGACGCCAAAGCAATGCCCTGAAGCAGAGGCTACAGGAGTTCGTAGTACAATACTGACAGTTGCATAAAGTGTGTGGATTAGTACCCTTCGTACACAGAGTGAATTATGCCACCGGTATGGTATACACTAGAGTTTCAAGTGAAAGAAAACCTGAATAATGCATGTGTTATAACTGAACAAATAATTAATGTTATTGGCTTTACGTCCCACTAACTACTTTTACGATTTTCGGAGACACCGAGGTGCTGGAAATTACTCCCACAGGAGTTCTTTTACGTGCCAGTAAATCTACCGATACGAGGCTGGCGTATTTGAGCACATTCAAATACAACCGGACTGAGCCAACTTGCCAAGTTGGGGTCAGAAGGCTAGCGCCTCAACCGTCTGAGCCACTCAGCTCCGCGGTTCTGATTGAAAAATGCAGTTCGGCTGTATGACTGAGTGGACAGCGTCCTGGCCGTCGCTCCTCGGGGACCCGGGTTCGATGCCGCGGCCGGGTTGAGGGATTTTTATCGTAAAAATTCACTTCCATTGGCTCGAGAACTGGGTGTTTGTGCTGCCCTCAGCATTCCTGCAATTTACATACAACGTTGTCTGCTACCCCACTAACTCTAAGTTTTCCCATACACTGCAGAAGCCACCCACCTTCATGAGAGGGTCTGCCTTACAAAAGCTTCATCCGGCTGTACGTGGATGATGATGATGATGGTGGTGATGATGATGATTTTGTTGAAGAAAACGTGACTTGCTTTATTATTATTATTATTATTATTATTATTATTATTATTATTATTATTATTATTATTATTGTTATTAATATTATTATAAAAATCTTCCGGGCTGTTATGCCGTGGTCCACTCCTCTCGCTTCTCCCAGACGTTTCAACTACTGCTGGCGGGATACAGGAGAGCGTATCTACACGACGCCACAGAAGATGACTACCGCAGCAGTAATTGAAACGTCTGGGAGAAGCGAGAGGAGTGGACCACGGCATAACAGCCCGGAAGATTTTTATTATATTGACACCGGCCGTGAAAGCCTTCATACTTTATTATTATTATTATTATTATTATTATTATTATTATTATTATTATTATTATTATTATACTATTCTTTCTTTCTTTCTTTCTTTCTTTCTTTCTTAATCTGTTTACCCTCCAAAGTTGGTTTTTCCCTCGGATTCAGCGAGGGATCCCACCTCTACTGCCTCAAGGGCAGTGTACTGGAGAGTGGGACTTTTAGGTCTGGGGATACAACTGGGGAGGCCCAGGTGGCCTCACCTACGACGCTGAACAGGGGCCTTGTGGGGATGGAAATATTGGAAGGAATAGACAAGGAAGAGGTTAGGAAGCGGCCGTGGCCTTAAATTAGGTACCATCCCGGCATTTGCCTGGAGGAGAAGTGGGAAACCACGGAAAACCACTTTGAGCATGACTTGAGGTAGGAATCGACCCCCCACCCCCACCCTCTACTCAGTTGACCTCCCGAAGCTGAGTGGACCCCGTTCCAGCCCTCGTACCACTTTTCAAATTTCGTGGCAGAGCCGGAAATAGAAGCCGGGGCTCGGGTGATGGCTGCTAATCACACCAACCACTACCCCACAGAGGCGGACATTATTATTATTATTATTATTATTATTATTATTATTATTATTATTGTTATTATTAGGGGAGCTGCCTCGTACATGGAGGCCCCAGGTTCGATTCTCGAACAGGTCAGGGATTTTACCCGGATCTGAGGGTTAGTTCGAGGTCCACTACGTGAGAACGATTGAGGAGCATCTGGCGGTGAAATAGTGGACTCACTCTAGAAACTTAGAATAACGGCCGAGGAGATTCTTCATGTTGTTGACCGCGTGTCACTTCGTAATCTTCAGGCATTCGAGCTGAGCAGCGGTCGCGTGGTAGGCTATTTGTGATGATGAATGAAATATGCTAAGGTTAAATCAAAATTGAAGGAATTAAGGGCTAAAAACCACCGAAAATTATATACTTTCAACGATTAAAATCAAAAGCAGAATTTTTGACAAAGCTATGTAAATATACCTGTTATTTTCATTGTGCCTCATTCTCTAAAAACCAAAACCAAAAACACCTTTGTATCAAGAGGATTGAAAATTTGCCCCTTTGATGTACGTTTTGGGATGGTGTTTTCTTTCTTGTGATAGATATGTGCATTAAATTCTGAAGAATTAGTAATAACCAATCGCAGCGCATAAATAAAGGATCCCCGTACCATACGAAACACTCGATAATAGTGTATCTACAGGCCAAATTTCAAGAAATTCAATCAAATATCTGCGGAGATATTGATTATTTCGTTAAATGTGGGTTCGCTAGCGTTAAAAACACCAACTTCTACTGCAGAGCAGTGAAGTTTTAAGGGAGCATTTGACGAGTATCGTTGCATGTCCACTGAACGAGATTGTTCTGCCTAATGCATTCAGCCAGGAACCGTGGAAAATGAATTCATTTCAAAATTAGATTTAATAATAATGTTATTGGATTTACGTCCCTCTAACTACTGATACTGTTTTCGGAGACGTCGAGGTGCCGGAATTTAGTCCCGCACGAGTTTTTCTTACGTGCCAATACATTTACCCACGCGAGGCTGACGTACTTGACCACCTTCAAATACCACCGGGCTAAGCTGAGGATCGAACCTACCAAGTTGGGATCAGAAGGCGAACGCCTCAGCCGTCTGCACCACTCAGTCCGGCCCAGATAGATTTAACGGAAGTCGTTTTTTGTGTTATTTGTTACCATTTGCTTTACGTCGCATCGACACAGACAGGCCTTATGGCGACTATGGGATAGGAAATGTCTTGGAGTGTGGAAAATTGCCCTTGGCCTTAATTAAGGTACAGTCCAAGCATTTCCCTGGTTTGAAAGCGAGAAACCACGGCAAACCATGTTCAGGACTGCCGACAGTGTAGCTCAAACCAACTATCTTCCGGATGCAAGCTCACAGTTGCGCGCCCCTAACGAAAATCATAAAAACACTTCGGATATAATATTATTTGATCCACAGAGTAAGGTAAAAAGAAGTCCAGCCCCGCGGTGTAAAGGGCAATGCGTCCGCCTGACACCCGGCGGCCCCGGGTTCGATTCCCGGCCGGGTCAGGGGTTTTTAATTGTAAATGATTAATATCCCTGGCCTGAAGACTGGGTGTTTGTGTTGTCCTTAATGTTCCTTTCCTCTCATTCAACACTTTACACCTCCGCAATTTAAAATACACGCAGGTTCATAACATATGGTGCAAAGTAGGGGCAAAAGATCTTAGGTTGACGCCACGAATAAATAGCATTTTTTTAAATGGTAAAAAGAATTTTCACAATTACATTGAATTAGCCTACTTAAATTACGAGTCTTGCGCCGCCTCTCTGGTGTAGTGGTTAGTGTGATTAGCTGCCACCCCCGAAGACCCGGATTCGATTCCCCGCTCTACCACGAAATTTGAAAAGTGGTACGAGGGCTGGAACGAGGTCCACTCAGCCTCGGGAGGTCAACTGCGTAGAGGTGGATTCGATTCTCACGTCAGGCATCCTGGAAGTGGTTTTCCGTGGTTTACCACTTCTCCTCCAGGCAAATGCCGGGATGGTACCTAACTTAAGGCCACGGCCGCTTCCTTCTCTCTTCCTCGTCTATCCCTTCCAATATTCCCATCTCCGCGCAAGGCCCCTGTTCAGCATAGTAGGTTACGCCGTCTGGGTGAAGTACTGGCCCTTCTTCCCAGTTGTATGGCCCGACCCAATGTCTCACGCTCCAGGACACTGCCCTTGAGGCGGTATAGCTCGGATCACTCGCCGAGTCCGAGGGAAAAACCAACCATAGAAGGTATACGGATTAAGAATAATAAATAAATAAATAAATAAATAAATAAATAAATAAATGTTGTCCAAGATTGGGCATTATACGGCTTGCAACGATACTACTAATTCTACTAATTTCATTTTTTTTTTTTTTTTTTTTTTTTTTTTTTTTTTTTTTTTTTTTTTGTGAAAACGGAAGGATATATTTTCAGTTCGCTAATTAAGCTGAGTGTCCGTTGTAGCCTGTGCAAAGAGAGAGAAGCCCGTGAATGTGCTACGTATGTGAATGTCGCTTGTTTGTTTATAGTTGTTATATTTCACTGTGTTATCTACTGTGCGTGCGTGTCACGTGCAGGCCACCCCATTTGATATATCATTTAATGTAGCCACGCGTGTCTTTAATCAATTGCTTTCTCTCGCCTTCCTTTCCCCAGTAAATTCTGGTTTTAACTTCCTATCTCCTACACATTGATACCAGGAGATACAGAAGAAATGTGTTTGTCGATTACGTTGAGGCGGAAACGATCAATGTAATGTCTGCTATTTATGGAAACCTGGTTTAATTATTTTCAGAATGGTCTAAATCTAAATGTTTCGGGAGGGTCGTAGAAGATTAGGGGGTGAAATTCCACGGCGAATAAGTCTCGTACAGAATTGCCCAATTCATTACAGTGAATTGTATCGCTGTACTGCAAATTTAGCAAAATCAGACCCTTTAAAGTGTGATAATGACTCCCCAAATAATTAACTTCTTGGCACTTTTGGTACCACGAAGTAAATAATAATAATAATAATAATAATAATAATAATAATAATAATAATAATAATAATAATACCTACTTCATCTGTTTACCCTCAGGGTCAGTTTTTCCCTCGGACTCAGCGAGGGATCCCACCTCTACCGCCTCTAGGACAATGTCCCGGAGCGCCAGACTTTGAGTCCGGGGATACAACTAGGGAGGATGACCAGTACCTCGCTCGGGCAGCCTCACCTGTTATGCTGAACAGGGGCTTTGTGGAGGGATGGGAAGATTGGAAAGGCGCAGGCAAGGAAGAGGGAAGGAAGCGGCCATGGCCTTAAGTTAGGTACCATCCCAGCATTTGCATGGAGTAGAAGTGGGAAAACCACTTCCAGAATGGCTGAGGTGGGAATCGAAACCACCTGTACTCAGTTGACCTCCGAGGCTGAGTCGACCCCGTTCCAGCCCTCGCACCAATTTCCAAATTTCGTGGCAGAACTGGGAATCGAATCCGGGCCTCCTGGGTGGCAGCTAATCTCACTAACCACTACACCATAGAGGTGTAAAATAATAATAATAATAATAATAATAATAATAATAATAATAATGATAATAATAATAACAATACAAATAATGCCTCAGCTACTGCGTGCAAGCATTTCGGTTTAATTCCATTTACGTTGTGTACATGTCAATTTCGACGTTCTGCTTTACTCTACCAGGTGCTAGAGAAGCAGATCTCTCTTGGTCGATCTGTGGCTGAGTCTTAATTAATTTTGTCAGGTAAACACCAAGGAAGCCTCCGTGGCTTGGGTGGCAGCGCGCCGGCCTCCCACCGCTGGGTTCCTCGGTTCAAATCCCGGTCACTCCATGTGAAATTTGTGCTGGACAAAGCGGAAGCGAAGAAGGTTTCTCTCCGGGCACTCCGGTTTTCCCTGTCATATTTCATTCAAGCAACACTCTCCAATCTCATTTCATTTCATTTCATTTCATTAATCATTGCCCCAGAGGAGTGCGACAGGCCTCGGCAGCCAGCACAATTCCCATCCTCGGCGCTAGAAGGGGGCTTCATTCATTCTATTCCTGACCCGATCAAATGACTAGAAACAGGCTGTAGATTTTCAGGTAAACACCAAAGTGTTACAAGAGATCTTGGAGTGCCAGATGTACTTCGTTACGCCCTTGAAAAATCTGACTACTTTTGCTGGGTGTGAACCCACGATATTGGGTTATAGAGACCTGAACTCTACCTTTGATCCAGAGAGAAATCTTCTGGGTACATTAGTATGACATACAAGGCAACTGAAGGAAGAAATATGGGTGTTTTGTAACTTGAGTTCTCGTCCAAGTTATCCCTATTCCACAGTTTTCAGGATGATCAACTTTATTTCTTTTTCATCATCTTCGGATCACAGAGAGGACTGTTGCAAGATTTTAGTAATGTATTTAATGTTCCTTGACAGCAGTATTTATACAGTTATAAATAACCACATTTTTACGAAACATTAACCCAGTTTAGTATACTCATCATTGATAATCAGTTTCTTGAGAAGGATTACACACATTAAATCCGTTTAATGTATCTTCACAATTATTTAAACAGTTTAGTTTACAGGTTACAGATATTGAGATAGTTTATTGAACTCGTCACAAATGTTGAAACAAGTTTAATGTACAGGTTACGGATATTAAAACACTTTATTGTATTCGTCTCAAATATTTGAAAAAAAATAGTGTGCAGGTTACAAAAAAATGCTTAATGTAATCGCCATTAAATATTTGAACAGTTTTAGTGTGCAGGTTACAAGTATTAAAGCAGTTTAACGTAATCGTCATAAACATTTGAACGATGTTCGTGTCCAAGTTGCAAACATTAGAGCAATTTAATGTATTCATCATGATTGTTCGAAAAGAACAGTTTACAGATTAAAGAAATTAAAATTCTTATTATACCCGTATTAAATGTTTAAATGACTTTTATGTACGGGCTCCAAACATTATATCACTTCATTATACTCGTCACTAAATTAGTTTAATATTTAATTCAATTTTTGAACAATTTTAGTTTATTAGTTACCAGCATTGAACCTGTTCAATGTACTTGTCAGAAATATGCGAACAATGTTAGTGTTCATGTTTCAGAGAACTAGTTTAATGTACTCGTCACAAATATTTGATCAGTTCCTAAATTTACTATTTAAAACACTGAAACAAATTGATGTACACACCATAAATATTTGAACGGTTTTGGTTTATGAGTTTCAAACATTGAAATACTGCAGTTTAAAGCACTTTTCACATACTTTTAAACAACTTTATCTGACTCACGACCATTATTCCAATTTTCAGTTTTACTTTCACAGGCATAAGCTAAACCAACTAATTGGGTAGGCTACAAATAATTTACTTCGGACTACAAGCAAATATTAGCCATTTTTGTAAAAATTTATGTTAAGATGAAGATGATTCCTTATCAAAGTATAAAAATGAGTGGTAGCAGTACTGATAGTAACATTCGGCTTTGGATTGCTATTATCATTATGTACAGTAACTGTTTTCGAGAAACTTGAGAATTATCCTTCCTTGTGGAAGACGACACCAAACCAACCTGTTAGTGAACAAAGTATCTTTAAATTCGCGTCCTTTTTTCTTCCCTCTTCTATCTCATCTTGCAGCAGTTAATTAAGTTCATAATATCTTGTATGTGGGGAGCCGGCGGCCCGTTCATTAGCAGACCACACACGGACGAGCTCATCCTCCAGGGAAGACACGAGCAGCTTCCTCCCTCCAAACATCTCCTTAATAAGGATCGTCTCCTCCAGAGGGTGAAGACCCGTGCTTTACATTATAACTTGGAGCCACGGTAGTGCAATTGCAATCTGACCAATTTAGGGCGTTGGATTGTTCTAAGTAAGACTCGAAGCTAAGTTTTCCGAGCCTTCTCGATATAGGTGAGTATGCTGAAAATGAAAATTCTCAGTCGTTTCCAGTAATTCAACCGGGTGAGGAATGGAATGAATGAGGTCCCCATCTAGCGGCCAGGATAGGAACTGTGCCGGCTGCCGAAGCCTGTAGCACTCCTCTGGGCAATGATTAATGACTGACAGATGAAATAAAATATTGGAAAGTGTTGTTGGAATGGAAGGGGACGGGGAAAACCGGAGTACCCGGAGAAAATCCTCCGCTTCGTCCAGCACAAATCTCATATGGAGTTACCAGGATTTGAACTTGTAACCCAGCGGTGAGAGGGCGGTGCGCTGCCGCCTGAGCCACAGAGGCTCTCATATACTATACAGTCGCTCAAAAATAGAATAAGTGCCCCTCGGGGGGCATTATTAGATCAGTGACTTAGCTGCTGCCTTCCCACCCAGAAGGCTGAGTTTCGAATCCCAGTCAGTCCCGGGTCGAAATTTTCATATCACTTGGCGTCAGGAAGAGCATCCGGTCTTAAACCCCCAGAGCGTGTGGGCTCCAGCGACTCCAAAAATAACTGAGATAAGCTGAGGTTCCGACTCCTTGGCTGATTGGTCAGCGTTGTGGCCTTCGGTTCAGAGGATCCCGGATTCGATTCCTGGCCGGGTCGAGTATTTTAATCGCGTCTGATGAATTTTCTGGCTCGGGGACTGGCTGTTTGTGTTTGTCCCAACACACTCCTCATCATATTCAGGAGACACACAACACCATAAACCACCGCATAAACAGGCAATAGTGATTACATCCTTTCAGATATGGTTGCCGTCATGAAGGGCATCCGGCCGTAAAACAGAACAAATCCACACGTGCTACACAGTTCACATCCGTAACCCCGCAGATGTGCAAAAAAAAGTGGTAGAATAGGAAAAAGATTGTATAAATAACTCGCAGGTAAACTTTTCTCAGAGACAGTGGAACCTATGAGGATAATGTTTGTCGTGGGAATCATCAGGATTTGTATCTACATGGGAGTTTAATTATATTTTGTAATCATTAAAAACAAGTGTGGTAAAATATGAAATGCGAGGGACATATATCACCTTGTGGTTATTCATTTGTATTTAACAACCGCGTGCATCATGCTTACTTGGTTCTTGTTGAGGAGAAATAGTTGAAAAATCCACTCCACTAAATTTTCCTGCTGAGTTTCCTCTCTTTGTCGGAGTTTGTCGAGCGTGATAGAGAGTTGAAAATTGAAATGGCCACATTTTTCCCTTCACCTGTTATGACCATTATCTTGAATGAGATTGCTGTCAAAAGTTGTCAAATGAAGCGGTGCAGACAAGTTGACTGAACTTGTCCTACAGCTCTCTGTTCATGATGTGCGCTTTTGTACTTGCAGTATATGTCATCATACAGCCTGCGTGTTAAGGCATTAATAGGCCTGAATGCAAACTTACTGAAGTGTCACAGCTGTTGATTTTTTAAAAAGAGTAATAATAATAATAATAATAATAATAATAATAATAATAATAATAATAATAATAATAATAATAATATTTGCTTTACGTCCCCATAAAATATCAAACAACTCCACGGTACTTAACGCCCCTCAAAGGGGCTTGGCCTGCCCTGCGATCGCTGCTCAGCCCGAAGGCCTGCAGATTACGTGGGGTCGTTTGGTCAGCACGACGAATCATCTCGGGCGTTATTCTTGGCTTTCGAGACCGGGGCCGCCATCTCACTGTCAGATAGCTCCTTAATTCTAATCACGTAGGCTGAGTGGACCTCGAACCAGCCCTCAGGTCGAGAGAAAAATCCCTGACCTGGCCGGGAATCGAACCCGGGGCCTCCGAGCGAGAGGCAGGCACGCTAACCCTGCACCACGGGGCCGGCGCTTTACATCCCACTAACTACATTTTAACGGTTTTTGAGACGCCGAGATGCCGAAATTTAGTCCCGCAGGAGTTGTTTTACGTGCCAGTAAATCTACCGACAGGAGGCTGACGTATTTCAGCGCTTTCAAATAGCACCGGACTAAGCCAGGATCGAACCTGACAAGTTGGGGTCAGAAGGCCAGCGCCTCAACCGTCTGAGCCGCTCAGCCCGACTTTAAAATTATTTAATTAGATGTTATCCCTATCAGCCATGCAGCCAGCAAAGTACTAAATATTTACAGTTCACGAAACAATGCATATATACATATGAGAACACCTGAAAGAAATTACAGTTCTATAATAAGACCGTTAAAGGAAGTAGATAGGAAGCATCACCTGTGACACTCCTTTTTTTAAAATTTGCTTTACGTCGCACCGTCACAGATAGGTCTTATGGCGACGATGGGAGAGGAAGGGGCTAGGAGTGGGAAGGAAGCGGCCGTGGCCTTAATTAAGGTACAGCCCCAGCATTTGCCTGGTGCGAAAATGGGAAACCACGGAAAACCATCTTCAGGGCTGCCGACAGTGGGGTTCGAACCCACGATCTCCCGAATACTGGATACTGGCCGCACTTAAGCGACTGCAGCTATCGAACTCAATGACACTCTCTTTAAAAACACTCATTCGCTAGATGCTCCTACAGTTCATGATTTTGTATTCTCTCGTGTCAGAAAATCAATACAAAGTTTTGTTTAAATATGAGAAGTAAAATTTAAAACAATATAAATTATATTTGGAGTCAGTAATTGTGAGGAATTCTGCTAAAGTGACATATATACACTCTGGTTGACAGGAGAAAGTAAAACTGGTACGCTTGTAGGAAGCGGAGTCCCAAGTTTAATCAGTTTTGAGAGTATCACTGTTCGTGCGGTACAAACAAATACCTACAACATGCTTCACGGGGGTCTTACTCACACGTGGGGGAGTCCGACACTGTAATAGGGTGCAGATGGTCGGCATAACATCCTTCTCCCAGTTTCATGCGTATTATTGATGATGAAAGTTGACGTCAGGCGAGTTTGATGCTGTCGAACCATGTTTTCTTAGGAATATTAGCTTGAAGCGTGGCATAATATCGTCCTTTGTGCAGATCTTTGTAGCCCATTCCGTTGATCATTTTCTTTGACCTTTTCATACGGATAATGTGGAGAAAGTCTGTGTAACGGAGTGGGATTGCTTGAAAGTGAGCTTCATATATACTTTGTATGGTGAGGAGGTCTATCGCATCATTGTGTTCAATTGTGGCGTGTCCTTGATCCATAGAAAGTGAACTGTTATTCCTCGGAGTTCTGCGTTTTTCACTAATTGAAGAATTTCAAGGACATAGTTATTGGTCTTTGTGCAGCAGTCAGGATGTTTTAAACGTTGTTACTCGGTGAATCAGTCTGTTGAGGTGATACTTTTCTGCAAGTAGAGTGAGGTACGATATAGTATAGCTGCTTGAATTGCTAGCATTCCCGCTGTGTAGATGGAAGTTGGTTGTGGGTGGGCACGTTGTTCAGTAGCTGCTGCTAATGGGCAGTAGTAAGCCACAGCTTCAGACGGTGCGATAAAATGTTTCGTAGCCACGTAAGGAACAGGTATCCAAAAGATGAATTTTTCCAGGAGTTCCAGGTGGTTGGAATTTCATCGTCACACACTTTCCAGGAGGAATAGTTTACTTTAAAACAATATAATTTTTATGCGCAGACCATTTCTCGCCACCACTTTATACAAATATGATTATCCATGGTTTTCTGTAGCAGTGGATATCTAGACAAATCCTAAGGAGTTGCCGACTCGAACTTCCGTGGCTGCCTCATATTCAATTCGCAGGTCATGTTACAAGTTAGAGGTTTGAGCATTTTTTAATATCTATGGTACATTTTATGATGTGTACCAAACATACGGCGTTGTTCTCTGCACTCCCCTTACATTTATTTTGTATCATATTCGTATTCCCTTGGCGAGTCAGTAGCAGTTAGAACTGTGTCCAAATAAATGTGCCACGCTGTGCGCAGGAGGGGAAGTGTACACTCGCTTCCGCTATGGTTCCTACAAACATTCCTACCGACCTCTCTGCCCGGAGCATTGGACAACTAAACTAAATGACTTGATCTTCGATGTTCTCAGTTTAGCACAAACCGCTTGTCCCTGTCATCACTCATTCCAGCAACACTCTCCAATATAATTTAATTTCATCTGTCAGCCATTAATCATTGCCCCAGAGAAGTGCGACAGGCTTTGGCAGCCGACACCATTCCTATCCTCACCACTGGATGGGGGCTTCAGTCATTCCATTCCTGCCCCGGTCGTATGACTGAAAACATGCTGTGGATTTTCACTGTCATTCTTCCCTATATTTTTCTTTCGAACGACATCAGTTCTGATAACGCTGGTGATTTCCGTTTCTCTCTCTTCTAGTCTTGATACTTTTTACATTCGAGCGGTAACGTGGTTGAAGGAAAGAAAGAAATGCGCAGACTTGATAACTGACGAATTGTTATTTTTATTCTCTCCATACACACACGAGTTGGTTTTTATTTCGCCAAGCGCCTGGAGAGGGAGCCTCAACAAATGAGGCTCGGATGGAGTACGCTGAGACGAGCTGGAGGTTGAAACGAAATTAACAAGACCGCTATATCTTCATTCTTGACTCGAAGAGCAAACTTTATCATATAAACACTGGTAGTACCAAGGGCTGTCAAACTTATGAGAGGTCTCCTACCTATATAAGGGGCGATCAAAAAGTTTTCTTTCGACGGCCGTACAGTACTGAATAGGGATGCCAATCAGGCCAAATTTCCGTGGGCACTGAGACACTCATCCCACTGACGCACCAGGTTGAAGATCCCCGTGTGGTGAAACACGGTGTCCTGCTGCGTGAAGAAGTCCGTAACCGCCTGCTACACATCCTCGCACGACAGGAAGCGCCGACCCTTCAAGGCCTTTTTGAAGGGACCGAAGGCGTGATAATCGCATGGGGAAAGATCAGGTTTTGCGCCAGTCCGCCTTAATCGCCTCATCCACCGCCCGCTTGTTGCCCGTAATGGTTGAGGCTAGCGTTTCAGATCTATCGGCGTCTCGTGTCGAAACGCGACCCGCACGGAACTTAGCCCACCATTCCACAACGGTGGTTTTCGACAGACATGCTTCCTCATACACAGTCTTCATTCACCGATGGGTGTCCACCGGTGTTTGTGCTTCGGCAGCCAAGAACAGAACAACAGCACGTTGGTCCTGTTTGGACTATTTGGTAATAACGTCGTCATAGTTCACATGGCTGCATGTACCGCACGCAACTCGGCACGTCACGACTGCCACACTGGTTGTATACCCGCATCGGAGTCGGGCTATGTCGCATGTCCGCTGCAGCAACGCCCTCAAACGGAAACTTTTTGATCACGCCTTGTACTAAATTTTAGCTCTTTTGAACGAAGCTAGAGATAGTAGCTATCCTTGAAGATAATCTCTCTTGCATTTATCTCGCACTTCCTTAAGTGGCATATTTGTCACAGAAGTTATTAGAGTAGAAATTAGATACGAATTGTATTTTTGGTAATTTAGAAGAAAAGTATAAAGGAAGTTCACTATAACATCTTAATGGAAACAAAAGATTGCTATTATACGAGAGCACTAAATCATTTTCCAAGAATTGAATATTTAAAAAATCACATTTAATTTGATATAAGATGTTACTAATGCAAAGAAGCAGTATGTTACCGTTAAAACAGTATACGAAAGGACTACTACTACCAAACTACTATTGATATTAAATGGTTTCATTCCTCCCCTGAAAAGGGGAGGCGGGCCTCCTAGGCAGTGACGCCGTCTCTCAGACCAAATTTGTATCGAATAACATATGCGATGAAGGTGAGAACGTTGACGGCCGTGGCCCATACTAGGAACTGTCCCAGCATTCGCCTTAACGCAGGAGAATGGAAAACCACGGAAAAACATTCTCAGAACAACCGACGGTGGAGACCAGCGCTCTCCGTCTCCCGAATACAAACGCATAGAGCAACGGTAGAGCCGTGGCCACTTGTGGGCCGAGAATCACTTTGCACTCGCCAAGGTACAAGGGGAGTCCAGCAAGTGTTGCCGTCTGTACCGGGTGCCGCTTGTCGGTAAACGAGAGCACCCTGGTACGCCCGCAAACAACCCATCGACTTCGATGAATGGATAATCAGCTTCAAAAACAATAAAACTTACCGCACTGCACTACATGTTGAAAATCCTCTCTCTCAGCCTGTAGATACGTTTTATAGCGTGTGATGATATGCCGGTTCACTCTGTGCAATTCAGCCTCATGAAGCTTCAAAATTTCGGTGCGAATTGCATTTGAAAACCTACAGCAGACGAAAACTCGCTGTTCAATACTTAATTCAGAGGTCATGAAACGGAATAAACTGACAATTTACAGTTGTATAAGAAGCTGTCACGCTGTACACTGACTTCTCGCAGATAGCTGAGACCATGACATCACTGGGCGAGCTGTCTGAATCAGACGGCTGTTCCGTCATCCATTTACCCAGACACGGCACAGGGAGTAACCAGCAACTCGACTGAGGCTCGTACTCTAAGTGTGGGCTAGTGATAGTGAATGTTAGCTCTGAGAAGTTTGGTGTTTTCACTATTAGCACGATGATGATGATGATGATGATGCTTGTTTAAAAGGCCCTATCATCTAGCTCATCGGCCCCTAATGGTACGCGATGGAAGAAAATGCATTGAAAATAAAAATCCTCAGCCTGTTTCCATTCATTTGACCGGGTCAGGAATAGAATGAATGAAGCCCCCATCTAGCGACGAGGATAGGAATTGTGCCGCCTGTCGAAGCCTGTCGCACTCTTCAGGGCAATGAGTAATGACTGACAGATGAAATGATATTGAAAAGTGTCGCTGGAATGAAAGATGACAGGAAGAACCGGAGTACCCGGAGAAAAACCTGTCCCGCTTCCGCTTTGTCCAGAACAAATTTCACATGGAGTGACCAGGATTTGAACCACGGAACCCAGAGGTGAGAGGGCGGCGCGCTGCTGCTTGAGCCACGGAGGCTCTTGGAAGAAAATATAATGATAGTTAAAAATTTGAAATGTATCCACTGACTAAAATTTATAACAAATGATGATGAAAAAAGTTGTCTTATAAGGAGAAATCAGGTATGTAACAATTGTTTAATAATAATAATAATAATAATAATAATAATAATAATAATAATAATTAGCATTAGAAATAATCTTACGAAGGTCTCCGTCCTCACTGGCGTGCAGGTCGCCTATACGGCGCCAACTGGAAAGACGTGCACCAGGCCTCCCCGGAGATCACATGCAACAACAACAATAATAATAATAATAATAATAATAATAATAATAATAATAATAATAATAATAATAATAAAGGCTCGCATTTCTATCACATATTTTTATCCCGGTCTGCTTTTACAAACTTACACATTTCCAGCTTATTATGAACGCGATTAGTTTTATCGGTCATGCAAATACATATTTTACTATATATAATTTTGAGACATACTAGACTAATAATAGCTTATTTTTGGTCATTTATAATCGTTTTAGCTTTTCTGTAAGTATTATTCACATGTTTCTTTTCTTGCCAATAATGTAAAGTGATTTTGTTTGTGTTGGGTTATTTTGGATTTCTTTCCATTGAAATACTGTGTGGTTAAATGAAATTTGAACGCATTTCGTGACCAGTAAATGGTCAAAAAAGAAATGAAAAAATACTGTTAAGGAACATGGCCGGTTTGCTGCTGGTCAGCTCCTTCCCCTCCCCCCTCCCCATCGCCGCCAAACATTCTCTGTTTATTAATTCTAACCCCTCTCTTGTCAGGTGGTAATTCTGACCAGTCATTCTCTCTGTTAATAGTAAAAGTAATAGTTTACAGAATGCAGACGTTGGACATTTCTCTCTCATAATCCTTTTACCTTCTTTACGGTGAGGTGTGAGTTCATTTAATTTGTTTGCTTTCACGGGAAAAATAAATTCATTGTGTTCTACTGTATTTTCTATTAGGGGGAATTTAATATTTATCTTTCTTGTTGAATAATGGGTAAGAAGGCCTCTTCTAAAACACTTTTTAACAATATTTCATTTGTTTTGGCCGGCCCCGTGGCGTAGGGGTAGCGTGCCTGCCTCTTACCCGGAGGCCCCGGGATCGATTTCCGGCCAGGTCAGGGATTTTTACCTGGACCTGAGGGCTGGTTCGAGGTCCACTCAGCCTACGTGATTAGAATTGAGGAGCTATCTGACGGTGAGATGGCGTCCCGGTCTAGAAAGCCAAGAATAACGGCCGAGAGGATTCGTCGTGCTGACCACATGACAGCTCGTAATCTGCAGGCCTTCGGGCTGAGCAGCGGTCGCTTGGTAGTCCAAGGCCCTTCAAGGGCTTTAGTGCTATGGGGTTTGGGGTTTGATTTTAATTTGTTTTGAGTCACACTTCTAGTTTTATGTCATATTTTAGTACATTTAGTACATGCATTCGGGCAATAATAATAATAATAATAATAATAATAATAATAATAATAATAATAATATGATGATGATGATGATGATGATGATGATGATGATGATGATGATGATGATGATGATGATGCTAGGCTGCCTTAATTGCAGTATACTTAAATAGACGCCAGAGTGCCTACAAATTAATTATCATGGAAGCAAATATACGGACAGGAGTCTATGAGCATATAAGCACTGTTAATTACAATTACTGCCCCGGGATTCAGTTTCGGAACCTTGAGCATAGAAAGCGAGTGCCTAGCTAACTGCCCTACGCAGCCAGTAGTTTCGATTTCTTATCTCGTCTTAAATTGTATCTCAAGCTCTTCTATTTGCCCTTTTTTGGGTTTGTTTTTTACCCGATGTTTCTCTTTTGTCTCCCAGCTGAGAGAGTCAACTGTTGCTTGACCCTCCTCGTCCACGCGTGCGATAATTAGTGGCCGAGATCGATAGAGAGTTGCTCTGCGCTCGGTCTTGGTAAATGGAAGGGGATTTCCCTTCTCTTGGGCTATGGACCGCCAGAGTCGTGTGATGGACTTTCCACAAAGCATTTTTACCATTTTCCTATGCTTCCAAGTGTAGGGGATTGATGATTAATTAAGTACTAACAACAAGAAGAACAACAACAAGAACAACAACAACGATGACTAACTACCTACGACATTTTCAAAGTAAGAGATGTATTGTGTTTAATATACCGTAGGTAGGCTCACCCGCAGAGCTGAGCTGCAGGTTGCATACTCACGATTCTCATAAATAATTAAGGTGCTGAGATAAAAAAAGGGACATGTCACTGAATTGTGGTTTTGAGATATATCAATGTTTGTAGATAATTCTGTATAATGATATTCCTATATCTTATACTTAACGCCATATATCAATGTTTGTACATAATTCTCTATAATAATATTCCTACATCTTATACTTAACCCTATGTATTCATTAGGGAGATTAAGTCATATACCAAAATATGTAATCATATAAGAAAGACACATACTAGGATATAGAAATAGAAAATGACTGACAAGCCCCGTTTTCTGATTTAAACAACATTCAATTTACCAAAAATAGACTTTAACTCAAAAATTCGTACAATTTTGTAGCAAAATGTGTTTTTAATTATTTAAGCATATTAATACTCATTCCACATAAATGTGTAAACATGCGCCATATAACAAAAATACCTTTCAAAATCGACGCTGTCATGGAAAGACAAGTCAACAATCTATCAACCCAGGTTGTATGGTAAGACAACTATGTTAACATTTGCTTTGGACGCCAGATTTCACTCCTGATCACTGTCCCAAACTTCACTTTTGCACGACACAGAATTTCAACACAATCTAGACAGGGAAATAATTACTTAACAAGTCCTATTTTATCATCAATAGATGCGGAATCATATAAAGAAAGAACCACAGTAATAACTCATGTACCACAAAAACGATACCAGTCCAGTTTTTTATCTCAGCGCCTCAGTTACACCGATCAACAAAAAATGACTTTCGGTGGATATCTTGGTATCCAACACACGTTTTAAGACATCTGAAACATGTTGATTCAAAATACAGTCGAACCTAGACATCTCGAACATCCACTACTCGAATTTTCATTATCTCGAAGTAACTTAAATTTCCCGGCCGTTTTTCCTATTCCTCACGTGCATTTATTTCTCTATTACTCGAAATTCGGTTACACGAATTTATTGATTTGTCGAAGCAAACAACACTCTGTAACTCAAATTTTGCGCAACATTAACTGTGCAATACGGCATTTGTGGTTTGTGAGGAACAGTTCACAAGTAAACAAAGGTTTACAGTGATGCTGGGAGTTAATTTGACGGGAACCGAAAAACCAGAAATTCTCACTACCATCAAGAGAAGGAAACTAGAATACGTTGGTCATATGATGCGGAACTCTAAATACCACCTTCTGCAAGTAATACTCCGAGGGAAAATTAATGGAAAACGTGGTCCGAGGAGAAGTAGGACATCATGGCTCGGCAACTTGAGCCAGTGATTTGGGGTGACAAAGCTTACTCTGTTCAAAACAGCTGTGAACAAACAACAGATCATGCTACTGATCGACAAAGTTCTGCGAGGACATGGCACATGAAGAAGAAGAAGAACAACCAAAACTATTAATGATCGGAAAATCGGCGAAGCCTGGCTGTTTCTCATGTGTGAATTAATTACCGGTCACGTACGATAGCAACCCCCGAAGTCGCGGTTGACAAGCTCCATCTCGACTGCATTGTATTGACGAGATGTTTCAGCGTGAAGGAAGGAAATGTTAACAGTAATAAACAGAAGAGACTAACGGATTTTTCCAAAGGTGTTAGCGGAGGTACGTTTCTTGTTTCACTATGTACTGTACCCTGTCTCCTATAAAGTTACTATAATAAGTATTATAGTTAAATTGTTGCCGTAAAATAGAGTTTGTTTGTATATTTTTAAATACTGTTAAAAATAATGTATTCATTATAAACCCGTAAATACATTTGATTCAATTATGTGCTATACATGCTTAAAATCGGTATTCTCGATATCTCGAAATTTCGATAACTCGAAATACAATTTAGCTATCGAGAAGATTCGAGACATCGAGGTACCACTGTACGCAAACCATTTGTCTCTGTCACTCACCGTTCTTGAGATATACGACGTCAACCATTTATTT
Organism: Anabrus simplex; assembly: GCF_040414725.1. NCBI lineage: Eukaryota > Metazoa > Arthropoda > Insecta > Orthoptera > Tettigoniidae > Anabrus > Anabrus simplex. Next base: position 77,629,756 of record NC_090273.1, on the reverse strand, counting down.
ACATATTTTTAACATTATATCAAGGAAAACAACTGACAGACAGAAGTTTCACTGAAGCATTGACTGCTACATGGAGTACTAACGAACACGGCTTTAGCTAAAATTCTTGCAAATGTAACACATGACACTTTTTGGATTTGTTTGTTTCACAGTCGCACACATAGCAAAACAGATCTGGTGAATTTATGCAACTTCTGGACCCCATAATGTCCACTGTCACTGACAGTAAAAAGGAAGCAAATGAAAACAATTCTCGATCAAAGCTCTTCCATGAAAAATAAAACTTTGTCAACATCTTCAATCAGATTTGAAATCAGCATGTAAAACTGCATCATGTCATATATCTCCCTTGTATTATCATAGGAGGTGGGTGTCTCATTAAATTGATCATTCTAGTTGAATTAATGAATGCACCTGTCCAGAGATTTCTCGTCTTGGGGAAAAACACTGGTCATTCGACGATTAAAAGTGGCCTGAATAACTGAAATTGTGTTATGGTTCCCAACTAGAACTTTATTGTTGATCATGTCAAACTTGTTTCTGAAACTGAAAAATTCAAATCTGTAGTCTATTAATTACAGCACGTCACGTCAAATCTCATCTCAAGCTTTTCACCATATATTTCAAGCCTCCCCTGTTGAACATAATATTCCTCGCAGTACACATTCACCTCTTCCTTTCGTAATGCCGTGTGTTTTGTTCGCTCCCCTAAGTGCGCGAAGATCGTCTCCGCTGTGAAATACCCGGGATGAGTTTGTATTATTAGGAGCATTAACCCCACAGTCCCCTTTTGTCCCCTGAGGCGTCCCACATTTCCACTGCCCTAGCTTAATGCATGCTGCCTCTCGCATTCGCCCTGATGTGTATTTCTTATGGTTCAGCTTCCAACAACTCACCCTCCCCACTTCAAAACATCGATCCCAGGGAATTCCCCACCGTGCGACGACTGCGGAGGGGTTAAATCACGACCACTTGTATGTGCATACGTGCAAGGATGCTAAAAAAAAGGAAGGGGTTGATTTGAGAGTAGAAAGCAAGTCCTCTGAGCAAACACTTGTGTCCCTATCTAGTTTCCCTTAGCGACCGGGGAGTTCTGTTCGTTAGACGCATCACAGTTTAACATATACTTAACTGTAGGTAGGTAAGGGTTATTCTGCCCGAAGGCAGGTCCGAACCTCTGCAGAGGTGTTCCTGAGCCGGAGTTTACGTGCGGTAGGGTGGCCAGTTCCTTTCCGCTCCTCCAATCCCTTACCCCCCCACCAACAGCACGTGGCAACCCATCCAACTCCTGACCACGCCCAATGTTGCTTAACTTCGGAGATCTCACGGGATCCGGTTACTTAACTGTGAATACGCCAATAACACGCGTAATGTTTTACGCTTGGGAAAGTGCTGTTTATTTCTGAACTGATTAGCACAACAAGGCTTTTCCTTGTTATGAATTACAACAGAGAAAGTTATTGATCGGTTTAAAGTGAGTGAAGATAGAGGAGCGGTGATGTTTTCGCAATCTCAGTATTACGAGAAATGCTTATAAAGACTTGTATTTTCATTTCTCACGACCTGGAAAACAACTGTTAATATGTTTAGAAAACATGATTACCGAGCTCGATAGCTGCAGTCGCTTAAGTGTGGCCAGTATCCAGTATTCGGGAGATAGTAGGTTCGAACCCCACTGTCTGCAGCCCTGAAAATGGTTTTCCGTGGTTTTCCATTTTCACACCAGGCAAATGCTGGGGCTGTACCTTAATTAAGGCCACGGCCTTCCTTCCCATTCCTAGCTCTTTCATATCCCATCGTCGCCATAAGACCTATCTGTGTCGGTGCGACGTAAAGCAACTAGAAAAAAAAACATGATTAAACGTCAAATTCACTCAAAATGCGGATCTTCTACGTAAATGCGAAATGTCGATTTCAAATAAAATCATTAGGTTTATTCTGGAAACTTAAACCGAAGGGTTTGTGCACCTTTGGATGGCCTACAAGTGGTGTTGGCTGCTGAGGTCAGACTTAGCACAGTCAGTGGTGTGTTTGAGTATTTGGCGTCCTACCACGATTGTAGGTGCCGAATGGTAAACAGTAAATACAATTTCATACTAAAGTAAATTCGTGTCCTCTCCCTGGGGTGGTGCAACTCTTTTCAGGTGCACCCACAATGGAGATGAGCTGCATGTAGCATTTTTATTACGTACCAGCCCTCCTGCCATTCTTAATTTTCTGGCAGTACCGGGAATTGAACCCAGACCCCCGAGGATGGCAGCTAATAGTGCTGACCATTATGCTACGGAGACAGACAATTTAATACTGTAAGTGATAGAACATGAATGGCAGAACAAATTGTTCGGGTGTGCTCTGTGATTTCCTTCATTGTTTAATGAATTGATTTCATCTGTTGCGTTTATACACTTATTAATTGTGTATATTTTCTTTCTATTATTCTGATTTTCATTGATATACATTTGTTCGTTTCAATGTTATGCTTTACTCTACCGGTATATCAATCTATACTATTAATACGATTGAGATTTTGTTTGTTTGTTTGTTTGTTCCCGGTAGGCTCGAAAACTACTGGACCGATTCAGGTGAAATTTGGTGAGAATATACCTTGAAATCCCTACTCATTCAGGGATTACTTTTGATTTTGATATATTTCACCGTTTCGAACCACGGAAGACCATTTCGAGGATATCTGTGGTGGGAATCGAACCCTCTTCCCCCAGGCTGATGGGATCCCGTTCCAGTCCTCGTACCACTTTTCAAAATTCGTGGCAGAGCCTGGAATCGAACTCGGGCCTCCGGGGGTGGCAGCTAACCATACTAACTACTACACCATAGAGGCGGACACGTGTACATTAGCTAGTTAAAAATACACGTCATTGTACTCTATGCATTTTTACATTACTTTTAAATCTATGACATTGTTTAATTTCACATTGAGCCAGGCTGAGTGGCTCAAACGGTTGAGGCGCTGGCCTTGTGACCCCAGCTTGGCAGGTTCGATCCTGGCTCAGTCCGGTGGTATTTGAAGGTGCTCAAATACGTAAGCCTCGTATCGGTAGATTTACTGGCACGTAAAAGAAATCCTACGTGACAAAATTTCGGCACCTCAGCGTCTCCGATAACCGCCAACAAAGTAGTTAGTGGGACGTAAAAACAATAACATTATTATTATTATTATTATTATTATTATTATTATTATTATTAATTTCACATTGATAACAACGAAATGTATTTACTATTTATCAAAATTAAGTCAAATTGTACTTATCTCTTAAAAACACTAACACACTCAATTTCAAAACGTATGCATGCAACAAAATGCTGAATTTATGATTTCAAAACGCTAATATTCCCCATCCCTAGAAATGCAGTAACGTTTTGCAGCAAATTTCAACAAAAATGTGTGTATTTCACGGGATAGTAAATTACTGTAACAAGCAAGGAATATATTATTGAATTTAGTTCGTTTTTTAATATTAGTAAGCACAAAATACTGTGTAAAGGCATGTAAAATTAATACATTCCAAGTGACAAACATCTCAAACGAAAACATTGCAATGTTAGTTTGAAAATAAAATTTCGTATTTGCAGACAGGATGGCAACATTGGACAGAGGAAAATGTAATTTGTTTTATGCTGCACTTTGTCTTTGTTAAGTAATGTTTTTTTTTTCCTCTTTGCTTTACGTCGGACCGACACAGATACTGTACGTCTAGTGGCGAAGATTGGAAAGGACTAGGGAGGAAGCATCCTTGGTTTTGATTATCGCACAGCTCTGGCATTTGCCTGACGTGAAAATGAGAAACTATGGAATCTGTTTTTCAGGGCTGCTGACAGCGATGTTCGAACTCACTATCTACCGAATGCAAGCTGACAGCTACATGACTCACACCGCGCGGCCCCTCGGGCGGTTTGCAGAGTCTTCGATGAGTCGCATTTAAGCACCCTTAAATGTCTCCAACCTCAACCAGGATCGAACGCGCTATCTTGAAACTCAGGGATAACGAGTAACTACCTTTTTTTGAAATGAACCCTGCATATGTTTCGTTACAAAACAGATCTTCAAATACGGAACACTTTTTTGTTTTACAAGTTGCCTTACGTCACACCGACACAGGTCTTAGGGTGATGATGGTATAGGAAAGTGTTGTGAGTTGAAACGAACCGGCTGTGGCCTTAATTAAGGTACAGCCTCAGCGTTTACCTGGTGTGAAAATGGGAAACCACAGAAAACCATCTTCAAGGGTGCCGACAGTGGGGTTTGAACCCACTATCTCCCGAATGCAAGGTAACAGCTGCGCGCCCTTAACCGCACAGCTAACTCACTCGGTTACCTAAGAAATGAAATCTTTCGTAATGGTAACGAACGTGGACTGCTTGATGATATTTTGTTTAAGAATGTTGTGGGTAAAACGCTAGACTGTTAGCTGACTGTACCTTTCATACAGTAAGACGAAGTGGCAATCGATAATGCCATCAAATTGCTCAAATCGACTTGAAAATTGCCACAAAGGAACTTTTCCATTCTTTTAACCCCGACTACCAACTTGTCGACGTATAATACCCCCACCCTCGTTCCCAAGTCGAGGTAACTTATTAATGCTGTCAGACTCCCTCGCGCTTTGGTGGCCCGGGGAGTGGGAAGATCTCATGGGAATGTGGTGAAAAAATATACCTCCTGAACCGACAAAGTGGCGACTGTCTCTTTACTCATTGGCTGTATTAGAAGTGTCATTTACGTCTACTTGAACTCTATTTCAGAGAGCGCTGGTTCAGACCAGGGTTGTAAAGTACGGCTTATTATTTAGGATAACCTTTTCCTCATCACTGGCGGTGCCTGCGCAAAATGTCACAATACAATTAAGTTCAGGTATGAACAGGGGAATTACTAATAATACAAAGATCCGTCTCGTTGAAACCCTTGTATTCTTTGTTTTCCCATATAGCTGTAAGACCTGGACCTTAAAGGCTTCACACAGAAAACACATCGATGCCTTTGAAATAAGGCGCTGGATTAGAATGCTCCATGTGCCTTGGACCGCAAGAACAACCATTGCGTACATTCTTCAGAAGCTGGAGATATAAAAACGCCTTTCTTCACGTAATGTGAAAGAATACCTCAATTCCTTGGACATATTGCGACACGATCTGAAGAAAATATAGAGAAATTGATCATGGAAGGGAAGGTTGAGGGCAGTAGACCGCAGGGAAGGACTGCAACCAGATGGAGAGGACAAGTGAAGACTTTCCACTGTGCCCTGAGGAAGATCGTCCGGGATGGCGAAGCTACAGCAGAGCGAGTGGGATCACGACACTCAGAAATTAGTAAATCGATTTATCCCTTTCAGACCTGAAAGAAAACTGGAGGTGTGAATTTTTGTTTGTACATCAAGAACTGACTAAAATGCTCCTCAATACACATATTAATAGTTTATTTTACAAAATAAAAACTAACATCCGAAAAACAGGACCCACACAATCGTGCGTATCAAAATTCAAAACCTCGTTGTATCACGTACGATGGTGTAGCTTCAAAATTTACGTTCACTAACCAAAGTACACAATTCATTGAATATATTCCGGTATTCAGTAAAGCTTCTAGATTAATATAAACGCAGTAAATAAATACTTACTTTCGGCACTACTGCTTCCTGCCATCTCGCCGATCAACTGTGCTTTTTAAACTCTTCTTCCTTCGCCCTGGAGGTCAAGCGCATACTAAAATCAATTGAAATACACGCCACGTGTCCTGCACAATCACTTCAGTCCGGTGTAGCGCCGAAAAAACATCAAATACGGTCAGGGATAACTAAAATACGAACCCGCACAATTGTGCGTACTCGGTCTGAAAGGGATATGATGATGATGATGAAATTATAAAGGTCTGGCGAACATGAAAAGTCATTTTAAAAATCAAATTTTGTTTTTTCCCTTTTTATTTCAAGTAAGCATTCCTCATTCCTAAAATATATGTGTATGTATTCTTGCAGCAAAAGTGTGTTTTAAATAGCTGTATTAATATGGCGGGACCACTACCACTCACTCTCAGCAAACATTACATTTGTGGAAGTGGCATTCCTCAATCTGTTGGTACGCATATCCGCAACTTACAAGGTATTTTTAGAAATATGTTAATTATTATTTTACTGAAAATTAAATGATCATATAATACATACAAGTAAATAACTTAAAGTCATTCAACTGAGGATCTTTGTCTTTCTGATGATGATTATGATGACGATGATGATGACTGTTGTTTAAAGGTGCATCATATGTAATCCATCGTCTCACTCCCCTTCCTTTTTGTTCTTGCCCAGATAGACGTGGTTCTTGGCGAGACGTAGGAAGACCGTAAAACATTCGAAACCCGAGGGGGGTTTTACTCGTCGTAATATTGAAAGATGCGTTTTGACAGTTCTTCGAGGAAGGTCCATTTACTGCCTGCTTGGGTGGTGGAGGGGGGGGAGGTAGTAGGGGTGTGGTTGCCATGGAAACTTGGACGGACTCACTGCGGTTGTCATGGAGATAAGCCTGCTGGCCGGCTCGTGTTGCTTGGAGTTGCCAAACCTCTCTCTTCTCAGTTACGTACAACAAAACACAGTGGTCTGAACGAACGAACAAGTGATCAAGAAGCGAAGGTAAGGAGAAAGAAATGCAAGGAATGCAGGAATGTGGTAACACCGTGCAGTGGCACGTGCCATGCTCATGCTTCTCCCTTCAGCACAATCTGTCAAAACGCTTCTTTTAATATTACGATATTACGAGTATAGGTCGTGTGTTGATAACCAAGCTCAGTCGGTTGTCATTTAAGACTGCTTATGTGCGAAAGACCCAAACCATTGGCACCTTAACGAACTCATTTTCAAAGTAACATATCAATACCGCACCGTACATTCTCTTAAAACTGGTAGTAGTTGAGGAGAGGTTAAACATACAATATTTTACTCATGTTCAGCAGTGAAAAATACGTCTGACTACTAGCTTAGATTTCAAACTAATTTCGTATTTTATGAAATATTTTTTAAAATTAGAAGCTATTCCGGAATTTCAGAGAATGTGATAACACTGAAGAAGGGGTTGAAACGAATGAGCTTAATTAAGGGACCGTCCTTGAATTTTTCTGGTGTGAAAATGGAAAACCACAGAAAACCATCCTCTGGGATGCCAACGGTATGGTTCCAACCCACTAGGCTATTTCACAAATGTAATCTGAGCTACACGGCCAGAACTGCGCAGCCGTCTCGCTCAGTTTTCTTCTGCTAAATCGTATCCCATATAATAGTTGATGTTTATTGATCTTCTCAACCCAGCCTCCTCCAGTTAGCTTACGTAGCCGTGGAGCTAAAGGAGAACTCTCCTCCTCACGTTCTTGTACCAGGCTCGTTTGCTGATTTATGTCTGCAGTAACATTTTTCTCTTTTAATCTCTGCTAACAAGCTCGAGCATTTTTCAAGAGTTTATTTTTAAAAACGTGTTCTGCATGAATTGTAATATTTCAACTGCATTGGGGGTTGAAGTAGAATGTCCTTTCTTTCACTTGCATCTGCATAGCATTTAAAATCTTATTGTCTACATTGTAAATTATTGTGCTAAAAGAAGGATCTGAAGTAAGAGGCTAGGTATAGCATACCACGCGCTGTTTTATCATGAGCACCATTTTGTGTTGCATTCAACTGGTCTCACTCACTCACTCACACGTACTGACACAGTGACGTACTCAGGAACTGTACACGCGCAGACATGTGACAGCAATCCATTGGTGCATCGAAATCACTGTTTCCAGCATTTCCTATGATGGGCAGTTTATTAACAAGGGTCAATTCCGCGTCAGTCTTAGAAATATTTTCCCCCGGGCCACTCTGTACAAGCGCGCCGCTGCATGCAAGCAAATGCGGAAAGAATTTGGTTTGAATCGCATTCTCAATTAGCCTACTCAGGACTTCTGTTAGACTTTACCCCTCACTCATAACTATGAGGTCAATGTACGCTGACAAACAATATCCTTACATGATAGGTTTAAAAATATCGTCCGACTCGTTGGCTGAATGGTCAGCGTACTGGCCTTCGGTTCAGAGGGTCCCGGGTTCGATTCCCGGCCGGGTCGGGGATTTTAATCGCTTCTGATTAATTCTTCTGGCTCGGGGACTGGGTGTATATGTCCGTCCCAACACTCTCCTCATCATATTCAGACAACACACTACACTACCAACCACCACAGAAACACGCAATAGTGCTTACATCCCTCCATAGAGGGTTGGCGTCAGGAAGGGCATCCTGCCGTAAAACAGGGCCAAATCCACATGTACGACGCAGTTCGCACCCGCGACCCCACAGGTGTGGGAAAAAGCGGCAGGAAAAGAAGAATAGGTTTAAAAATATCAGTATTAGCCTAATTATTGAGGAAGTTTTAATTGATTGAAACCTGTTGTTGTAAGTACACATCATAAATAATACAAGACATATCTAGTGTTTGGTGAATATTTCATACAAACAGGGAATACTACTTTGTTATTTTACTATCATTGCATAATACTCAATACAGACACTAACTCTTAAATTACATGTGATGTGTTATAAAACTTGAATTTCATTTCATTTCACGATATTAAAACAACAACTGAGAATAAATCCTAATTCTGCAGTTCAGAGATCACCAATTATCAAAATTTCAATTGGATGTGTATGTCTGAATGGTGTGACATAGTCTTCTGATGCGTGATTCTCCAGGTGAAAGTTTCAAGCGATTTATGGCTCCGGACTCGGCTTACTGTGCTACAGTACTTATTTTTTGTTGCAATTTGCTTTACGTCGCACCGACACAGATAGGTCTTATGGCGACGATGGGACAGGAGAGGGCTAGGAGTGGGAAGGAAGCGACCGTGGCCTTAATTAAGGTACAGCCCCAGCATTTGCCTGGTATGAAAATGGGAAACCACGGAAAACCATCTTCGGGGCTGCCGACAGTGGGGTTCGAACCCACTATCTCCCGAATACTGGATACTGGCCGCACTTTAGCGACTGCAGCTATCGAGCTCGGTGTACTTATTTTTTAGCTACACCATGGACGAAAACCCGTTCTTGTATAGATACATTTTTGAAAACAGGCACGGTCACCGGTATGCGGATTTTTTTTTTTGCTAGGGGCTTTACGTCGCACCGACACAGATAGGTCTTATGGCGATGATGGGATAGGAAAGGCCTAGGAGTTGGAAGGAAGCGGCCGTGGCCTTAATTAAGGTACAGCCCCAGCATTTGCCTGGTGTGAAAATGAGAAACCACGGAAAACCATCTTCAGGGCTGCCGACAGTGGGATTCGAACCCACTATCTCCCGGATGCAAGCTCACAGCCGCGCCACTCTATGCGCACGGCCAACTCGCCCGGTATGCGGATTTTTAGAAGTAAATGTATTTCACTTTCTTCATATTCCCTACCATCTTCTCCTTTTTTCGATTTTGGCCATCTAAGGACCTCGCAAAAGTAACCCACTGCATTCACTACGGTGTATTTCCTGCTTCCTATCTTCCTTTCCAATATTTCTTCATTATTTCAATGTTTTTTTTTCCTCCTTCTGTCCAGATGTTATTCCGTTCCTTCTTTCCTTTCTCTTGGAAACTCTTGAAATTTTGTATCGAAAATGAAAATCCGGAAGCCTGTTTCCAGTCATTCGAACGGGTCACGAATGGAATGAATGAAGCACCGATCTGGCGGCGAGAACGGGAACTGTGCCGGGTGCGGAAGCTTGTCGCAGTCCTCTAGGGCAATGATTAATGAATGGCAGATGGAATGAAATAATACTGGAGAGTGTTGCTGGAATGAATCATGACAGGGAAAACCGGAGTACCCGGAGAAAAAACGTTTCCGCCTCAACTTTGTCCAGCACAAATCTCACATGAAGTGACCGGGATTTGAACTACGGAACCCAGCGGGAAGAGTGAAATTTTGTATCAGTCTCCTAAAAGATTTCTGTCCTGTATTATATCTGCTCTTCTTCCCACATTTGCTGTATCTCTCTTTCCACTTTGATTTCTTGCCATATTTTAATTTTTCTTCAATTTTTTCCTTGAAGGCTGCTCGCGTAGATATACATTTTATGCTATTATTATTATTATTATTATTATTATTATTATTATTATTATTATTATTATTATTATTATTATTATTATTATTATTGTAACTCTTAGTCCCGTTTCTTCATGCGGTCTTGGGGAAGAGGTGGGATGAATTTATATGGTATATTTTTACGGCCGTATGCCCTTCCTAACGCCACCCTCAGTTGAGGAGCTAATGAATGATGCTGAATGAAATTGGTTAAGCTGGTGGAAGGAATCAGCTGTGTCCTATGAATAGGAGCAGACCCGGCATTTGCCTTTAAGTAAAAATGAGAAACCACAGAAAACCATTCTCAGGACAGCCGACGGTGGGGGTCGAACCCACGGCTTCCCGAATCCAGAGCTTCGCTCCATATGCGTAGTGCATTAACGAGTGCCGTCATTCAGTTCCGTATTATTGTACATATCTTAATATGTCACAGACCGAGCGAGTTGGCCGTGCGGTTATTGGCGCGCGGCTGTGAGCTTGCATCCGGGAGATAGTGGGTTCGAACTACTCTGTCGGCAGCCCTGAGCATGGTTTTCCGTGGTTTCCCATTTTCACACCGGGCAAATGATGGGGCTGTACCTTAATTAAGGCCACGGCTGCTTCCTTCCTACTCCCAGCTCTTTCCTATCTCATCGTCGCCATTAAGACGTATCTGTGTCGGTACGTCGTAAAGCAACCTGTAAACAAAAAACAAAGCAAGAAAGTCAGAATGCTGGAAATTCGTCCTTCAGGAATTCGTTTGTCGTGCTGGAAGTTGAAGGTGAACAGTATTAATTGACTGAGATCTCCAGATCGATAGATTGTGTGTCGACATTTCACTTCATAATTATTGTAACGTCTTGTAAGGAATGCCACCGTTCATGGGCTGGCAGACGAATTTCTTTTATTTATCTTCCTCGATCGAGTCGCTTTATTGGTAGCAGTCTCGGCAGGCGCTGCGGCAAAGCAAAGCTCTTTGAACTTCAAGTCGTCGAGCGTGAACGAGACGCAATTCCAAGGCCCCTTCTAACCTCCTCTTGATGCATAGCGTGAGCGAGACAACGACTCCTTCCTCTCGCCCTCAGCTATGTTCTCGTCTCTTTGGAATTCCTAGCGAATACCTCGTCGAGAAGACGGGAGGCAATTACAATCACACCTGTCTTTCCAGCCTAACGCGTAATTAGAATATGGAACTCAATAATTATTAATGTGATTTAAGTCGAGTGACTCGTGGTATTCATATTACAGGTGGTGATGTACTTTTAGAAGTATCTCCATAATAATAATAATAATAATAATAATAATAATAATAATAATAATAATAATAATAATAATAATAATAATATATCCACCCATTAGTCCCTTTTCCTGATACGCCATCGGGGAAGAGGTGAGATGAAATTACACGGCATGTTTTTACGGCCGGATGCCCGTACTAACGCCAACCTCAGTTGAGGAGCTAACGAATATGAAATGAATGATGGTGAATGGATTTTGGTAAGGAGGTGGAAGGAATCGTCTGTTTCCTATGGATAATAACTGCCTGGCTGAGTGGCTCAGACGGTTGAGGCGCTGTCCTCCTGAGCCATTTCCTGCAGGTTCGATCCTGGCTCCATCTGGTGGTATTTGAAGGTTCTCAAATTCGTCAGCCTCGTGTCGGTAGATTTACTGGCATGCAAAAGAAGAATTGAGGGGCTAAATTCCGGCATCTCGGCGTCTCCGAAAACCGTAAAATTAGTTAGTGAGACGTAAAGCAAAATAACAGTACGGTATTATTATTATTATTATTATTATTATTATTATTATTATTATTATTATTATTATTATTATTATTATTATTATTATTATTATTGTACCGGGCGGTACACCTCCACGCCGCTAATTCAAATATTGCGCCAGTTGAAACTTCTCTACAGGAGTAAGCCTGAACTTTAACAAACTGTATTAACTCAACGGTTTCTCGGAAGATGTCACTACTGTAAATTTGGTAATTTTGAAGTGTTCTGAACTGTGTCTATTTTGATTTGTGTTTGTTTGCTCCGTATCAAGAAGTTTGAACATTCTCTAACAGATGTCGCTACCCAAAACTATGGTAACACACTCTGGTGCAATGGAATGAACTTTCTTGAAGAAATATTGTATTCCTAAGTTTTATTTTTACTAAATTTTGTTCTGTGGTTTGTGGGTTGGCAATATAATTCCTTTCTTTCCGCCCGTTTTGAATGTAACCAATCATGAATTTACGTAATTAATTTTCCACCAATGAGGTATTTCTTCCTCGTCTTGTGTATTAGGTTTTGCTGTTGGCCAATACAAGTTTATGGGCAGGTTGTTATCATTCATGAAAGGTCTCAAATGTTCCACGAGGGTATATAAACTGCTGATTTTCTTGTCTCGGGGCCACTTCAGTAACATCTCTCTTAGTGTGCGAATATGTAGCAGGGGGCGAGAAGCGCCTCTTTCTTCAAGCAGAAGTTCTTCAACGAGGTAATGGCCTGTTAACATCTTTAATTTTCGCTAGCTCAGCAGTTTAACTCTCGGGGAGGGTTCGAAGCCTTTAATATGTAACCTATTCCTTTAAAATGTACATTTCCTTTCTGTGTATGTAAAATCTTCTAATCTCTTTTACTATAAAGCGGGGATAGAGAGTGCTTCACCCTCTCGAACTCCCCTTCATTTTGAATTTGAGGTGACTATGTTTTCGTAACCATTTTTTTCCTCTTCCTTCTTAAAGTCTTAAACTTATTTTGCCGACTAGTCACCTCCATAGATTGGGATTAGCCTCTGTATCATCGGTCTAGCGCCACATAGGTTTTTAGACAAAAACGTTGTGTAGGAATGCAAGTTATCGCCTCCATTCTATTTTGCATTATGGGCCAGTAACTTAACCTGATGTTTTTTTTCTCATGTAAAGGCCCTGTAGGTTGGGTATCTAATACCCCTGTTTCTTGGTGTGCCTTGAGGGCAGTCTGAGGTGAAAGTTGTTGCGGCCTTTGAGAGGCTTGTCAAATTGAGAGCGGGTCTGCTCTTTTTTCCTTAATATTGTAATTCGGAGCAAGTGCTCCTTGTACTTAGGGGTTTTCTTCCCTTTAGCAATTGTGATCGTGAGCTGAGAGCTCAGGAATTAGACTTGGGGCACGAAGCCCAAAACTGGTAACAAACTGTAATTTGTTAATCTGTTGATCTGCTACTTGGTACCTGTTATACTCTGTTAATTGTTGATTTTGAAAAGAAAATATAACCTTTGTTAAAGTTTTAAATTAACTTTAATTTTGTAGTTGAGACCTATTCCTGCCCGCACCTTCTTTCACCTCTGTATTCCACGGATATCTCCGTAACAATTATTATTATTATTATTATTATTATTATTATTATTATCATTATTATTATTATTATTATTATTATCGAATACTAACTGTCCGGCGTTTCCCTGGAAGTGAAAATGAGAAAACACAGAAAACTATTCTCAGGACAGCCGGCGTTGGAGTTGGAACTCACTTGTCTCCCGAACGTGGAGCTTGGCCCCATAACCTCACCCTACTCCGCTTGAAACCCTGATAGAACTTGGCCGACCAAGCGACCGCTCTCTGTCCGTAGGTCTGCATATTACCTGGTGACGTGTGGTCAGCACGACGAATCCTCCTCTAGACCGTCATTTTTGGCTTTCTAGACGGGACCGCTATCTTTCCATCTATAGCAAAGCAATTGTAATCACGTAGGCTCAGTGGACCTCAAACCAGCTCTCATACCCTAGCCGAGGATCGAAGGTAATTCTGCTAAATTGTTAAATTGTTCACTTCAAGTAACTGCTAATCTGTTAAATATGTCGAAGAACGGTTCTTAGTCTCAGTAGTCCGACTCGTTGGATGAATGGTCAGCGTACTGGCCTTCAGTTCAGATGGTCCTGGGTTCGATTCCCGACCGGGTCTGGGATTTTAACCTTCATTGGTTAATTCCATTGGCCCTGTGGCTAGGTGTTTGTGCTGTTCCCAACATCCCTGCAACTCACACACCACACATAACACTATCCTCCACCACAATAACTCGCAGTTACCTACACATGGCAGATGCCGCCCACCCTCATCGGAGGGTCTGCCTTATAGGGATGCACTCGCCTAGAAATAGCTACACGAAATTATTAGTCTCAGTAAATTTGTTACAGTGCTAATAATGATAATAATAATTGTTTTACGTCCCTCTAATTTAGTTTTATGCTTAACGGAGACGTCGAGGCGCCGGAATGTTGTCCCGCAGAAATTCTTTCACGTGCCAGTAAATATGCCGACACGAGGCTGACGTATTTGAGCACCTTCAAACACCACCAGACTGAGCGACGATCGAACCTGCAAAGCTGGGTTGAGAAGGCTAGTGCCTCAACCGTCTGACCTATTCTACCCGGCGAGCTCATCATCGAACTTGCAGTACTTTTCGAGGGTCTCAATATAAGAATACTAACGTTGTTGTTATAAATTGCACTAGTTTAATCACCTTTCGTTTGACATGTGGATATTGCAATTTCAGGGGTGAGATTATTTTCAAAATCCGACAATTACTTCTCGAAAAAATAGCATGCCTTCAGACATGTTTCGTTCACCAGCTCTGCGTGGCTTTACAATCACTACAATGCGGGAGCTACACGTAGAGTTCCCTCCTTTCTTATCACAGCTAGGAATTCGTTCAACAGTGCCCATAAAATACTCTGCGAAAGCATCATATGATGTATGACTGAGTTTCTAGTCACTTTTGTAGGAGACAAACACCAGGTATGTCACATGTAGCATCGTACGACTTGGAGTGTTGAATGCACGTTTTTCCACCCTTCCAACTTCCGACTTCCTCTACGGAGTTTGAAACCCCTGCTCTGGGATCAGGTGACCCATACTCTGAGACGGACCCATCACCCAGCGCACACTGGTTAATAATCATAACCAATTTAAATTCGTGTGGCTATTTCTGGTCGAGTGCAGTCCGTATAAGGCAGACCCTCCGATGAGGGTGGGCGGCATCTGCCATGTGTAGATAACTGCGTGTTAATGTGGTGGAGGATAGTTTTATGTGTGGTGTGTGGGTTGCAGGGATGCTGGGAACAGCACAAACACCCAACCCGCGGGCCACTGGAATTAACCAATGAAGATTAAAATCCCCAAACCGGCCGGGAATCCAACCCTGGACCCTCTGAACCCCTGAACATTCAGCCAAAGAATCGGTATCATAACTAATAACAAAATCAAAATAAGGCAGAGATAGAGAATGCAGTAGAAGGAATCTGAGTAGAAGCATAGGCCGGTGGATTTCAACCAGAGCAGACATAAGATACAGTTCAAATTTTTCAACCAGTTATCCTATAAAAAATATCATCTATCTAGGGCAGATCGAGCTGCTAGATGAGAGACGATATACCAAAAAAGTTTATTAAGAACTGAAAGAAGCAGGATAAATCACGAATCAAGATAAAAGAAGTGGTTGAGCCTTAAATAAAGGGTGAAAGAAAATACATGGTTACTCACAGACAAAAGCTTGCTTAGGCAAGATGGTGGGCGTTCAAACGTCAGAGCAAGTTAATCAGATTACACGCCCACATATAAAGTTCTCGTAAAAGCAGCCAGAAAGCCTGCAGTATTCCAACCGGATTCAACACATAAGACAATTACTCTGATCAACTCAAACTTTACCAAAACAAAATGAGAACTAGATCCCATACACAAATTTCACACTAGTCCATGAAGTGAACCCCACCACGTTAACAAATGTTACACATGCGACATCGTACGACTTGGAGTGTTGAATGTACCATTTCCCACCCTTCAAACTTCCGACTTCCTCTGCCAAGTTTAAACCCGCTACTTTGGGATCAGGAGACGGATTCTTTGCCACTATGTTACAGAGTTCTGGAGTTAATAGTCCTACTCAGCTGGATAATAACTTTCTTTTTCTCAAAAAGTGAGCTATTCTTTACATTTAAAACTCAATACCATTTCAAAATTACTTTGATGTAAAATTAATGAAATTTTGATTAGGAGACATGACGGATGTTGAGTAAGCCGTAGACAGCAATCTATTTAATCAAAGAAGGATTTAATCTAATGAGAAATCGTAAATCTCTAGTTCGTGACTCGACTATTTATACTGTTTACTTTCGGTCACGTCAAGGAAGATTTTTTTTGTTTCTTGGATTCGTGACAGGTGAAGACTGTCTTGTTTACATAGCTATATATACTCCTTCTTCACTGGAAGTAATTCATCTACGTAATGAACTTTAAGTAACGAACGTTAACGGTGGGATCACGATAAGTTATTCTGGTCTTATTTTTGCCTGGAAAAGAGCTGTACCAGTGTGTTGTGTAGTACGGTCCGTAGGTAGTTCTCACGAATCACATTGCTCTCCCTAACAAACTTTACTGCAGTTATTGATTTTACCATAAATAGATTGCCATGGTCATTAGTCTCTCTGCTAATAACTTATGTGTACTAATTTTATTTCTATCCATTGATACAAATTAGAATGGAATATATGTAACCTGAAGTGATGTGTTAGTCTTACTTCTTCATATGTCATCCCTTCTCAGGAATTTAATAATAATAATAATAATAATAATAATAATAATAATAATAATGTCTTTACGCAAGTGAATGTCTAGTTCTGAACTACCTACTTTTACTGTGCAGGTGGCCGCGTGGTATACATCACGTAGCTATCAGCTTGCATTCGGGATATAGTGGGTTCGAACCCCACTATCGGCAGCCGTGAAGATGGTTTTCTGTGGTTTTTCATTTTCACACCAGGAAAATGCTGGGGATGTACCTTAATTAAGGCCACGGTCACTTCTTTCCCACTCCTAGCCCTTTCCTATACCATCGTCGGCATAAGACGTATCTGTGTCGGTGCGACGTAAAGAGAATTGTAAAGAATCTCTAGTTTATATAAAATGGAAGGAATAGAAAAGGCAATGATGGGAATGATGAGAAACAATCTTAGTACCAATAAAAACAACAGTACAATGGATAATAAGAAGAGAAATGGCGAATGGCTTTTAGTGCCGGGAGTATCCGAGGACATGTTCGGCTCGCCAGGTGCAGGTCTTTTGATTTGACGCCCGTAGGCGACCCTCGCGTTGTTATGAGGATTAAATGATGATGAAGACCACACACACGCAGCCCCCGCGCCAACGAAATCAACCAATGATGGTTAAAATTCCCGACCCTGCTGAGTATCGAACCCGGGACCCCTTTGACCAAAGGCCAGAACGCTAACCACTTAGCCATGGAGTCGGACAATGGAAAATAAGAAGTAATAGGGAAATATACCAGAACATACCAAATATAACAGAAACAAAAATAAAAAATAAGATTGCTATTTTTTGGATATATCTATAGAATGAATGATAATAATGTTCAAGAACCTTTGGGAGAAAAAGTCAACAACGGGCTGGGTACAAGAGGTCAAGAAAGTTTTGGAAAGAAGTAAAATGGGAAAAGAAGAAACTGTGGGAAGATTGAAAAAAGAAAGTTTCAAGGCCGAACGAAAAGGAAACCCGGTTCAAAGTGCTCTGGGGAGAGAAGAATAATGCATAATGCAATGATGAATAATACTGGTAAGAACGGGAGAGAAAACAACAGGAAAGGATTAATTGAAATTGACGTATGGTCTCATCGTAAAGAAGAAAAATAATAATACAGAATGCGGCAAAACAAACAGTGCGAAATCGCAAACCTGCTCATTATAACATGCGAGGTGACGACTGGAACAGGTATCTAACTGCGTCGGTACAGCATGTGTTCAGAATGTGCAACTTTACGTCTCACACATTATTCATAATTGTCCCGTAGGTTGTCTAAAATGTTCTTGCTATGGATATCAAATTAGAAAATTAAATGCAGGAAATATTACTAATAATGAATTAAAATAAAAAACTGCAGATGAAATTAAGACCGTGTTGAGAGTCATACCGAGAAATCAGCATCATATACAGCATGGGTTTCAACCGGTGTCTCCGTAGCGTACATGCAATGCTATAAAACAGGCTTACGAAATAATTATAGTGATCAAATATGCAGTGATTCTCAATCTTCCATCACTGCCATAAGAGACAAATATAACTTACATCCTTTAGCCTATGACATTAGGAATTGAATCTTATCCAGCAACTTGCATATCTGTTTTCATTGGGTAATGAGAGGAAATGTTGGAAATGAGAGGGCGGACATGTTAGCAAGACCTCAGCTCGATGGGATACAGATTTCAGCTTTCCCGCATGTCCCATATCTCATGCGAAGAAGATATTGAGAATAGAAATGGAAGAGAGTTGGAACCCTGTGTGGACAAATGGCATGAAGGGACATGTCACGCGGAACTTGTTCTTTCCAACCTTTCATCAGCGTTTAATTTCAAAATTCATCGAACCCACTTTTAGACGTACGTAGTTTATTACTGGACATGGCAAATTTAGAAGTTATTTTCAACGGTTTAAAATACAGTCACCAGAGGGATACCTTTGTAAGTGCCAGTCAGGACGAACAGTAGCTCATTTAGTTTTCTATTGTCCACTACATGCTATCAAAAGGAAAAATTTGTTAGGACACCTGAGTTGCTGCAATGTTAAATTTTCCCCGCCAGTTTTTGATATTCAAGGCGACTCGCGAGCGCCGTACTTACTACTTATAAATGTCCCGCATGCACAAATCATGAATGGGATGTCTACAAACTGATTTTCACAGGGGTACTACTGATAGCAGGCAGGTTACGTCAGAATATGAAGAGATAACAATCGGACGGTCGCTCGCATCGTGTTTCTCAGCGCTACCCGTCTAATGCAACCCCTAGGATTAGTAAACTTCGTTTACGACGGCGTAGTACTAGAGTGGTATTTGTAGTAGTGTACAGCAACACTGCATTTGATGTCTGTATATCGGCAATGGCTAGTGTGTTCAGCAACGGCGAATACACAGACATCATTTTAATCTGTGCATAATCTGGTGAGAATGCAGCCGAAGCTCCAAACGGACGTATACCTTCTACACATGTATTTTGCCGAAGAGTATTGCTTCTTGTTTCATACAAACAACTCTTTTATAGAGTGGAATGTCTACACGTGTATAAATTAATTTATTAAATTTTCTTTTCTGGACCTTTGGCGTATTCACAGATGCACCCTGTTATGAAACGTGTGCAGTAAAATGACTGCTATTTGTTTCACAACATCCACAATACAGCACGTTGTAGCGCTCCTTCGAAAACAAGTGATCAGGCATCCCGTGCATCACTATTGCATGCGGGACAATTGTAAGCAGAAAGTACGGCGCTCGCGAGCCGTCTGGTATTTGAGAAAAGGTGTTGCACTTCAGCATTTATCTGTTTCTTAGAAGATGCTTTTAACTCATCGAAAAATTGTTTGCAGTATTTTATTCTAGTAGTTAATGCATTAATCATCTTCTTCTTCTTCTCCTTCTTCTTCTTAATCTGTTTACCCTCCAGGGTTGGGTTTTCCCTCCGACTCAGCGAGGGATCCAATCTCTACCGCCTCAAGGGTAGTGACCTGGAGCGTGGGACATTGGGTCGGGGGATACAACTGAGGAGAGTGACCTTTACCTCGCCCAGGCGGCCTCACCTGCTATGCAGAACAGGGGCCTTGCGGGGGAATGGGAAGAGTGGAAGGGATAAACAAGGAAGAAGGAAGGAAGCGGCCATGGCTTTACGTTAGATACTATCCCGGCATTTGCCTGGAGGAGAAGTGGGAAAGCACGGAAAACCACTTCTAGGATGGCTGAGGTGGGAATCGAACCCACCTCTACTCATTTGACCTCCTGAGGCTGAGTGGACCCCGTTCCAGCCCTCGTACCACTTTTCAAATTTCGTGGCAGAGCCGGGAATCGAACCCGGGCCTCCGGGCGTGGCAGCTAATCACGCTAACCACTACACCACAGATACGGTCTAATGCATTAATAACATTTAATATTGTACTACTGTAAGATATAGCCCTGGCATACTTTTAGGTAAAATAGGGCTACTTTCCTTGGATAATAATAATAATAATAATAATAATAATAATAATAATAATAATAATAATAATAATAATAATGCCGCGATCCTGTCAGGTCTTATTCTTATTCTTCGTCAATTGGTGCTCTCAAGCCGATCTTAAGCCACGCGCAGATTTAACAACACCGCCTCGCAAAGCCCATTTGAATAAACCCGCGAAGCGGTCTGATTGGCTAACTTCAGCAGCTGATAAAATTACAACGGTACGAGATATCGAAGTGTTTTTTTTAATTATTTATCAGCTTGACCAACCCTCTAACGGTCATATACCCGATTCTCTTAGTTTCCGACCACCCTGTATATAACGTTGGTAAATAAATATGCCATAGCGAATACTTGCAGGGAACAGAGGCCTAAACTGCTGAGTTTTTAGGTTGCTCTCATTGTCAACGTGTTGATGTCCGTACGTGTGCTTTCATCTGGACATCCCTGTTCTTTTCTTTAATCTCTTTTACTTCCTGATTGCGTGTTAAAGGTGCTTCTCTTTAACGTAACATCTCACTCGTTCGAAGAGTGACTATTTTTAAGAACTTCCCTTCTGTAACGGGCTTTTAATTGCCACCTTTGTCGCTGCTGGAACGTTTCTTTTTGTCTTGTGGTATCCTGGGGCGGACTGAAAGTCGTGCACAGCAGTAGAAGCACTGTGGTCTTTCTGGACTTAGAAGCCTCCGAGATTGTAAGGCTTGGTTTTTTAACCCTAGACTTAGCAACTGTCGAATATTCGACACTTCGATCCCTGCTGTAGTGGTACTGTCGAATATTCGACATGTTCTTACTTCTTCTCGTTATTTCCTAATTTCTTCAACAGATGTCACGACAGTGTACCTCTTGTCGTTCTCGAAGTCCACAGCAGCCGCGAGTTCAGATTCATTCATCGTTACAACATCTTTGTGTGTAATTTCACAGAAATAAATGAGTGCAGTTTTCCGACCATCCGTTTGAACGCCATTTGTGTGGTGTTTGTAAACAAACCTTCACGGGTTCTGCTTTGTTATTCTATTTAATTTTATTTCGTGCTTTTCTGTTCGGTGCGACTTGTTTACTTCTGTATATATATTGCAATTTGATTGATTATATACATTTTTAGTACAGTGTGTGTCTAAATATGACATCTTCACCTCATTACAGAAAATTAGAGTTGTGACAACGGGTTATTTTTGTGTAACTGCTATATCTATTACAAGTTGTCCATTTCATGACCGTATCGATGTTTAATCAAGAAGTAAGTATAAATAACCACCTAATCGATACTTTATTAATGCCTCAGGCAAAATTGAATAAAATTAAAACTTACAGGACATGTTTCGACCACTTAGTGGTCCTCTTCAGCTGTATAAATAAAGAACTGAAAAGAAAAACATTGACAATAAGCACAAATAAAAGTTCTTTGGAGACTCCTTTGATAAAAATGGAGGTCGTCAGAATAGGTCATCTTATAAATAAGCTGACTTGTGCTCAATGTAAAAAAACTTACGTGGGACAATCTGGAAGGAACTTTTCAATTAGATATCAAGAACACGAAAGGCAAGATGACCTATTCTGACGACCTCCATTTTTATCAAAGGAGTCTCCAAAGAACTTTTATTTGTGCTTATTGTCAATGTTTTTCTTTTCAGTTCTTTATTTATACAGCTGAAGAGGACCACTAAGTGGTCGAAACATGTCCTGTAAGTTTTAATTTTATTCAATTTTGCCTGAGGCATTAATAAAGTATCGATTAGGTGGTTATTTATACTTACTTCTTGACTGCTATATCTGTCACTGCTACAATAAAGAAACTCTGAAAAGTAACTGTTAAAATTTAACGTCCAAAGTGACTCACCTTTTAATGGTCACAGCCTGGTCACAGCTTTAAGCTTGTCTACGTACAGCTGTTCCATTCATTCACTCGCACATGTGTGCACGCATTACTACTCTGTTGAAAGTCGGTGCGGCAAAACACGCATTCGGACTTGCTATAAAGTTAACGAGAGGCAGACAACGGATGAAATGAGAAAACCCGTTCTATCTGAAATCTACAGGAGTGAGTTTGACAATGCCCCGATCAAGGACAGAAGACAAGAAAGCATGATGATCTGTTTGCCAAACCTCGACACAAACCGCTACTAGAGGATTGATTAAGTAAAATGAAGTAATTTTATGTTATCTATAATATGAATATGGAAAGTTAGCATACTAATTTATTTATGGTACAAGAAAATTTATACGGGTGAAAGTTATATTTATATTATAATGTATAGTAGCCCTGTGCGATGTTTGAGTCAACGATTACCCGTGAGCAGTTCAATATGTCATAACAGTTTACACTTTAATTACAAGATGACAGCAGCAACTTAAACAAATACACTGTAGAGTATATTATTCACTATAGTGCATTTGACTTAAAGCAATCTCCTACGAAACCGCTCTCACTTGGAAGACATGCGTACTATCTGAATTCTGAAGGTCACATTCTGTCTGTAAACTGCTACTAGAAACAGTCCCCACTTCCCATTTACTGTTTTCACTAGTACGTTATTCTGTTGTCGTTACTCGGTAACCTGTTATTTTTGTTCTCGTTACATTTGTAACAGTGACAGGCATGTAACTGTGACAAAGTAACTGCTACGTTATTTTTCAGCCATCTCTACAGAAAATAAGTAATGAAGTAGTGTAAAATTTGCTGGAAGATGAAAGTGACAGATCTGATTTTTAAGTTACTGAGAAAGAACCGACAAATTAAGAGTTATATTTTGCATGCTCATCAGCTATTTCTTCGCATCAAATATCGGAAATTGAAGGTGATGATGAACCTCCCATAAAGCAACCTATCATAACAACGTGGTCGAAGGTCACGCCTCCAAATGACTGCATGCCGATACATTTCCCCTAATATTTTCAAGAATGTACCTCTGAGTGACGAAACTTCTTCTAGTGCATTATAGATACATTATTGACAATCTGTTTATGTCAGTTTGTTTGTGACATGTTCCAGTTTTGTGTACATGTGATCGAATATTGTGTTATTGTTTTGAATTTAGAAATTACACTCTTTGAACAGACTGTACATTTTTCTAGTCAAAAACATTTATACGTTTTCGTAGATTTATTCCGTATCTTGCGCAGATATTTTGTATTTTATTTAGACAAGTAAATGCTGCCCAATACGGCTGCCACCAGAAGATTTAACATTGCCGATTCTAGGGTAAAATCATTTTTACTGTAAGTACTCACTCTAGTATGTGATAGATAGGGCTCGGAAGTTGAGGAAAAATCCCTTTTTGTCTCTAGTATCCGAAGACGAGGAGCAAAGTAACATGATCATTCTGGGCCATTGTAGATCAGAAAATGGTGAGTTTTATTTGTTCTTTTTTGCCTTTTTCGGCATTTTTTAGTTTATTGGTCCCTTTTTAGTATTTTTGAGGTCTTAACTGCTTTTTCAATTTCACATTATTTCGAGTACTTTTTACTGCTTATTCTCAATTCTAGTCATCATTAGTTCGATCATCCATCACCTCTTGAACATATTTTCTCTAGTAAATACATTTAGCCTACTTGAACCATATCTGAAAAGAGAGGAAATGAAATGAAAAATTGAAACTAGTCCTTGAAGAAAACTGGTATCAAATTAGGTGAAAGGTAAGTGAAATATTGAAAAGAGAAAAAGCTGATGACCGAGCTCGATAGCTGCAGTCGCTGAAGTGCGGCGGGTATCCAGTATTCGGGAGATAGTAGGTTCGAACCCCACTGTCGGTAGCCCTGAAGATGGTTTTCCGTGGTTTCCCATTTTCACACCAGGCTGTACCTTAATTAAGGCCACGGCCGCTTCCCTCCCTCTCCTAGCGCTTCCCTCTCCCATCGTCGCCATAAGACCTATCTGTGTCGGTACGACGTAAAAGCCACTAGCAAAAAAAAAAAAAAAAAAAAAAAATGTTGATGTGAGTGTTTGTGAAGAGGAAGGTCTCACTTGCTTCAAGTATGAACTCTTAACATCCACTGATGAGGAGAGAAGTTTCTCGATGTTTCACAACGTGCTGTCTGAAAACCGACCATCCTTTACACCTACAAACCAGGACATGATTACCGTGATATACTGCAAAACCATCTGAGGTAAGGTTTCGGAATTACAATTTCTGTAAGCCTAGTGTGGGTAAGCCAAGTTTGATTCCAGTTATGCTAATTTCAATTTATTTCTCCAGGATGTCAATTGCGGGTTCGTTGAATTCATTCTAGGTGTGAAAGAAATCATTCTAAATTTTACAAGTAATTTTTAACGAACAGGGAATTCGTATTTTTAATTGTGTTAGTGTAAAAATATATCATACCTGAAAGAAGTAGTATTTCACTCATACATGTTTGCACTGTATGTTTCATACCACCAGAATTTTGCATTTTCGAACATTATATTCTTTCATTAAATATTAAAACTAAAATTATGAATGAATTTGTATCGATTTTTACGTCCCTTTTCCTAGTTTTTAGGTACATATTTTGGATATTTTAGGCCCTTTTATACGTTTTTAGGCAATTGATAGCTCTTCATCTTCCGAGTCCTAGTGATAAATTAAAACTGCGCCGTTTGAGAATCCAGCGCTTATAGTATTTCCGTGATCCTTTCTTGAATGCTTGAAAAACCGTGAATGATTGATCACAGTAGGAGAACGATACACTTCATCCACGAGAACTGGAGTTAGTTATCCACCTTCGAAGTGATATATTGTTATTGAGTCCCATTTGCTTCTATCGATGGATAACGTCAACGCGGAGAAAGACACTTGTCAGCAGACGTATTGTAGAAGGGACCGTAACTGTGCTTGCATTGTAAGTGGAGCAGAAATCCTCGAAACAGGGCTACGTTGCTAGGCCGTAGGGCACATCCGGTACCGGTACGTGCGTAGTAGTTGAAAGGACAATTCAAATACTACTCCTTCAAGATTTATGACTATCTCCCGCTGAACTTCGTTGCACTCCGAGTCGTGCTCGGTAGGTAGTGAGTTGTGCAGCACTGCTAAGGGACTTTTACTTCCCTCCTCATCGAAGTTGTGTCCACATTAAGGTCGTTGCCACCTCAGTGGCTAATCTGATAGCTAGCAGAACTTCCCTTTCTCTCCCAGAGACGTCATTACGATTGAGTTGTGATTCTCTGAGCAAAGAAAGAGGCTTGGCATACAGTTTCTATATAGAAAAGTTGATCTGATAACTCTTGTGTTGGAGAGGGGAAAGAGAAGCAAAAACAGGAATGAGAAAGAGAGACAGAAAAACAATTTTTATCCATCCGTTTATTTGAAAA
Organism: Anabrus simplex; assembly: GCF_040414725.1. Taxonomy (NCBI): domain Eukaryota; kingdom Metazoa; phylum Arthropoda; class Insecta; order Orthoptera; family Tettigoniidae; genus Anabrus; species Anabrus simplex. The sequence continues at coordinate 77,604,373 of NC_090273.1, read as the reverse complement.
TAGCGTTACCCAGAAAGGACGATTTATCAATCTGAAGAAGGCAGTTGCCATGACGATGTTATCGGGTTCACTGATTCCTTTTCTGAAGCCTGTTTGTGAAGGCTTGTGAGCTTCCTGTTAGAACTTCTGACCTCACATTTATAACCTTGTGTGTTGACATGCTCTGGATTTTGTTTTGTTGTCGCAAACAGTGTGCAGATGTTGTCAACATTTGCGAGACCTCCGTCTGGCAAATTCTTCTGAAACAAACACAGGATACTTCTCCAGAAGGTGAGCGAATATTTCGAGCTCTGCTGTGCGTCTTTTTTCTACGGTTCTCTCCTACTAACTTGTGTAAATCAACCCCTGCTAGTTCTCGACCGAGGAGCATGATGATTTTCCGTGGTTTCACATTTTTATACCAGGAAAATGCCTGGGCTGTACCTTAATTAAGACCACAGTCATTCATTCCCATTCCTTGCCCTTTCCTATCCCATCGTCGCCATAAGACCTATCTGTGTCGGTGCGACGTAAAGCAAATTGTAAATGGAATAAAATAAAATAAAATTCATGGTTTCAGCTAGTGTGCGCAAGTTTTTTTTTATATGACGCCATCTAAGGTGCCTGAATATCAGTTTCGACGTTCCGTTTTAATTTACCACATGGCAGGCAAGTATACGTCTATTGGCTGGTCTGTGGTTGAATTTTAATGAATTTTGTCGGGTAAACACCAAATGTGTCACCAGATATCTTCCTGCGGACATCATACGACGTGGTGTGCCCAATTGACTTTTCTCCGCCCTCAGAAATCCGACTACCTCTGCCGGGTTTGAACCCATGATCTTGGGGTCCTAAGGGCGTCACTCTACCACTGATCCACGGAGATATCAAGGTGAATGGAAGCTCTTGTAACGACAGGGCTTAAACTTGGCGGGGTTGAGAAAAACACGATTCGACAATGAGCTTCGGTGTGATTGACGTCACTAACTTCCCCTCCGTTCATCACTGAGCTGCTGTCCGCCCCACGATGCTCGGAGCAAGCTTTTTCCAAAGGTATTTCGCTCTGAGTAGACAGTGCTTCATTTACCAGCAGACAGATAGACAGAAATACCGAAGGTCTCTTAAAGTATAAGAAATGGAAAGTTTTTATTTGAAATAAATAATAATTTCTATAATTTATTGATAGAATTAGTTTCTGGAAATGACTTTAGCAAACAAAACAGATTAATTTAAACTCTGGATCTGACGGTTGGATTAATTCTGGAAAATGAATGCTGTTAGCGGTGTTGTGCTCCCCACTTCCGTCTTCATTTTAATCCCCAGCCACTAAATAAACTAAACTACACAAAATATCTTCCAAGTTCTCCCCATCTTCCCCATCTAATTTACTGATGTATGGGTTTACCTGCTTCCTTTTTTACAGTGAAACTCCCTAACAATTTATCCTTTTCTTTAATTAGACTTCAGACATCCTTTGTTAATTAGGTTTTAAGGTTATTTATTCCTGATACCTTGGTGTATAGCGGTACTAAAGAACTTGCCCTTCTACTTGCTGTCTCGTGATCTTAAATCGGCTTAAGCAGCTTGTACAGATGTATGTCTTCTGACTGGAGGACCAGACATATGCTTACAAGAGACATCCCTCATAAGCGAGGCTCTTTCAACTTAAAGAACTCAGCATTTCAACGGCCTAGCTCGAATACCACGTATCGGTCGAGCCCTAAACTGATGCGGATATCCGCGAAGTTAGTGTCTTGGCGGATGCAAACTATACGGCAGTGCGGATAATTTTGCTGATAATTTCTAAATAATGAAGTTTGACTTTCGGTCAGGTATACTCTTATTTCAGCTTGTGGTTAGGCGACGCTTGACAGTGGTGTGGGAGAATGGTGATATATAAAGAGCCTTGAGACCATCATAGTTGTAAATCTGACCTGAGCCCTCTGTCCCCTGCCCGCAATTAATGGTAGGAGGGAACAAAGGTCAGTACGTCGGTAGTTGTCGCAGGAGAAAATCCCTCAAATTAACTGTGTGGAGGAATGTAGCGCATGCGCAGGGATGTTATTAGGCTGAAGTCGTCCACTTGCAGTACACTGAAGGCTACAGAGTTGCATACCTTCCGTATTAAGACAACAAATCGGAACAAATTGTCACAACCGTTCTCAGACTTCGATGCTCTCCAGCGCCCAAACCGTGCATTTCCGGACAAGGGCTTCTTCTTGAAAACCCATCATTCAACGATCCCGCACAACCTACTAAGCCTTGTTGGTGTTTCTGGGGACACCCAAAAATCTGTAGATACAAAGGGCACTAAGAAAGTTTTGCAATGTGAGTGAACGCTTTAGACTTTTTCAAAATAATTTCCACCACACAAATACACTTCTCCATATGTCGAAACCAGTCACTGAACCAACTCTGCCACTTTTCTTTGGTTACATTTTCACACTCTTGATCCCATGCTGCCAGAAGCTCCTCGTCGGGTGCAAAACGCCGCCCTTTCAGCTTCATCTTCACTTCTGGAAAGAGTGTGAGGTCACATGGGGCAAGATCGGGACTGTATGCAGGGTGATCAAGCACAGTCAACCCTGATCTGGCAAGAAAATCCATTGCTACATTAGCACGATGTGCTGGGGCATTGTCGTGATGCAAGAGCCAAGTGTTGAGCCGCGACCTTGGACGGAGCTGCTTGAAAGCCTGGATGATCTGAGACAGACAAGTCACACTGTACCACTTCGCAGTAACTGTCCTTTCTGCTTCTAGCACAACCCGAGTCAGGATGCTCCGTTTAGTGAAAAATACTGCAATCATCCTTTACTTCACTGACCTTGACTTTTTCACAGTCACAGAGTACTCTCATCTTCAAACAGCCACACCTTGTTCTGGGATTTTGTTGGGACATCGTAATAATAAATCCAAGTTTCGTCACCTGTAACGATGCTATTGACGTTACACGAAGTCCCATTTTCAAACTGTTTTAGTATTTTTGGCAAAATTTTACTCGATGTGCCCTTTGTTCCTCTGAAAGTGACTTCGGCACCCAAAGGCCACAAACCTTTCTAACATGGAAATGGACGTGTAGAATTGAATGAATAGCTGCTGCAGGGATGTGGAGGGTCTCTTCTACCTGCCGATATGTCAACCGCCTCTCTTGCTGCAACATTTTTCTCACAGCTTCAATGTTTTCCTGTCACTGATTCAGACGGTTGCCCAGAACGAGGATCGTCTTCAACCCCAAAATTTCTCCTCTGGAACTCTTTGTACGAGCACTAAATTGTTGTCCGATGTGGACAATCTGTCCCCAGCACAGGAGTCATTTCCTCCAGGCACTGGTCAACAGTTAATCCACGAGCAAAGTTGTAGTGGATAATTGCGTGATATTCACCTTTAGACCACACTGACATCTTAACTTGCTTTCAATCCCACTGCTTGGTAACAACTGGTGTGAAGGTCGCGCCTTGCTGTCTTCCAGACCGGTTTCCACCCCTCTTTTCATCCCTCATCATAACATGGGTGTCCAGCCAACCGTTTTTGCGTATTGCAAAACTTTCCTAGTGCCCTTTGTAGATAGTGGCCTGTTTTATCGTGTATAAAAGTATATTTTCTATTAGATTTATATTATTGTTGACTATGCTTCTATTCCATTGAGTATGTTTTAGTTTATGTGTGTGTATTTTAATGTGTTATTGTAACTTTTAACTTGAGTGATATATATTACTGTACTTCAAGGTGATGTCTCAATCAATTGTAATCTATTTTCTATCATTTTATCATCAAATAAGGCATTGTGAATTAGAACCACTGACTATTTTAAGTGCATAATTACTATTCATCATTATTTGTTTCAAACTCTAGTCAATGGGTACATTTTAAAATTTTAAGTATCATTACATTTCATTCCATCTCGTACAATCAGGGGCCGATGACCTAGATGTTAGACCCCTTTAAACAACAAGCATCATAATCACCCTCATCATCTTAACTGAGTTTTAATGAATTATTTCTGGTAAACGCCAAGTGTGTCACCAGAGCTCATTTACATGCCGACATCATACGACATGAACTGTCAGATGAACTTTTTTCCACTCTTCAAAAATCCGACTACCTCTGCCGGGTTTGAACCCGCTCTCTTGGGATCCGAAAGCCGACACCCCACCACTGATGCACAGAGGCAGCTATAACGCCTGTGAAAAAACATGATATTTTTGTTAACATTTCTTACATCTTAAATTAAAGATGACCGGGCGAGTTGGCCGTGTGCGTTGAGGCGCGCGGCTGTGAGCTTGCATCCGGGAGATAGTAGGTTCGAATCCCACTATCGGCAGCCCTGAAAATGGTTTTCCGTGGTTTCCCATTTTCACACCAGGCAAATGCTGGGGCTGTACCTTAATTAAGGCCACGGCCGCTTCCTTCCAACTCCTAGACCTTTCCTATCCCATCGTCGCCATAAGACCTATCTGTGTCGGTGCGACGTAAAGCCCCTAGCAAAAAAAAATTAAAGATGATTCAAACGTACCGGAACGAAAAAAAAGAAGAATGACTGCATCAAAAGGTACCGTACAAGGTCTAGACCGAGCTCGATAGCTGCAGTCGTTTAAGTGCGGCCAGTTTCCAGTATTAGGGAGATAGTGGGCTCGAACCCTACTGTCGGCAGCCCTGAAGATGGTTTTCCGTGGTTTCCCATTTTCACACCAGGCAAATGCTGGTACTGTACCTTAATTAAGCCCACGGCCGCTTTCTTCCCACTTCTAGCCCTTTCCTGTTCCATTGTCGCCATAACACCTATCTGAGTCGATGCGACGTAAAGCAAAAAAAAAAAAAAAAGTCCAGATATCCAATACTGAGTGACAGCCCTAAGTGCAGATCAGTGGTGATTGATTGATTGATTGATTGATTGATTGATTGATTGATTGATTGATTGATTGATTGATAAGATAGTCTATCAACAACGGAAGAAAGCCGAGACGGCTGAACCCTTCTAGTCGCAACCAGTACGACTTCTCCTCCCGTCGATTCTCTGGACACACAGAGACAGAGAGATAGAGAGACGCTCAAGGCGTCATCAAGTCGATATAAATTGGAAATAGTGTTATTTCATTACATGTGTTATAAGAGAGCCCAGTCGTGAAAAACACCCCCTCACCATGCGTGTTCATTTATTTCTAACAACCTCCCAATACCCATGAGAAGTATTCTTCGCACAAAGTTTCTGTGCCCGTGGCGTCGACAGCGTCTTCACCCGAAGAGGTCTGTGTACTGAAACGTTGTACAACGGAAACGGGCCTCACTGTAACAACCTGTCGCTCTGTAATTGTTCTCATGTCGTTACGTAGCTACTGTCCTCGACTCTATGCCTCTGCGCATGGTGGGGGTGCTACGGAGTTCACGACGATCATTTCGAGCGCGTGCTCAGAAGAGTTTCACTTGATATTGGTAGCTGACGCTTCCTTTGTTTGATTTGTTTCGGGTGTCGTTTCACAGCCGAATAAGCATATATTTCACAAGAGGTGTTACAAGTGGAATCTTGAAGCTATGGGTGACTGTGGCTGCCCGTATCTCCGTTCTTATTTTATACATATCGATGAAATATTGAAATTGGATAGAAATCATCAAACCAAACATGACGATGAAAGAATAATCGTGATATCTCCATCCGTTCAAGAGATGAAAATGAAAACCTACAACCTGTTTTCCAGTCATTGACCGGGTCAGGGATGGAATTAATGAAACAGATATAGGCTGTTAGTACGATGGGGTCGCCACTCCCAAAGTGATTTATTAATGAATGATAGATGCTATGAAATGATAATGGAGAGTTTTGCTGGAATGAAAGATGACAGGGAAAACCGGAGTACCCGGAGAAAAACCTGTCCCGCCTCCGCTTTGTCCAGCACAAATCTCACATGGAGTGACCGGGATTTGAACCACGGTATCCAGCGGTGAGAGGCCGACGCGCTGCCGTCTGAGCCACGGAAGCTCCCGTTCAAGAGATATATATATACCCAAAAAGATTATCATAGTACGTCCGACGCTCACATGACCCCACCCGCAACGTCATACTGTGACATTCCTCGCTTGTCCGGTGCATTCGTGACGGTGCGGCGATACAGAGCGAACTTTGTGATTCATTCAATTGATTCCGTGAGTTACGAATAAATTGTTACATTTGATACATGCGTTTCATTTCACGCTTAAAATGTGCAGCTGTGTAGTATACACCGTCTACGTGGCGTTTTGACTGATAGCTTAAACTTCCCTCCTTGGTTACCACGATACAATATAATGATTGCTCAGATGACATTGTAATCAAGAAATATTGCACACAGTTTCTATAAAAATTTCTTGTACATCACATGTTCTATTTAAAATCTTGAGACGTGTCTTGGAATAGAATCCTGTCTCCGGTGAACACGGATTCCTTCATGTTTGTAAGCTCGGTGTGCGTGCATCTGGCTATTCTCCTACAGCAGTCAAGTCCTTGTCTCCCGAGTAATTATAGCAGCTCTATGTTGTGGAATACAAAGCCCTCTGGACTGTATCACATCATACAACACAGATGGAAGACGGGGGCCATGCATTAGAGCTCTCCATAAATTTGTTACTGCTCGGATAAATTACACTGCGGGGTAGCTGAAATTCAATTGAAAGGAATTTTACATTCGGTAGCGTCATCCTGGAATTCTATATGTTGTCCTGGTTCCTTTAATCAGGATGGGGAAACATTTTTCTCCCTTTTTTCGTGTATGTGCGCACTGAATGCACGAAAAAATGAGGGAGTCTGTAATGGTGAAAAATACCAACGAAGGGATTTTGACAGGAGAGCAGGTGTTCATATCAGGCCAGCCTAGTCGACTTCATCCCTCTCTTAGGATGAGATGGTTTATTGCTCTCTGCACACACTGACACAACGCAAATTTCAGCACGTTATTCTTCATAGTTTAAGAGAACAAAGGCACATTTCAAAGCAAGAAGTGATTGAACCTGAATCCAGAAGTTATCAAAATATTTTAATGCTGTTTCTGCCATTGTTACTGCAGCATTTTTCTCTCTCTTTCGCGCTCTTTCTCTTTCGCTCTCTCTCTCTCTCTCTCTCTCTCTCTCTCTCTCAACCTAAAATAACCTATTAATATTAATACACACCATCCATGGCAGAAAGAACCGATGCATAAATCTACACTTCAGATTTCCATACAATGTACTGTTTCTTCTTCATCTTCTTCTTACACCGACCGCTCACAGAAGGTTGGTGACCATCATGCAGTAAGATTCCCTGTTTTATTTTTCTCGTGCTACAGTTGTCGTATCGTGGATGTAGAATAACTGTCTCAGTTTCCACATCCAAACAAAGCCAAACACCATGGCACAACATCCCCGAATGACCAGGGCGTAACAAGTGACCGTTGTTAAGCCTGAAGGCCTACAGATTAGGAGGTGTCATGTGGTCTCCACGACGAATCTTCTCGGCTGTTATTCTTGGCTTTCGAGACCGGAGCTGCTGTCTCACCGTCAGATAGCTCCTCAACTGTACTTACATAGGCTGAGTGGATCTCGGAGCAGTCCTCAGATCCAGGTAAAAATCCCTGACCTGGCTAGGAATCTAGTCCGGGGTCTCCGGGTGAGAGGCAAGCTCGTTACCCCTACACCGCGGAGCCGGCCAGTTTCCGCAACCAGTATATCGACGGTGCGCGAGCAATATCTCGTATCCCACATTGCTCTGCCTACCAATTATTTTCCTTAAGATTGGCCACGCCTCCCAGCCACGTATGGACATACAGTCTATCAGAACAATGTCATTTGTGTTTATTTTCGTATGCTAACGTGTAAAGAACCTTACTGTACCGCAATGTAGGAATGGATATGTTCATTGAGTATTTACGCACTTGTACAGTATAATGCATGTAGGCTTCACGAATACAATGTACATGTTCTTCGAATATGATTTACGGGTTCATTCGGGGTACTCATTATGAATTAATAGTGGCGCTCACGATTCCTACTGTCTTCTAGCCCGTAACCATTCATCTCCTTATATTACCCGTTTTAGAGAGAGGGACCGATGTATTTCAGAATTGTAGTAAACACGGCGGGTTGCATACAACTAGATTGCAAGGGGCTGATGGACCACCCGGTATAAGAACTGAGTATTATGTGTATATTTCGGTCTATGGCAATATTAGTGAATTCATTTTGTGTGTGCTGCGTTCGCTTACAAGCCCGGCTCCTTGAGTGAATTGTCGGTTCAGAGGGCTCTGAGTTCGATTATCAGGCGGGTCAGGGATCTTAAATTTTAATTCTCCTGTTTCGGGGATTGGATGTTCGTGCTGTCTCCAGCATTTTAGCAACTCACACACAACACTATCCGCTACCACATTAACTCTCAGTTTCCTACAGTGGGGCTCACGAGAAACGTTTGGCACGAACAGGGAGAAAAAATTGACTAACGCTGCTCGAAAATGGTCTGTTGCCATGGCAACGACCCCAGCGATGCCACATTTTAGCGATGCTATCGCCACGTGGATGAGTTTGCTCTCAATCGCTTTTGTGATATCATGTGGAGTCGTACTGTGTTAAATGTCACTGCTTAACTTACGTGCTTGTTTTCCGAATATTAGTTTTGTTGTTTGTTTAATTTTGTTATTTAATCAGTGGCTAGTTGTACCATTTCCCACTGAACACGTTTAGGAACTTACTTCCAGAGACATGGGAGTAAGCAAAAATCCAGGCAAGCAACTTAATGTTGAAAATAGCCTAGGGATATGAGCTTCGAATTTTAGGTTAAAAATATAATAAATTATGAGAATATATTCTTTATTTATTCCTAAAAACTACAATCCCTTTATTAATCATCGTTATCTGGTAGATTACATTTGCAGTTTACCTTTTTCTACCACTACGAGCGCTAATGTGAGTCAATGTAGAGTTTCACTTAAGCCCTTATAACTACATTCGGTGTAGACATTTCTTCAAGAAATCAAAACCCACCTAAGGGCATTGAACCGATGAACACATTACAGAAAGAATTATGTAAATAAGTTAAGTTGGCTAGGATTTGAATTGACAAGCAAGCGAGTAAAGAAACAACCAATTTTAGGCAGTTTTTGCAGAACTGCATGTAGGTCGGAAGTGATTTTAAAAATGTGTTTGTTTAGTTTGATAAAGATTTCTAGAACTCACAATTTAAACCCTTTCCGGCCTCTTTACCCCTTCAACTCTCGGCACAATTGAGGAAATGGCTTAATTTTACGTTTTTCGTAGTATGGGGACCCCTATTTTGTCTGCTATGAAAAGTTTTCAACATTAAAATGCTGTTTGTAAATTCTCATAGGAAAAATTCACTTTCCCGGAAGATTGTTATCTACACCGGTAAAAAAAATCGTATTCAGACTAATTTTGGTTTCTTTTTTTTTCGATGAAGTATCATTTTCCTCTGATGTTTTATTCTTGAAGTGTACCGTTAACAATTGGCGTTAAATAATACAACTATTAGTATATTCTGTATTACAACATGCCTTTCTTATGAGTGACTGACTGACTGACTGACTGACTTACTGACTGATGGAAGTTAGTTATACAATGACTGCAAAGTTTTATATGTTAAGCATTTGTTGATGTTGTTTTCAGCAGTTGACGAATTTGTTAGTGATTACCGAGATCTAATATTTACTGGCAATGACGTCTTCTCACTTAAATGCTAAAATTATTAGCGAAAGGTTAGGAAGGGCTCAAAGTTTATGGCTCAGCCTCTTCAGGGAAGAGAAGTGGAGGGAGGGGAAGTGGGGTGAATGCCGATTTGTTTAGTGGTCATTATAGTTCTGATACACCCTGCATACTGCAGATGCCGCCCAGCCTCGCCGTAGGATTTACTTTACAAGGCCTACGCCAGCCACTCCACACACAAAGAATTTGAACTTTTGAGTAAAGAATTTATTCTTTTGGACATTATTCTGTTTGTTTAGAAGTACATAACTTCTTCGCTGAACATGACTGTCTGCTGAATTCCGCTTTAATATTATCTACTCGTGGGCATACGCAGCGAGACTTAACGCATCAAATACACGGTTTCCCCTTAAAAAAGCAGATCATATGTTGGTTAATCTGCTTGGCAGATATCTGTGACGGATGGGTTGAGAGTGAACAAAAGCAGAATGCGGCACAGTGTTTATGACGGGAAACAAAGCGGGAGAGATTATGGAGGCTGTGGTTTCACGGCACGGCCTTTAGGTACCGCACAATAGAGTCTCTCTCCTAAAAGATTTACTCTTCATACTATGAAAAAGAAAACAGAGATAAGCTGCGCGTTCGTCTCAGAATACTAACTTATTGTTAGCGTCTTTTAAGCAGGTACTTTTATTTAGTTATATAACGTTCAGAAATAAATACTTGAAAAAATACTTCCCTTTCATGGACCTTACTGATTGTTGTAGTTTGTCTCGCTCTTCTTTCTGTCCAAAAGTGAGGATGAGAAAATACGGCCTTTATGGCACATGAAAGAAAAAAGCGTCTGCTACGTCTGTTGATTCGCTTACTAATGTTCGCGTAGTGGTGGTGATTGCTATTTTTTCTTTTTTTTTTTTTTTGCTAGTTGTTTTACGTCGCACCGACACAGATAGGTCTTATGGCGACGATGGGACAGGAAAGGGCTAGGAGTGGGAAGGAAGCGGCCGTGGCCTTAATTAAGATACAGCCCCAGCATTTGCCTGGTGTGAAAATGGGAAACCACGGAAAACCATTTTCAGGGCTGCCGACAGTGGGGTTCGAACCTACTATCTCCCGAATACTGGATACTGGCCGCACTTAAGCGACTGCAGCTATCGAGCTCGGTGATTGCTATATTAGGAGGAAGTACAACTGGGTAACCATCCTGTATTAACACTAATTAGAGAGAAAATGAAAGATGGCCGACACTTCGAAGAATGAAGGTATCGGCAAAAGAAATGGCCACGAAGGACGTGCAGCGCGCCATAGGCCTTGCAAATCTAATATCGTCGGCTAGGAAAAGAACAAGAGTTGACCAAGGGAGGTCGGGTAGAATAGATGAAAGTGAGGAGCCTACCACAAGTAAGTGGAAGCAATGACAGGATTCAGCTAGGGGAACCATGGCTGCCAACACCTCTGGTCGCCCCTTGTAGTCGTCTGTTGCGACAGGCGGGGAATACCTTGGATGTAGTCTATCGCACCCACTCACAGGGGAGAGGATTTTATAACTGTAAATTATGTTTAAAAGTGTAAGCGTATAAAGCAGGGCCTTTCAGAGTGCATTGCTCGGCACAGCTGCATAAGACGACTTCGCTAGGTTGACCAGAGTGCAGGCTCCCAGGCCTCGATTTTGTGCAACAGCGGTGACTCTCTCTTTCCCTAAGCCTTTCTCGCTTGCTCCGCCTGTCTCCCTCTTCTCCACTTGTTCGGCAGCGCTTCACCATCCGAACAAAGTTGATCCGACTTTAGCCGAGCTTATCCGAGTCGCCCCGAGACAAAATGCTCGTCCGAACCGAGCCGAGTCGGACCGATGCACGGTGCACACAGAGCCCCTGCACCTCGGTTTGCACGTGTGATATTTTGGGCGTTTGTGAGGCCCCGGTATAAATGAATTGTCATATTTAATGTATAAGGCTTTCATATTTAGTAAAGATTAAGTTAGAGTTCTTCTTCTGTCCCTGGTGGAATTACGGGTGCGATCTGTGTTGCACGTATGTCCTTCTTGAAACTAAATATATTGGTAAGGATGTGTTTGTTACATCTATTAGGGTATTGTCCTGTTTTTACAATTAGCTTTACGTCGCAACAGCACAGATAGTTCTTGACAATGGGATAGGAAACGCTCGTGGCCTTAATTAAGGTACCGTACAGCTCCAGAATGTCCCTGATGTGAAATGGGAAACTACGGAGAAACATCTTCAGGGCTGTCGACAGTGGGGTTCGAACCCACTATCTTCCGAATGCAAGCAGATAGCTAGGCGACCAAAACCACGCGGCCAGTTGCTCGGTTTGTCCTGGTTTGTGTGCAAATGAAGAGGAGTGTAGGCCTATTAAGACAAACAATCCCCATACCTAGTGGTCGTTGCGTAACATTTTCTATTTCATAATATGATAAACTTATTTGTTTTAAATAAAATAATTATGAGTACTTTTGACGTGTCGCCACGCAAATCATCCATGTTTGCCTCATAAAGTGACGTTTTTTGCTTTGCTGTATGTTGCTAAGGAAGACATAAGATGTGTGTACATACATGCATAGAAATGGTGTCCCGATATAAACAATCAACACTGCCTCACTCCAGTACTGAAAAGGTAGGAAGAGAGTGAAGGCGTAGTTTTGCAGGTCGCTCCAGCACCGAAAAGGACGGAAAGGGAGTGAAGGGGTAGTGTTGAAGGCCGCTCCAGCACCGAAAAGGACGGAAAGGGAGTGAAGGGGTAGTGTTGAAGGCCGCTCCAGTACCGGAAAGGACGGGAAGGGAGTGAAGGGGTAGTGTTGAAGGTCGCTCCAGCACCGAAAAGGACGGAAAGGGAGTGAAGGGGTAGTGTTGAAGGCAAAGTGTTTGTATTGCTATACATCCGCCACTGTTCCCATCTCAGTCACAACAGTCTTGTAGCGGGCTGTCTACCTGCAGCAATGTGTTAAGGGTGGAGGTGGGAGAAAGCCATGTTTTGTTTACATTGGAATACCATTTCTGTGCATGCGTGTACATGGAGTTATGTGGCAATGAAGCATCAAAATTAATCTTATTTGAAGCAGTGAACAGTCCACTAAGCTAAAGAGTCATAAACGTGGTCATCCGGTCCCGGATTAATGAAGGCAATACGAAACTTATGTATACCATGATGTATGCGATATTTATCTGTCGGAAATGGATTAATACGTATATACATTAGTCAACATGGTCGTGGTGGCAGATTACTTGAGCAGGGAATGCAGAGACGCAATGTTTGCTGTAGATGGCTACAAAACAACAGTCTTGCAATCATTTGGAGAACAATTCAACAGGGTTAAGTTAGTGTCGGTGTTCTCTGATCATAGTTTCTCTGACTATCCGTGTTTAGGTTACTGTGAAGCGGAGTTCAACCAGTCAGAGACGATTTCTTAAAACAGTGCTGAAAGTAATTACAATACGTTAAAGTGTCATTTTACGAACTCTTTTGAGTACAGAAAGGAGACAATTTCATCATAGTGTGAAATAAAATAAATCACGTGTTTCATTTTTCTATTTGTGAACTTTAAACACTGTTAGAGCAAAATAATAATTGTTTATTAGAATAAAATAGTAGTATCGATTGAGTTGGCCGTGCAGTGAGGGTCGCACAGCTGTGACATAGTGAGTTCAAACCCACTGTCGGCAGCCCTGAGGATGGTTTTCCGTGGTTTCCCATTTCACATCAGGCAAATGTATCATAATTAAGGCCACGGCCGTTTCCTTCCCACTTCTAGCTGTTTCTTATCCCATCGTCGCCATAAGACGTATCTCTGACGATAAAACGCAAAGCAAATAATTGTATAATAATAATAATAATAATAATAATAATAATAATAATAATATTATTATTATTATTATTATTATTATTATTATTATTATTATTATTATTATTATTATTATTATTATTATTATTATTATCATCTCACTACATGGAAGGAACTGTTCAGTACCCAGATGGACAAACAATGAAAACCCAATATGGAAAAATATCCCAAGTGTCTAAATCCAAATACCTCGAAAAAGTCGTCCAACCTTCAGGACACAATCGTAAAGCAAACAAAGAAAAGTTCTCTAAACTGCAAAGAGCATACAACACACTCGGAACAGATATAATAAAAATATCTATATCCCGAAATACAAAATTAAGACCGTGTAACACTGTAATCAAGCCTGAAGGACTATAAGCATCTGAAACACTGATTAATGGGGGCAGATAATTGATTAAATATGTAGAAAAGCAAGAAAGAAGAACTTTGAATAAAATGTTTGGACCAGTCTGCACAGGAGGAATTTGGATGATAAGGAAATCTCATAACCTGTACCAACACTCAGAGCAAATCTCAGACACATTTAGGAAAAAAGTTTGAAATTTTATTGACATATTCTCAGAATTAGTAATCACAGATTGACCAAAAATATTCTGAACCTAGCCCTATCAATGAAAGTAAAAAACAATTGGCTGCTCGAAGTTGGAAAGGATCTTCAGGAAACAGGCATCACAGATGACACTGTATAAGACAGGTATAAGTTCAGAACATTAGTTGACAATGACCGCTTTGGAGTTCGGCTCCATGGCTAATTGGTTAGTGAGCTGGTCTTTGGTCACAGGGGACCCGCGTTCGATTCCCGGCAGGGTCGGAAATTTTAACCATAATTGGTTAATTTTGCTGGCACGGGGCTGGGTGTATGTGACGTCTTCATCACCATTTCATTATCATCATCATCATCATCACCACGACGCGCAGCTCGCCTACGGGTGTCAAATCAAAAGACGTGCATTTGGCGAGCCGAATTGTCCTCGAACACTCCCAGCACTAAATGCCATAAGCCATTTCATTTGCCGCTTTAGACATCATTCAAGCACTACCACCAACAAAACCTGGTCAGAAGATCGCAAGAAAAGCCACAGCGAGAAGATGAAGAGATTTTGGGAGAAGAAAAAGACAACATCAGCTAAATAAGTTCATTCGCGCTCTTTAGTTGGGCATAACGAAGAAAGAATAATAATAATAGTAGTTTTATTTTCCATTTTATTACAACTTCATGGTTTTTGAAGACGCACAGAGTCCGAAATTTTCAACCGCAGGAGTTCGTTTACGTACCAGTAAATCTACCGACACGAGGCTGACGTATTTGATCACCTTAAATACAACTGGACTGAGCAAGGATCGAACCTGCCAGTTTGGGCTCACAAGACCTGCGCTCTAACCCCTGCTTCTTCAGGATACCTTGTGCTTGACCATACTGATCTGAGAAGAGAAGGTAGCAATAAATTATAACGTAGTCATTTACTATAACCTGGGACGTTGGAACAACAACTCGTGTGCGGTTGGAAAATGCTTCGCTCTTAGTTGTAAGGCACGAATGGCTACCAACAATTCAAATGATTCTGACATCAAATTTTACAGACCGTTACATTGCTTCTTCGATCACGAAACCAATTAATAAATAAAATATCCCATTTCACACCCGATTTGTTGTATTGTATTCGTAAGAAGCAAGTTCAATATAAATGCCATAGAGATCTTTTTCAATCTGTAAGTTGAGTAGAGGCTGCACAAATGGTTTCCTCCCGATATCAAAGTCTTGGGAGAGTAAAGTAGTACTTCTAATGGTTGGCTTATCACTGTCGTTTTCTATCACCTAGCAACCAATGAAGCAGCTCCAATAATGTTCCATCACAGAGAACTCCTTGGCCTCCTCCAACTTTTTTCATTTCGTCTCTCACAACTCCGCGTGGTGCAGGGGGCTTAGGCGGGCCGGGAGGAGTAAACAGCGCGGATCAGCTTACTGCTCGTTGGAGTGCGTACAACTGTCACTATAGAGACAGCTCTGGGGATCAACGGCTAAATCGTTGCTCTGCTGACATATCACATCAAATAAGCCCAGTTTCCTAGCTCTGGCAACCACTAAACTGACACAAACTATGCACTTCCTTCTGCACTTCCTTCATTAATTAATCCCAGATCAATCTCTTGTGAGGCACAGAGTTTATAATGCACTGCGTCTGTTGGTACATGCTACGGCAAATTTGTTACTTTCATTGATATGCTTTAGTCTCATGAAAGTGACTGAGGTATGAGCGATGCATTTCCTTATGCGGCCAGTCCCTTTTGCGAATGATGTGAAGTTTCGGTCATAGGTAGAGGCATGATTTTTTCGCATTAATTTTTGAACGATTTCGCGAGAAGGATACTAATTTTCGCGTTATTTCGCGAAATAGATATTGCCGTATCGCTTTAATTTCGCTTTAATAAAATTCTGAAATTATTCATTAAAGGTTTCATTACAATCACTGATCGTTGATTGTGGAGGTTTAATTGATAGACTGTACATACCTGGTACATACTTTTGAAGCCCTTTCCGGATTGCAAGGTCGTCTGCCTTCTCCAGGCTTTGAGTAGCATCGCTGTTATTTCGTGATTATTTCGTGAATAAATTCTATTTTTTCACTCTTAGCTTTCTTTTGCATATCTAATGAGAGTTCTATTGTTGCTTGCCGTTTCACTGTTGGAGTGCGAAATTTACGTTCTCAATGTTCCTTATTTTTAAAACAATGTTTTGAGACAGTATCTTTTTTCTCCCACTCGATACGAACATTACAAAATTTACACATTAAAATATTGCTTTCCGAAACGTATAAACCTTCACTCGCAAACTGTTTAGCTCTGCTGTGCATCGTAACACTTGTCGAGCGACCTATCTTCGCTACTGTCTGTGATCACTTTCTTAATTTTATCTGACCACGAAGCCGAAATACAGTCAATTGTAATGCTTGTAGACGTCATTAGGGATTCCAGGATTGCACAATGCCGTGAGAAGACAGGCTGGGGTGGGATTACCAGCCACCACAAGAACAACATTCCAAATATTTCGTTTGGCAAGAAGCCTGGAGCCAACTCCTTTTCTTTGATGCCATATCTTGAAGAGATTTTCCAGAGCATCAATGATAACATATTTCTCTCCTGTTGATGCTTGTCCTCTCTTCTTTTCATACATAATCTTGGAACAAAATGTCAAGTTCTTTATTCACTACAGATTTCGCTGTAATATCGCGCTTATCGCGAAATAATTGAATTTCGCTTTAAAATGGCCTTGTTGCTTTAATTCGCTTTAATTCGCTTTAATTCGCTTTAATTCGCGAACATAATATCCATTTTTTCTTAACCAGAAACATATGATTCGTAAAGATATCACAGAATCGCTTCAAAATATTTCTTGTCGCGTTTATCGTTAATGCGAAAAAATCATGCCTCTAGTCATAGGGCATGTTAGTGTCAGCATTTCAGTGGGCTTGTTTGACTGATATGTAGTCACCTTCTTGCTCAATGAGGAATGCAACAAGAAACCACATCACACCTCATTTCCTCAGTGCACCTCCTTAGTGACGCCTAGGCTACTGAAAATAGAGCATGGAATTTAAAAAAGCAAAGAATATCTATGATAAAATCTAGCGGTTTATTCTCTGGAAAGATAAATGAGTATCAAATGATTAGTTATAGGTGGTGGATTCTGCTCTGTGATACAACATGAATATTTAATGTCTGGAATGAGTACTGAGTGGTTACTTTCAGACGTAATTTCATGACTGTTTATTCCACCTATACAAACTTTGCATTAGTGATAGATTGGATGACTGTACTTGCTTCAATCGTATGTACCATACTTTTCTATTCTTCTACGCGATATAATATTACATTCTATTACCACAACAATTGATGTGTATTGTTTAATTACTCTAAACTTTGCAAGTACATTCGTGGGGATATTAATGAACAGTATGATGCAATACAGGTGAAGCCCGAGGGAAACTTATAGTATCAGCTATGTACGCATTTAAGAAACCCGCGAAATTAATTGTATAGAAATCATATTTATTCATATTCTTGGTTAAAGAGTATCTCTATTGTAGAACATTTAAAAACATTCCTGGTGTCAAGAAAGTTCCTTTTATTTTCCTGATTAATGGATTAGGTTCTAACTTATGTTTTAATCTTTTAATCTAGCGATGTGTGTTTCTTTATGTACAGACGGATTACGTTGCAGGCACCTGGATGTAAAAAAAATACATTTTGGTTTTCCCTTCTGTTCTAAATTCAAGTAGGCCCTATATCTAATACTAGTGGACCCGTGCTGCAGCATTCGTTATAAATCAGCTGATTCAGAAAGTGATGGAACCAACCAGAGGGAAAAATATCCTGGATGTCGTGCTGATAAAACCAGATGAGCTCTATAGGGAAACTGAAGTAATAGATGGTATTAGTGATCATGAAGCTGTTTTTGTAGTAGTTAAAAATAAATGTGATAGAAAGGAAGGTCTTAAAAGTAGGACTGTTAGGCAGTACCATATGGCTGATAAAGCAGGCATGAGGCAGTTTCTAAAAAGTAACTATGATCGGTGGAAAACGGCAAATAAAAATGTAAACAGACTCTGTGATGGGTTTAAGGAAATTGTTGAGAAATGCGAAAACAGGTTTGTACCATTAAGGGTGGTAAGGAATGGTAAAGACCCACCTTATTATAATAGAGAAATAAAGAGACTAAGAAGGAGGTGCAGACTGGAAAGAAATAGAGTTAGAAATGGCTGTGGAAGTAAGGAGAAATTGAAGGAACTCACTAGAAAATTGAATCTAGCAAAGAAGGCAGCTAAGGATAACATGATGGCAAGCATAATTGGCAGTCATACGAATTTTAGTGAAAAATGGAAGGGTATGTATAGGTATTTTAAGGCAGAAACAGGTTCCAAGAAGGGCATTCCAGGAATAATTAATGAACAAGGGGAGTGTGTATGTGAGGATCTTCAAAAGGCAGAAGTATTCAGTCAGCAGTATGTAAAGATTGTTGGTTACAAGGATAATGTCCAGATAGAGGAGGATACTAAGGCCAAAGAAGTAATAAAATTTGCATATGATAACAATGACATTTACAATAAGATACAAAAGTTGAAAACTAGAAAAGCGGCTGGAATTGATCAGATTTCTGGGGATATACTAAAGACAATGGGTTGGGATATAGTATCATATCTGAAGTACTTATTTGATTATTGTTTGGTCGGAGGAGCTATACCAGATGAATGGAGAGTTGCTATAGTAGCCCCTGTATATAAAGGAAAGGGTGATAGACATAAAGCTGAAAATTAGAGGCCAGTAAGTTTGACATGCATTGTATGTAAGCTTTGGGAAGACATTCTTTCTGATTATATTAGACATGTTCGTGAAATTAATAACTGGTTCGATAGAAGGCAATTCGGTTTTAGGAAAGGTTATTCCACTGAAGCTCAACTTGTAGGATTCCAGCAAGATATAGCAGATATCTTGGATTCTGGAGGTCAAATGAACTGTATCGCGATTGACCTGTCTAAAGCATTTGATAGGGTGGATCATGGGAGACTACTGGCAAAAATGAGTGCAATTGGACTAGACAAATAAATAGGTCAGATAACTCGTCTTGATGTACATGTCGTTGTCATATTGTTTTACCTGCCCTTTTTAGTAGTTTTATGAACATTTAATACCGGTAAATAATAACGGACTCATTCGTAATGTGGTTTATAACACTTCTTTGCATACAGTATTTATTGTGCTGCGATCATTCGGGCGTATCTGGATGGTAACATTTTCACCGAGGTAGTGCAACATACAATTGGCCGTGACTGAATACTGGTTCGGGTAAGTAGACACCCACTTTTTCAAGAGTTTGTCCCTGTTAATGGTCATACAGAAGGCTAGTCGACTTGATACCTTCCCGTCGGTACGTACGTAGACTGTTTTTTCTTAGCAGCATGCAAGTTATTAGGAACGATCTGCCATCTGTTGAGTATATTTAGAAGCTGGAGAAGGTCAGAGAATCAAAGAGTATCTAGCAAAGAACAGTATTCTTCTGTGATCAGAGGAAGTGTATACTCTCTGGGTTGACAGGTAGTAATCAGACATGGCTGCATGCATTCGCATTACTTAGGATGAATATCAGAATATTAATGAAAGTGTTAGTCGCTTAGTACAGAATATATTGCGGGCTAGGGTAAACCCTCTCTTGTAATTGCAGTGATCATTTAGTGACCTGATTTTAGGATTACTCAAAGTTGACTGACCTATCAGTGCCTGATGATTCCGGAGAAAATAAAACAGAAATGAGGCAAATCGGTCCAGTAGAACGGACTGGACAAAGCTGTTTTAGTATTATTTTAAATATATATATTCCTGCAATTAAAGTGTATTTCTAATCTCTGCCATTCGCCGGGCTGAGTAGCGCAGACGGTAGAGCGCTGGCCTTCTGACTCCTAGTTGTCAGGTTAGATATTGACTCAGTCCGGTGGTATTTGAAGGTGCTCAGTAGATTTACTGGCAAAGGTTTTGTTTTTTCGATTAGTGCTCTCAAGGCGGTCTTAAGTCACGTGCAGCTTGGCAACCCATTGAATTAACCTGCGAAGCGATCTGATTGGCTAACCTCAGTAGCTGATAAAACGACAACGGCGCGAGATGGTCGAAATGTATTTTTCAATTTTTTTTTTTTGCTATTTGCTTTACGTCGCACCGACACAGATAGGTCTTATGGCGACGATGGGACATGAAAGGCCTAGGAATGGGAAGGAAGCGGCCGTGGCCTTAATTAAGGTGTGGACTGGTGTAAAAATGGGAAACCACGGAAAACCATCTTCAGGGCTGCCGACAGTGGGGTTCGAACCCACTATCTCACAGCTGCGCGCTCCTAACCGCACGGCCAACTCGCCCGGTTTTTCAAATTTTACATAGTATGACCAACCCTCTAACGATCATACACCCAGTTCACGTTTTTTTTCAACCACCCTGTGTTGTACTTTCAGTTGTAGAGGAACTTCGAGTTTTTTAAATGTGAGTGGTTGCTATTTGCGTCCCTGATGATGAATTATAGAAGATACATACTTCACTTTATGTACGTATAGTTGCGATGGGTAAGTAAACAGTTTCTTAGATTCGAGATTACAATATGGGCGTTAAAACTCGCAGGTTTCACGTTCAGGTACCCATAAATTACTATCGCTACCTCGGATCATCTGGTTCGTTAGATATTTCCAGTAATAAATGTGCTAATTTTTAATTAACTTATTTTTTATGAACGCGAGTGTATAGATTAAATAACAAACAGTAATAGGAACATGTAAGTTAATATAAAACACGTCTTGATGTCTTCTTTCAGAATTTCCCCTCACACTTCAGATGGTATTCAGTTATCAAAATGACCGTGTCTCAACTTAATCGTTTAAGTCGACACTTGAAATTCAAGCCAGAAGTGCTTCATTGCTGGTGCTCAAAGACGACCTTCATCAAGCAGATGCTTGACCCCTCTCCCAATGGGCCGTCCCACGGCCACCATCACTTAATACGATCACAGCACAGTGTCTTCGACCTCATCCCACATAAAGAACTCGTCTGTACTTGTGAAGATATATCCCGACAGTAAACGGCCGCACGCCTTAAATAGCACAAAATTAATATGAAAATGTCAGAAATGCCTGCCTGAGTGGCTCAGTCGGTTAAGGCGCTGGCCTTCTGACCCCAACTTGGGAGGTTCGAACCTAGCTCAGTCCGGTTGTATTTGCAGGTCCTCGAATACGTCAACATCGCGTCAGTAGATTTCCTGCAGGACTAAATTCCGGCACCTCGGCGTCTCCGAAAACCGTAAAAGTAGTCAGTGTGTCGTTAAGCTATTATTATTATTATTATTATTATTATTATTATTATTATTATTATTATTATTATTATTACATTTCAGAAATATTTTCCACCAAGTGCTGGATAGCCTGCTCGCCGCCTGATGGAAATACTTTAATCTGCAAATGAGAACAGATGGAATTCTGCGACTTCTAGGCCTTCTTGGTGGATTCTTAAATGTTTTAACGAATTCGGTCTGTGAATACTGAGTGATACCCTACTAATCCAAACCAAACCAAACCAAACCAAACCAAACCAAACCAAACCAAACCAAATCCCATGGCGCAACAGCCCCGAAAGGTCATGGCCTACCAAGGTACCGCTGCTCAGCCCTAAGGCCTGCAGATTACGAGGTGTCGTGTAGTCGGCACGACGAATCCTCTCGGCCGTTACTCTTGGCTTTCTACACCGGGGCTGCCATCTCACCGTTAGATAGCTCCTCAATTAATTGTAATCACGTAGGTTGAGTGGACTTCGAGCCAATACTCAGATCCAGGTTAAAAAAATAACCTGGCTGGTAATCGAACCTGTGGTCTCCGGGTAAGAGGTAGGCATGCTACCGCTAAACTGTGGGACCGGCTGCTAATGTATTCACTGAAATATAATATCTACTTACCAACTTATCTTGAACTTAATAATATTATTTCTTCAAGAACACCTCATGGAATTCTGCTACTTGGGAGCGTAATTAACTCTGACAAAAAATGCTTATTAGAAATCAAGAGTGGAATAGTGACGGAGAAACAAGTCCTTCAAACCAAGAATAGTTTCTAAATGACCAGATCAGTTTTGAGCAAGAAAGTCGTTCTCGAGACCTTTGTATGGAGTGTGCTGACGCTTTTTTCTTTTACGTCGCACCAACACAGATAGGTCTTACGGCGACGAAGGGATAGGAACGGCCTAGGAATGGGAAAGAAGTGGCTGTGGCTTTAATTAAGGTACAGCCCCAGCATTTGCCTGGTGTGAAAATTGTAAACCACGGAAAACCATCTTCAGGGATGTTGACGATGTGATTCAAACCTACCATTTCCCGAAAGCAAGCTGACAGCTACGCGGCATGAACCGCGCAGCCATTGTGCTCGGTGGCCTGGCATAAAAGTAACCATTATATCCCAATTGTTACCGGTTTTATAGATACTGGAAATCTTGACCTTCCACTTCTCCAATGGCAGTCACGGATCGTACGAAAGTTGTTTTGCCTTTTTTTTTCTGGTCTGGACCAAGAATACAGTTATCATGGGAAGGTTTAAAAATATACATGGCATGAGCGAAAGTCAATAATAATAATAATAATAATAATAATAATAATAATAATAATAATAATAATAATAATAATAATAATAATAATAATAATAATAATAAAATGGCGTATGGTTCTTAGTGCCGGGAGTGTCCGAGGAGAAATTCGGCTCGCCAGGTGCAGGTCTTTTGAGTTGACACCCGTAGGCAACCTGCGCGTCATGATGATGATGATGATGATGATGATGAAATGATGATGAAGACGGCACATACACCCAGTCCCCGTGCCAGCGGAATTAATCAATGATGGTTAAAATTCCCGACCCTGCCGGGAATCAAACCCGAGGCCCCTGTGGCGAAAGGCCAGCACGCTAACCATTTAGCCATGGAGTCGAACATAATAATAATTCAAACAAAGGGACTAGACACAGAGGGCTTATCGGCCAGAGCAGTAAAATAAAATTTAAGAAAATGGAGGTACACTTCAAACCACCCGGAACATATTTAACAGAAGGTGATTTTCTATAAATACCAAAATTCATCATTGTAACACTGTCGTCGAGCCGATATCTTTATATGCGTCAGAATGACTTATTCTCCTTCAGAAATGTGCGCTCGTTAGGTTAGAGAAAAAAGTGAGAAATATTCTCCACAACATTTTTGGCCCAAACCACAAAAATGGGATGTACATAAGAAAATACAGACAAGAAATCTACTCTAAGATAGAGAAGATCACAGACACAACGCGCAAAGGCAGGGCTCTACAGTCACCTGCACGACACTGGACGCACAGAGCGCATTTTTAACAATTTTGACTCAAAACCAAAAACGAATTCCTTGGTTCGTTAATGTCAAGAAAAACCTCGAAGAAATGGGCCTACGACCAGATGACGCGCACAAAATATACCTGTTCAGAACAAACATCGTGACTTTTGGGACTTCCCGGGATGTGAAGTGGACAACTTGTGCAAAGTGGTCGGATGAACTCCGTGATCGACACAGTAAACCTACCGGAACAATCGAAAACTGAGTAAACGGCAGAATATATAATTAAACTTATCGTGGTCCCTTGTTGGCCGCGTAGCGAATAATAATAATAATAATAATAATAATAATAATAATAATAATAATAATAATAATAATAATAATGCGTCGATAACCTTCGATGTTAGGTCCCTTTAAACAACAAGCATCATCATCATCAATAATAATAATAATAATAATAATAATAATAATAATAATAATAATAATAATAATAATAATAATAATAAGGGACTCTCAGATTTGGAAAAGAAAGAAAGGAGGTTCCTTAGCAAGATTCTTGAACCCAGAAAATCATCAGACAAGTTTACGTTTCGCATGAGACCAAACCAAGAACTATACCAACAATTTGAAAACATCGCCACCACAATAAAAAAGAGGAGATTGACGTTATACGGACATATTAAAAGGATGGGATCAGAGAGACTCGCCAACAGGATCCTCACCCTCCAGGAGAACAGGAAGACACAAGTTCCATGGATAAAAGAAGTCCACCGAGATTTAGAAAAATGTGGGATCACGACAGAAGATATAACAAACAGAAAAAACTTCAGGCAGGGAGTTGCGGAGGTGAAGGACCTAACTGATGAGAAAACGAGGAAGAATAGAGTATTCTCGGCAGAAGAACGAGCACGAGCAAGCCAACGGATGAGGGAATACTGGGGAAAGAGGAAGGAGAAAGAACTTGAGAAAGCAATGGAAGTTGCGTAATCGCAGCCCATGGATGGCTGAAACTAAAATAATAATAATAATAATAATAATAATAATAATAATAATAATAATAATAATAATAATAATAATGAAAAATGAAATCCACAGCTTGTTTCCAGTCATTCGACCGGATCAGGAATGGAATGAATGAAGCCCCCATCTGGCGGCGAGGATAGGAATTGTGTCGGCTGCCGAAGCCTGTCGCACTCCTCTGGGGCAATGATTAATGATTGACAGATGAAATGAAATGATATTGGAGAGGGGGTTGGAACACTTGCACGGAGCCTCGATTTTCATATAGTCCTGTATTAACAGACACGTTCAGTACTTATCATATCCTCGATTGAAGAGATCGGCCTATCTCTTCGGTATAAATTGTTGAAATCATACTCTCTGTTTCCCTCGCAGCCTTTTTGTACTTAGGCCTACTACATTTTTTCTCACTTCATTCGCCGCTTCATCCGGAATACAAACACAACTTGCCTTGCCTAAATCTATGTTACTTTTTCTTGTTATTCTTCTTTCACTATCTACGCACCGCCGCCAATAAGTCAGTTGATCTTTATTGGTATAGTTCACAATGTACTGATGCCCGTTGTAAATCAACAAAGGTTCCTCTTGGTAGTTTTAGTGAACTCCGTAGCTGCAGAACAATTATCACCAGTTCAGTATGGAACACTAGTTGTTAGCAGGCATCAACTGTAGCAGTGAACTCAGAAGGCATCTATCTATCTATCTATCTATCTATCTATCTATCTATCTATCTATCTATCTATCTATCTATCTATCTATCTATCTATCTATCTATCTATCTATCTATCTATCTATCTATCTATCTATCTATCGTCTTACCAGGTGGACTTCCCCCTCCTTTGCTCCTGAATTCCAACCCTCCTTTGTCCCCCGTGCAAGTGTCACTGTTTGACGTACTCATGCTTAGTAATTTCCTGGAATGTTTGGCGTTCCGTGCAAAAGTCAACACATTCCATCTCCGTGCAAGTGTCTCTCCGTGCAACTGTCACAACTTCATTGGAGAGTGTTGGTGGAATGAAATATGACAGGGAAAACCGGAGTACCCGGAGAAAAACCTGTTCTGCTTCTACTTTGTCCAGCACAAATCTCACATGGAGTGACCGGGATTTGAACCACGGAACCCAGCGGTGAGTGGCCGGAGCACTGCCGCCTGAGCCACGGAGGCTCCCAGTAATAATAATAATAATAATAATAATAATAATAATAATAATAATAATAATAATAATAATAATAATAATAATAATCATCATCATCATCATAGAATGTCCTCAGCTATTGTGTTCAGGCATTTTGATTTGACGCCATTTATGCTGCCTGCCTGTCAATTTCGACGTTCCAATAGCAGAATAAACGGAATCTCTCTTGGGTGGTCTATGATCGAATTTTCAATTAATTTGTCGGGTAAATCCCACATGTGTCACCGGAGACATCTTACGTGCGCACATCGTACGACTTGGAGGAGTGTAGGATGGACTTTTTCACACCCATCAAAAATCCGACTACCTCAGAAGTATTTGAACCCACAGTTCTGGGATCTGAAGGCCGACACTCCAGCACTGATTCTCAGAGCGAGCTTATGCAGTATTATCATGACCAGCGGCTTATTTCATGGCAATCATTTTCTCACTTGAATATTTGCACGATCGGATTATTGTGGAAACGTAACTTCAAATCCCTGTTTATTCTCTGAATTAATCCCGTGAGTCCCTCAACGGGACTCTCTTAATCCGTGTTCCAATCCACTGGGCGGCATACAACACAATTGGCGGCTGAGAAACCCAGTAGTCCACAAGCGATCACGGCAAGTGGTCGTGCTGACTGCGGTTCCCATGGCAACATCACCCCGCCCAATACAGCGTCACTTTAACAAGCCGTCTCCGATGACTACCCAAACGACCGCCAAGGGACGCATCAAATTACTACAAGTTACAAATATTTCATTCCATTTCTATTCTTTTCCTCGGGGGATAACACCTCATCACAAACGTCAGAAATGTTCATTATACGGTGAGCGTTCTTATTTGTCTTAATTTATTGACGCCAAGGGTACAGGAAATTGTGTTCGTTCCTTTTTTCATTTTACTTTTCAATAATGAAAATAAAAGGTGAAATATTTTCGGTCCGTGAACGTGCAATTAGTATTTTATGGCACTCTTGGGAGTTTGATCGATATACGTGGGGGACTCCGGTTTTATGTGGAATTTGAATCACCTTCTTCTTCTTCTTATTATTATTATTATTATTCACAAATTTACGCCCCGATGCCCTTCTTGACGTTATACGGACATATTAAAAGGATGGGATCAGAGAGACTCGCCAACAGGATCCTCACCCTCCAGGAGAACAGGAAGACACAAGTCCCATGGATAAAAGAAGTCCACCGAGATTTAGAAAAATGTGGGATCACGGCAGATATGGAGGAATATATTTATTATTCATCGCGTTTTAACATTGAAAATGTTTCTTAAATAACACAGCATAAGGCACCACTTCAGCAAAAACGTAAAGTTAAGTTATTTCACTCAATTGTGACTAAAGTATTGAGGATGGATAAATGGTGATGGTGTCAAAACGAGTGTTTTAGAGAGCTCTATCAAATGGAAAAAGAACATTTTGGAAATCATATCCGGTCAAAATGTTATTCACGAAAAACCCGTAAAAAGAGCAATTTTAAAGTATGAATTTGTTCCACAATTATTATCCGATGTTCATTTTAAATATTTCAATTTTTTTAAGGTTGCAAAACTAAGGTCATTAGTTCGATTTGAAGTGGGGTCATGTATGATGTGACAGTAGCGTTATTAGTGGTAGAGTTAGTCAACCAATGAGTTTCCGGGTTGAGGTTTTGTTATCTAACAATCAATGAATCACGTGGGTATGTCGTGCGCCATTATGCCGCCAACACATAAACGTCGTTTGGTTGCAAATAATATGTTAGAAAAATGGAAAAAAACTTAGTGGTGAAATATAGAGATGAACCAGGACCCAGCTGATAAAACCATCGACGGTTGTAAACATCATTAGTGAGAGGTTCGAGAAGCAAGCTATATCGTTTGAAAAGAAAGAAACTCAAATGCATCTGACAGAAGATGTATTGATCTGTATATAATATAGTAATAAATATTGTGTACATTGTAAGTAGTCTCATGATTTACTTTTCCTTCATGTCCTAAAAGTAGCCTTTTCCACATTTCGTGAAGGAACATATTCAGTATTCAGCTGCTTGTCCAAAAGACTAGAACTGTGGATTTTTGTGGTGGTTGGTAGTGTGCTGCGTTATGTGTAGTTGAGGAAAAGTGTATTAAGACGAAGTCAAAAACCCCGTCCCCGAGCCAGAGGAATTAATCATATGCAGCAAAAATCCTCGACACAGCCGGGAATCGAACTCGGAGCCCTCTGAACCGAAGGTAAGTTCATTGACCATTCAGCCAAGGGGTCGGACATCGGGTAGGCGTACGTAAGTTAATATTTCAAAGATTCCGTATGCGTTTCTCGAGGTTCAAACGTCGAACACCCTGTCGAGAAAAGTTTGACGATGCTATTCATCTGGCTCAGTACGAAGCAGCTCTGGCCTTCTGAGCGCATGTCTCCGGGTTCAATCCCAGCTCAGTCCCGTCGTATTTGAAGTTGCACATATCAGTGGTTTTGATGACATTGAGAACTCTTCTGGGATAAAATTCCGTCTTCTCGTTGTCTCTGAAGACCATAAAAGTAGATAGTGGGACGTAAAAAATAATAATATATTATAATAATACATTTATTATTATTATTATTATTATTATTATTATTATTATTATTATTATTATTATTATTATTATTATTATTATTAAACGATATTTACGAAGTGAACCTTCACAAGGAAAGTAATTATAAAGTATTG
Source organism: Anabrus simplex (assembly GCF_040414725.1). Lineage (NCBI taxonomy): Eukaryota > Metazoa > Arthropoda > Insecta > Orthoptera > Tettigoniidae > Anabrus > Anabrus simplex. Next base: position 77,576,114 of record NC_090273.1, on the reverse strand, counting down.
TCAAATGGAAATGTGACGAGAATTAATATGGCTGAACTTTTGACCTGTAGTGTCGTTGAGAGGCGCGTAGTAGTCGAGTATATTCATCGCTGGCTTCTCACCAGACCGGTTGTGCTTCGAAACCCGGCTAATTCATATGGGATTTATTAAATTGAAAACCACGTCCCCGCCCAATGCTTTGCCAATAAAATTGCGTAGTTCTGTTTCAGGCACGGGCAATATGTTCTTTATGCCGAATTACCTTCAGTGCCGGGAAAGGTGGAAAATACTCTGTTGTAGAATATATGGGAAGTTAAAAGCATAGCAGTTCTTCGAATCATGAAAGTGGTAACATGAAGTGAGTAAATATGTATTTTGAGAATTTTCATCCTTTAAAGTGTGTATAAAACAATGTGACCGAATAGCAAACTAATATATGGCACAGTACAAAGTAGATTTTACTACTAATTTCATGTAGGACCATCGCCCATACGACAAGAGGCTGCCTGGCCGAGGCGGTAAAGCCATACTCGGTTCACCCGGAAGGACGTGGGTTCAGTTCGTGGTAAGGAAGTCGAAACATTTAAGAAACGAGATCTCCACATCCGGAGGTGCACATGGCCCTGAGGTTCACTCAGCCTACACCAGGAAATGAGTACCAGGTTAATTCCTGGGGGCAAAGGTGGCCGGGCGTGGAGCTAACCACTCTACCTCACCAAGTGCGGAGGTTACTGGTAGAGGAAGCCTTTACTTTCCACCCCTCAAAGGGCCTTCATGGCCCGTAGGAAAATTACTTTGCTTTTCCTTTCGACCAGGTGGCACATTCCGAATCAATTGTTTGTCTAGCTTTTTTCTTAAACATTTTCAAAGAACTTGGAAATTTATTGAACATTTCGCTTGATAATTTATTCCAATCTCGTACCCCCATCTTGCAAATGATTATTTGCCCCAATTTTTCCCTCCTAACTTCCATTTTCCTATTATGATCTTTCCTACTTTTTAAAAGCTCCGCTCAAGCTTATTCGTCTACTAATGTCATTCTACACCATCTCTTCACTGGCAGCTGGGAACAAACCACTTAGTCGAGCAGCTCGTCCCCTTATCCCAAGTATTGCCAGCTCAAACATTGCAACATTTTCGTAACGCTACTCTTTTGTCGTAAAATACCGAGAAAAAATCGTGCTGCTTTTCTATGGATCTTTTCCAGTTCTCGTATCGGGTGATCCTGATGTGGTCCCATACACTGGAACCATACTCTAATTGGCGCTTTACCAGTGACTTAGACGCCTTCTCCTTTACATCCTTACTACAACCTCTAAATACCCTCATAACCACATGAAGAAATCTGTAACCTTTATCTACAACCTGGCATATGTGAATACCTCTATGAAGATCCTTCTTTACATTAACACCTAGGTACTTACTGTGATACAGTAATAGAAACCGAGAATACCTTCCTGGTACCCTTGGCCTAAGCTATCTGTGGCAGCTTATCATGCAACTACTGGGGATCCAACCAATCTACAATGTACACACGAGCACACTAATCACATCACAAGTAAACCATACACGCATCCAGAACGCAGGACTATTGATCGCAATGTTCAAAACATTTAAACAGTAGCCATTTAATTCCCGCATGATTGAAGAGAAACCGATACAAATTTGTAAACGAGTATGATCGCGTTGTTCTCTAAACACATTCATATCATTCTCTACCAATTGAGCGCCTGTTGTCGGGAATGGAAAGCACTCGACGAAAATGGCAGGTGAATTTCGTCTCTCTTATTCCTTCTTGCTTGTACTCCGCCCCGCCCACAACTCCACATCCTCTCTCGACACTACAACTATGAAGAGTACCTCATTACGATGTAGACGCTCCACTTGGGGAATGAAAAAACACGATTACATGCGAACAAAACACATCCCCCTACCTCGCTTTTTCTTTCTTGGCGAATAATAGTCTCTACCCCACATACGAATAAACCAGAATTCAGTAGAGACAGGCATAGCAGAGGCAGAGAGAGAGAACATGTAAATACAACAGACGGAATTCCCAGACTTTTTTGTGAACTAGATCAATACTTCATCAAAACCATGGATGTGTGTAAGGAAATGCAGGTTTTTCATATTGTTAGTCATTTTTAGAGACATGGTATTTATACTTTTATAGGTTACAATGCAAATTATTGAAGCTAATAACAAGTATACTCTAGCCGGGTCGTCTGGCTCCATGGCTAAATGGTTAGCGTGCTGGTTTTTGGTCACAGGGGGCCCGGGTTCGATTCCCAGCAAGGTCGGGAATTTTAAACATACTTGGTTAATTTCGCTGGCACGGGGGCTGGGTGTATGTGTTGTCGTCATCTACATTTCATCCTCATCACGATGCGCAGGTCGCCAATGGGTGCCAAATCAAAAGGCCTGCATCTGGCGAGCCGAACTTGTCCTCGGACACTCCCGTCACTAAAAGCTATACGCCATTTCATTTCATTTTTTTTGTAGTCCGGACAACATTCCTGCTTTGAGATTTGCATAAACATCAGGGGCCGGCCTAATAGAACCCCTAGGTTATGTTACTCTTACTACATTACGGAAGACCAAGCTAGACTACACTTCCTACTGGCAAAATTATTTTGCACTCTAACCGATTACTGTCTAAATCTCTGAGCTCTTGTCATTTTGTATCAAAGCAGGCCATGGATACCCCTGCAGGAGTGGAAGGTGAGCTCTCTCACTGTTCGTATTTTATATTTTATTTTATTTTTTTGCTGTGAATACGTCTGTTCTGTTCGAGATGAGGCTGGCAGTATGAACACGACATGGGGCACTTTTCGACATGCCGTGTTTAACGCTTGTATCTTAGAAACTGTACAACGTAGAGCTAAGTGATATATACCATGTGTAGAGGACATAATTTTGCATGAGATACCATAACACTCACATCCGCTAATGACGTCATCTCGGCGGAGTGAGGGAAAACAGCATTGCGGAGATTGCAGCGCCGTTTCATTTTGACGTGATACATTTTATCATGGAGATGATTTCGGACTGGGGTCAATCTGTAATACTTAGCGTCATCAGTTTAGCGTAGACAGATAATATACACCGTGGTAACCATAGCAACCAGTGCTCGTCATCTGTCTATACTAAGTCTTCTTCATGTCCTTCCTCACGTTATTACCGTGTGCCAGAACTCGGCCCTCTTTATACAGCAGGTACAAATGGCGCTGTGTTTTAAACGAGTTTCTACTGTCTTTGACTGGCGTTTCGTCTAGGTCACAGCAAAGCCCCGTACACACGACAACACCACTGAAGACAGCAGAAATTTTCTCATAATACGTATCTGCCGAATATGTATGGCCATAAAATTGTGTGCTAAATCAGGGACCATTTTGTTGGACGTAGATCTTGATAGGTGTGCGCTGGATCAGCTGCCATATTTTTCGACGTAGATCTTTGTCTCCTCTGTGGGTGGAGTAAAAGGATGCATTATCTCTACCCCCTACTTTCTCGTCAGAGGCTACTAAGAAAGGGAACAACCAATGAATCTGTACTCGCTCTGTCGTCTTCTTAAGCTCAAAAACTTATCCGTGATTCTGTACTTTTAAGTATACCCGTATCAGTCTTTTAAATAACTGCTTGCATCCGGGAGATAGTAGGTTCGAATCCCACTATCGGCAGCCCTGAGGATGGTTTTCCGTGGGTCGCTTAAGTGCGGCCAGTATCCAGTATTCGGGAGATAGTAGGTTCGAACCCCACTGTCGGCAGCCCTGAAAATGGTTTTCCGTGGTTTCCCATTTTCACACCAGGCAAATGCTGGGGCTGTACCTTAATTAAGGCCACGGCCGCTTCCTTCCAACTCCTAGGCCTTTCCCATCCCATCGTCGCCATAAGACCTATCTGTGTCGGTGCGACGTAAAACCCTAGCAAAAAAAAAAAGAAATTAAATAACTGCACTAAATTTCCAAGTTCACTTTTCTGAAAAACTGGAATAATGTGATTGTTCTACTGGTATTTTCTGCACTTCGATCACATACACGTAGCTATATTTTCCGACGAACGTAGGAATCTCACCTCCGTTGCGGTCTGAATATTTCTTCCAGGGATGAGGCGCCCCTTAAGGCTGAGCCCACCCTTGAATCCCTAAAGTAGTTTTCTTCCGTTCTTATTACTGTATTTCTATTGATATTTCAAATCTATATATTTGAATTCGCACTGTCTAGCGTTTGTATATGTTGACAACCAGTAGCTATTGAGCTCAACTCAGCCCGCTTCGCGCACAAGCTGTGGCAATTACTTGATCGGCGGGGTGAAGAGCGGTTGTATCTCATAAACATGTGCATTTCGGCTTGCCCAACGAGCTGCTGGTCGTCGTAGGGGGAGAAATCCTCAACACTGATTGTCCACTGAGCCGGTTGTTAGTAACTACTACAATGTAGAAATGTTTGGGAGAACTAACACAGTACAGTATAATGAAACATAAAGGATGCAGAGTTTTTAAGAATCTTTAATACAAGATTGCATTGTTGTATGGCATGGTTAAATCGTGACTGATACTACAATGCTTATCAAGGGGAACATCTCAGCCTTGAGAAAGATACAGTCCAAAGAGCTGAAACAAACCCTTTCCTGGTCTTATAGACCATGTGCTCCCCCTTGTGCTTTGAATAAAACGGCTTTTTTTAATTATTATTATTATTATTATTATTATTATTATTAGTAGTAGTAGTAGTACATAGCTCACTGTTGGGCCTATATATTTAAAAATGTTTCGTGCTCACAAAGTCAGTCGGGGAATCCTTCGATAATGTGCGCTTACTTACTGGTCTTAAATTACGTTTGTTTGTTTGTTTGTTTGTTTGTTTGTTTGTTTGTTTGTTTGTTTGTTTGTTTGTTTGTTTGGCTCCATGGCTAAATGGTTAGCGTGCTAGACTTTGGACACTGGAGTCCCGGGTTCGATTCCCGGCAGGGTCGGGAATTTTAACCATAATTGGTTAATTCCGCTGTCCCAGGGTCTGGGTATATGTGACGTCTTCATCATCATTTCATCCTCATCACGACGCTCAGGTCACCTACGGGCGTCAGATTGAAAGACCTTCATCTGGCGAGCCGAACTTGTCCTTGGACACTCCCAGCACTAAAAGCCATACGCCATTTCATTTTTTTTTTTACGTTTTTTAAACTTCAAACGATTGCTAAACATAATAGATCTAGCAATAAAATGTATACTACTTTCTAAGGACTCACTAATGTACGCACTTACGGAGCTGTGAAGGTTTCCTTTTATTAAGTTGAAATAACACTTCTGCTCTCTTATTAATGTGTAAATGGAAAATACAATTTTGTTAAGATAATTATTCTATTTTTAATTTTTTCCATTCCTGGTATTAGTGTATCTCTCGAAGGGAAGGAAATCTCGACCTCTAATGGGTTAATGGATACGGCCTATCTAGTAGAATAAGGCTGTGATTTTTTAGAAATTGAGCACGCTTGTTACATTCCAGATTCATTAAATCTCACTTTACCCTACAAAAAATATCACGCTTTGCACTGATTTCCTCTACTGTGTTGTTGTTGACTCTTTTCCTCACACGTGTATCGGAGTCCAGTTTAGAATACTTAAGAATTGTTCCCTATTGATTTGTATTGTGTAGCTGACAGCTGGAGGATATTGACCGTGTTGTTCTACTGAATGCATAATGAAGTAGCCTGCTCTGATTTCTTTGTCGTTGCTCTTGTTTGCAGACCGAGCTGTCGCAGAATCTCCAACAGCTGTCGGAGAAGGCGAGGTCGACTACAGAGTTCATCCAGCGACTTAAGAGCATGACAGACAAAGTTAACGTAAGTAATCTCTTATAATTCAGCCGAGTATCAATTGAATAGTCGTCCTTGAATAGCGATAAAATTATATTAATATCTCTTGTGTCAGCTATGTGGCTAAAATAGTAAAGATGTTCGCGTAAAGGGTCAGGGGATGAACATCTGTTGTATATGTTACATCTACCAAGCGAATTGACTACGAAGATCCGGCCGTATGGCGGGTTCGAGCCCCACTGTTGGCAGCTCTGAGGAGAGTTTTACATGGTTTCACGACAGATTGGCCTCGCTCGCTTCCTTCCCATCCCTAACCCTGTCCTATCCCATCGTCGCCATAAAATCAGTCTGAATCGGTGCTATGCTTTATCTTTGTGACATTTTACATATTTCTGTATAAAATTAAGAGCTAGGCCCGAGCTGTAGGGATAGTATGCATGACTCTTACCGGGAGAGTCTTAAGTTCGATTCCCGATTGGAACTCAGCCTCGTGAGGACAACTGAGGAGTTGTCTGAAAAGATGGAAAGACAAGCAGTACGGCTGAGTATATCATCGCCCTAACCACGTGGTACACCAGTATTTATATGCCATCTCATTGAGCAGCAGTTATCTAAGCTGACCAAAGTCCTTAGTAGGCTTTTGTCGACGGGTTTGTATATAATAATAATAATAATAATAATAATAATAATAATAATAATAATAATAATAATAATAATAATAATAATAATAATAATAATAATAATAATAATAGTTTTTAAACTAACTACTTTTATGCTTTTTGAAGACACCAAGGTGCTGCAAATATTGCCCCACTCTAATTCTTTTTTTCACGGCAATATTTGCTTTACGTCGCACCGACACAGATAAGTCTTATGACGACGATGGGACAGGAAATGGCGGGGAATAGGAAGGAAGTGGCCGTGGCCTTAATTAACGTACAGCCCCAGCATTTGTTGCCTGGTGTCCACGGAAAACAATCTTCAGGGCTGCCGACAGTGGAATTCGAACCCACTACCTCCCGGATGTGAGGTCACATCTGCGTGCCCCTAACCGCATTGCCAACTCGCCCGGTGCCGACAAATTTACCGAGAGAGGTTGCCGGGTGTGTGCATTCCTAGCCGAGTCTGACCACAGCGAAGACTTTGCTTTACGTCGCACCGATACATACACGTGTTATGACGACAATTGGATAGGAAAGGGCTAAGAGTAGGTAGGAAGCGCCCTTGGCCTTGATTAAGGTACAGTTCCGGGATTTGCCTGTTGTGTTGATGCGAAACCACGAATGAGCATCTTCAGGGCTGCCTACAGTGGGGCTTGAACCCACTATCTACCGAAGGCAAGGTCACAGCTACATGTCAATCAATCAATCAATCAATCAATCAATCAATCAATCAATCAATCAATCAATCAATCAATCAATCAATCAATCAATACTGATCTGCATTTAGGGCAGTCGCCCAGGTGGCAGATTCCTTATCTGTTGTTTTTCTAGCCTTTTCTTAAATGATTGCAAAGAAATTGGAAATTTATTGAACATCTCCCTTGATAAGTTATTCCAATCCCTAACTTCCCTTCCTATAAACGAATATTTGCCGCAATTTGTCCTCTTGAATTCCAACTTTATCTTCAGATTGTGATCTTTCCTACTTTTAAAGACACCACTCAAACTTATTCGTCTACTAATGTAATTCCACGCCATCTCTCCGCTGACAGCTCGGAACATACCGCTTAGTCGAGCAGCTCGTCTCCTTTCTCCCAAGTCTTCCCAGCCCAAACTTTGAAACATTTTTGTAACGCTACTCTTTTGTCGGAAATCACCCAGAACAAATCGAGCTGGTTTTCTTTGGATTTTTTCCAGTTCTTGAATCTAGTAATCGTGGTGAGGGTCCCATACACTGGAACCATACTCTAGTTGGGGTCTTACCAGAGACTTACATGCCCTCTCCTTTACATCCTTACTACAACCTCTAAATACCTTCGTAACCATTTATTTACAATCTCATTTATGTGATTACCGCAATGAAGATCTTTCCTTATATTAAGACCTAGGTACTTGCAATGATCCCCAAAGGGAAATTTCACCCCATCAACGCAGTAATTAAAACTGAGAGGGCTTTTTCTATTTGTGAAACTCACAACCTGACTTTTAACCCCGTTTATCATGATGCCATTGCCTAGTGTCCATCTCACAACATGTCCCTAATCGTGCAGCTATTTGCTCGGTTTTCTTGTATTTTCTGCACTAAATTCAAGTTCATAAATTTTAATAAATGTACGAGTTGATTTCTGTTTACTAATAATAGGTTGACGTTATAACATCGCTGCGCCTGCGAAAAACGCGATGTGATAATATTTTTGCAGAAATGCTGACCCGCAATACACATATCTTTAAGAGCGAGAATTCCTTGACAATTGTGGGAGAATATTGAACCTTAGATGACAGAACCTTACCGACCAAAGTTCTAAGCTTCAATATTTCACATGGCGATTTTTGTAGATATACGTTGTTGAGGGGAATACCATTTTGGTGTGCCGTGAGTTGCAAAAAGGTTGTAGAACCCTGCGCTAGATAAATTTAGACAGACGGGTGTGTATAACATGACCTGTTGAAGCATTGACTCTTTTTGCATTGGACAGTCTGACAGAAGATTTGACATTTCAAGAATACATGGTGGCACTTCTGCTACATAAACATGACAAATCTGCGGTTGCTACACATCTACATGACACAGGACATGAAGTACCAGATATACAGAATTCTCTCACCATTTTACACACACATCCGAAAGGGATAAAACAGAACATATCTCTCTTTCTTTCTTTCTTTCTTTCTTTCTTTCTTTCTTTCTTTCTTTCTTTCTTTTCGTTCCCTTAATTCCGAGGAGGCTATTGGTCAGATGTCTCCATCCCTTCCGGTCCTCGGTCAGACGTTGTTCAACCCAATTATACTCTTGATAATAATCCACCATCGAGTGGGAACTCGTCCACGAGCTCTCTTGCCGGGTACATTTACAAGAATTATCAGTTCTTCGATGCTGTCATTCCCATTTCGCACAGTGTGTCCAAAGAACTGTAAAACTCTTTGTTTACATATTGATGATAATATGATTCTGAGGTTGAGTTGGTTTATAATGGAATCATTGGTGCGAACTGGTGTCCAAGGTTTGCGTAACATTCTTCGCCAGCACTACATTTCAAAAGAATCGATTTTCTTCAGGTCTTCAGCACGAAGAATCCAAATATCGGTTCCATAGAGGAAAACTGAAAATACCAGATTGGGTACTACTCTCATTTTCCATGGTAATGATATTTTAATTTAATTTCGTGTGGCTATTTCTAGCCGAGTGCAGCCCTTGTAAGGCAGACCCTCCGATGAGGGTGGGCGGCATCTGCCTTGTGTAGGTAACTGCGTGTTATTGTGGTGGATAATAGTGTTATGTATGGTGTGTGAGTTGCAGGGATGTTGGTGACAGCACAAACACCCAGCCCCCGGGCCATTAGAATTAACCAATGAAGGTTAAAGTCCCCGACCTGGCCGGGAATCGAACCAGGGACCCTCTGAACCGAAGGCCAGTACGCTGACCATTGAGCCAACAAGTCGGACAATGGTAATGAGATAGAATCAGAACATACTCAATGATAAAATATTTAAAACCAAACTTAAGCTGTATATTCCTCAAACGACCAATATAGGCTTAGTACATTTATAATGTACTCATCTGAAAAAAAAATGACCGGCAAAGAAATATTTTTCTACATTCTCGGAACACGAGGATATTCGTAACCTGTTCATACCAGTGGCCAAAGAAATGATACATGGAATCCTACCTGACGGCGAAAGACTGTCTCCGAAACGCATTTCTGTCACGACAAAAAAAAACATCCTGTTTGAGTTGTTGTAAGGTTAAAATACTACCAAGCAAAGAAAAAAGGAAGGGGAGGGAAATTCAAGAATTAGAATAGTTCCGATCCTTCCAAAACTGAGACGCCTCGAAGGGCGTGCAAATGAAGGACTCCCTTAGCCTTGTAAATCTAATACCGTTGTGAACAGAAGCGAACAAGGGTCGACCCCGGGAGGTTGGACAGAAAAGATACAAGCCTGACACAAATAAGTGGAGATAATACCAGATTCTATAGCGGATCCCCGTGGTCGCCAACCCTCTCTTCCACATGTAGTGCTCCTTGGGGTATCCCTTGCGACAGGCAGGAATGTTGTAGATGTACTGTATGCCTCCTGTTGCTGATCAAACCATCCTTCGCACTGAGGACTTAACCTACACACTCACGAATGAAACATTGTTAGAAATAGTTATCGAACTGCTGAACTAGTCTTTGGCTTTCTGGTTTGAATCCCATTCAGAGAACGTGGATTTAAAAAAAGAATGAATATTACCCCCCCCCCTCCTGTGGCTTAAATTCTACGTTAAACTCCTAGCACCTTGGCTATTATCACTTAAAAATACGAGCTTGCTCACTTGGTTCCTTTTTTTAGACTGGCATTGCATAGAGACCATTTTCAAAGCTACAGAACGATCCATATAAACCTTTACCATTTAAATGTAATCTTTAAATAGAGTCTATATCGGTACCCCTATTATTCATTAGTTCCTAGTGTCTACAGGATCTTTCATATAAATGCAGAACGAACGAACGAATGGACGAACGGTGTTTGGACTCTACGCTACGCCAGTTCCCTGAGCCGAACTTATGTCGCACGTGGTCGCCCTGCTTCAAGCGTGTATACGATCTTATATGAAATCTTACCTTATAAAAGATTCTGGAGTGTGTTATGCAGGCATTTTGTCTGGTAAACAAATTCTGGATGACGCGAGTGAGCTCTGCCCCTGCAATGTTTCTGATTTCATTCGTAATGTTTTCTTTCAGTTCCTCCATTGTGTGAATATTTGTTCGATACACTTTTCCTTTCAGTTAACCCCACAAGCAAAAATCTCACTCTCTTAGATCTGGAGAACGAGGGGGAAATAGACCAGCACTGATCAGTCTGTCTGCAAACACTTCCGGGACTGTAAAAAGGGAATCTTCTGCTGTATGAGCAAAGACTGAATCTTAGTGAAACCACCCACGCGATTTTTCTTTTTCCGTTAAATGATAGAACAACAGCGTCAAAATGTCTCGGTACCTTTCTGTATTTACTCTCGTCTTGCAAAAAATAGGTCCAATTACTCGTCTTTCACTAACAGCGAGAGTTATGACTGTTCACACGACCATTAAGATGAAACATACGAAGATGCGGTGTTGCAATGATAACTGTCTCACCGTGTTAAGTGCTGAGATTCAGAGTGGCAACTCATGCTTGCCAGGTCGAACACGTGCGGGCTCAAGAACTATGCGCGCGCCTCCCATACTGTAGCTGCCGTAGCGCAGAGTACAAGCACCGTGCGTTCGGTCTAAGTTTATATGAGACACCCTGTACTTGTTGATTTTATTACACGAACATGCAGTGCTCTCTTCTGGAGCGGATTTTTAATGTGGAAATGTACGAGGTTTGTCCGGAAAATACGTATAAATCCGTCGGGGTGACGTATCACGTGTCGTGGAGGCGCCGCCAGGTGGCACTGCTGTTGTCGCCAATCTTCTCAACGCTCAGTTCGAGTCGGAGAGCTCTGCGTGTCAGTAGCAGTGTGCGGCTGCTTGTTGAAAGTTACCCGTTTTCACCTGCCGTCGGTATGGAGCTCTCTCTGATTGAGGAACAGCGCATCAACATCAAGTCTCAGAGCTCGTGTGGCCCGAGTTCGACCGGATTTGGCACAAGGGGGCAGGTGGATCCTTCATCACGACAATGCGCCCGCTCACACGTCGCTCGTTGTGCGTGAGTTTTTGGCCCGAAGCTCAATCACCGTGACAGACCACCCGCCTTATTCACCCGATTTAGCCCCTTGTGGCTTCTTCCTGTTCCCGAAATGCAAAATGGTGCTTCGGGGGCGGCACTTGGGTGATGTGGAAGCCATCAAGGGAGAAACGACACGGCAACTGAACAGCATCACAACTGAAGACTTTCAACAATGTTATCAACAGTGTAAACGTTGTTGGCAGAAGTGCGTCTTGTCTCAGGGAGAGTACTTTGAAGGAGACCATATTGTAATACCTGAATAATTGTCAAATAAAGTTATTATTCAACTTTTATACGTATTTTCCGGACAAATCTCGTATTGGAAGACGTTTACTTTTATTATTTAAAAGAGAATTCGGTGTGCACGATGTTCCAAGCAAGGCAACAGTGTTATCCATGGTACGAAAACTGGAGACAACTTGTTCGCTCCTCAGCGGGAGTAGAAAACACAGGCCTAGAATGAGTCAAGACTGTGTTGACGAAGTTCGTAGACACTTACTGAAGTCACCAAAGAAATCATTGAACTCATTGAGCCAGACTGCTCCTCTGGCATATGTCAGAAAGCTACAAACATGCAGAGTGCATGCAGTGCAGGGATTGAACTGAACGAGCCAGACGCCGAAACACTAGCTCTAAGGAATCTCTTGCTGTTATTCAGAAATTCAGAACATATTGCACGCATTTTGTTGTTGTTCTTTAAGACATCAGCCCGCAGACTGGTTTGATGCAGCCTTCCATACCACCCTACCCTGTGCTAACAATTTCATTTCTACGTAACTACCACATCCTACATCTACTCAAATCTGTTCCTCATATTCATATCTTGGTCTACACCTGCCGTTCTCACCGTCTACACTTTCCCCAAAAACTAACTAAAGAAGTCCTGGATGTTTTAAGACATGTCCGACCATTCTCTCGCTTCTTCTGGTCAAATTTCACCAAATCCTTCTCCTCTCATCAATTCGTTTCAGTATCTCTTCATTCGTGATCTCATCAATCTATCTCACCTTCAGTATCCACAGAAACACCACATTTCGAAAGCTTCTATTCTCTTTCTTTCCGAACTAGTTTTCGTCCATGTTTCACTTCTATACAATGCGACACTCTATATCAGGGCCTCTCAAACGCCCAAAATCTCACGCGTGCAGACAGCGGCGCAGAGTTCCTGTGCACAATGCATCGGTCCCGCTCGGCTCGGTTCGGACCAGCGCTTCGTCTGTGGGCTACTCGGCTAAGCTCGGCTCGGATTTGGAGCGCTACGGAGCAAGTGAGGAAGAGGGAGACAGGGGGAGCGAGCGAGACAGGCGTGGGGAAAGAGAGAGACGGCACCATTGCTCCAAATCGAGGAGTGGGGGTCTGCACTCTGGTCATCCAAGCGAAGTCGTCTTTTGCACCGTGCACAGTGATGCACCGGGCGCATGCACCCTGAGAGGCCCTGCTCTAGATGAAATTCTTTGAAAACATATTTCTAATTCCTATATCATAGTTAGATGTGAGCAATTTTCTTTTCATAAATAAGGCTTTCCTTGCTTGTGTTAGTCTGCATTTTATGTCCTGCTCAATTCTGCCATCATTACTTATTATACTGCCCAAGTAACAGTATTCATCCACTTCATTTCCTGATCTAATATTACCTGCATCACCTGACTTCGTTGGACTGCACTTGAGTTCTTTTCTTTTGGAGTTATTTATTTTCACTTTTACTCCTTCTCCAAGACTGTGTCCACACCAGTCAGTAGTCCGGCGCCGTGGCTAAGTGGTTAGGGTGCTGGCCTTTGATTACAGGGGTCCCGGGTTCGATTCCCGGCAGGGTCGGGAATTTTAACCATAATTGGTTAATTGCCCTAGCAGGAAGATTGGGTGTACGTGCCAACTTCATCATCATTTCATCTCCGCAGGTCTCCTACGGGTGTCAAATCATAAAAGACCTGCACAGGCCTGTCTGAAGACTACACGGCATTAATTAAACCATTCAGCATTTTTTTCCAGATCTTCCGCAGACGCAGATAAAATAATATCATTGGCAAATCTCAGAGTTTTGATTTCCTCTCCTGGGATTGTGATTCGCTTTCCAGATTCTTATTTTATTTCCTTTACCGTGAAATATTTCTATTATTAATAAATATAAACTGATAATGATTAATGGAATTTGGGAGCCATAAATATACAAATAAATAATTCTTAAAATTTGCCGGCTGTTGAGACTCATTTTCCAGGGTCGTTGCCTTGTAACAAGGAGACCTGAATCACTGATACCTGGAAAATAATATTGGAAAAGGAGTCCATCTGGTACTTTCCCCCACCCATAAAATTAAACAAAATATATCTTAATATCACACAAATTTACTTAATCAATTAAACCAGAATATATCTTAAAATCTGAGCATAGCTCGTCGTAATACACCCTTGAACATATATATATATAGCAAAATAAACAGAATATTAATACGAATAATTAATGTCTCTATACTATGAAGTAACTCTCTCTCTGTAGGAACACATTTTATCCCGAAACGCATATTATACACACGCAGTCATGACTTTTTCGAAAATGGACTCCCTTTTGCTGATAGCGTTGATATACTGTATTTTGGAACGGCCTAACACGTTACCTGATGTAGATATTCTTAACCATAGAATATTGTCCCACTCCAGCATCACTCTTCCTGGTTCCGTCAACTGAAGATCTCCAAAAAATCACAACATGGCATGATTACCACAAGTATCACCTCTGCACACTGCAAGCTGCAACTTCAGACTACTGACGCGTGCTTGCACCACACTAGCCCAAGCCAACACAACAGCATCTTAAAATAGCCCAGTTCCGGGAATTTATCTACCTCAGCTCCGTCAACACGGAAACATCCACTCGGAGAATCGTCACGTAGGTACACAACCAGGAGATAAACTGAGTGAACTAAACACGCTAGTCCCAAATAAATATCGAGATTATATACAATAATGAGAGTTCCAAAAAGAGTTACTAAGCCGCGACGGCTAAATACACACATAATTGAAATATACACATGAATAAATAATAATAATAATAATAATAATAATAATAATAATAATAATAATAATAATAATAATATCTGACCGGGGTTTGTCAGGTTACAACCGCCTGATCTATATAAATATTGAAAAAAAGGGGGGGGGGGGACAAACAACAGTCTTGTCTCACTCCTTTGTGGATTGCTGCTTCGTTAAGTCAGGATTGCTTCACGGGTTCCTATATTTCTTTCGAAGCCAAACTGATCTCCCCTTTGCAGCTTTAACTTATCTTTCCATTCTTCTATAAATGATACGTGCTAATATTTTGCAAGCGTGAGATACTAAACTAATGGTGCGGTAGATTTCACACTTGTCATTACCAGGTTTCTTGGGAATACGTATAGCAACATTCTGCTATTATATGTTCATAAATTATGTCTTTAAAATTATAATGGTTTATATGGATCACCCTTTATGTAGTTTTACGTTTACTTAACATACCTTCTCAGTCCATAACTCACGGTGCTGTTGGAATACACTGTGCCATTAGCACTGAACTCAGGTGCGCGCCGCTGCTAATTACTACATCTGACGGTGGCTTTTAGCAAGCGTCTATTAGGTTATAGCTTCCAATACATTATTTAACTTCATTATATGGGCCATGTCGATGGAGTCACGCTGCCGATATAATAGCAACATTAAAGCAAAATGTACGGCATGAGACATTCTTCCTCCTGGTTGTGGTGAGAGTGCACGAGTTCAAAGGTCTGCTGCTATGGTGTGTCTCCACTTGTCGTTCCTTAATAACCAATCATTTTCACTTTAGGTTTCCATCCTACAAAATAATTTATAATTGAATATTTAGCTTTCTGCCATCTCTTTTCAATTGCGACTCAGTTAATTTATAAGTGTTTGGTTCTTCAGTCTGCCGAAACTAATTTGGAGTAAATACATTTATAAACTATCTGTAAAAGGGAACACATGGTAATAGAATTACAAATGAAAAAGAAACAACTTAATTAAAATAGAATGACGGTAAATGCTGGAGTAGAGGCAAGGAAGGACATCATTAACATACGTTCCAGATTTCAATTTTCTAAATATTAAATATAAATGATAAATATTTATTTCTGAATATTTGAATATGGTCCACCTCTGAGGTGTAGTGGTTAGTGTGATTAGGTGTCATCCCCCGGAGGCCCGGGTTCGAATCCCGGTGGTTTTCAACTTCTACTCCAGGCAAATGCCGGGATTGTACGTAACTTAAGGCCACGACCGCCTCATTCCCGCTTCCTTGCCTATTCCTTCCGATCTTCCCATCCCCCTACAAGGCCCCTGTTCAGCATAGTAGGTAAGGCCGCCTGGACGAGGTACTGGTACGCCTCCCCAGTTGTATCCCCCGACCCAAAGTCTCACGCTCCAGGACACTGCCCTTGGGGTGGTGGAAGTGGGATCCCTCGCTGAATTCGAGGGAAAAACCAACTCTGGAGGGTAAGCAGATTAAGACAGAAATATATTTGAGTGTGGTTTGATAGAATCTGATGATGATCTTTCAAGAACGTAACGTGCCATTCTATTTTAATTAAGTTGCTTAATTTTCAGGTGGTTTATAAATTTATTTACGCATTGAATTTGAAATAGACTTTCAGCTTATTAGGTGGCTTCTTCAGAGATAGAGTCGGTGCGCGGATTGCAAGATCACGCGTTCAAATAGCTAGAGGTAGTCAGATATTTGAAGGGCGTAAAAATGTCCATTCGGTACTCCACGTCGTAGAATGTTTATATGTATAAAATCTCTGGTGATAAATTTGGCGTTTCTCTGCAGAATTAATTAACAATCTCAGCTATTCATATCCAATTGATATCTGGTTTGTTATGCCATCTGGTAGGGTAAAATGCAACGTCCAAATGGACGCGTTGGCAACTTAGCGTCAGATTAAAATGCCTGCATACTGTAGCTAAGGCCATACGATAATGATTGTTTTTCTATCTTGGCCAGCTGTGGACCATGTGAAGTAACTTCATGATTTTCTCTCTCTCCTTCTCTTCCCCTCTTTTCAGCATTTCTTCTCTTTCACTATCAGTCAATACTGATCTGCATTTAGGGCAGTCGCCCAGGTGGCAGATTCCCTGTCTGTTGTTTTCCTAGCCTTTTCTTAAACGAATTCAAAGAAATTGGAAATTTATTGAACATCTCCCTTGGTAAGTTATTCCAATCCCTATCGCCCCTTCCTATAAATGAATATTTGCCCCAATTTGTCTTCTTGAATTCTAACTTTATCTTCATATTGTGATCTTTCCTACTTTTAAAGACACCACTCAAACTTATTCGTCTACTAATGTAATTCCACGCCATCTCTCCGCTGACAGCTCGGAACATACCGCTTAGTCGAGCAGCTCGTCTTCTTTCTCCCAAGTCTTCCCAGCCCAAACTTTGCAACATTTTTGTAACGCTACTCTTTTGTCGGAAATCACCCAGAACAAATCGAGCTGCATTTCTTTAGATTTTTCCAGTTCTCTAATCAAGTAATCCTAGTGAGGGTCCCATACACTGGAACCATACTCTAGTTGCGTCTTACAATGGGCACTATGTTCCCTTTGTTCCGTCCGGACAGATATCCTTTACTTCTTTTCTCTTTCCTAGACCTCGCCAAAGGCCTTAATCCTTTTTATGAAAATTGCTCTAACTAATAACTCGTTTATTGTGATAATCAGCTCAGCCGTATCCTGTTTAACGCTGATGAACAATCGGATTTATGCTTTTGGTATTTTTATTAAAATGATCAGATTTTCTCTTCGCCACCCTCTCTGCATTCATCCGAACCAAATCACCATAAAAGGTAGCCCAATCCTCCGCTTCCTGAGACTCTATGAAAACTTTTAATTTTTGAAATGAAGTTCTTTATTGTTTCCTTTCCTCCACTCATTTTTAGTTTTCTTTAGACCAAGAATTCTTCTTAATACTTTCTTACTTTTCTAATGCATCAATTTCTGTTTTTTGTAAGACGAGCATTCAGCTACAAATAGGCACTTCGATTTTATGACGGTGTTATAATCATGAAACCTCGCACATTTGATGTTGTTTTTCGTTGTAAACATCTTTAGTTGATACATAAGCTAGTTACATTTTTGTGATATTGTTTTGTTTGCTTGTTTATAAAAACCATTAGGCTGAATTATTTCTCGGATTATTATTATTATTATTATTATTATTATTATTATTATTATTATTATTATTATTATTATTATTATTATTATTATTATTGTACATTCTGGCGTTTACTCAGTTTTCTATCGATCCAGTAGGTTTTTATGAGCTCGTTTTGACAAACACGGCGTTCATCGGACCACTTTGCACCAGTCGTCCACTTCACATCCCGGAAAGTCCCAAAAGTCACAATGCTTGTTCAGAAAAGGTCTCGTTTGTCCGCCTCATGTGGTCGTAGGCCCATTTCTTTGAGGTCCTTCTTGACGCTAACGTAGCAGGGAATTGTTGTTTTGGTTTTGAGTCAAAATTAGTACAAGTACGTTTTGTCCATCGAGAGTCGTCTATCCGTCGTAAGTGACCGTATTAGCGAGCCCTGCGTGATCTTCTCTATCTTAGAGAAGGCGTCTTGTCTGGATTGTCTCATGTCCATCTCGTTTTCGTAATTTGGGCCAAGTGCACATTTCTGAGAGAAGATAATGCATTCTGACGCATAGAGAGTTACCGGATTGACAACAGTGTTATAATGGTGAATTTTGGTATTTATAGAAAAGTAACTTTTGTTATACATGTTCCGGGTGGTTTGGAAAGATACCTCCATTTTCTTGTTGCTCTGGCCCCTAATACCTCTATATCTAGTCCGTTTGGTTGGATTCACTCACCAAGGTATTTAACATATGCACACGTTTTATTGATCCATATTTGGTGTTCAGTTGGGTCGTGTTGCCTTCGATGTTTGAAATTACTTCTGTCTTTTCAAAGGAGATCTCCAAGCCTGTTTGTTTTGCTATACTATTATTATTATTATTATTATTATTATTATTATTATTATTATTATTATTATTATTAGGTCATTCAAGAGCCTCCGTGGCTCAGGCGGCAGCGCACCGCCCTCTCACCGCTGAGTTCCGTGATTCAAATCCTGGTCACTCCATGTGAGATTTGTGCTGGACAAAGCGGAGGCGGGACAGTCTTTCTATGGGTACTCCGGTTTTCCCTGCCATATTTCGTTCTAGCAACACACTCCAATATCATCTGTCATTCATTAATCATAGCCTCAGAGGAGTGCGACAGGTTTAGGCCGCCGGCACAATTCCTATCTTCGCTGCTAGATGGGGGCTTCATTCATTCCATTCCTGATCCGGTCGAATGACTGGAAACAGGCTGTGGATTTTCATCAGGTCTTTCAAGTATATACAAAACTTGCTGAAGACATTTCAACTACAGAAGAAAAATTACCAACGGATACCGGTGATAGATTTCTGAATTTAGTATACGAAATTATCTTTGATTTAATCACTCAGTCCAAAGAAGAGAGATTCAACTGAATATTCAGTAAATATCGTAATAAGGGCCGTGGATATCTTTAAATGTCTTGAATACAGTAGGCTCCGTAATTTTTGGTAGCTCCCCATGAATTACCTTTTTTCCTTACAATTTGCTTTATGTCGCACCGACACAGATAAGTCTTACGGCGACGATGGGATAGGGGAAAGCTCGGAGTAGAAAGAAAGCGGCCGTGTCCTTAATTAAGGTACAGCCCCAGCATTTGCCTGGTGTGAAAATGGTAAACCACGGAAAAGCCATCTTCAGGACTGCCGACAGTGGCGTTCGAAGCCACTATCTGCCGGATGCAAGCTGACAGCTGCGCGCCCCTAATCGCACGGCCAACTCGCCCGGTACCTTTTATTATACAGTCGTGATTGCCTGTGGTTTTGAATTAGGCGTCATCTTCAAAAATATTCGGGCGGAAACTGGTGAGGAACTGTCCCGCAACAACGCAAGTCTGAACGGGTGAAATGAAGATAGTCGATTCAATACACTTCTATTTAAAAGTTGGAGATGGTAAGTAAGAATTGAATGGCATTGTAGTAGGTAACTGTCATGTCGATAAATGAATAGGGAAAGAAGAACTAATTTATATGTCTTGTCGGATAGTGTTACAAAAATGTTACAAACTATTGCCTGGGGAGGCTTGGGAGCAAGGAGGCGAGCTGCTCGACTAAGCGGTATGTTCCGAACTGTCAGTGGAAAGATGGTGTGGAATAACATTATTATACGAATAAATTTGAGGGTAGAGCTTTTAAAAGTAGGAAAACCTGGCGAGTTGGCCGTGCGGTTAGGGGCGCACGGCTGTGAGCTTGAATCCGGGAGATAGTGGGTTCGAATCCAACTGTCGGCAGCCCTGAAGATGGATTTCCGTGGTTTCCCATTTTCACACTAGGCAAATGCTGGGGCTATACCTTAATTAAGGCGAAGGCCGCTTCCTTTCAACTCTCAGGCCTTTCCTACTCCATCGTCGCCATAAGACCTATCTGTGTCGGTGCAACGTAAAGCCACGAGCAAAAAAAATGTAGGAAAGATCACAGTAAGAAGATAAAGGGGAATACAAGTGGATAGACTGGGGCAAATATTCATTTATAGGAAGAGAAATTAAGGACTGAAATAATTTATGAAGGGAATTATTATTATTATTATTATTATTATTATTATTATTATTATTATTATTATTATTATTATTATTATTACCGTTGTTTGGTGGATTAGCAGAGGTGAAAGAAGGTGCTGGGGTGAACGGGTCTCAAACTACGAAATTAAAGTTAATTTAAAATTTAACAAGGTTATATTTTCTTTTCAAAATTCAGAAATAACAAGAATGGCAGGTACAGAGTAGCAAGGCAACAAAAGTACAATTACAGTATTTACAGGATTTGGGCTTCGAGCCCCGAACTCACGATTCTTGGGCAACTAGCCCAACTTTACCCCAAAACAAGATTTAACAGAGGGGCAGAAAACCCCATTCATGCCCAGGAGCACTTGCTCTAAATTACACAGAAAAGCCTCCTCGAGGCATACAACACTCAATTTTCAAGAAAGAGCCACTCGCTCTCAACTTTAAGCCTATCAAAGGCCATACCAAACTCCACCTTCAAGTTGTCCTCTAAGGACAAAAACACAGGGGTAAAATACCCAACCTACTGAGGCCTATTAAGTGAGAAAAGGTTAATTACATGGCCTCTAAAATACCAATTTGAGAGGAGGCGATCTGCACTCCTAATACATTTTGTTTAAAACCTAATCTGGCTCTAGGCCGCTAATGCAAGGGCTAATCCCATACTAAAGAGGTGACTTTAGAAAGAAACAATTTACATTACGTTAAGGAAGAAAAGTAGAGAAAATAAGTTCACCTCAATGCAATATGAGTGGGAGCTCGAGAGGGTTAAGCACTCTCTATCCCGATATGCAGCTTAAGAGAGAATAGATACAAAGAGTCTTTACATTTTAGGGAAAAGTTACATGGTGGAAACGCTTCGGACCCGCCCCGAGAGTTAAACTGCTGAGCTAGTAAGAAAAGAAGTTATTAAACGGCCCTTACCTTGTTGTTGAACTGCTGCCCGAAGAAAGAGGCGCTTCCCGCCCCCTGCTATGTACTTTACACACTGAAAGATGGTACTGAAGTGGCGCCGAGACCCTAAAATCAGCAGTTTATATACTCTCGCGGAAAGTTCGAGGCGTTTCGGAAGTGAGAACACCCGCCCACAAAAACTTTATTGGTTAGGGTTAAGCAAGATATTCAAGTGGAGAAGATACATCTGATTGGTCAGAAATTAATTAAAGAAATTCGGGATTGGCTAAATTCAAAACAAGGGGAAAGAAAGGGTTATACAGCCAACTTAAACAATAACAGAAAGACATTTAACAAGAAACAAACTTTTGAAATAAAACTTTCTCCAAAAAACAGTTCTTTCACTTCGCACTAGGGTGCACTGTTGTAGTTCTTCAGTAGTGTCCTCTAGAAGAGAAAGTTCACACTTCTTACTACAGGTAAAACAAAAATACATCAAAAACGACCCAGTTCAGAAACTTCAAAATTTCCAAGTAGTGACATCTTCTGAGAAACTTGAAAATTAACACAGTAGATAAAGTTCAGACTTCCTCCAGCAGAGGAGTTTCAACTGGCGCAAAGTTTAAATTAGCGGCGTGGAGGTGTACCGCCCGGTACAATTATTATTATTATTTATCCCGCTTAATTGCAGGGTCTCCTGTTTTGCACTTCTTTCTCCATTTGATGCGGTCTTGTGCATCTTCAGCAGAGACTTTCGCCACATATTTTTTCTAGCCAGTGAATTTAGATGCAACAGATGCATTTACATACCGGTTTGTTGCTGAAAGCTTGACGTTGAACCCTCCTCCTTTACCCGGGCTTGGGACTGGCAACCGCGACTACTGAGCTACTCAATTCACCGAGCAGTAACTGCAGGTGGAGTTATTTTATCAAGGGAAATCTTCCATAAATTTTCAAGTTCTTTGACTTCATTTAAGGACAGACTAGATAAACATTTTGTAGGGAATCTGCCTCCTGGGCGAGAACCCAAAATTCAGATCAGTTATGATTGATTGATTGATTGATTGATTGATTGATTGATTGATTGATTGATTTACGGATCGGATCGGAGCTATAAGCTCGAAGGTGAGCCCCTGGTTTCGTTACAATAATGTTGGAATGTAGTCTGATATTACAGACTTCATGCCAGTATTGCTACAATATTTGATCACTGAATGCAGTGAATTTGTGAATCCTAATTCGTAAGAGATCATGTCACATAATCTGTGTTGTTTTGTCTTGCAGGAGAACTGTTCGGAGTTCGAAGCCATGGTGGCCGCACAGTGCGACGCTCTCATCCGAGCCATCCACGAACGCAAGCAGCAGCTCCTCGAGTACATCCGACAAGACAAGGACCTTAAAGTGCGGACTCTGAAGGACCAAGTGTCGACGTGCACCTGTAAGCTACAGCACACCACAGGGCTCATACAGTTCTGTATTGAGGCGCTCAAGGAAACAGACTCGGCGGCCTTCTTACAGGTAATTGTCTTCTCAACAGAATATAATGCGCTTATTCATTGGGGGCTGTTGTCCCAAGTTGTATCTTAAATAGCGTGTATCAACATCCTTCCCCGAAGTTCCACATAGTGCAGGGTGTAAAATTTATTCATAAATTTGATTGTATGTATTTATGTATCTTCTAATTTCATAGTTAACAATATTCCAGTAACATCAAGCCATACGATGTCATCATCACATCGTCATCAAATATTGAGTCCAAGGACTGGTTTCTTGTCGCGAAATGGGACCGTCCTACGCGATTGACGATTGCTGTATTCATTGCTATATAGTTCTCCTCTCCAGAGCTGTTTTCATTTATTTCTACGTCTACCCCGAAGCTTTTCCCCAGGAATATAGCTTTCTATCCCTCTCTGTGGTGTAGTGGTTGGTGTGATGAGCTGCCACTGCTGGAGGTCCTGGTTCGATTCCAGGCTCTGCCACGAAATTTGAAAAGTGGTACGAGCACTGGAACGGGGTTCACTCTGCCTCGGGAGGTTAGCCGAGTAGAGGATGGTTCAGTACCCACCTCAGCCATACTCGAAGTGGTTTTCCGTGTTTTTTCATTTCTCCTCAAGGCAAATGCCCTGTCCAAGTGCTCTGTGCAAGAACTCAAGGCCACGGCCGCTTCCTTCCCTCTTCGTTGTCTATCCCTTCCAATCTTTCCATCCCCTCCCACAAGGCCCCTGTTCGGCATAGCAGGTGAGGACACCTGGGCGACGTACTGGTCCTTCTTCTCAGTTATATCCCCGACCCAAAGTCTCAGACTGGCCTTGAGACGGTAGAGGTGGGATTCCTCGCTGTGTCCGGGGGAAAAGCGAACTCTAAAAGTTAAAGGGATAATAAAATTAAAATGGCCTTCAGCAGTAGTTGTTACTAACGGAGAATGGGGTAAAGTATGACCAGCAGGAAAGTCCTTCTTTGCAGATTAATTTCAGCAGATATATATTTTGCCTAACTGTACACAAAATTTCAGAATTTGTCATCTTCTCTATTCACGCAGCATTAAACACTGCGCAGAAACACTACATTGCAAGTCGGCTTCGGTTCAGAGGACCGCGGGTTCGATTCCCGGCCGGGTCGGGAATTTTGACCTCAAATGATTATTTCCCCTGGCTCGGAAACTGCGTGTTTCTACTGTCCCTAACATCGGTGCAACTCACACACTACACACAGCACTATCTTTCACTACAATAACAGGTATTCCCATACATGGCAGATGCCGCCCACCCTCGTAGGAGGGTCTGCCTTACAAGGGCTGCACCGGGCGAGCCGAAGAAGCCCTCGGACACTCCCGGCACTAAAAAGTAAAATAAAAAACAGATATGATAAATAAATAAATAAATAAATAAACAAATAAATACTACATTTCAAAAGCCTTCAGATATTTTATATCACTTTTAATGAAGACTTACGTTCCTCGACAACGGGTACATAAGAATTTTTTTTAAGGCGCCTTCATTGTTTGCGTAGAACGCGTATATCACTGAGAGTATTTAACTTACGATTATTTTTAATGTCTCAATTAACAGATGAAAGAGGAGGCTGCCTCTCTCGAAAAATAAATTGAAAATCTGAAACGTAGCTTTCATGAAATAAGCGCTTCAATGTAAGGCAAAATTTGTGCTAAGTACCGCATTTTCCCGAATAATACCCGCACATTTAATTTTTTTTAATTTGGGCCGATGACCTAGATGTTAGGCCCCTCTAAACAACAATCATCATCATCATCATCATCATCATCAAAAAAATTGAGGCTCGAAATTGGGGTGCGGGTTTTATTTGCGTCAAAGTTGGCAAATTTTCGATGTTGGATGTAGAGTTACGCTTTATATAACCGCAGATGGAGGAAAACATTACCCATATGTCATATTTAAACGGAAAATAATTCAGACTTTTAATTTAAAACTGCATTTACACTTTTTTAAATAGTACTTTACAGATTAATTTAAATTCAAAAATTCCCCGTGTCACGATAGAATGCGTCTTCCGGGACGTGCAAGGGTAGCTTTCCGCACTTTCCTTAACTTTGGTGTGCCGACCGTGTGTTTCACAGTTGCTAACTTCCTATGAAATCGTAGTTCTTTTGTATTCAGCGTTTCAAAGAACGCCACAATATCACGTAACAGGCAGAGTGCGGAGAAGCGGAATCCACGAACACTTGCTATGCCGACAATTGTCGAAAAATTGTGGCTCATAATATTGTAATCAATTCCTACGCACCGAACAATATTGTCAATACCATTGAAACTGCTTTTTTTATGCCTAGCCAAAACGGACGTTTTTGAAAGATATGGGGTCACTGTATTGTGTTGCAATGCAAACGGAAGCGAAAGACTTCCTCCCTTCGCCATAGAAAAGCTCGATAAGCCACGATGTATTAAGAGCGTCGGGTACTTCCCGTGCAAGTACAAGGCATCTAAAAATGCAAACAGTACAGTAAACCAAAAAAAAAAACCAACAACACTTGAACAGGGGAGCCAGCATAATTTGTCCTCGTCTTTGAATCGTGTTTCTTTTTTTCCTTTCGTTGCGTGAGGTATATTTCCGACTGAGTTATCCAAGTGCATTATTTGAATACCTTAAATATACATTGTTGGATACATTTTGGATTTTTTTTCATGGCATTTGAAAGGTTTAAACTGTGAATCAGTATTAGTTGACTGCAGTAAAGGGTCTTGAATATTTTGTGATGCGGCAAGGGTTGGCATTTCTGAAGCACGAGTTGGCAGTTAATTCGAAATCACGTAATTCGAAGTTAGATTTGTGTGTCCCAAAGAGATTTTACTGTATCGCAGAACTAAGATGAAATACCTAGTCCTACTTGCTAGATTTCATGGCAAATATATTTTATGGCATTGACAATGTATTTTTATCGTCTCAAAATATGTTCAGGCAAAGCAGCTATATCCGTAAATTTACACGTTCATATTTGCGTAAAGACGACGAGGACCTGGCGGATTGATATGAAATGTTTGTTTATGCCTGCTTTACTCCTTCAGTGGAAGGAATTGTAGTTCATTTCGTTTTTTTCAAAACGATCCTTCCTAAAATTACGGTGCGGGGATTATTCGCGTAAATACAGCATGTGCCATCACACGCACACTCTGTTATAAGATGGCACTGTGTTGACTCGCGCGCTCAGTCGGAGGTTAGCTGAAACATTGAAAACAATATACAGTAATAAGTAAGTCTACGAAACCCCCAAAACCATGTGGCCATTGCAATAGTGACAGCCTACCATAAATGTTTTTATTTGCCGTCCAGGTTTCTGAGGTATACCAGGGAAATGTATGAAGGATACTCGCACAAAGGTGGAGGTTGAGCATGTTATGTTATTTTCTTTTTTCGTCCCGCCAACTACCTTTGACGGTTTTCAGAGACACCGTGGTGCCGAAATTTTGTCCCGTAGGACTTTCTTTACGCACCAGTAAATCTACCGAGTATTTGAGCACCTTCAAATACCACCAAGGAATGAACCTTCCAAGTTGGGGTAAGAAGGCCCACGTCTCAACCGCCTGAGCTACTCAGCCCGGCACAGTAGTCTAGTCTTCTACAAGAAGGCGGCACTCCAGATATAAAAATCGATATTTTGGTCATTTTTGATGACTGAAATTGAAAGGATTGAGTTTCTCTTTTCTTATCACGAAGTTATTCGGCTAAACTCAATTTATCACAGTAATAATGCTTTGTTTGCCAATTGTAATTTTACATTTAAATCCCATTTTTCTCCCATAATATTCTGGCAAGTGTATCAAAATGTTTATGGTATATGTATCACGGCTATATTAAGAAACTTGCCTATGTAATTTTTGATTGCAAGATTTTTTCAAGTATCAGGGATTTTTAAGTCCAAAATTTTAGAACGTGAAAATTACACAGATTTTAGTACGATATATCTCTTTATATAAATTATGTACAGAAAAATCGATACGTAGTGCTTTTAGTAGAAGTATTATCTATATAATTATTAATCCACATTAACGTGTTAAATTAATTTAATGAAAAAATTGAATTAAAATATCAAAAAGGAATTTATTTTGGACAAAACTATTAATATTGTGTGTGAAAAAAATGTTCTTGATATCTCTACCTTTATTTACATGACATTCGCACAAAGTTTCGTGCAAATCCTTGCATTAGGGTAAAAATATATTTTTATCTCCGTAGTGTCGCCTTAAAGCAAACCTTGCTTGAGCAATTCCACTCTTAATTTCCGTTACCCAACTACCACCTTCATTAATTTTCGGGCCTAAATAACGTTTTCGACTGTAGTACAATGGATTGTTAACCGCAGAATTCGTGGAAACTCTGAGATGACCCATTCTTTGCGGCGTTAATTTCTGTCCCAGATTTTTCCGTTGTATATGTATTTCTGGTTATTAAGGACTGTAAGGAATTCATAGAGAGACACCCTCAACATCTCATAAGTTCCCGTGGAAAATCCTAACCATCGTAATAACGGCTGAAATGTTTATGAATCATTTTTCATTCTGCTGCTAATAATGGTTCACGAGCTAGAGAGAGAATAAAAAACTGTTGGTAAATTGTTAATAAGACGCACGCGTTAACGCATGATAAAGTAGAGCGGCAGCAGCTTATGTAGCTGTTACTAATGAACGCACGGTATTTATACAGACAATGAAGCAGGCAGGCGTTACGGCAGCCCTATAGCGGGCCAGGCGTGGCGGGTTGGATTTCAGGTGGCTAGGGAATGAGAAGCCATGGTCTACTGAACCATATGACTTAACAAGAGATTAGGTTTCGAAGAGAGGGGAAAAAGAATATTTATTAGCAAACCGCGTTACGGACTGCTTTGGTTCAGTAAGTCTTTAATTTATCGACAGCATTTTCTACTAACAAGAAAATTAACCCTTTTATTGTGAGTAAACGACTAACCCTTCAAATCCACAAGGTAATTAGTGCATATTTTAGATGTTTCTCTGCGTTGCAAACCTCATTATCAGGTACGTATTTATTTACTCGTCGGAATAAGGATGTAACCAACTAATCAGAAATTTTTCAGAGGGGAGGAAAATTATTTTGGAGTTAATTTCATGGTATACACTGCTTGAACCAATTGCATATAGTTTACAAATGAGTTCATCTATTGAAAGCAAAAAATATTGTTATAACTTTAGGTTTTAAAAATTGCGTATGAATAGGAAGTGATAGAATGGAAAATATTCTGCAAGTCTACCTTACATCTGTATACAACGTAAGAGAAATCCTGTGCCTGCTCTTGGAACACAAATGATAGCAAATAATATTAGTATAATAATAAAAATAAACATAATAACTGTACAAAATGTAAAGAAAATATTTCAAAATATAGAGGTGATTTCGTCTATGCCCTTTATTTAAATGATCTATTACACGTGGTTATGAACCAACACAAGCACGGTACATCATCTTGACTGATGTCCCGTCCTTACAACAGGGAGGACAACTGTAAACCAGCTTGAAGTTCAAATTTAAGACATAAGATGACACCACAGCATAGAGGCGCAATGATACACCTTATTTCCACTGAAATCTCACTTTTCAGAAATTTGTTGCTTACATTCTTATTCCGGGGAGGTCTTCATTTATTAAGAAACCCTTGTTTGCTAGTATTTTTGTCGTTACGTTTTGACAATCACGTTTTATTATCCATAACAGAGATACTTCCCTGATTTCAACAGACGGTGACGGCGACGGAATATTTACAGAAATAATAAATACATGTATCAAATTTTAGCAATAATAATAGTAATAATAATAATAATAATAATAATAATAATAATAATAATAATAATAATAATAATAATAATAATAATAATAATAAGATATCGATCTGTGTGTCTCAGACGTTAGACACTAGCTTGGCGAGTTCGATTCCGGCTCAGTACGATGATATTTGGAGGTGGTCAAATACGCTAGCCACGTGTCGGTAGATTTATGAGCACGAGAATGAAGTCGTGTGAGACAAAATTTCGGCACCTAGGCGTCTTCTAAAACCTTCAAATTGATAATACAATGTTAAGATCTGCTACATTATTATTATTATTATTATTATTATTATTATTATTATTATTATTATTATTATTATTATTATTATTATTATTATTATTATTATTATTATTATTTACCACCTGTTCAATGTAAACATTGAAAACTGAACAAATCCTGGGTGTCCTAAGATAAAAATGAAGTCATCTTGCACTAAAGGCTAAGCCTTGTCGCTGCTACCATTCTCCTCTCAATCCTGATGTTCTCTTCACCTCCTTGTAGTCTTTGCGTCCTCAGAGTATGTCTTCATTGGTCTTCCTCTTCCTTTATTTCCTAATACTTTTCCTTAAAAGATGTTTACTAGTAACTCTCTATGTGTCAGGATATGCCTACAAATTTCAACGTCCATCTTTCCATGTCTTTAACAGTCTCCGTTTCTCATTCACTTCCTTTATAACATCTCGATTCGTCTCTTTTTGAGACCATCATCTCCTTATCATTTTCTTCCAAATCCACATTCCAATTGCTTCCAGTCAATCTCTTTTCTTTTTTTCCAATAGTCCAGCTCTCACAAGTATAAAGTAGTACACTCCAGACAAAGGATTTGACAAAAGCTTTTTTTTTTTTTTCTAAACTTACATGGGTATTTATTAAAATATTTCATTTATTTTTCAAAGGTCTGTTTAGTATTAGGCAAAAAGCTGAACTGTGTGGAAAAACTCCACAGTTCTGGCCCTTCAGGCAAGCAACTCAATGTTGAAAACATCCTAGGGATATGAGCTACGAATTTTAGGTTAATAAAATATAATGAAGTATGAGAATATATTCTTTATTTATCCGTAAACATTAAAATCGTTTTCTTAATCATCTATTCTACTTAGAGGAAATAAGGCTAAAATTTCTATTTCTATCATGATGGAACTTCCATCACAGAGAGAAGAAATCTGGGAAGAGTTCTATGCCACCGACGCCATGATTATACAAGATTGGAAACAACCAAACTATGACCTTAGACATGTGACGACTCGGTTTGCAGTACATGGTTTTCACCACCTATTACGCCAGAAAGTAGGTTTCCATTCTCCAGGACAAGAATGTGTGTGCAAGCGCTGTGGTGGGCTATGTGACAGATATCATGCGATGTTTTTCAAGCAAAGGACCGAATCACTGACTTCGTTCTGTGCTAGAGTCCACTAACCATATACTGACTGTACAACTTACGCACATTGTGCGAATTTTCCTCCATTATTATTAATCATCTTTATACTGTCGTTTAGTGCCTTTTTCTACCACTACGAGCGCTGATGTGAGTCAATGCAGAGTTTCACTTAAGCCCTTAAACTATTTTCGTTGTGGACATTAAAAAAAAAATCAAACAATGCCTGAGGGTGTTGAACAAGGAGCACATTACAGAAAGAGTTATATATATATAAGTTAATCTGGCTAGGATTTGGATAAAAAAGAATATGAGTAAAGAGACAAGCGATTTTAGGCTGTTTTTTAGGAACTGCATTTAGGCCGGAAGTGTTTTTCGAAGAATAAAGTTTTTGAAAGTTTGATAGAGCTATCCAAGATTCACAATTTGAAACCTTTCTGAGTCCTTTAGACCTTCAACTTTCGGTGCAATTAAGGAAATTGCTTAATTTTACGTTTTTCCTAGTATGGGGACCCCTACTTTGTCTGCTGAGAAATGTTTTCAGCATTAAAATAAATAGGTAATGACTATGGTATGTAATCTCACTAACCAACGTGGAAATCATCTCGCCTATTGTAGTGTAGTGAGGAGCTGTGCGGTAGTAACTCCTGGGTTATCTGCAAACTGCAATACAGGCTTGGCATGGCTCTGCGCCTGATCCCGTCCATCTCTCCGGGGCTCAAGACCCGGTACGGATAATGAACGCTGATTAGAGCCGAGTCCTGAACAGAATTACTGAAGACACTGCCAGGAAGCCAGCCTTGTGGCCACACTCTGTACTTATCGACACTGGATTACACGTTCTCCCGTATCACAAGGGACATTCCTAACCCTCTGTTCCTAAGATGTGTAAAGTAAACCACAGGGATTGTATTTTTATTTTCAGGTTTTCTCACTTATCTTTGATGTTTTGTAGCCTTCTTCGTCTTCTTCCTCGTAGCCTTTATTCCAATCACTTGGGATTGGCACTAAATGTGGAAAAAGCGCCTGTTTACGACCGGATGACTTTGTTATCAGAGGGTTGTATTTACTATCGGTTAATTTTGAGGTGATTGGTAGTGTGTTGCGTGTAAATAAATATATTTAAGAGGACGATCATAAACACTCAGTCCACGAGCAGAAGAATTAACCAAATAAGCCAAAATCGCCGTCTAGGCCGGGAATCGAACCTGAAACCCATTGAGCCAAGGAGCCGGACATCCTTGATTTATTCACGAAGGGAGTTATGTAGGGTGTAAAGATCTTGCTACATTCGAACATGAGTGATTTTAGAGGACATTCTACATGCATGGAAGCCTGAAACCAACCGTCTTACAGTAATAAGAATAATAAGAAGAAGAAGACCGAGCTCGATAGCTGCAGTCGCTCAAGTGCGGCCAGTATCCAGTATTCGAGAGATCGTGGGTTCGAACCCCACTGTCGGCAGCCCTGAAGATGGTTTTCCGTGGTTTCCCATTTTCAGACCAGGCAAATGCTGGGGCTGTACCTTAGTTAAGGCCACGGCCGCTTCCTCCACACTCCTTGCCCCTTCCTGCCTCATCGTCGCCATAAGACCTATCTGTGTCGGTGCGACGTAAAGCAAATAACAAAAAAAATAATAATAATACAGTGCCGCTTTTCCTACGCTCTAGTGAGGTCGCATGCCGGGATGAGTGGCTCAGTCCGGTGGTATTTGAATGTGCTCAAATACGTCAGCCTCGTGTCGTTAGATTTACTGGCACGTAAACGAACTCCTGCGTGACAAAAGTCCGGCACCTCGGTGTCTCCGAAAACCGTAAAAGTAGTTAGTTATTAACATTATTAGCGAGGTCGCTTGTGCGAACTCTATCGCACTTGTGGACTCGGCACTGTTTTGCGGTGGGATGCGCTTCCTTAAGCCAACCCAATGTAGAGGGATGTATTTACTACTATGAATTTGTGTGGTGGTTGGTTTTCTTTATGTGTTATGAATTGAGACAAACACCCTGTCCCCGAGCCAGAGGAATTTACTAAACTAGACTAAAATTCCCAACCCGGCCGGAAAACAAACCAAGATCCTCTAAACCGAGACCCTCAACGCTATTCATTCCTTCATTATCATCATCATCCACGATCATCATCCATCATAATCATTTCCAGTTGCCCAGGTTGAGTATACGAGTGTCCTTCCCTTGTGTTTTTTAGGTAGGTTTCTTGCTGCTGGATCTCCTGCCACTCCGACCTCCAAATTTTTCTCGACCTGATCAAGCCACGATTTCCTTTGTTTACCCATGTATCTCTTGCCTTCAACCATAGTTTTCAGCCACTTCCTTTTGGTGCCAACAGTTTTAAGTGTCCAAACACCATAGCCTAGCGTCTGTTATCAAGTTTATGGTGGCAAATGGTGTTAGCGGAGCCAACATTTACCGTCCTTTGAAGGATGTGTTAGCCTCTGTGGTTCAAGCGACAAGTAACCGACCTCTCACCGCTGGGTTCCGGGGTTCAAATTCCGATCACTCCATGTGAGGTTTGTGCTGGATAAAGCGGAGGCGGGACAGGTTGTTCTCCGGGTACTCCGGTTCTTCCTGTCATCTTTCAGTCCTGCACCACTGTTCATTATAATTTAATTTCATCTGTCAGTCATTAATCATTGCCCCAGAGGAGTGTGACAGGCTTCGGCAGGCGTCACAATTCCTATCCTCGCCGCTAGATGGGAGCTCCATTCATTCCGTTCCTGACCCGGTCGAATGACTGGAAACAAGCTGTGGATTTTCACGAAGGATGTACATGACACTGTTTAGTGTTAAGATGGCGTTGGGAATTTCATTATGGACTAGTAAGGTCATGCCAAAAACAAGTCCGACGCAACGGGCAGCCTGATCAGGAAAATAAAAGGAACAGTCAAGGGATCCATGTACGCAAGCAATGGTGATTCCGAGACACCACTGAAGTATGATTCCTCCGCCAATCATGGACGTAATTCGCTTGGGGTATCTCTCATCAAGTGTGGAACACATACTTGAGCGACAAGGTGACTATATTCAGGCTGACATGTCACCCATTTACCTCCTGTATCTTCCCATATTCCAAACAACCATTAACCGTTACAGAAAGTAACAAATGTCGGTTTCATTTAGGCAACTGTTATATTCATTCCATAAATGAGGCTCGTGAATACTCACCATTCGAGGTCGATTTTGTATTCGAATGATAGCGAGGGCTGGGAATAAATTTCGAGAAATGGCACTTCTCCTTCCGTCATGAATTGTATATAATATCTTTATCACTTCCACATTTCACACAGTAAAAGTTGTATCTAAAAAATATCTTGAATTTACATCAGTTAATATCAGAGAAGCCGGCCTTGCGGTGTAGAGGTAGCGTGCCTACCTCTTACCCGGAGGCCCCTGGTTCGATTTCCGGCCAGGTCAGAGATTTTTACGTGGATCTGAGGGCTAGTTCGAGGTCCACTCAGCCTACGTGATTACAATTGAGGAGCCTCTGACGGACCCGGTCTAGGAAGCCAAGAATAACGGCCGAGAGGATCCGCCGTGCGCACCACACGACACCTCATAATCTGTAGGCCTTTGGGCTGAGCAGCGGTCGCTTGCTAGGCCAAGGCCTTTCGGGGCTCTTGCGCCATAAGGTTTGGGTTTGGTAATATCAGTGAATATTTCGAGTTTCTTTCTTTCGCTATGAAATACATGATATGTGAAACTCTTTGGTTAAATCGTTCTTCGTAGTTACTTTCCTCGGGAGGTAAGGTAAGTCGGTAGCAACCAGATATATGTCGTAAAACCAGACGTACTTTCCTAGAAACAATATACTTTCTATAGTGGAAGTGGAAAACAATCCCGATAAGCTTGCGTTCCTATGATGACATACGAGGCTGAAATTATTACTTCAGATTACGAAGTCTATTGTTTACGTATGAGGCTGAAGCTGTCTATCAGTCTCGTTAGAGGTTGAAGTTGTTAGTTATGGTTGCGAAATCTGCCGGTTTCGTTAGAGATTGAAGTTCTTAGTTCTGAATGCGAAGTCTATAGGTTTTGTTAGAAATTGAAGTTACTAGTTGTAATTGCGAAGTCTATAGGTTTCGTTACAAGTTGAATTTGTTAGTTCCGATTGCGTAGTCTGTCGGTTTCGTTAGAGATTGAAGTTGTTACTCCTGATTGCAAAGTATTTTAGTTTCTTTAGAGGTTGAAGTTGTTAGTTCTGATCACGAAGTCTGTCGGTTTCGTTAGAAATTGAAGTTACTAGTTCTGATGGCGAAGGGTATAGATTTCGTTACAAGTTGAAATTGTGTTCTGATTGCGAAGTCTGTCGGTTTCGTTAAAAATTGCATTTGTTAGTTCTGATTGTGAAGTCTATCATTTCTTAGAAGTGAAGCTTCCAAGTTCTTAGTTCTGAATGCGAAGTCTATAGGTTTTGTTAGAAATTGAAGTTACTAGTTGTAATTGCGAAGTCTATAGGTTTCGTTACAAGTTGAATTTGTTAGTTCCGATTGCGTAGTCTGTCGGTTTCGTTAGAGATTGAAGTTGTTACTCCTGATTGCAAAGTATTTTAGTTTCTTTAGAGGTTGAAGTTGTTAGTTCTGATCACGAAGTCTGTCGGTTTCGTTAGAAATTGAAGTTACTAGTTCTGATGGCGAAGGGTATAGATTTCGTTACAAGTTGAAATTGTGTTCTGATTGCGAAGTCTGTCGGTTTCGTTAAAAATTACATTTGTTAGTTCTGATTGTGAAGTCTATCATTTCTTAGAAGTGAAGCTTCCACGGTGTGAAGAATTATTTAATTTATTTTCCGGGTTGAACCGTGTTGTACTTGTACGCATATCACGTACAGTTTGCCGACGTTTCGAATACATTGCAGTATTCTTTGTCAAGGCGACTGAAATACCCCTACTCGATCCGAGGTAATCAGTCTCCCAGGCAGAAATTACACTACTAGAGTGGCCTTGATCTTGGCCTTTTATATCCTAGCCTATCTGGCTGACGTAAGCCCTGGCTGTCTCGCGAGGCTTCTGGAAAGTTTATGTCACAGCCAGGTAGTGGAGGCTTGCCCGCGCTGTTATGTCTATCAGTTTTTTTAGAGGCTGAAGTTGTTCATTCTGATTATGAAGTCTATCAGTTTCGTTAGAAATTGAGTCTGTGTTTTCTGATTACGAATTCTGTTGGTTACTTACGATGTTTAAATTGTTCGTTCTGATTACAAAGTGTAACTGAGCTCAGCCGATCTGGCGTTACGGAGTCGAGGGAGTAAGAAATAGTGCATGGATAATTCATTGTGTATTTCACAAGGATGCTGGGAATTACTGCGCCAGACTTTCTTTTTGTAACCTGTAGTACTGTTCCTTGTTCTCAGGTTGGGTCGATGTTGATCACGAGGGTGGCTAACGTGGACATCACGTGGCACAAAGACATGGGGACAGCACCTCGCATCTCGCACGAGTTTGACCTCACACTGGAGGACAAGAGTGTGCTGAGGGCCATCGAGCAGCTCAACTTTATACAAATGAAGCGTAAGTACCTTAACAACCTTGCATTATGATTAACGAAAGTGCTACATTCTCACAAAACTTGTCTGTACGCTAGTATTTAAAACTAAGTTCTGCACATCCTCAAAACTAGCATCCTATGTAGTGTATCTCCCTTGTTGTCTTTTTATGTGAGCGGCTTCACACATCTTTGTGTGCCCAGCGTGCTTAAAATCTGACTAATGGTCTGTGTTGTGTTGGTGTTTATGCTTAGGTGTCTATTGGCAATTGTTCTGAACCAGAGCTGAAAGGGAAACAGGGCTGGTTGGTATCTTGGGAAATAATAATAATAATAATAATAATAATAATAATAATAATAATAATAATAATAATAATAATAATAATAATAACAAAAGTAAACCTCGTGCCTTCATCCCGAGGTGAGGCACACCCCCAATGGTGGTGAGCTGCATGTGCAGTTTTTCTTTTTTTGCTAGGGGCTTTACGTCGCACCGACACAGATAGGTCTTATGGCGACGATGGGATAGGAAAGGCCTAGGAGTTGGAAGGAAGCGGCCGTGGCCTTAATTAAGGTAATTAATTGCCTGGTGTGAAAATGGGAAACCACGGAAAACCATCTTCAGGGCTGCCGATAGTGGGATACGAACCTACTATGCATGTGCAGTTTCAACCACGTACCAGCCCCCCTGCCATTCTTAAATCTCTGGCACTACCTGGAATCGAACTCGGGCACTTGATGATGGCAGTTAATAACACTAATCGTTACTTTACGGAGGCGGACAATAATAATAACAATAATAATAATAATGTTATTCGTTTTACATCCCACTAACTACTTCTACCGTTTTCAGATATGCCAATTCATAAATAAAAGATATTTCACCGACAACACGTCTGAGTCGCTGGCCGAATGGTCAGCGTACTGGCCTTCGGTTCAGAGGGTCCTGTGTTCGATTCTCGGCCGGGTCGGGGAATTAACCTTCATTGGTTAATTCCAGTGGCCCGGGGGCTCGGTGTTTGTGCTGTCCTCAACATCCCTGCAACTCACACATCACACACAACACTATCCTCCACCACAATAACACGCAGTTGCCTATACATGGCAGATGCCGTCCACCCTCATCGGAGGGTCTGCCTTACAAGGGCTGCACCCGGCTAGAAATAGCCACCCGAAATTAAACTACTGATAACACATGTAATATAAAGGAAGGTTTCTTGGAATGAATACATTATGATATAAGAATGATCCTTATGAAAAGAAAGCAGCCTTCCCAGTTTTGAAAAATAGTAGAAATATTAATATACCATAGCACAATGTATAATATTGACTCTGAAATATTCCATGCCACCTGATTAATAAACAGTGCTGGTCAAGTATATTTCCCTGTGTAGACCTACTTCATATGAGAATATTTTGGGAGAAATTTGCAAACATTTTCATTTGTTTCTGACATATATTAGAGCTCATTGTACAGCACAAACAGCCAAGGGATGTGGCAGGAAGGTCTGTAAAAATCTTGAACTGGAAACTTCTTTCATGAAAGTAGGTTTTTCTTGACAATCTCGAGTGACTGTGAGACCATCTCACATTAATATTGCCTCGAAATTCAACAACTTTTTCTTATAATACCAACTTCCAAAATTACACATAGTTTTTAAAAATATATGCACGTGTATTAATAGCTGTATGGTTATTTACATTTAAAAAAAATAGCCTAGGCCTATAAATCAAATAATAATAATAATAATAATAATAATAATAATAATAATAATAATAATAATAATAATAATGGGAATGGTTAGGATATTGCGCCGTTCCCGGCTCCCTGAAAGGACGCATAATATCCAGGCTAGCTTAATTCTGACCTTTCCAACTAAACAGTTCAATAATTTGGGTGTTGAGTTCCGAATCAGAGAAAGATATACCATGCGGAGCTAAATAAGACATAAATCACCTATAGAAACGACTTTCATATGTTGCTTATTCTAATTCTTATGCTATCAAGATGTTATCGCTCTCATTTACCTAAATCTAGGTTTCTATACTACAAACACATTGAAAGAACTGTTTAACATTTCTATATTTGTTTATTATAACAATATTTCAATCCAGAATTCGAATATTGGACTATCCTCCGTAAAAAGAAAAATCTGGTAAAGGAAATTGTATGGTGGACTGTTCACTTGGCCTATTTCGAGGGAACATGGACTTAACCTCATAAGTCTACCTATTTCTCCATTCAATATTTAATTACTCATTTCCTTTTTTCTTTTAATTGCTCTATATCACTCCTTTATTCAACATTTCCACGTTTCTGGGTGGAAAGAAGAATCGAAGAAAAAGGCGGTATCGTGCAAAAATATATGTAAGTAATGTTCATGGAAAATCTACCGGTATTTGGCACATTCAGCGCCCACTACGCATTTTAAAGTAAAAGTTGTTTGACCTCGTCATCATCTGTAATAGATCTACTGGAATTCATTACGTTAAGTGCTCAGGTCATGCTTGCCCACAAAATCAGGGACAGACTGCAATGAATGGCAAGGTCTTAAGTTCTGAATAGGCCATCATTAAATTGAATACTATTATGCTCCAGCTCGTAATTATCAAATTAAAACCCATAAGTCCAAAAGAAAATGTCAAATTTTTCCCTCTTAGACCCTTAAAGCAATAATTAAATTGGAATAAAGCGTTCAATTAAGGGATTGAAACGAAATCTAATATGTTTGAATACTTAAACTGGTGAAAGCTTTCCTAACATAGGTAATTAAAAATTCGTATAAGTAATTGAAAACTTACTTGGATAACTAAAGAAAACTTATCTATATAGTTAATAACTTATCTGGGTAACAAGAAAAAAATATTATTGGTCTGGGTGCACCCTAGCAAAAAAAAGAAATATTTACAACATGAGTTCCAATAAGCAAAATATAGACTGAGGGTGTCTTCTTCATGGTATCCAGGACGCATTTTGAGACTTACAACCATATCTCAAGAATTGGAATTTTTCCTACTACATATGAGGTTTGAATTAACTATTAGCTCTCCCTCGGAGCTCATATTCACTTACTGCCATAGAATCATCCTATCCTTCAACATACTAATAAATACCTATGGATGCTAATCTGGGAGGATAGTTCCCTAATGTTTCTATGCATCATTAAATCACAATGTTGGATATGGACTAATGACCATTGAAAATTTAATTAATTAAATTTTGAATATTAATGCTTCTTCGTCTAAGTCCTTTTTGTTCTGCATGAATTCCGATAAGTTCCCCTTTCAAATCAATCTAGTTCTCATAAAAGTTCAATCAGAACCAGTAAAACACATATACCATTTAAAGATCCAAATACTCTCGTCATTTTAAGCTAAACATAGGTGCGATATTATACTTGTTAATAACTACCCTACTAGTCTCGTCTGAAATATGCTATCAAGAGTGGTGCATAGTGTGAAGACTTGACCGTTGAAAATCATTTCTCCATTTCCATTTGGTCATCAGTGATGGGATGTCGCCTAAGAAATTACTACGTTCCTCTCGTCTGAGAATCAATTGGTATTAAGAAAATTTTGTGACAGCACATGTGTTCAATTCGTCCTCCTAACTGAGATCTTGTTGACACTACCAAGTGAGCGTTCTAACCAACAGATGTCACTCAAATCTTATTTGTATTTCTACATGCTTGCTCGTGAGATAAACAGAACATGAAATTGCTACACGTTCATTTCCTAATTAGCAAAACTCTACATGAAAACCGTTAAGTACATAGTCACGTCACCGTGTTCATCCTCGCGCAGAATCAATAACTATCATTATTCTCAACCATCAATCACGTATCAACTTCTCTTAAAATATTACTATTATACTTTCAAAACCATAATCTGTCTCCTTACTAACACGGGTTCACTTCTTACCATTGTGGCCCTTATTTCTTTCAGCTACGGTTCATGGATACATTTCCAAATACCATGACCTTCATTCAGTCATAACTACCATTTATCATAAACAGATTTGTCTACCTAGCAAGCATATCCTACTGTTGGTTCCTAATTTGACATTCATTGACTGTAACCAATGAACACACGTATCTATATCGCTCTATTGTGTATCATACAACTTACTGTCACTTTGACTAACTCAGAATTTCACACTACATGGATCACATTCCGAACGTAGGCTTTTATCACTGAGTGACTACCTATCTAAGGATTTGTTATGCACATCTGAAGATTACCTATCCACCTTCATTCTAATTTATCACACCACTCTTGTCGTTTAATCACTTCGCACCGAACAAATTAATAAATCATACTACATTTACAGTTGAATACAAACATTATTACACTGATTTAAAAGTAAGACATCTGAATTCAGCAGCTCCAGTCGCCGTCATATATCCAGTTGACAGGACATATTGAAACGTCGCTACTTATTTCCCTGGATGGACGGGAAATATTCACATATTCCTCCTCTGGGCTCAGTCATCTCGGTCGGCAACGTCATCCTGCGGCACCCATTTGGGCAGTCTGGCTTATCATCTCCTTAGAGCTCCATGTTCATCTGTGGTCTAGTCGGAATAGAATGGCATATGAGATTAATTAGCATTTCCATTGTGAATAACTGTGAGAAACTGTCTAATGTGAAGATTGTTTCCTCTGAAAGAGTTGATTTACTGGTCGAATATTTCCTTAGGTTGATGTAATTTTAGAATTTGAAATGATTAATTCTCTTTCTTCACTCAATTTCGAGTTATTGTAGGATTCCCTTTGTAACTCTTCACTTCGGTAATATCGTGAAGTACGTCAGCAGGGACTGCAGTGACGTAAGCTTGTTGCTGTTATTTTCCTCTCTTCACGTCTCTTGGAGATCGCTAAATGAAA
Organism: Anabrus simplex; assembly: GCF_040414725.1. Lineage (NCBI taxonomy): Eukaryota > Metazoa > Arthropoda > Insecta > Orthoptera > Tettigoniidae > Anabrus > Anabrus simplex. The sequence continues at coordinate 77,535,866 of NC_090273.1, read as the reverse complement.
TTATTAGTCCCCAGTTCAATTCGCAACGTAGCTTCTAAAAATTCCTTCTTTATCCCGCGGAGCTGATTTCTTGCTGTGCCGTCCTTAAGATTCTGGTGCAGTTACTTCCGTCTTCAATCCGTATATTTTGGTAGCAATCCAATCTCGTTTTTTTTTTAATTGTTAGTAACAATATTCCCGTTCGATCCTTTTCACTGCCTTCTGGATCTTACTTCTTCTTCTCTCCCACTTGATGTGAGCACTTTTGCCTTCACATGCGGTATGATTCAGATCTTTCGGCGTTAATTATTCCAAGATACATGGGTTCCATCTTTGTTCTACTTACGGTCGTAACTTCTCATAACAGTGAAATGGCACAATATGTAGGCACCAATGGTTTAGAATCCAATCATATTCATCCAAGGCGCAAGTATCATCTAACCGCTTTACAGTTATGTATTTGAGTTGCATAAATTTTAGGGGCTCTTATAGTTCAGATCGCTGATATTTATGCAAAGCTCACTGCAGAACCGTTGTGCGGGTAGCAAACAATTGCGTCTTGGATGAATACGTTTGCATTCTAAACTATTAGTGCCGAAATGAGTGAGTTGACTACGCGGTTTGAGTTTTGTGGCGGTGCATTCTGGAGATAGTAGGTTTGAATTCTACCTAGGGAAGTCCTAAGGACGGTTTTCCATGGTTTCCTATTCTCGCACCAGGCAAATGCTAACCTGCGTAAAGTGAATGATTTTGGGGGTCGGGCATTTCTGGAGGATTGGAAATATCGTTCCTAAATTTCTTCACATCTTGCTGGGGAGTCGAACCCAGATCATTTCGAGTGAACTAAGCACTTTTAATGGCTGGTTAGGCACCCTGCACTACAAATACTCGGAATAATACACTTTTATTAAACTAATCGCTGAACGATGAAAATCCCTTTGTGCGGGTCGTGTATGTGGTAATGCACAAACGATATAATCGTATGTATGAAGCTTAACTCACACATGTCAAGAGGACGGTCATTAAATTGCCATGCTTGTGTTTGAAGCTAGAGGACTAAATTCCTCTGTCTATTGACCACCTGTAACAGGCTGGGGTGACAGCATGGGTTTCCCTGCTTCGTGATAACATCTGGCGTCACTGCACAATGAAACCTGCCAGGTGGAACAAATCATTGCTATCAGACAGAACTTTTGCAACATTGAACTGCGGTTTATTTACCCTCCTCAGGCTGACAGTATCAGTGGATCGGACGGTAGTGTCCATGTTGGGATGTTCGATCGCGGCTCTGTATTTAAAGGTGCTCAAATACCCCTGTTTCTTGACAGTAGATTGACTGGCACGTATAAAATCTTGTAGGGTAAAATTTCGGTATCTGTGCATTGGAACCATAGAAATAGTTAGTGGACGCAGAAATATTTATATTAATTTATACAGTAAAACCTGTCCTCAGCGAAAACCCAAGGGACCAGAATGTTTGTCCGCTATATGCAGGATTCTGTTTCATAAAGGTGGTTACAAATAAAATAAAAAGCATAAGTACATGCCTCCATCAGATAATCCAGCAGTTGATTTATATGATTTTGGGTGGTAGTAGATACAATAATGACACTAATCACATATTTGTATACACTAGTTCATCTACACTAACACAAATATGTCCTTGCTTAGAACCCCCTCACACCGCACTGTAGTACATTAACACATTACATGTTTTATAGAAATAACTCCAATAGTAATACTGTGCAGGACTGTCATTTACTTCTTCGAGTAATCCACAATTGTACGCAGGACACAACTAACCCTGGTAGCACGGTTCTCAATTAAAATGTGGACATGGCCAATAATGTCGAGAAATTTCGCGTCATATTTCGCTTGGGAAAAAGACTGCATGTCCTATACATCTGGTAGGGCATGAGGGTAGGACTTCACTTGACAAAATCGTCTTCGTTCTCGTCATCATCGCCATCAATTTCCGTTTCATTTTCTTGGAGGTGACGGGTGACGAACTCTTCAATGTTTCGTAACGCCACCTCTGTCTCTCCTTCTCGATCAGTGGCCACGTAATGTCCTGCACTGATAATTAAACTGTTCAAGAGTTTGCTGTAGCAGGTCAGTATCTTCGTTTGTTATTGTTCCTTTGTCAGGGTGTGAGATAAACTTAGCTTTGTGAAAGCATTGACGTACCGTATTTGGCGACAATTCTTTCACTGATTCTACGATCCGAATTACAACATCCAGCACAGATACAGACATTACTGGCCGAATGCTACCTCGGCCATCTTAGATCCATTCAAAATACACTTGTACTGAAAAGTGTTAGGAAGGAAATTTACATTTATTTTCAGTTATAGTAAAAAAATTCCCTTCCGATTCCGTGCCAGTCACGTTCTGCTGAAGACAGATAACTTACGTGAATATTAAACCATAATTCTTGGGACCGGGAAAGTTTTCCGATATGAACAGTTTTCTGGTTCATAAAGGTTCTGATAAAGGCAGGTTTTACTGTATTACGAATTTGACTGAAATTTTAAGTAAATATATGTACTTTTGGAAATAAATTTTTCACTGAGCTATCAGTTGATCTGGCATAGAAACAAGTCTCTTGACATTTTTATCTTTATCATTGTTAGTTATCTTCTTAATCCAGCGTTGGTCGCCATGTTTAATATGACGCGCTTGGACGCTCGTGAGCATGTTACCGGATCTGACGAGAAAACCATTGAGTCTGTTGATTTTTACCCAGGTGTCATCACTTCCGTTATCTTCATCCCCTCCGTCATTAGTTTTGTTTCCGATTCAATACGTTCCTGTAATAACGGTGGAAGATCTATCCTAAAATCGTAGCTTCTGTCTAAAACGAATGAAGTCAGATATGAAAGTGCATACACTGAATATTACAAGTCCTTGAAAGTTTGTCAATATCAGTTGTAAAAACTTAGAGGTAATATTCCTTACCCGATTCATTTCGTTAACCCAAATACGTAAGATATTGATATACACGAGTCTTTCGATATAAAATGTCAAAGCAGGGAGATAGTCGCAACATTCTTCGCGTGGTGAGTGAAATACTCACAAGTCCGCTCCAACAAAAACACAAAAGTCAGGTAAAGTGGGACGAAGTTGCGGCCTTTATGTTTTCAGTAAATTCCATTCCAAATGCATTGTGTGTAAACTGTTCATGTAGCAACGAACGAGAGGTTAAACTGATTGGCCATTCCGGACCCGCTATGAATTAGAGTGTAGGCAACCCTGCGATACCTTTGCCGTGCGGGTTTGCCTAACAAGAACAACAAGTACATGTACCGAAGCCACATCGTCTTATCTGTTATGACGTCCGACTCGTTGGCTGAACGGTCAGCGTACTGGCCTTCGGTTCAGAGGGTCCCGGGTTCGATTCCCGGCCGGGTCGGGGATTTTAACCTTAATTGGTTAATTCCAATGACAGGGGGTCTGGGTGTATGTGTTGTCCTCATCCTCATTTCATCCTCATCACGACGCGCAGGTCGCCTACGGGTGTCAAATAGAAAGACCTGCACTTGGCGAGCCGAACCCGTCCTGGGATATCCCGGCACTAAAAGCCATGGTTTTCTCGTCAGATCCGGTAACATGCTCACGAGCGTCCAAGCGCGTCATATTAAACATGGCGACTATCAAGGATGTGTGTTGTCTCCATTATTGTTTAATATCTGTTCCGAGGAGTTGTTCAGAGAGGCTCTGGGAGGAGTAGAGTATGGCATTTCTATAGGGGCGATTATTAACAACTTCAGAGTTGCTGATGACACGGTATTTACTAGCCGCCCATTTAATGTTCACTCTCTCTCCCTCATATCATTCCTTCTTATATATCAAGGGATGTTACATACAATTTTTGTTCACAAAGCCCAACGAACTAAATGCGTTTCAGTGTTGTAATGTTTGTGAATATCGCACATTTCGACTTGTCGCTTTTAACTCGTACCGATTCAATTATATTGAGTTCACTTAAAACAATAGCGTTTTGAGGAGTGATGGCTTACTGTGCATTGAGCTGTGTTCAAAGCTTCAACTCCAGTTGGCCGGAAGTGCACCCTTCGTCATGACGAGATGATCCTCCGTAGTGCTGGTTACGTCAGAGAGATTATGGGGTACGTTTATTCTTGTGGTGGAGAACAAAGCAAGGCTTAGTTCGCAATTAGGGGAGAGTAATTAATAATTGCTTGTGTTAGCCTAATAGGGGAGCGACCGCCATTCTTCGCAAACTAACATGCAAATGTGTTCCGCCAGATTGCGTTGATTTCCCAGGTATGACAAATGTGTGGGCTCGATTTTCCCTTTTTGTGCATTTAACATAATTGTTTAGTTTTGGAATGTTTCTTTTTTTGTTGGTAACATTGGGAGTGATTGCTACTTTAGGGAGGAATTTTATGTGGGCTACTATTTATTTTTTTCATTTTGGATTTGGATGAGCAATTACGATGACTTAAGTTTCTCTTTGGAGCGTAGAAATTTGGGGATTTTAGTTTATTAATAATTTTGGAAATAAGGTTAGAAGACAACAGGAAAACTTATGGAACATTGATTGACTTGGAAACAGCCTTCGATAATGTTGAGTGGCGATTGCTTTTTCAAGTAATAGGGAATATAGAACTTGACTGGAAAGACAGGCACCTTATTCTGAATCTATATACAGCTCAAACCACGGAAGTTAATATTAATGGTACTACAAGGGAAGCAAAAATTAGAAAAGGAGTATGATAAGTATCTCTAGTATCTCTCCTACAGTCAGAGAAATAAAAAGGCATACTGATGGAGTGAATTTTAATGGTATTCAGGTGCACAGTATCCGTTTTGCAGATGATATTGCTATCTTAGCTAATTTTGAAAAAGATATGAGCAAGATTCTAAGAACATTCAACACATCCTTAGAAAAATTTAAACTAAATATAAAGAAAACAAAATTCATGATAGTAGACAAAAAGAAGCCCACTGGTAGAAAAAACTCAAAATTGAATAGCACACCGATAGAACAAGTCTCATAATTCTCCTGTTGGGGTAGTGCAATTATCTATGATACAAGGTCCCTTTCGTAAACCAAGAAAAGAATAGTAGTAGCAATAAAATCCTTCCGAAATAAGAAAAACTTATTGTTAAACAACCATCTCAATTTTGAGACCAGAATATCATTTCTCAAGACCTTTTGTTGGAGTGTGCTACTGTATGGATGCGAAACCTGGACATTAGGAAAACTGAAAGAAACAAAACTTGAGGCTGCAGAAATGTGGTTTTGGAGGAGAGTTACAAAAACAAATTGGATGGATAAAAACCAAATGACCTTGTTTTAAAGAACGTAAACAAGTCGATGTTTAATAAATAGGATAAAGAAGAGGAAAACAAATTTCCTTAGACACGTACCGAGTCACGACTGTCTCCTCCAAACCATCATTGAAGGAAAAGTACTGGGAAAGAGACCCAGGGAACGAACAAGGATGTCGTACATCTGGAACTCCATCGGTGAACCGGCGTGTTTCATATAGCAACGTGAAGAGGCTAGCAGAAGATCGTCAGATGTGACTACAGCTAGAAGGCATTGCCTTTAGTAGATTATTATTATTATTATTATTATTATTATTATTATTATTATTATTATTATTATTATTATTATTATTATTATTATTATTATTATTAATACTTTAGATAAAGGTAGCGAACTTATTTCAAAATCAAATATGTGCATGGAAATGGTGATAATTGCTTTAAGGGGAACTTAAGGGGGTTGTTATTTTTATTTACTTTTTTATATATTTTCAGCTATTCGGTATAGAGGTGACATGTCTATGTCATACCTTGAAGCCCTGGGTTCAATCCTCTACTCTGGACTGAGAGTTTCATTCAATTTTAAGGCCGTATGAGGAGTTGTCTCATATGAGAGCCAGCGGATCCGATCTAGAGAACAAAGCAATAACGCTGACATAGTCGTTACGCAGACGACGTGACGCTATAGTACTTCCATGCCGTTTAGCTGCGCAGCGGTCGCCAGGCAGGCCAAACCTGTTAATACTTTATATACAGGATGACAAGAAGGAATCAGGAAATATCTATCTATCGGCACCCCTGTATATGGTTTTCCGTGGTTTCCCATTTTCCTAGTGGGCTGTACAATAATTAAGGCCACGGCCGCATCCTTTCCACTTCTATCCCTTATCTCTCCTATCGTCGCCATGAGGCCTGTCTGTGTCGGTGCGACGTGGAGGACATTGTAAAACCATTACTCAACACTTAACCTTGCTTTTGGGGCATCTTCGCATTGATGCTTGCCTGTTTAACAGTGTCCGACTCGTTGGCTGAATGGTCAGCGTACTGGCCTTCGGTTCAGAGGGTCCCGGGTTCGATTCCCGGCCGGGTCGGGGATTTTAACCTTCATTGGTTAATTCCAATGGCCCGGGGGCTGGGTGTTTGTGCTGTCCCCAACATCCCTGCAACTCACACATAACACTATCCTCCACCACAATAACACGCAGTTACCTACACATGGCAAATGCCGCCCACCCTCATCGGAGGGTCTGCCTTACGAGGGCTGCACTCGGCTAGAAATAGCCATACGTAATTATTATTATTATTATTATTATTATTTAGTTGTTTAACAGACAACTGATTTGAAATTTACAATCTAGTGAAAACAAGAGTTGTTGACAGCAATCTCCAAACGCGTAACAAACAAAAATGGACGTTGGGCGTCATAGTTGATATATTTATCCAAAAATGTGATTAAAATACGCCGTTTTATGCGACATTTCATAATAAGCTATTTTTATATAGGATTTAGAAGGGACCGTTAGATTTTCGCATTATAATCAATACGTCGTCAACAGCGATGTCGTAATAAACATTTTCGACTGTACTTGTAAAGCCGGCCCCGTGGTGTAGGGGTAGCGTGCCTGCCTCTTACCCGGAGGCCCCAGGTTCGATTCCCGGCCAGGTCAGGGATTTTTACCTGGACCTGAGGGCTGGTTCGAGGTCCACTCAGCCTATGTGATTAGAATTGAGGAGCTATCTGACGGTGAGATAGCAGCCCCGGTCTCGAAAGCCAAGAATAACGGCCGAGAGGATCCGTCGTGCTGACCACACGACACCTCGTAATCTTCAGGCCTTCGGGCTGAGCAACGGTCGCTTGGTAGGCCAAGGCCCTTCAAGGGCTGTAGTGCCAAGGGGTTTGGTTTAGTTTTGGACTGTACTTGTAAACCACTACTTAGAACGTCAGTAGGTCGTAAAGGAAGTCAATACGATGCCATAACTAAAGGGTCTGTTGTGATTCTACTCAATACCGCCCGACCACTGCCAAGCACGATGATGGCGGATGACGCCGCACAGCGTTCCTTTAAGAGTTGGGGGAAGACATGTCAAGGAGACTTAACCAGCTGTCAGGCTGAGGACAAGGTGTCCTCCTAAAACGCACTAAGATTAATGACTCTGCGGTGTAATCTCTCCGCACAGCATCGAGATCCTTGTAAACAACATGACCCCACTTTGCTGTAGTTAGCACCAGTTGTAAGCTTCACTCTTTGATCGATACTATATTTAGTTGCGTATTTTTTTATCTCCTGCCCCCCCCCCCCCCCTCCAGTAGATTTTTAACTTATATTTAGTAATCCCTGAATTCACACCTCGATCTCAAAATAAAATTAGATTGTTCTTTACGCAAACGTATGTAGGCTGTTTATTCACCCATTTTCGAACCTTCTTTTCCGAATACTGGGCGAGTTGGCCTTGCGGTTAGGGGCGCGCATCTGTGAGCTTGCATCCGGCAGATAGTGGGTTCGAACCCGACTGTCAGCAGCCCAGAATATGGTTTTCTGTGGTTTTCCATTTTCACACCAAGCAAATGCTGGGGCTGTTCCTTGAGGCCACGACCGCTTCCTTCCCACTCCTAGGCCTTTACTATCCCATCGTCGCCATAAGATTGTTATCGTTCTACACGACCCAGCAAATGGTCACACGGTTTAGGTCACGTAGCTGACAGCTTGTATTCGGGAGATAGTGGGTTGGAACCCCACCGCCGGCAGTCGTGAGGATGGTTTTCCATGCTTTGCCATTTTATCACCAGGTAAATGCTGGGGCTGTACCTAAATTAAAGCCACGGCCACTTCCTTCCCACGCCTGTCCCTTTCCTATCCCATCGTCGCCATAAGACGTATCTGTGTCGGGGTGATGTAAAGCAAATTGAATAGTTCCCGATGACAAACGCTTTTCATGTCTGCTTAATATTTATATAGTACAACTATTTATGTATTGCCTTTTGTCAACCATTTTATGTCCATATTTCCCTCCATACATAACTAAGTTAGTTCCGAATTAGCCCGCCTGGTCGCTGTGATCATTAAGGCGTAAGGTCTATAATGGTATGTCACCGTGGTTATCCGGTTCGAGTCCCGTTTGTAAAAAAAATCATGAGAATGTTGGCCGGCAGGGTAGGAGAGTTGGTGGTATACAATTTCGAATCACAAGATTGTGTGCCAAAAGCCTGGATTCAATTCCAAACTTCTCCGTAGTGTTCATATGGAGTGGCGGCATATGCCGCTGTTGTTAGTGAATCGTCGGTCGGATGGAGACGTTAAGCCTTGAGAAGACCCCCTTGGTGTTGTTCGACAGGAGTAGGCTATGTGCCGACACTGGGTTTCACCCTCTACCTACCTCATTATCATCCCACATCCAGATGCGCAGGTCGCCCATAGGAGTCAAATAGGACGACCTGCACCAGGCAAACCGAAGATGTTCTCGGACACTTCGGCAGTAAAAGCCATACTATAAATAAATTAAATAAATAAATATTTTATATATAAAATATTTATAAGTACCCTGTCAGTCTTTCTCGTTTATCTGATCAGATTTCGATAAAAATTTCTTCCTTCATTTGTATGATTCAGTATATCTTCATTACTGAACTGATCCATCGAATCACCACACATCGTTTAGTTACATTCCATGATTTCTGTTTTTATATTTATGTATTTACTTTCATCTTGTACTTCCCCGGATCATCCACAGGCTCACATAAAAAGACAATATAACAGGCAAATCGCGGATTTTTAATTTCTTCTCCTATTATGTGTTTTCCAAATGTCACTATGATTTACTGATTTTTATCTGTAAGCCATCCCTAACGAATTGTATGACTGCCTTTTATGCGCAGTCGGGCTGAATGGCTCAGAACGTTAAGGTACTGGCTTTATCAGTCCGAGTGGGCAGGATCGATCCTGGCTCAGTCCGGTGATATTTGAAGGTGCTCAAATAACTCAGCCCTCGTATCGGTAGATTTACCGCTACGTAAAAGAACTCCCGCGGGACAAAATTCCGGTACCTCGGCGTCTCTGAAAATAATAAAATTAGTTCGTGGAATGTAAAACCAATGGCATTTTAATCGTAGGCCCCTGGTTCGATAACCAGCTCGTCCAAGGTTCCTGGATTGAGAACCGGGAATGGGCTTCACTCACAGCGTCGGGAAACCAAATGAAGAGCTGTCTGGTATGAGGGGCAGTACACCTTGTTTTGAAAGTCAGTAAGTATGGCTGTCCACATGGCACTCCCAGTATCTACTGGCCATATACAGTAGACCATGGGGATGGGATAGAACAGAACTAGGAGTGGGAAGGATGAGGATGTGGCCTGAATTAAGGTACAGCTCCAGCATTGGCTGATGTAAAAATGAGATACCATGCAAAACCATCTTTAGGGCTGCCAACAATGCAATGGAGCTCGAATCCACCATCTCCTGAATGCAAGCTTACAGCTTCGTGATCCCAACCGCGTAGCCAACTCGCTCTATACCTGACGAACAGATGCAACATATAGTCATTTGCTAGACTTGGTGCCATTTTTCTACGGCTCATCACGCAAGAAATTACTTGTGTTTTAACAGCTTGACTGTATCAAACAAGTAAGCATGACATTCATTACTTCCCCTCTGTACCGCTCCCTGCCTCCGTCTCTTTCGCTGTTTTCCTACTCCTCTCATACTTCACCATTCAGTGAGTTATAATAACAGCGGGGGGGAGGGGGAACGAGGGTGAAATTTGCGTTCGTGTAGTCTTTACTTGGTTGCCCTGTGATGAACTACCTGAAAGAGCCAGTCACATTGAAGGAAAACGAAGGGAACTGTTTTAGTACCATGCAAGATCTAGAGCACAGCAGTGTCCCCACGTCTGTCTTTCTTGATCCGAGGACCCACTCCTAAGCTATGCAAAAGTCCAAATGAAAACACATCTACTAAGACAGTGGAACAACCTCTGGACATCAAGTACAAAAGTGTCTGTCACAAGAGAAGTATTTTCCCCGCTATATACAGCCGACTCCACTGCAAAACATCAGTACTCGAATTCATTGTCACTCAGTTTCTCCCCGGCCATGGAAAGTTTTAAGTGCTACGCTGAACGCTTTAAAATTAATATTGCTTGTGCTTTTGTGGATCTTCACAAACGGCGGACCATTTACTGTTCGACTGTGTTATGTTTGGAAGGACAAGATTCGAAATTGATTGTCACCTAAACAATGGTAATGCGGAACTTTCAGAGCCATTACACCATCTCTTCAGGACCTCCTGCTGCCACAGACAGTTCCTTCACCACATCTTCAACAACTGCAGCAACTGGGGCAGAGGACGGGCCCCCTCTTCTCCAGCGAGGACGTCTGGTGCACGGCGAGCCGGAGCTCTCCTCCCGGCCAAGGCTGATGCGCGGCGCACGACCTGCTACTTGCCCGCAGCCTGTATATGTTCACCGCGGGCGCGGCGTGTTTCAACACCTCTGCTCCCCTCATAGTGCGGGCGAGCGGTATCTCAGGGTACTTGAGGGATCCGAGCGGCCTCCTTTTGGACGCAAGCTGCAACGGCCGGTCTGGCCATTCAACTTAATCAACATCAACTACATGGACAGTTACGATAAGCAATGACTACACTTGGGAATTCAACAGCAATATTTGGCGGCAATTGCAAAATTTTTCTTCATTAAAAGTTTATCTTCAGAAATTCAACTTCTACAAATATAAAGACTTTACTTCACCTGCAACAACAAAATTTTGAAACTGAATCAAACCAAATTAAGAAAATCTTATAAATGCTTCTGCAATCAATCTTCATATCCACAGCATAACTTGGACCTTGTTTCAAACAGATTTCATGTGTCACCCCTGAAGGACCAATTATTAAAAAAACTGATCAAAACTATAACCCTAGTATACTCATGTACAGTATGGTTCAAACTGTCAGGATATTTAATAAATAAATAAATAAATAAATAAATAAATAAATAAATAAATAAATAAATAAATAAATAAATAAATAAATAATACCATGCAACGCGATAGTGAGGGTTGTTCCCTTAAAATCTTGGACAGCAAAATAATTGTTACGCACTGCGCAAAGTTATGGTTAATTTAATATTTGTAACAAGGATACGCTTTTGGTAGAGCCTCCATGGCTCAGGCGTCAGCGCGCCGGCCTCTTACCGCTGGATACCGTGGTTCAAATCCCGTCATTTCATGTGAGATTTGTGCTGGACAAAGCGGAGGCGGGACAGCGTTTTTCTCCGGGTACTCCGGTTTTACTTGTCATCTTTCCTTCCCGCAACACTCTCCACTATCATTTCATTTCATCTGCCAGTCATTAATCATTGTCCCAGGTGAGTGCGGCACAATTCATATCCTCGCCTCAAGTTAGGGGCTTCATTCATCTCCTCCCTGATCCTGACATTGGCTGGAAAACAGGTTGTAGGTTTTAATTTCCGATACGCTTTTGGTCAGAAATTAACGTCATCTCTTTCACGACACCATTGTAACCATGGCAACCAGTAGATCTGTAGCGTCATCTTCTCACTGTAACTAAGATCTTGATAAAATCTCATATCTACTCCCCAGTCCATATCAGCGTTGCCAACCATACGATCTGTATCGTACATGTACAATAATTCGATGCTGTGTACCATCGTACGATTCAACCCACGGATCGTACGCCTATTGTACGATCCTATGACGTATCGCAAATTTTGTATTGTTTTCTTTTATTCCTTCTTTTATTCGTGATGTTCTGTCATATATGACAAGTTGGAAGGAGAGGAAGAGGCTTTTTGAATATTAGATTTCTAAAGGGAATTTTCCAATTTACTCCTTTCTGAGTTACTTCACGGTCTTGCGCTTGTAGATCAGAGTATTAGTCTTCATCAGATTGACAATGACTGTCAATATCAACGATGTTATTACAGCCTTCTCTGAAATAAATGAATTACGCGTTAAGTTACAGGAGGTGAAAAACACGTTTGGTGAATGTAAGTTTGCCGCACTTCCAGAATTTTCACTCTCTGTTTAGTCACCCCCTCACTCGAATGCTGATTGTCAAAGGATATTCAGCAAAATTAATCTCATAAAAGCCAAAAACAGGAATAGCCTAATAACTTCCATAGCGAATATTTTAATAGGTTTTTTTAAGTTGTATGATCCTGACCATCTCAGAGTTTGGCAACGCTGGTCCAGAATTGAGATCCTTGAAACGGCCGGAAAACGAACCGAGAGCCTTGGAGTAAGAGAGAGGCACGCTACACCTACACCAAAGGGATGGTTAATAATAATATATTTAATACAGTTTATTTAGGAGGTCTAGAATGCCTCTCATTTTCTCACAATTCACGAAGCTTACCACTCTTATGTGGGTGCTCTCATTTTTCTTTAGATATATATCGCAACTCTTTATCTCCCTTGTGGGTGGAGATAACGGAAGCATTATGTGTAACCCTGCATCACGTAAAAGGCTACTAAGAGGCGAGCGACAACCGAATAATGTGTATAATCGCTCTCTCGTCTTCTAGGGCCATAAACGTATCCATGATTCTATGCTTTTCCCTGATAACATTCTCTAAAACACAGATAGGAGAGTGACAGTCTCCATGTCTTAAACCTGCTTTGATTTCAGAAAATTCTGATAGTTCTCCCATCACAAAAATAATAAAATTAAATGGTGTATGGCTTTTAGTGCCGGGAATGTCCGAGGACACGTTCGACTCGCCAAGTGCAGGTCTTTTGATTGACTCCCGTAGGCGACCTGCACGTCTTGATGAAGATGAAATTATGATGAAGACGACACATACACCCAGCCCCAGTGCCAGCGAAATTAACCAATGACGGTTAAAATTCCCGACCCTACCGGGAATCGAACCCGGGTCCCCTGTGACCAAAGGCCAGCACGCTAACCATTTAGCCATCGAGCCGGACTTATTATTATTATTATTATTATTATTATTATTATTATTATTATTATTATTATTATTATTATTATTATTATTATTATTATTATAAATGATGATAATAGAACAAAAACAAACCCCATGGCGCAACAGCCCCGAAGGGCCATGGCATACAAAGCGACCGCTGCTCAGCTCGAATGCCTGCAGATTATGAGGTGATGTATGGTCAGCACGACGAATCCTCTCGCCGTTATTCTTGGCTTTCTAGACCGCGGCCGCCATCTCAACGTCTGATAATAATAATAATAATAATAATAATAATAATAATAATAATAATAATAATAATAATAAAAAGTAAACACTTTTTCTTTTTCTACTGCTTTTTCCACATCTGTGGGATCGCGGGTGTGAACTGTGTAGAACTTGTGTATTTGGCCCTGTTTGACGACTGGATGCCCTTCCTGACGCCAGCCCTACGTGCAGAGATATAATCAGTAGAACGTATTTCTGTGCTTGTTGTCTGAATATTAACAGGAGAGTGTTGAGACAAACACACACAACCAGTCCCCGAGCCAAAAGAATTAATCACACCGGATTAATATCCCCGACCCGACCGGAAATCGAACACAGGACCCTCTGAACCGACGGTCTCGACGCTTACTATTCAGCCAATGAGTCGGGCAAATAATTAAATTATTATTATTATTAAATAAATAATGCAATAAATATTAAATCATTAATTTATTATTATTATTATTATTATTCTAGTGGCTGTGCGTCGCACCGACACAGATAGGTTTTATGGCGACGATGGGGTAGGAAAGGCCTAGGAATTGGAAGGAAGCGGCCGTGGCCTTAAGGTTCAGCCCCAGCATTTGCCTGGTGTGAAAATGGGAAACCAGGGCTGCCGACAGTGGGATTCGAACCCACTGTCTCCCGGATGCAAGCTCACAGCCGCGCGCCCCTAACCGCATGGCCAACTCGCCCGGTATTATTATTAAGGGAAATGTTCGGTATATTTGCATCATCTTTCTTCTTTCTTTATTTAAGAAAAGCTAGATAAACCATTGATAGGGAATCTCCCACCTGAGCAGTCCCTAAATGCAGATCAGTTGTAAATGCAAATGAAAGCAGAAGACGGCATCCCCCATATAAAAGCGCCTGTTTATCCCTTTTCTCCCTTGCTGCTCAGCTTGTGGACTGTGAAGCACTTCTCGAGAGGCTCTGATGTATATTAGCCTCCACTCCCAGCAACGAGCAAAGCTCTGCGTCTATCAGTTGCGATGATAACAACAACAAACGGTTCTGTTTCCAAGGCAACCAACCGCCAGACTTTATAGACTTCAGGGGGCTTAGTGGAGTGTTGAGAATGTTACTTACCGGCGCGGCGTCTCTAGAGTACTGCCTGCCATCTGGCAACGCTGTCTAGTGAAGTAGTTGACTCCAATATTTCATAATTATGTTCGAATTAGTATCTAAGCCAGGGTTTCCCAAACTTTTTGTATCTGAGGCCCGCATAGCATATCGTATTCGTGTCCAAGGACACGCTAGCCAAAGAACGTAATACTGAACTCAGTGGACAAAGAAATGTTTTGTAATGTTACTATGTTTGATTTTATTCGTATAATTTAGGACTAATATTTACGTCTCTTTAAATTTAAATGTAATTTACATAAAGGTACTATATATATATGTATGCATAGCAATTATAAAACATTGCGACACTTCGTCAATAATCATTACAACAGTCTGGATCTAAAACGTTCTCCTTCTTAATCTGTTTATCCTCCAGGGTCGGTTTTTCCCTCGGACTTAGCGAGGGATCCCACCTCTATCGCCTCAAGGGCAGTGTCCTGGAGCTTCAGACTTTGGGTCGGGGGATACAACTGGGGAGAATGACCAGTACCTCGCCCAGGCGGCCTCACCTGCTATGCTGAACAGGGGCCTCGTGGAGGGATGGGAATATTGTATGGGGCAGGCAAGGAAGAGGGAAGGAAGCGGCCGTGGCCTTATGTTAGGTACCATCCCGGCATTTGCCTGGAGGAGAAGTGGGAAACCACGGAAGACCACTTCGAGGATGCCTGAGGTGGGAATCGAACTCACCTCTAGTCAGTTGACCTCCCGAGGCTGAGTGGACCCCGTTCCAGCTCTCATACCACTTTTCAAATTTCGTGGCAGAGCCGGGATTCGAACCCGGACCTCCGAGGGTGACAGCTAATCACGCTAACCACTACACCACAGAGGAGGACATCTAAAACGTTACTTGAGAAAATTCACTTGATGCACTTGTTGGATCAATGGGACGGATGGTGTTGTTTTTCAAAGACTAAACTTGTTCTTCTTCTGCCGCCCCTTTTCGCACACCATGTGGGTTTGGCCCTGATTTACGGCCGGATGCCCTTTCTATATGCAGGGATGTAATCACTATTTCGTGTTTTTGTGGTGGTTGGTAGTGAAGTGTGTTGTGTGAATATGAAGAGGAAAGTGTTAGGACAAACACAAACACTCTCTGAACCGAAGGCCTCAACGCTGATCATTCAGCCAAGGAGTCGGACACTGTGTGAAACGTAATTAACAGTTTTAAATGAACATGTCAGTGTGATTTAAAAATGAATGGTTGGAGCCGGGCTGTGTCGAGGTTACGCTCCTGCGTTTTGACATAAACACGTACAGAACTATACAGGGTTGTCAAAAAAATCGTGACCGAGCTCGATAGCTGCAGTCGCTAAAGTGCGGCCAGTATCCAGTTTTCGGGAGATAGTAGGTTCGAACCCCACTGTCGGCAGCCCTGAAAATGGTTTTCCGTGGTTTCCCATTTTCACACCAGGCAAACGCTGGGGCTGTACCTTAATTAAGGCCACGGCCGCTTCCTTCCCACTCCTAACCCTTTCCTTTCCCATCGTCGCCATAAAACCTATCTGTGTCGATGCGATGTAAAGCAATTAGCAAAAAAAAAAAAAAAATCGTGAACCGGGTGTATGAGCGTTAGGTAGTTGGTCATACTGATAAATAATTTCAAAAAAAAAAGTAATTATATATCTCTCCGCTGTCATTTTATCAGCTGCTGAATCAAATCGCTTCGCGGGCGAATTCAGTTAAGTTTTGCGAGGCGGTGTTGCTAAATCCGCATGGGGCTTAAGATCGAGTTGGAAGTCATGCTGAGAAATTGCCTTCAGACATAAAGCCAACAGTGAGTTTCATCCGGAGTCATCGTAGCGTACTTGCTAAGGTGCGATCTTGTCAGCTCGGAGGTCCGTGTTCGAAACCCTTCCCAGCGAAGCTGTTTTCTTCGATTGATGCTCTCAGTCAGGCCAGTCTTAAGCCACGCGCAGATATTAGCATCATCGCCTCGCAAAGCCCATATGAATTTGCCCGCGAAGTAATCTGATTAGCTCACTTCATGCACGACATATCGAATTTTTCCTAATTATTTGTCAGTATGACCAACCCTTTAATTCTTATATATCCGGCCCACGTTGTTTACGACCACCCTGCATCCAAATAGAGTATCTAGTTTTAAATGTTACTGTTGCTATTCTGTTTCTTTACCATAGCTTAAGGTGATTAGTATCCATATCCCTTACGCCTCTTTCCATTAAAGATAGCACCAGTAGCTTCCTACGCGGTCAGCCCGTTTTGAACATCTATATCTCCTGCAAACTTGAGAAGACTGGAAGCTATAAAAGCCCCCTACATAAAATGAGCTGTCCGGTTATCAAGAAACACACGAACCAGGCTAGTACATGTACTAGCAGAAACCGAATTCCTTCTTAAAGAACTACTGTTGAGAGACAACATTCATGTATACGAAGCTCATATGCGAGAAAGAAAACAGAAAGCAGCGACCATTGATCCAAATTTTTATCAGACACCTGCCGTGAACGCTGAGGAAACAGTGGAAACAGCTTAATTTCGCACTCCGACACGTATGCACCAGAACTGCTGTTAACGCGTTCCACCACCGACTCTGCGGCCAAAGAGGATGTCACCAGACATCGACCCGGTGTTCTTGTATTCTCTGCGGACAATATTGTCACCAGAACCACATACTTACATGCCAAGCAGAGTTCTGGCGGATCTGTGACGGAACGCTCTTAACCCTATTATCCTCCCAGCTCACACACAAATAAAAAAGGAATTGGACAATACGATCCACAATGACAATTGTTATGGAAAACCTCGTATATAAATAACAACTTAAAACTAAATGTGTGTTATGTACAACATTTTAATAAAACATAAATTGTAAATGTCCCAAACTATATATGAATAAAAAATAAAAAATACAGAGTAAAAGAAAAAGGAAAAAAAGAACAAATACGATTATCCAATAGGCCAAACGCCCTCTATCTCCTAATTACTACACATCCCTTACGCAACTCCTAAATCCCTTACTCCAGCTTTAACCCACCTGAATCTCCTGGCCAGAGAGAAGGCGTTACCTTCTAGGTGGCCCGCCTCCCTCTTCAGGGAAGGAATGAAAATAACTTGCTTAATAAGTGTCTGGTTGTCACGGTGTCTGTTTTCTGCCACGCTAAATTGATGACGTTAATAACTGATAGATCCCAGTCCAAAATCATATCCATGTTAATAATAATAATCATAATAATATTGAACAAGCAATGTGGGCGTCAGTTAACAGAATAAATGCACTCATAATGCCTAAGCATGGTCATTCGTTGGGTATTATTATTATTATTATTATTATTATTATTATTATTATTATTATTATTATTACATAATAATGTTATTGGTTTTACATCCCACCACCTACTTCGAATATTTTCGGAGACGCTGAGGTGTCCGAATTTCGTCCCTCAGGAGTTCTTCTACATGCCAGTAAATTTGTCGGCACGAGGCTGACGTATTCAAGCACCTTCGAATACAACTGGACAGGGCCTTCTGAACCTTCTGAGCCACTCAGCCCGGCGGTTTTTATTATTATTTATATTAGCCGATATGAAGAGGAAAAGACAACAAAAACAAGGACTATGTGTGTCACACCTACCGCAGCACACATCCTGCTCCTCTCCACCACCAATAGCTGTGATCAGGTTTCCTGCAGGAATTGGATACTTATTCCCCTTTGCTCCCAGCCACACGCGCTGCATGCAGACCAGACCGTACAGAAAATAACCACGCTTCACTGCCCGCAAAGGATATTTTGAATGTGCATTCGTGGTGGAAATAATTTTAGATATCGGATGCACAAATTACCACAAGAGTAAATCAATGAAACTACTATCTGGCATAATGTTATATTGCATGCAATGTGCGCTTGGAATTCGTGCGCTGTGAGTAACCGCTCGGGATTATAACGGAAACATTTACAGTTCAACGAGGTAACATAAATAGAGACGTTACGGAAATAATTAGCTGTGAGTAAAACAATCCAAAAGCATTAAAAGCATAAAAAACAAAACAGCACTTTAAACATGTACCTTGAACATGATTTTGGTTTGCTGGAAGTCTAGATGATACTACTTTTAAAAGTATAATAAAACATAATTTCAGCGCGTTATTAGCGGCCAGTTCGCGCTCTGTAGACGAGCAGTTCACATAAAATATAGAGAATGCCAACAAACATCATTAAATATAGTACGAAGGGTTTACGAGTTTCCTTCATATTACTTTCAGATTGAAAAGTGGTTACTTTTATATACATTTTGTTCGGAGTGTGTTAATTTTCAAACAAGTCCATTATGCGAACTTTCACTCTTAAACCTTGGTTGGTTCTGCAATGAGTAGACTGCTTTGTTTCAATGATGAAATAACATTTCAATACAGCAATTATTTTAAGTTTAAATATGAAAGGAACTTCAATTCATAAAATTTATAATATTAATAAAGTAAGCTACTTACTGTAGAAAGTTTACATTTAATTGTGTGATGAAACATAAATTAAAATATAGTGTCATTAAGCATAATTTGTGAAAGATAAAACAATTAACAAAATAAAAGCGTGTATGTTGCTCTTCATAGCGTATGAGCTACAACACCACGAAAACGTTCAAAGCTGCCTGCTTTATCTGTGCATCGAGGCAGTCTACTCTAAAGGAGAACGCCTCTAGTAATGGAATGAATAGAAACGTATAATAATTTTGTTACTGTGTAATGTTAGTTAGTAATATTTTATTTTCCATGGTAAGATTAAGGCCTTCAGGCCTTCTCTTCCATCTAACCAGGCACTGAAATATACATATATTACGTTGTATTACATTACAGTAATTAGATTAAATACTAATTAAATTAATAATCCAAAAATGATGAGTGATGAAATTACATTAAGTTGAAAAAATTAAATATAATAACAGAAAAAATCTTAAAACGAATATCCTACATGTTAAAAAAATAAGTAGTGCGTAAAATTTAACAATGTTTTTGAAAATTAAAACGGTTAAGAATGTTTAACTAATCTTCTACCAGAGCATCTGTGACAATAGAATGGTTGTGAGTAGCAGCATCAAGTTTACGTATGTTCCTTATTAGTGCATAAAATGTCTCGAAAGTGCGTCTTTGAAAGTTCGAATAGCGTTTAACCCTCTGATACTTTCGGGAAGGAAGTTTTACTCACGGCAGGCGATTACTGTGAATGAATTATCGTAAATGGCAGTTCTGTGGATAGGTAAAGTAAGGATGGAATTGTTAGTAGATCTACTGTTAATACTGTGATAGAATGAGAGGTATTTCGCATATGAATTAAGGTAAAATGCCTGTGAAGAATGAAGTATTTTACGGAGATGGCATATGGGTAGGCACAGTGTGACGGATTTCTCGTCGTTGTATGAAGGAGTTGCATGGTCGTAGTACCGTGGGTTACAGACGTATTGTAAGTAGAAAATATTTTCCGTGCAAATCGCTATAAGGCTCATAACGCTTTCTTGCATCCTCGCCAGCTTGAAACGTGTGGCACGTTCCCTTGCTGCGCTAATCCCTCTTTCAAAATCATCCCTGTTATAATGTCTATTAAGTCATCAGCCCAAAGGCTAGTTGGATTCCCAGATAACATCACCGGAGGTTATGCAGTTTTCGAAAAAGAAAAACAATCTAGTGGCAGAGCTAAAATGAGACCTACTAGGCAAGATTAGGAGTGAGGTAGTTTTCCATTGCTTTCCTCACTGGGACATAGCACGACCAGCCCTTTAATAATATTCAGACGCACAAGTCGTGCTCCAAATTTCATTTCTCACCACCAACCGTGCCTCATTAGCTTCCATACTGCCACAGTACGCTACATTTGGCTCTGGCCTATGTCAGGAGATATATGCAAAAACTGATTCTATCACAAATAGCAACAGGCTCTGTAATCAGGCAATGCTATGTAAATTACACTTAGTGGCCAAAGGTCATGGGAATACACTGAATGTGATGTTAATAACGAGATGTTCCTCCGCAAGCCCTCAAAACGGCAGCAATATGTCTGCAAGGTGTTGTAATCGTTCTGGAGGGATCTGGATCCAAGCATCTTGCACTGTTACCCACAATTGGTCTTGTGTAGTTGGTGCGGGGTTCATGGAGCGTACGCCAGCATCGACAGCATACCATAAATACTCGATTGGATTAAGAACGGGGATCTGGAGGCCAAATCCATGGTCTTAATTTCATTGAAATGCTCCTCCAACCACCTGCTTGCCACCACAGAGAGGTGACATGGAAACATGACATCTCCATCAGGGTACACTACGGCCAGAAAGGGATGCAGATGGTGTGAAAGAATGTCCACATAACGTCACCTGTCAGCGTTCCCCGCAGCCAGACAATGGGGCCTAATTGCGACCATAAGGCCAGACCAGAACTGAGCCACCTCCCGCCTAGACACAACCTTGTTGAAACTGAGGATCTATAGCTTCATGGAACATACGCCACACTCTCACGCGCCCAGCAGCTCGATACAACTGGAACCGGCATTCATCGGACCATACCACACGCTGCCACTGTTTCATGGTCTATTGCCGATGTTCGCGGGCCCTTGTACGTGGTTGAACTCTTTGTCGAGGTATCAGCAAAGGGACACGAGTTAGTCGTCGGCTGGTGAAACCTATGCACTGCAGTTGCCTCCATGCAGTCCTGGTAGAAATGGGTTCCTGACTCCCAACATTCAACTGGGCGAAGTGATATCCGTTCATTAAACACCTGTGGTCTTTCCGTGCGGCGGTTTACGCGGCTGGTAACATTCTCTCTGCGATATTGAAGATCAACCCTCGACACTGTTGATCTCGGAATCCCGAATTCGCGTGTAATCTCCGCAATGTAATGACCCATGCGCCGTGCGCCTATGACCATCCCACGTTCAAGGTCGGTTAACTCGCGACGTGTTGCCATCTTCACGACAATTGTGTCTGTGACAGACTGCTCAGCTACGCCGCAGCTAGTCAAAACTCTCAGGGGTCATACACGGCACATTTTCTAATGGGACACCTCTTCCCGTGACTTTTGGCCTCACAAAACGACCTTTTTGTTTTTACTTTACCCATACATTAACAGCATATCAGCTACATCCCCAGAATAACAGGCAATATGGTAATTTTAGAGGACAAGGTCAATAGCAGATAAGATTCCCATCCAGGTGGATGGACCAACTGCAGCCTCTATTTGGACCACATTTCCGTGAGGCGATCCACGCGGCTGCAGACTGGCGTACTAGGAGGGTCTTTCAAGAGAACTACTTCATGAGATACTACCACGCACTGCCAAGGGCAAAGGATCGAGGAGGAGGAGGAGGAGGAGGGACAGCATATCCTTTTACTCGTCGTTACTCTACCGCCCTTGCTCCATTCATAAACAAAACAACCTGCACGGGGATGTTTACTATTGCTCTACTGTGAGCGAATTCATAACGTCAGCAAATACCTCGCCCCTCCTGTACACTGTTTTAACCTCCATGTAATGACTCGTAAAAAGACTCGTTTGCTCCTAATATGAACCTACAGATTTTGTCATTAGTAAGACTAGACCGTCCCGCTGCATACGTAAAGCAGGTATGTTGACGATATATCAGCCTTAGCATTCGTTTTCTCTGCTGATGACTATTGTGCTCCAGTGTGGATTAATAGCTCTTATACAAAGTACATTGACCCACAATTGAATATCAGCAAGCGTCCTATATCTGGCACCATCAGATCAACTCCAGTTCACTGGCTGCCACTGTTGTTTGGAATAATGCCACCTGACTTACGAAGATCCAGTGCTCTTGTTCGAGAGTACAACAAGATCTGCAAGAATCCTATGCTACCTGTTCTAAATGACATACCAGCTCTTAGTCCCCAAAGACTGAAATCACGAGCTTTGTGATGTTGCTCTGAAGATGTCCACCAACTTTAATGCTTTGGAGGAGAGGAAAGGCCGCTGGAATAACTCTCCTGACTTGCCCCTGCATAACATCTTCAGAGGGGAAAATATTGCAAATGGATCCCAACTGCCGCGTGCAACATGGTCCAGACTGAACAGGAACAGGACAGGTCATGGAAGGTCCAGGGATTCTCTCTAAAAGTGGAACTTTATACCATCTCCAGAATGTGACTGTGGAGCCCCTCGCCAGACTATTCCCCACATTGTAAGCGACTGTCAGCTTCGGGCTTATCCAGGTAGATTAACAGATAACACTAATGCCTGGTGTTTTTTGGTTATTGTGTATATATTATGTATATGATCTCCTTGCCATACGCTAATAATAATAATAATAATAATAATAATAATAATAATAATAATAATAATAATAATAATAATAATAATAATCAGGATTTTGGACTGAAATGAAATGGCGTATGGCTTTTAGTGCCGGAAGTGTCCGAGGACAAGTACGGCTCGCCAGATGCAGGTCATTCGATTTGACTCCCGTAGGCGACCTGCGTGTCGTGATGAGGATGAAATGATGATGAAGACGACACATACACCCAGTCCGCGTACCAGCGAAATTAACCAATTTTGGTTAAAATTCCCGACCCTGCCGGGAATCGAACCCAGGTCCCCTGTGACCAGAGACCAGAACGCTAACCATTTATCTATGGAGTCGGACAGTAGTTTGGACTGAAAATGTATTTCTCCGAAGCACCTGTTACTTCAGACCACTCACTTTACTGACCTATATGTAGGGCCTACATGAAACTGGAGGTACAAACGACGTAACCTAGTATAACATCACAAATTAATGCAATGCTTGAATTACCATTCAAGTAGAACGGAAACACAGACAGAGAAATTACACTCATAGCGCTCAGTAACAATAATAAGGATACGAGATGGGCTGGGATTTCTACATGGTCATACGGCGTTTCTGCGTGACAACGTGTATGAGTGGTCAGATAAAGGAAAAACTGTGTGGGTTTGGCACAATCAATATACTTGATAGTGGTACGGAACGGGAGTGCATCAGTGGTGTGCAAATGATGGGAGTATCGAGCGATGGTACGGGAAGTAGGGTATGGAACGCAGAGTCTCGGCTGTGATGTGCCTGGCAAACACGAGATTTAGCCAATTCCTCTCGCGTCTGTCGTATTGTAGATGCGTTCTAGGTTGAAGGTGTCTTTGACGAAGCGCACAAATTCGGTTTGGACGATGACAAGAAGTCGCCTCAGAGCAGTGTGAAAGGATCTCTATTCAAATACACACAGTATGGGTCAGACTTTACATTCAGCTGTCGATATGGTACACTGTAGGCACCTACGTGTTAATATAAGCAACGCTCTTCATTGCGATAATCATATTAACGAGGTTGTTAAGAAAGTTTACAGATCTCTTCACATGGTCATGATGGTATATAAGGGTTGTAGTAAGGATGTAAAGGAGAGGGAGTATAAGTCTCTGGTAATACCCCAATTAGAGTACGGGACTCACATCAGGACTACTTGATGTGAGAACGGGAAAAGATTCAAAGGAAAGCAGCGCGATTTATTCTGGATTATTTCCGACAGACGAGTAGTGTTACGAAAATTTTGCAAACTTTGGACTGGGAAGACTTGGTAGAAAGGAGACGAGCTACACGACTGTGGTATGTTTCGAGCTGTCAGCGCGTGACATGACATTAGTATACGAATACGCTTGAACGGCGCTTTTAGACGTAGGAAAGACCATAGTATGAAGATAAAGTTGGATTTCTTTTTTTGCTAGTGGTTTCACGTCGCACCGACACAGATAAGTCTTATGGCGACGATGGGATGGGAAAAGCCTAGGAGTTGGAAGAAAGCGGCCGTGGACTTAATTAAGGTACAGCCCCAGCATTTGCCTGGTGTGGAAGTGGGAAACCACGGAAAACCATCTTCAGGGCTGCCGACAGTGGGATTCGAACCTACTATCTCCCGGATGCATGCTCACAGCCGCGTGCCTCTAACCGCACGGCCAACTCGCCCGGTAAGTTGGATTTTAAGGTGACAAATTGGGGTAAATATTAATTTATAGGACGAGGAGTATGGGATTGAAATAATTTACAAGGGAGATGTTCGACAAATTTCCAAGTTCTTTGAAAACGTTTAAGAACAAGCTAGGTAAAGAATTGATAATGGAACCTACCGCCTGGATAATGGCCCTAAATGCAGATCAGTGGCTATTGATGATTGATTGAAGGTTCATATTTCTTCGCAATTCCATCCTCCGCGTACTCCGCGACCTGTGGCTTGGTCTGTTTCACGGGCTGCACGTATCATCCCGTCAGTCAGCTCATTCTCCCTAGCTCCCTTTGCTGGAACTTTGCCGTGAACGCTGTTCTACACTTAACAAATTTATAATCTAAAAGCATGCACTAGGGAAGTTACACTATAATAATAATAATAATAATAATAATAATAATAATAATAATAATAATAATAATAATAATAATAATAATAATAATAATAATAATAATAATACCGACTCAAGTACTGTGTGCAGACATTATTATTTGACAGCATTTAGGCTGCCTGTACGTCAGTCTGAACGGTCCGTTTTACTCCAGCAGGTTGCAGATTATTCCGAATCTCTCTTGGGTGACCTAAGGCTGATATTTAATTCATTTTATCGGGTAAACACGAAACAGATCACCAGAAATCGTTTACATAACGTCGATTGAACTTTTCACATCGCTTCAAAATCCAACTACCTCTGCCGGGTTCGAAATCGCGACCTTAGGACCTGGAGGCTGACACTCTTTCACTGATCCACGGAGGGAGCCTTTGCTCTAGAAATCGAAGTGAAGAAAAATATCCTCTGAAAGGAATCGAAAACATTGCACTTCACACAGCTGTAAAACCACATGATACCGTGAAGAACAGCAGAAATTCTCTTAAAATTAAATGCGATATTTTGCAACCCATCGATATAAATGGCACCATGTGATTAGCTAGTTTCAGCAGATTGTTAATTCCCTTAATCACCGCTAGATAGAAGTGTGGACACGTCAAGTCGGAAGTAAAGCATGCCATACTACAAAGCAGAAATTGTTTGTGGAGATCTTTGCGAAACTTCAAGATTTTCAAACGGTTTGCTTGTTCCTTGCAGTATAAGCCCACGAGAGAAATATGCTCTCCCAATATTACACTCACTTGTTTTGTGGTTGCATGGAATATTCGCCAGGGTGGAAAGCTTGATGTGAAATGGGGGAATTATATCTTCGCTGCACTGGCAAAACGTCGTATTCCACAATGTTCTCTCTGTTCAATATTGTCCTTAAAACTTGTCACACCTCCCAGGCACATATGGATATGCAGTCCATCAGAACAATTTTTTTGTGTTCGTTTTCTTATGCTGACAGGTAAACGAAAATGAACCTTAAGTGCATTATACTATAGGAGTGCCTAAGTACGTCATGCAAACATGTATTCCTAGAGTGCGGAACAGTAAGTTTCAATTTCCTTTACACATTGGCACACGAAAGTGAACACAACGACATTTGTTCTGATGGACTGTATATCCATGTGTTGATGGTAGGCGTGATCAATCTTAAGTTTAATAATGGATAGGAAGAGCTTTGTGGGATACGAGGTTATATGTTTACAGAGCAATAGGTAGGAAATTTCTAAGCCAATTTGCATTATATATTGATTAGTACTTGAATGTGCCATGAAAGATGCGTAATGCCTATTGCTCACGGTAAAATGTTTCGTAAAATTTGTTGTACAATTAATTTTATAAAATTTTGGTAAAAACAAGCTCACGGTAAAATTATTTCTAAAAATCCGTCGAAGCATCAGGATGGCCATCTATGAACTCACTTCTGAACTAAGATTTGTATGTGCTGCCATCTATCGATAAACTTTTAAACCAAGAATCAGCTGTTCAACTTACAGTGTGTTTGAGAGTATGGCTCCAACAAACAATGCAAAACTTGCTGCTTTAGCTGCATTTATATGTTGTACAGTGGTAAAAAGGAAGAAAAGAAATGCCAGGAAATGCTGGACTCGGGATTGGATCAAAAGAAGAGAAGAAGGTACAGGATTGCTGTCCTTGGTCGAAAATTAGTTGAGGTTAGAAGACCAGCATTCATATAGGGATTCGGCGATTGCGTTTTCTGCCTCTCTTCTTGCATTTCTGTTGTGGTAAAGTGGTGTTTTAACTTCGTACAAACAAGGATATTTCTGGTATTTGTCAGTAAAACACTAATAGCTTCCTTAGTCCACCCGAATCCTGCCATTTTAGAAAGAAGTGTTTGTTTACAATTGTGCTTCACAATCTTCTCACGACGTAGCGCCAACATTATCGTGATGTCAGCTTCGCTGACTGGTTCGTTTTGTAAAATTAACTTTACGGGAAAGAACATGTCCTATTTTATGAAAAGTTTTATCAAATGTTTTATAAAACTTGAATTTGACCGTGAGCAACATAAATTTTATAAAATGAAATTATTGTACAATAAATTTGACAGAAAATTTTACCGTGAGCAACAGGCATAGGGAGGGAATTGGAACATTGTGTCAAATTTCCCTTGGGAAAAGCAAATGATCATAATATGTCTTTCAATAAATGAAACTGATTACAATGAATTTATTTGCATCAAACGAATCATTTTCGAGACTCATCTGTATGAAATGAGGAGTCGAAACGTGTAGGATTCAGTGCATTGAAAGGAGGAAGCGTGACTCATGGCCTATGAAACTACCACTAGTGAAATAATCTGTTCTCTTTTATCAAAGAGGCCTTCTATATGCGTCTCAGTCATGGCCATCTTTCAATACATTCTGCACGGTTGCTAGGCAACATAGTGGCACATACAGTCGGAAGCGGTTATAACGAATCCGATGGTACCTCCTATTAATGGTCGTTATAGGCGATAGTCACTCAAACCGGTTCCTTGTTGTTGCTAAAAATGTAATATCTGCAATGTTTAGACTGCACTGACATGGTTAAAAGAGAATAAAGTTAAAACTTCAAAAACATAAGTACTACAGTATTTGTGAAGTGGGAGTGAGGGGAATTTTTCTTCTTATGTTTACACAGTACATAGCCTACAGCAATAACATGTCAGCAAAACGTAAAATAATAAATGAGGAAAGAAGTGGCAACAATATAATTGATCAGAAGTGTCGTACACGGTCTTGGCTAAGAAATGAGGTGTTTTCTCTGTGCTTTCAAATTGTAGAAATCCTTGAGTGTAATACATCCAATTCCCTCGCGACGCTGATGTCTGTTTCCTCATTTTGTAATCGTCATATTATGTGTGACTTTTCTTCAATATTCAACACTTTACCTTTTCTTTTGTGACATCTCCACAGCTATGCATGCCTTGACTATTTAACAGACAGACTGATTTGAAATCTACAATCTCGTGAAAACAAGAGTTTGAAAATTAACTTTACATTGTTGTCAGCAATCCCCAAATGCGTAACACAAACAAAAAACAACAACGGTGGGCGCTATAGTTGTTACATGGTTAAAAATACGCCGTTTAATACATGTCGTATAAAGCGATGTCGTACGGTTTATTTACTTTATTTATTTGACTTTACCAATGGCGAAATTAGGTCTCGTGGCCCTCTCTTACACTTCATCACGTAACTTACAGATAATTCATATGTAAAAGAAATGTCCAATTTTATTATAAAATCAAAGATAAGCTAAAAATTACAAATTTGGACAACATATAATGAAGAAAGAAAACAAAGTTCAAAAATTAAGTATAAAATAAATCCGGAGCATAAAGGTAAAAAGAGACAAAATCATAATGAAAAATACAAACAGTGCATAAAGAGAACACCATACGTAATAAAGTAAATAGAAATATAAGTATGGCCATAAACAGTGATCTATGTGCATGGGTAAAAAGCTAAATATTATGTACATTTACAATATAATAATAATAATAATAATAATAATAATAATAATAATAATAATAATAATAATAATAATAATAATAATAATAATAAATTATAGATTAGATAAACTTGAGGTACTAGAAAGGCGAATCATGAGAAAAATCTTAGGCCCTGTGAAAATAACAGAAGTATGGAAATTAAGATCTAATGATGAAATATACAGGAACATAGAAAACATAACAGAAACCATAAGAAAAAGGCGATTGCAATTTTTTGGACACATTTACAGAATGGATGATTCCAGATTAACAAAAAGGATTTTCAAGTACCTTTGGGACAAAAAAGGCAACAACTAGCTGGATTCAAGAAGTAAAGAAAGATTTAGAAAGAAATACTATAAGAGAAGAATAAACTATGGACAGAGAAATTTTTAGAAAGAGGGTAGTAGGTATGGAAGGATTCCAACGAAGATTGAACAAGAAGCCTGGTGCGAAGTGTTCCGAGGACAGAAGGAAACAGCACAGTGAAAGGATGAAAGAATATTGGAAGGAACGGAAGAGACAACAAAGTATGAAGAACTGAATTGAAATTAGCACGTGGTCCTTCGCAGGCCTCATCGGAAAGAATAAGAAGAAGAATGAATAATCTAATATTAATTAAAAGAAACAACAGTGTTCTTCAGCTGTACAGTAAAATGGAAAGGATACTAGCCTACCTATCACAGTCACACGAAACAATCAGCGGTATTCAACAGGTCTTAAATGTTTATACTGAGTTAGAGTTCCTGACAGGAGCTGGAAGTAAATATTAAAGTCGTGACTCAGCCATATTGAAGAGTGGTTGACGGGAATAGCGAGGGAAGTGCCAGGTCTTGTATTACAATTACTGAATGAGGATAATAAATGGAATTTTGAAGAAATGTATTTGGGTAGATTTTCCTTCTGAGTTCGATATATCGACGTAAGTATGTGGAACTTCCGTTGTCTCTCGGGTTTCATCCAGGAAAGAAATGTGTAGTTAGTGAGCATCATAACCCAAGTTAAAAAGAAAGCGAAGACCAGCGTTCAATGCTCGTTGAAGTTTCATAGTTTGTTCAAAGGTCGCATCAACGAGGACAATTTTTCAGTGATCAGCAATTTTTTTTAAATTCAGTGTTTATAGGGGATTTAAACGGGGCCACTATATTTCACCGTTATATCCGATACGTCGTTAGAAGGGATGTCGCAATAAACGGTTTAGACTATTTTCATCGGTAATTTCAAGTGACCGCCAGCCGCCATGAAATATTTATTTCAAAATGCAAAAGTTCTCAAATTCTAATCCCCGAGTGTTACTATACACTTAGTTCTGCTTATTGTACTTTCTAAACGTTTTAAATGTTATCTATTTCTTCTGGCACAGATGACAAGGGACAGTCTAATGGATAATGTATGTTTACAGCGCAACAGGCAGGACATTTCTGAGCCAATAATGCCATTCATAGTGCCCAACGACCAGAGTTTCAACTCGGCTTTTTCCTCTACAAAGCGCATAAAATGAAAGTTTATTGTGCTCTTTTTGTTTACGTCACGGTTGAAGAATGTTTCAGGCTCCGAAGTTAATAAAAGTGTACAACTGTGTAACCACTCCACACTCCGTTGTATTGTGGTTGCGTGGAATATTCCCCTGAGTGGAAAGCCTTCTGAAAGTTGGGGAAAATTCAAATTAATACTAGGAATATAAGTAATATTAACGCGGCAGTATTTTGCTGCTATTAATCGTTTTTTTTTCAAGGGATGAAACATCATTAAAGTTTTATTCGTTGCTTTCTTAAGGTAGACTAACGCTCCTAGACAACGGGTACATGGAAAAAAATTTAAGACGCTTTTTTTTTGCTAGTTGTTTTACGTCGCACCGACACAGATAGGTCTTACGGCGTCGATGGGACAGGAAAGGGCTAGGAGTGGGAAGTAATCGGCCGTGGCCTTAATTAAGATACAGCCCCAGCATTTGCCTGGTGTGAAAATGGGAAACCACGGAAAACCATTTTCAGGGCTGTCGACAGTGGGATTCGAACCTACTGACTCCCGAATACTGGATACTGGCCGTACTTAAGCGACTGCAGCTATCGAGCTCGGTAAAGACGCTTTTAGTGTTTGGGTATTTTGGTTTACCAAGAGTATTTAACTTATGATTATGTTTACTATCTATGGCCTCCGTGGCTCAGGCGGCAGCGTTCCGGCCTCTCACCGCTCGGTACGGTGTCTCAAACCCCGGCTGGACAAAGCGGAGGCAGGACAGGTTTCTTCTCCGGGTACTCCGGTTTTTCCTGTCATCTTTCACTCCAGCAACATTACATTTCATCTATCAGTCATTAATCATTGCCCTAGAGGAGTGCGACAGACCTCGGCAGCCGACACATTCCATCCCTGAACCGGTCACTGACTGGAAAACAGGTTGTAGGTTTTCATTTTCATATGTTTAATGTATCAGAGATAAAAGAGGAGGTTACCTGTTACAAAAAAAAAAAAAAAAATCTGAAATGTAGTTAACATGAAATATTGTGCTAAATAGCTGACGTCACACGCGTACTCTGTCACAAGATGGCGCTGTGTTGACTCGCGCGCTCAGTTTTTAACGGACGTTATTTATTTGTATTAGCCTCCGTATATATTCATCCTGACGAATTGATTTTTCTTTCTTTTTAGTGCACTCATGCGTTACTCTGAATCAAATTTAATGCTTGACGACGAGTTTGGTATTGATGTGCCAATCATCATGAAGGCTGATTTCAATATAGACAACCAAAGAAATGAAAAGACATTTGATTTCCTAAAACATGACTTTAATTTGAATGATGTCCGACTCGTTGGCTGAACGGTCAGCGTACTGGTCTTCGGTTCAGAGGGTCGCGGGTTCGATTCTCGACCGGGTCGGGGATTTTAACCTTAATTGGTTAATTCCAATGGCACGGGGACTGGGTGTATGTGTTGTCTTCATCATCATTTCATCGTCATCACGACGCGCAGGTCGCCTACGGGAGTCAAATAGAAAGACCTGCACCTGGCCAGCCGAACCCGTCCTGGGATATCCCGGCACTAAAAGCCATACGATATTTCATTTGAATGATGTACCGAGCAACTCACCCACAACATTGGGGAATTCATTTATTGATCTTACTTTTACTCGTAATATTACCCCGGAACTCTTAAATATGTCTCTTATTTCCCATACTTCTTCTTATTAATCCGCTTACTCTCCAAGGTTTGCTTTTCCTTCGGACTCAGCGAGGGATCCCACCTCTACCACCTCAACGGCAGTGTTCTGGAGCGTGAGACATTGGGTCGGGGGATACAATTGGGGAGTGTGATCAGTACCTCGCCTAGGCGGCCTCACATGCTATCCTGAACAGGAGCCTTGTGGGGGGATGGGAAGATTGGAAGGGATAGACAAGGAAGAGGGAAGGAAGTGGCCTTCAGTTATGTACCATTCCAACATTTACCTGGAGGAGAAGGGGGAAACCACTTCCGGGATGGCTGAGGTGAGAATCGAATCCACCTCTACTCAGTTGACCTCCCGAGGCTGAGTGGACCCCGTTCCAGCGCTCGTACAACTTTTTCAAATTTCGTGGCAGAGCCGGGAATCGAACCCGGGTCTCCGGGGGTGGCAGCTAATCACACTAACCACTACACCACAGAGGTGGACTATTTATTTATTTATTTAATTTATTTATTTATCGTCTTGTACTCCTCCACCAAGATAGTGCCCATACTCTTCAGCAATTTCTCCCGATCTTATGCAGATTCAGATAAAATATACAATTTATAAAAATAATATTGATTAGAATTTAAATTAAAATATTATAATTGTACGTGTGTCTACCTCTTAGCCCCTTTTCTTGATACGTGGACGGGGATGTGGTGAGATGAGTATGTTTTACGACCGGATGCCCTGTCTGTTGCCAACCTAAGTTAAGAAGCTAATAAAGATGAAATGACTGATGGGGAATGAAACTGCAATTGGGTAAGGAGGTGGAAAGATTCGGCTGTAGCATATGAACTGAAACTGTCCCGACATTTGCCTAGAAGTGAATGAGGAAAGCACAAGAAAAAGCATTGTCAGCACAGTCGATGGTAGGGTTCAAAGAAAAGTATTTTAATTCATTCTCTTAAATTTATATTTCTGTTCTTGAGAGTTATGTATTGTGAATGTTTTAAAATATCAATTCTCGAACTTCTGGTCTGTAGTTTGATACTCTACAAGTTATTACATTAAACTGTACAACGGGAATGAAGGAAGTCCTCCATCGCTTTATCAGGCTTTTGCTGTATGTGCTGAAAGTTTATGCAATTTTCTCTCATTACCTCCTTTGTTTCCCTGAACCATGCTTCAAGTTCAATATGTGCCCCATTTTTAATGTCCGGCGAAATGCAATGCTCTCTCTCCCCATCCATTTCCTCTTACTCAGTTTAATAAATAGTGAGAGTGATATCTGTTGCTGAGATGTTGTATATCTTTGTGTTGTCTAGCATTTTTATGGCATTTGCTTTCATCTGTCAAGCTTTTTGTCCTGTTGCTAACATAATTGGTCGAGAACAGAGCAAATTCTTATGTATTTTTTTCGTTATGTATATTGTATCCACTAGTTTACTAACTGTACTTTATGAAGATACTTACTCGTTGAAAGCAAATGATACAGTGGTTCCCAAGTTGTTCTTCCCCTTAAATCAATAAGCGCCATCACCATGGGCTGAGGTAAAATATTACGATAGTATTGCCTTTCATTCATTATTTCGTGCCATCGACGCAGATATATCCATATATCAAATTTCTGAAGCTATCTAACGCACAATACCAGGTGTATGCATAAGTTTTTGCCTGTTTTGTGGTAAAGAAAACACGTCATTTTCAAAGGAAATTCAATTTTTTAAATTCAAAATATTGGCCACCGGCTTCTACACACTTCTCCCATCTTTCAGGTAAGTTATGAAAACCATGCCAGAAAAACTGCTTGTCTTTTGCGGCAAACCATTCGTCGAGCCATTTTCTAACTTCCTCGAAATTGAAGAAGTGCTGTTCTGCGAGCGCGTACTCCATTAATGCGAGGATGTGATAGATGGCGCCAGGTCGGGTGGATACGGCGAGTGCGAAAGGATGTCCCATCCAAGCGATTTCAAGGTGTCTTTCACTGGTTTTGCTGTGTGAGACGGCACGTTATCGTGTAACAAAATCACTTTACCATGTCTTCTGGCCCATTCCGGTCGTCTTTCGATCAATGCGTGTTTTAAATTAATCATTTGTTGGTGATATCGTTGTGCATTAACGGTTTCGCCGGGCTTCAAGAGTTCATAATACTTTTGTGGTCTACCAGAGCGCGCACTGTCGTTCACATTGAAATCACCATGTTTAAAATGTCGAAACCATGTGTCACATGTTCTAATCGATGGAGCGTGTTCACCATATGTTTCTACCAGCAAACGATGACTTTCCACAGCCTTTTCCTTTTGATTAAATAAGAAAAGCAACACGTGCCGCAAACTCAGCGGACTCAGCTTGTGTGTGGTGGTAGGTTAATGTCAGATGAACAAACTGACTTACGTGTCAAATGAATACGCTGCGTACTGTTCGCTGGCGCAACATTACGAAGTTCAAATAACGTATTCACAAATGCATATAATTATATGTTTGGCGGTGCCGTATTTTCTGGAAATAAACCGTTGCCATGACTTCTGAATCACTGTCCACTGCTAGGATATACCTGCAAAATGGGAGATTATTGACTTCGGATGTGGAATGACTTTGTTGCCACATCAGTAGGCAATCAGCCAGGGCTATTTCCAGCCTTACACAAGTTGCCGAAGCAGACTGTTGGGGACGAAGTTTTGAAGTGGAAACGGGATGAAACATCCACAGCAAAACTTCGGTCGGGGAAGCCAAGCGCGTGTGTGGGCCAACAGAAACCGTCCAACATTGACGAAGAGACTACTGGAAAATCACATACCATCGTGTGATACCACCGGTGCGACTAATTGTGCTGCTGGCTCCACGTCTGTGCGCCAGGAGATACGACTGGGTTTAAGGTTCAGGCACCCACTCATAAACGCCATAAACGGTACATTTCGCTGGTGAACGCTAAGATCTCCAGTCGTTGGTGAAAAGAGCACCACCACTGGTCCGTGGACGACTATAGACACCTGTTGAGTCATATGACAGTCGGATGGGAGGGTGGTGAATGCCAGGCGAAAAATACATGGCAACGTGAACAGTTCCCTCATTGAAATTTGGTGGATAGACTATCGTATGACAATGTGGAGATGTTATTCATATAAGCGGCTTGGTCTTCTTGTAATACAACGGATCAATTTAAGGACACTTCAACCAACTGCGTGTTGTCCGTAGCAGACGACCAATTTGCAGATGACCACTGTCAGTTTCAGAATAACAAGGCTTCCTGGCATAACGCGAAGTCTTCTCGTGAATGGATTGTCAAGAGTAAGGTTCAAGAAATGCACTTGCCTCTCGAGAGTCTCGAACTCAACCCTGTCGGACTCTGGGATGAATTAAAACGACGACTTCGCTCCAGATCTCAAATAACCACGCTGCACCGCTGCAGGAAGAGTCGTATTCCATTCCCGTAGACGTTCCGACACCATTATTATTATTATTATTATTATTATTATTATTATTATTATTATTATTATTATTATTATTGTTACGGAGATATCCGTGGTAGTTAGAGGTGAAAGAAGGTGCTGGCTGGAACAGGTCTCAACTACAAAATTAAAGTTAATTTAAAACTTTAACAAAGGTTATATTTTCGAAAATTAACAATGGTAACATAGAATTTGAAAACTTAACAAGTCAACAACAAGCCGAAATCAAATACAAAGAAATTACAAGTGTTAGGGGATAATTACAAAGTCTGGGCTTCGAGCCCTACAATCACAAATCTTGAGCTATTAGCCCAACTTTACCCAGGGTACAAAATAGAACAAAGGGGCAGAAAACCCCATCATGCCAAGGAGCACTTGCTCCTAATTACAATGTTAAGCCTCCTAGAGGCACGCAGAGATCAAATTTAGAAAACAGACCCGCTCTCAATTTTACAAGCCTATCAAAGGCCACAACAAACTTCACTCCAAATTGCCCTCAAGGCACATATATAATGGTACAGGGGTACAACGTACCCAATCTACTGGGCCTTCACAGGAAGGAAAACAAAACGAGTTAAATAAATGGCCCAAAATACAAAATTGAATGGAGGCGATTACTTGCACTCCTACACTAAAGTTTTTTAAAACCTATGTGGCGCTAGGCCGATAATACAAGGGCTAATCCCAAGCTAGAGAGGTGACCCGTATGAGAAAACTTTAATACATTAAGGAAGAGAAGAAACGGTTACGGAAACGTGGTCACCTTAATTTCAAAAATGAAGGGGAGCTCGAGAGGGTGAAGCACTCTCTATCCCCGCTTTACAGTAAAAGATATTTGTAGATTTTACATAGACAGAAAAGGAATTTACATTTTAAAGAGATGGGTTACATATTAAAGGATTCGAACCCTCCCCGAGAGTTAAACTGCTGCGCTAGCAAGAAATAAATATGTTGACAGGCCATTACCTTGTTGAAGAACTGCTGCTTGGAGAAAGAGGCGCGTCCCGCCCCCTGCTACATATTCACACACTGAATTAGATGTTATATTAGTGGCACCGAGACAAGAAAATCAGCAGTTTTTATACCCTCGTGGAAAATTCGAGACCTTTCAGGAATGAGTAGACACACCCTTTCGCTTTTATTGGATAGCTTAGAGCAACATATCTATGTCGAAAGAGACATACATGATTGGTTGGAAATAAATTAACGAAATTTGGGATTGGCTAAATTCAAAACAGGCGGATAGAAAGAATTAATGTTGCCAACCCAAAGATAACAGAACAAAATATAGTAAAAACAAAACTTATGAATACTAAATTTCTTCAGGAAAGTTCATTCCATTACACCAGAGTGTATTACCATAGTTTTTTGTTGAGACATCTGTTAGAGAACGTCCACACTTCGTGATCAATTACGAACCAAAACATATCAAAATTCACACAGAGCCATCTTCGGAGAAACTGTTGAGTTAATACAGTTTTTTTAAAGTTCAGGCTTTCTCCTGTAGAGGAGTTTCAATTGGCGCAACATTTGAATTGGCGGTGTGTAGGTGTACCTCCCGGTACAATTATTATTAACTCTATATATAAAACGTTGACGCGTATGTTTCACAAAACTCAAGCTCTTAAACCAGAGGGAGTTAAAAGGCGCTATTTGAACCAAAATCTTCCACATCTTCTCAATAGTACAGGAAAAATCTTGCAGGTCAACGGAAATATATTTCTTTTCGAGATGATATACTTTGACAAAGCCGTACCAAGATTGGATTGACCTTGATGGACAGATTGTCGCTAGGCGACAGCGACTTTCTCTGCATCATGAAAGTCCGGTAAGAAATGCTGTATATAGGAGGATGGGAAATGACTCCATGTTTTATGATGCACCTTTCTTGCTAGGAAGTTCATGTAACTAGGCAACCCACTGCCGAGGAATCTGCTCATTTTCGCACAAGATGGAAAAACACAGAATGCCGTGTATCCACTCGCGTTGCAATGGACATCATGCAAATAAATAGACATTAATGTAAGCAATTAGAAATAGATATAGCTTGAGCAAATTAATAGACATAGGAATCTAGAAAACAGAACATATTTACAGTAATTATTTCCTTGTTTTGCAAGGGAAATTACAAGTAAATGTAATAAGAAAAATTTAGGTAAATTTAAAAATATAATTAAGAAATATGTTAATGAACATTACATAAATTAGAATAAATTAACAAACACGTGATATTTATAGAGGCATAGTAGCGCACGCAATCCAAAAATTTCCTTGATATCTTTATTTTGTTCATATATTTGTTGCCTGTTCTCGGCCTCCTAAACTGTGTGTTTGTGTATCTACTAACAAGTGGTGTTGTCTCTCCCAGCTGCCAAGGATGGCGAGGAAAGGCTCCCTGCAGGTAAATAACATCTCTCCCAAAATTGCACGTTCATTTATATTATGTTCTGTGTGTTGTAGATTGTCTGTGTGCTGTATTATGTTTTTTTCTTTCAGCCAATGAATTATTTCACCTTTGCTTGTATTCATATTTTGTTCTGCAATGTAGATACTCTATTTAAACATTCCTTGTTATGAACCGCTTGTGTTTGAGATTTTTCCAAATGAAGTTGCAATTTCCTTGGGCCATTGGTTTGGTTTGTGTTGTAGCATTTTATTGTTAAACAATGAAAGCTTTCGTTTACTTACGTATGGGTGAGCAGGATTGTGCACTCGAGAGAAGATTTAGTTGTCACGATATTTTAATTAATGTTAACTGAATGTATGTTTAGTCCTCAGCTCGATAGCTGGTCGCGTACCCAACTGTTTTACCATCAGCTGCCATAGATTGCTTGGGCATCATTGGAAACCTATTCTTCCCCTCCGCCGTTCTCACAAACTGTTTCAAGTATTCATTTTAAAAAATCTCTTCATTCTTGTCGATATGGCGCTAACTTCAAAGGAATACATCCCGACTAACTTCAAAGGAATATGCCCCGACAGGTCCTATCGAGACATAATAAAGGCATTTAAAGAAGTAAGACTTTGAATCAAGGTTGCAAATCCCCTGAAAAGAAGCGATTCGGTTCTCACTTTGCTCACGGCCTTGTAGCTTAATTCTATATTTATATACTCCGAAAAATATTTATTCCATTATATATAACAATTTGGTTTCGTATAAAAACACAATAGATCAGTCTTTCAGAAATCTTAAGTCTATACTAAACGTACGTTGTAACAGTCATTGTGCAAAGGGAAGGATGCGGGTTTTGGTACCCCTGATGTTTATGCTGACATTCTGACAGATGTGCTTAGCAGTAAGCTGTAGTGACCAAGATGATGTTAGGACGAAATGGAACTTCATCATCTACGATAGTAACGTCTGTGGAGCATGAAAACTTATAGTTCGATATCATGATTCCAGATTCGGGAGCTTCGAATTTTACGTGGAATTGGAACCTGAGACGTGATATTTTTTTGCAATTCAAATACTCCACATACATCGGTCGGGTCTTTGAAGTGCGGTTGCTTTTGCGGGGAAGCCAGTTACTGCCACCCATGATAATTATAGAGTTGATAGTAGTGCAAATGTATTTCACTCAGTCCGTCTTAGTGCACTTGGTGCGCTGTGTACACTATTAGATAGTCTGTCCAATCTATGTGGAGATTAATTAATATTGGATTTTCACGACCACATTGTATTTAAAATAAACATTCAACCTATTACTGTAGATCATGTTCACTACATATATACAGTGATGGTGGTGATTATTGTTTTAAGAGGAAGTACAACTAGGCAACCATCCTCTATATAACACTAATCAGAGAGAAAAAATGGAAGGGGTCCGACACTTCGAAAAATGAAGATATCGGCTAAAGGAAGACAAGGGCCACGAAGGGCGTTAAAATGAAAGATTCCCTAGCTCTCGCAAACCTAATAGCGTCGGGGTCGGAAAAGAACAAGAGTTGACCAAGGGAGGTCGGATAGGATAGATGAAAGTGAGGAGCCTGGCACAAGTAAGTGGAAGCAATGCCAGGACTCAGCTAAGGGCCCCGTGGTCGCCACCCCACGCTCCAAAGTTTAGAGCCCCTGGGGCTACATATATACATAATGAAGAGATGTTAAGTTATTCTTTGTTTAATTTAATCCGTTTACCCTCCAGGATTGGTTTTTCCCGCGGACTCAGCGAGGGATCCTACTTCTGCCGCCTCAAGGGCAGTGTCCTGGAACGTGAGACATTTCCTCGGGGATACAACTGGGTTGAGGACCAGTACCTCACTCAAGCGGCCTCACCTGCTATGCTGAACAGGGGCATTGTGGGGGATGGGAGTATATGAAGGGATAGTCGACGAAGAGGGAAGGAAGCGGCCGTGGCATTCAGTGGCCTTATTTGGAGCTTTAAAAGAGGAACAGCGAGATTAAAATGATGTCAGTTGACTAGAAACATTAGCGGATGGATAGCATGGCCGGAAATAGAATTTGGAACCGCTTTATCATTTCAAGTATTTAGGATTTGTTTTTCCCCAGAATGGTAGTACACTAAGTGAAACGGAATCATTCCGTGGTTTCCCATTTTCACGCCAGACAAATGCTGGGGCTGTACCTTTTTTAAGGCCATGGTCGCTAGCTTACTCCTAACCTTTTCCCATCCTTGCGTTGGCGTAAACCTTCGACTGCTTTCTGTAAGAAGAAAGTGAGCACTGGGGGGGGGGGGCGAGTGTACGTGAGTGGAAGCTGGGAGGACTTACGATATCTTTTTCATAAGCTCTCAAATATGAAACTAGTGAGAATGATTGCTGGTACAAACAGCTAAAAATAGTGACAGAAGGGTACCCCCGGACGACAAGGGAAAGGATAAGTTAGGAATAAACTGGATGGATGAAGCTGTACAAATAAACCGGATTCGGTGGTGGAGTCATGTGAGGCGAATGGAAGACATTAATAGACTCAAATATGGAGAGTAAACTAATATCAGGGGCAGACTTGATGTTTAAGTATTTAAAGAGAAGAACAGTGAAATGAAACGGGCTAGCTGTAAATACTTTGGAGACGTTTAGGTAATATACAGAGGCTTGCAGACTGAATGTCGTGAGGAACATGCGACTATAATGAAGATGCGTGATTATATTTTCACATTTTACACTCGTATGTTAATAAGTTATCTTCGATCTACGAGCTGATCGCGGAGATGTAAGTTCCTTGTAGTAACAGTCATTACCATAGTAATCTCACGTCTTGTAAGACATGTCACTGTTACGTAAAATTGCTCAGAAAATTATGGTAAATCTTGATAATACTGTTATTTGAATGAAATACCTCATCTTACATTGAAACTGTTCCATCGATCATAAATAATATTACTGATTACATTGTTTCTTTCATCTCTTCTCATAAATATTCTCAGAAAAACTTGATCGCAAGGTATATACCGACAACTTTCCGAACTTCCTGTAGGTTATTCCGGTCACTTTTAAAATTTTTGGAGCCACCTGGCTCATTTCGGTTTTGGCCGGGAATTTAAGACCGAATGCCCTTCTCGACACCACGCAATGTTTTGGGTAAACATTTCAACTCGGGGTCGAGCTTCGACCGTCCAAATAGAAAGGCAGCACCTACCCCTCTACGCTAATTACGACCCCCAACATACGCACCGACAAATATAATATAAGCATGTTTCATTAAACTCTTTGAGTGAAATGCATGAAGTAGTTATTGATATACCATTCATTATACATAAAATGTCACTGCATGCTTAATGGAAATTTTTATTATTACTGTTGTTATTGTCGGCTCTGGAGATACACGCAAGTAGTGGAGGTGAAATCCTTCATCGTTTAAAATGATGCTTGCCTACATCTTCATGTACTCGTCTGCCATAAAATTTTACTAACGAGGTTATTCATTTCAGCAGAAAATATTATATGAACTACTGCATACTACTAATTTCATAGACATAGCGTATTTTCTTTTATCTTTTCATTAATAATTTGTTCATGACTTCATCCTTGCGTACGAATTCCTTGATCGACAGTGTCATTAAATTCTTATCATAAACTCATAGCACTTATAGAAGAGTCTACGTACCTAACTTTATGGTTCCAATCCATCCAGAGTATAAGCAATTTCGAAATGGGAACACTCCAGAAAATGGTGGAATGTTACCTAATTTCTAGCATCGAAAATGGGAGTGAAACATTATTTATATATCTGAATAATAAAAATATCCGGAATTTAAATCCTGTACTTTTCACCTCTTGTCTCCATAATGTACATACCTGTGCTATCTGCGTACTAATAAACACTGGATTATAATTCCTGATACAAGTTCACTTGAAAGTTGGAATTCAAGAGGACATATTTGGCAAATATTTGTTTATAGGAAGAAAGGGATTGGATTGGTTTTCCATGGGAGATCCTCAATAAATTTCCAACTTCTATAAAGAAAAGACTAGGTAAACAACTATTAGGGAATCTGCCACCTGGGCGAAGCGCTGAATGCTGATCAGTGGTGATTGATTGATTGATTGATTGATTGATTGATTGATTGATTGATTGATTGATTGATTGATTGATTGATTGATTGATTGATTGATTGATTGATCGATTGATTGATTGATTGATTGATTGATTGATTGATTGATTGATTGATTGATTGATTGATTGATTGATTGATTGATTGATTGATTGATTGATTGATTGATTGATTGATTGATTGATTGATTGATTGATTGATTGATTGATTGATTGATTGATTGATTGATTGATTGAGAATCATAATACCCGAAGAGACTGAACAGTGAATAGAGAGCTGAGTATATTATATTTCGTGGTTGTCGAGATGTTCGAATTTTCAAAGAAATATTGTTCCACTATTTATGGAGACAGGGATGATTCCTTTAAATTGTTAAGAAGAAAATTCCAGTATCTAATGTCTATCCATATAGGCTGTATAAAGCAGAATGTCCGTCCGTCTGTTCCTT
Organism: Anabrus simplex; assembly: GCF_040414725.1. Lineage (NCBI taxonomy): Eukaryota > Metazoa > Arthropoda > Insecta > Orthoptera > Tettigoniidae > Anabrus > Anabrus simplex. The sequence goes on along the minus strand of NC_090273.1, from coordinate 77,493,872 downwards.
ATACAAATCCATACCGTTCCGCCAATTTGAACCATATTTTGTATACTTAACTTGTAGGACTCTGCGGGTAACCCCATCCACAAGAAATTTTAACAGCCCTCACCATTCCCTAGATTTAGACCCTTTGGTACAAAACATAGGCTAATATAGGCGAAATATCAATTTTTTTCGTACAAGGACGAGACAAAGCTCATTTTCAGTCTCACGACGTGAAGACTAAAACTCGGTGAGGCTCTGCTGGCCCAAAACCCAGGTTTTAAGGGCCTAAAACCAACTGTTATCGAGATATTGGCATTACACTACCCCTCTAGGAATCGGATGCAGAAATGACCAGCCGTAACCATGCCAACGTCAGCTCAAGGGTTTTGCAGTAAAATACAGGCCTGGTTTTCGAAGTAGGCACGTGCGTAAATGTAGGCTAGACCAAGGAGAGATTCTGTTACACATACGATTGTCTAGGAGAAAGCACTGTAGGGGCGGAGGTGGGCAGGGAATTGCATGTAAAAATAATAGAAAATAGTGTCGAATCCATAGGTTTTGGGGTCGCTGAGATGAACAGTGATACTCCGCATGTCGTTTAAGTCTACGTTCTGCCCTCATCAGCATGGAGGGTGAGAAGGGGTGAAGAAAAGTTCAAAATTGTCGAGATTATGGATGTGTGTGTGCACCCCTTTGGGCGGTGGTGGAAAGGGGGCGAAGTATAAAAGTAATAGAAGACTACCAATATTAGAGTAGAATCCATATTTTTCGGGATCGCTGAGATGAATAGTGACACTCCAGGTGTCATTAAAGTCCAATTTCAGGCGTATCGGCTTGGGGTGTGAGAAAGGGTGAAAGAGAAATATCCTAAATAACTGAGATCATGGATGATTGTGTGAATGTTTCAGCATACCTCTCAACTAAACATAGTACACATAGGCTATGTCTTAATCTGAAAAAAAATACTGTGAGGCAGGACTTCCCTAACACCGTGACACTCTGGATGCCATTTTTAAGTCATAGTTTAGGCTCAGTCGTAATAGGGATTGAGAAGGGGTGAAAAAGAATGTCCAAAATGGCCGAAATTATGGATGTATGAGTTATATTCCAGCATTGCTGTCAAACGAACGTGGTGGACACATGACCTACTACATCTGGAAAAAAACATATCTGGGGTCAGACACCCCTAACGGAGGGGATGGCATTAAAAATAATCGAAAACGAATATTACTGTCGAATCCGTAGTTTACGGTGTCGCTTAGATGAATACTGACACCTGTAATCTATCTAGTTTTATTATAAACATAGGTTAAGGCCACCCAAGCTAACTTTGAGAAATCGATTTCAATTCGTGTGCACGGGAATTTTCTAAGCATTTATATCATCAAGCGCTGGGGTTTTTATATCCTCGCGTGTAAAGTTAGAAGGATATGTTCATACGCCCAGCGATTAATATAACCCCTGAGCTGTTCGTGACGGGAAAATTTAAAATACTGAAATACTGTAGAGTAAATCACTTTGTAGATCCAGACATCTCTAATACCCTGTCATTACTAGAAGTGTTGCGGGACTTTATTAACGTTAACAATACAGCAATTTTCAGTATTAAGTTCAGATTGCAATCGGCTGCTTAGTTCAAGGTAGCCGTCGGAAAACTTCACTGCTATATATCGTTATTAGATCACGCATAATATTTGAAGCCCTGTGACCCTGTTGATCCTAAGTGGGAACAAGAAAGATACACCACTTTAGCTTACACGACTTGATATTTTATTTATTAAAAGGTGATAGATTTCTTCAGGGATATTCAGCCGTGTTGACTTCGTAAATATGTAACTACTGTTCACTATCCTTTGTCCAAGGCAGGGATACTGTCCTCGTAATTGAGGCGCTGAAGTCAAAAGCGGTACACGCCACTTAATAGTAGTTTTGGGATATATCAATTGTTTTGTATAATTCTGAATAATAATAAGAAGAATAAGAATAAGAATAATGGTACCGAGCTCGATAGCTGCAGTCGCTTAAGTGCGGCCAGTATCCAGTATTCGGGAGATAGTAGGTTCTAACCGCACTATCGGCAGCCGGTTTTCCGTGGGTTCCCATTTTCACAACAGGAAAATGCTGGGACAGTAAATTAATTAAGGCCACGGCCGCTTCCTTCCCACTCCTAGCCCTTTCCTATCCCATCGTCGCCATAAGACCTGTCCGTGTCGCTGCGACGTAAAGCAACTAGCAATAATAATAATAATAATAATAATAATAATAATAATAATAATAATAATAATAATTGTACGTTAATGTCAAGACAAAAAAAGACAAAGACTCCTTCGTACCGACCATGAAGGCCCTTGGAGGAGTGGAAGGTAAAGGCTTCCACTATTGTTAACCGCGGCCCGTGATGGGGTAGAGTGTGGTTAGCTCTACGCCCGACCGCCTTTGCCCCCAGGAATTAACCTGGACTCATTTTTGGTGTAGGTTGAGTGAACCGCAGGGCCATATGCACCTCCGGAAGTGGAAATCTCGTTTCTTAAATTTTACGACTTCCTGACGGGGATTCGAACCCACGTCCTTCCGGGCGAACCGAGCACGCCTTTACCGCCTCGGCCAGGCAGCCCCTGTTAATGTCAAGAAGTGTCTTAAAGAACTGGGCATACAAGCAGAAGATGCACCAGACCGAAATATTTTCAGAGCAGCCATCAAGACTTTTGGGACTTTCCGGGACGATAAATGGGCAACTGGTGCGAGATGGTCAGAAGAACGTCGTGCTAAACACAGTGAGCTAATGAAGACGATGCGGATCAAGCGAAAAATGAACAAATGTCAGAATGTAAAGTGAGGCTTGTCGTGGTCTCTAGTTACCCGATTAGCGAACTTGAATAATAATAATAATAATAATAATAATAATAATAATAATAATAATAATAATAATAATCATCTTACATGTTATAGTTACACCCTACATGCTCATTAGCAGAGCTAGGAGTTTGGTGACATGAAAAATGAAAACCCACAACCTGTTTTCCAGTCTTTGGTCGGGACAGGGATGGAATGAATGAAGCCCCCATCTTGCGGCGAGGATGGGAATTGTGCCGGCAGCCGAAGCCTGTCGCACTCCTCTGGGGCAATGGTTAATACTGGCAGATAAAATTAATTGATATTGGAGAGTGTTGCTGGACTGAAAGATGACAGGGAAAACCGGAGTATACCGAGAAAAATCTGTACCGCCTCCGCTTTTTCCAGCGCAAATCTCACATGGAGTGACCGGGATTTGAACAACGGAACCCACCGGTAAGAGGCCGACGCGCTGCCACCTGAGCCACGGAGGCCAGGCTAGGAGTTTGATGACATGTCATCTTTTAATTTCACAACAGACATTGCTAACTTGTACAGAAATCCTGATCATAGTTTCCACACTGTAGAAGCGCTAATTTACTAGGTCATTTTTGTTATTTTTTGCCATTTTGTATTTTTAGGTCATTTTCTAAAATTATACATCATTATTTGGTCATTTTATGGAATTTAGTAGGCTATTTTATTCTCTTTGAGTAAGGGCGACTAAGAGGTGTCCTCACGGGCTCTGAACTTTCGAGCGTGGGTTGGCTACTACGGGGCCCTTAGCTGAGTCCTGGCATTGCTTCCACTTACATGTGCCAGGTTCCTCACTTTCATCTATCTTATTCGTCCTCCGTTGGTCAACTCTTGTTCTTTTCCGACCCCGGACAGTATTTGGTATCGTAGCCTGGCCGATATCTTAATTTTACGAAGTGTCGGATCTCTTCCATTTTTTCTCTCTCTCTGATTAGTGTTATATAGAGGGTGGTTGCGTAGTTGTACTTTTTCTGAAAATAATAATCACCACCACCACCACCACCACTCTTAGGTCAGGTGCAGATTTAGCACATCGCCTCGCATTTGAATTTGCCCGCGAAGCGATCTGATTCGCTAACTTCAGCAGCTGATAAAATGACAGTATGACCAACCCTCTAACGCTAATATATCCGGTTCACGTTGTTTCAGACCACCCTTTATTGGCTTCCAAACAACACTTTGGTTTTTTGAAATCGAGCTGACAGTTCCGATGTTATAACGATTGCCCTCCAGCGCAGTACCGCCTAAATGGAGTCTTATTTGGCGGCCTTATTTTGACGGGTGACGTCGCAGAAATTTTGCTAGGATGTAAAATTGTAGTTAAGAATCCTTCTTCGCAACGATATAATTACAATTGGAATATTAGTTAAACGGTCCGCCTCTGTGGTGTAGTGGTTAGCGTGATTAGCTGCCACCCCCGGAGGCCCGGGTTCGATTCCCGGCTCTGCCACGAAATTTGAAAAGTGGTATGAGTGCTGGAACGGGGTCCACTCAGCCTCGGGAGGTCAACTGAGTAGAGGTGGGTTCGATTCCCACCTCAGCCATCCTGGAAGTGGTTTTCCGTGGTTTCCCACTTCTCCTCCAGGCGAATGCCGGGATGGTACCTAACATAAGGCCACGGCCGCTTCCATTCCTCTTTCTTGCCTATCCCTTCCAATCCTCCCATTCCTCCACAAGGCCCCTGTTCAGGATAGCAGGTGTGGCCGCCTGGGCGAGGTACTGGGCATACTCCCCAGTTGTATCCCCGACCAAAAGTCTGAAGCTCCAGGACACTGTCCTTGAGGCGGTAGAGGTGGGATCCCTCGCTGTGTCCGAGGGAAAAGCCGACCCTGGAGGGTAAACAGATACAGATGATGATGATGATGATAATATTAGTTAAACGTACGAAAATATCAGCGTTGCAAAATAGCGCCACCTTTTGTGAGGGGCGTTTCAGTGTTGGTACAGACACAGCAGCACCGGATCGAAAATAAAGAAGTTTTCACGTCAACAAAAAGAAAAAAAAACAGACTTCATTTCCTAATCTACGATCGTGATATCAACAGTCACGTGAAACTACACGCTTGATTTTCATTTTAAGGACGTTCATGTTATTACTATCTCAAACCTTCGAAGGAGCTCGTATGATATTCTGTTAAACTTCCTGAAAGTCATCAGCGTACGTTGTAAAGTAGATTTTGTGTACTCTCATTTTGATAGAGAGAGAGAGCTGGGATCAAAGTCTCGTAAGGTAATTAGACAGCATTGCCAATAAGGATCGGGAACACGTTTATCGTCAGAGCGATACCTTTTAACTTCTTCCTCATTAGCACCCAAATGACATCGGCGTCCACAATGTGCAGCACAAGTCGCTTTAAGGGAGGGGAAGACTGCGTCACAGGGAAATGAGAGCTCGCTGCTTTCATCCGAACCACGACACTCAACAACTAAGTAGTCACGTAACGGCGAAAAATTGACAGTTACATCATCAAGAGCACGATCTTCAATTCGAATGACGTCGATTCATCCATTATCTAAAAGGCTAAGCCTTGTCGCTACAGCCACGTCCCACGGTTTTCAGCAGTCCTTTTCATCGTGACATAGAAAGCAAAACCCAGGTGAGTGATTATGTTCCTAAGGTATGGCAGACGCGTTCTTCCTCTCGACTTCGAAGACATTCTGGAGAAAGGTGTCATATCGTAGGACGTGTCCAAGAAATTTAGCTTTCCTCTGTTCTATTGAATAAATTAAGGTCCGTTTCTCATTAACGTCATTCAAGATTCAGATATTAATCTTCTTTTCTGTCCAACTCGTTCCTGTCAGTCTTCTCCAGAACCACATTTCCGCAGTTTCTAGTATTGATTGTGCTTGTTTTTCCCAAGTCCGGGTCTCACAACCATAAGTTAGCACACTCCAAACAAAGGTTTTAACAAATTTCTTCCTGGCTTCAATTCCTATGTGCTTATTTAACAATAAACTTTTCCTGCTTTGAAACACTTGTTTTGCCATTGCAAAACGTATGACGTATGATCTATTTAAAGTTAGACTGCCGCAGCTGAGGAATGGATTTTTTTAAAATAAATGCTATTTGTTCGGGGCGTCGACCTAAGAAGATCTTTTGCCCCTACTTGCACCATATGATATGAACCTGCGTGTAATTGGAATTGCGGAAGTGTAGAGTGTTCAATGTGAGGAAAGGAACGTTAAGGACGACACAAACACCCAGTCCCCAGGCCAGGGATATTAATCATTTACAATTAAAAAACCCTGACCCGATCGGGAATCGAACCGCGGGGCCGGACCAGGAATGGAATGAGTGAATGAAGCTCCATCTAGCGGCTGGATAGGGTACTCTGCCGGCTGCAGAAGCCTGTCGCACTCCTCTCGGCCAATTATTAATGACTGACAGATGAAATAAAATTATAGTGCAGAGTGTTACTTGAATGAAAGATGACAGTGAAAACCGGAGTGTCCGGAGACAAACGTGACCCGCCACCGTTTTGTCCAGCACAAATCTCACATGGAGTGACCGGGATTTGAACCATGGAAGCAAACGGCGAGAGGCCGGTGAGCTGCCGCCTGAGCCACGGAGGCTCAGATTTTGAAATTTAATGCGAGGAAAACAGTTTCCCCTACCATCTCATCTGATGAGAAGTCGTTTGGATGTGGGGTAAGGGGTGAGAGGGGTGACCATGGCTGCTGGTCCCCCTGTCGAAGGGGGCGGTAGACTAACGTTCACGGTATCCCCTGCCTGTCGACGACGGTGACACTGGCTGAAACCAACAGAGTGTTTGTATTTGATGCTGATTTCTCGATACGGCTCACAGGCCTATCTAAGCCACATGTAGATTTAGCAACATCGCCGCGCAAAATCCATTTGAATTCGCCCACGAAGCGATCTGATTGGCTAACTTCTGCAGCTGATAAAATGGCAACGGTGGGAGATACCGAATCATTCTTTTCAAATTACTTATCAGTATGACCAACCCTCTAATGCTCATGTACTCGGTTCATGTGGTTTCCGACCACCCTGTATAATTCTCTACAAAATGACTTCAAATCATTTCAGTTGGTGAAGCCGTTAATGACAGACGTCTCTTTGAACAAAGAAAAAAGATGTTTGTGAAATTTTCCACAAATTTTCATGATGTCCAACTTTGAGCAACAAAAAAGCAAACGAAAAGTTCTGATTACTCCACCATTAAAAAGACAATTAAGTTACCGACAAAATGAGACAAAATCTGCACTATAGGACCAAACTCAGGCGCGCAGGAATCGATGGTGTCTCGTAATTAGGAAATATGACCTCGTTTATTATTATTATTATTATTATTATTATTATCATCATCATCATCTGTTTACCCTCCAGGTTCGGTTTTTCCCTCGGACTCAGCGGCAGTGTCCTGGAGCTTCAGACTCTTGGTCGGGGGATACAACTGGGGAGAATGACCAGTACCTCGCCCAGGCTGCCTCACCTGCTATGCTGAACAGGGGCCTTGCGGGGGATGGGGAAGACTGGAAGGGATAGACAGGGAAGAGGGAAGGAACCGGCCGTGGCCTTAAGTTAGGTACCATCCCGGCATTTGCCTGGAGGAGAAGTGGGAAACCACGGAAAACCACTTCCAGGATGGCTGAGGTGGGAATCGATCCCACCTCTACTCAGCTGACCTCCCGAGGTTGAGTGGACCCCGTTCCAGCCCTCGTACCACTTTTCAAATTTCGTGGCAGAGCCGGGAATCGAACTCGGACCTCCGGGGGTGGCAGCTAATCACGCTAACCACTACACCACAGAGGCGGGCCGTGAAAATTTTAACGAAACATATTTTCCCCGTTGTTCGTGAACTGACTTTGGTGAGTATTAAAGGAAAATACAGTAACAAGAAGTCGTGAGAGTCTAGGCCTACTTCATTGTGTCGATGTACAGTATTCTGATAATGTTCATCTCCCCTCCGCGGCATATTGGAAGGAAGATGATGTAGTGCATTAACCAGACTAAGATGTATGAACCAATTACTAGTCCACTGGTGCTAATGCCACGAGAGACTGTGTGACTGATAAAGCCATAACGCAGGTGCCTGCATGGGCAGCGAGAGTTACTGGGGACAGCTCTGTTTACGATATACTCTACGTCACGTAATGTCTCTGGACATAGTTCCAGAGGAACATTTTCGATTTTTTTTTGTTTGCCTAGTAGCTCAGCTGCTGGCTTCCCACCAGGAAGGCTGAGGCTCGAAACTCGGGCAATCCTGGGTCAAGATTTTTCATCTCGAAAATTACATGGCGTCACCTGTCCGACTGCTTGGCTGAATGGTCACAGTTGGGACTTCCCTTTCAGAGGGTCCCCGGTTCGATTCCAGGCCGGGTCGGATATTTAAATCGCGTGTGAATAATTATTCTGGCTCGGGGGCTGGTTGTTTTTGTTTCGTCCCAACTTTTTCCTCTTCATATTCAGACATCACACCGTGCTACCAGCCAGCACAGAAAGACTCAATAGTGATAACATCCTCCATAGAGGGTTGGCATCAGTAAGGGCATCAGTCGTAAAACAGGGCCAAATCCTCATTTGCTATACAATTCACACCCACGACTCCACAAGGTCTTGGAAAAGCGGTAGTAGTAGCAGAATCAAGCTATAATTTATCTGCCATGTAGATAAAAACACTGTGGTACCATTACATCTGTCGGTTCCATTGTTTCTGAGAAAAATAGACTTGCGTGGAACTTATATGCATTTATTGTGTTTTTGAGTGATTGTCGTCGTCGTCTTTTTAATAAAAATGTTTTCTTACGTCCCACTAACTAATTTTGATGGTTTTCGGAGACGCCTAAATGCCGGAATTGTGACCCATAGGAGTTCTTTTACGTGCCAGTAAATCTACTGACACGAGACTGACATATTTAAGGATCTTCAAAATACCACTGGGGTCAGAATAACACCCATAGTAAAAAAGGGGGCTCTCAACTTGTGAGAGTGAGCTGGTGACCACGGGGCCCTTAGCTGAGTCCTGGCATTGCTTCCACGTACTCGTGCCAGGCTCTTCACGTTCATCTATCTTATCCAACCTCCCTTGGTGAACTCTTTTCCGACCCCGACGGTATTAGAGCATTCGAGGCCTAGGGATTCTTCCATTTTCACGCCCTATGTGGTCCTTGTCTTTCTTTGGCCGATACCTTCTTTTTTCTAAGCGTCGGATCTGTGATTAGTGTTAATAGAGGATGGTTGCCTAGTTGTACTTCCTCTTAAAACAATAATCACCACCAACACCAGTGCTTCAACTGTCTGAGCCACTCAGCCCGGCATGTCTTCGTCTTCTTCTTTTTATTCCGATTTTCTCGTGAGTGCGAACTACATCACACATGTGGATTAGGCACTACTTTAACGCTAGACGCCCTTCATGACGTCATCCCTTTCTGTGTTTCTGGAGTGGTTGGTAGTGTGATGTGTTGTGTGAATGTGAAGAGGAAAGTGTTGGCACAAACACTAATACCCAGTCCCCGAACCAGAAGAATTAATCAGACGCGATTAAAATCTCCAACCCGGAACCCTCTGATCCGGAAACGTCAATGCTGACCACTCAGCCAAGTAGTCGAACCGTTTCTGACCAACTATACTTCCTCTTATCACTCAGACTTCTCTATTTCGGCTGCCCTATCTTACCTTCTTCGGTCAACTCTTGTTATCAGGATTGTGAGACTTAAGAGAGTCTTTCATTCTGACGCTCTTCGTGGTTCTTCCTTTCATTTGCCGACAGCCTCAGGACATCTTCCATATTCTTCTCATTAATGGTAAGAGAGGTTGACTATCCTGTTATACTTCCCCCTTAAAAACAATAATCACTACCACACTTCTATTTCTCTCGTCCACATGTGACACTCTGGATCGCAGAATGTTGAAAGTTTGCACAGTTTCTGAAATAGAATATCCCGCCCTTCGGGTGTCCACTGCCATGTCCCGTCTTTATCGTATCTTTTTATTGTATTAATAACATTAGTATTTACATTCTCATTGAGGCGTTACATAAAAAACATATGAATATACAAAAAATTAAATATGTACAAAAATCATTAAAAATACAAACTGAAAAATGAGATACCAATACCAAACCACAATCTGTTGTGTTAAAAACATCACCGCACAAAGGAAATATGTGATAAGAAACAAACTGAAACAAGTTTATAAGTATTCCGCTATCATAACGTTTATAAGTTTGTATCTAAAAAGAATAATTAGAATTAATACAGGAGAACTTTCAAGTTACTCATATAATATTTGAACCGGAAAAAAATCACTTGTTTTCCTTTTCACACTAGGAACAACAAAATGTATGTGTGTTATCTTCATTATCATAATAATTTTAACAATATAATCACAGTTATACTAAACACAAAGTACTCTTCACATTAAGATTAAATTTGATAGATGTTACACACAGCACATAATAGGAAGTCACTTAAAAATTTGAAGAGATGTTTTCCAAAAGCTTCTTAATGATACTTCTGTCTGACCATCTTCCAGCGTTCTTTCCTGAAATAATCCAGAAACCCAGTTAATGTCACACTAAGTAGGCTGAGTGTATGCCTTGATATTGTAGTGAATGGCTCCAGCTATTATGCGTACGTCAGCGTTTCTGCTCTCGTTCTGTCCATGATTTAGTTCCAGATTCAGTATCTCCCTCACCCCGTCCAGACTGTTCGTTCACGGCGTCTTGTAAGCAGCATCGTCACTACACTAAATCTAAAGCCAACAAGTGACGTTTACCTGCCACGTCCGTACTCTTATAATAAGTTTTTTCTTTTCTTTCTGAGAGTACTTAAAAACCACTTCTAGCGACTTCTCGACTGACGTTACATACCTTTTCAACATTAGGACTGCTAACGAGGTTAAAAAGAGGTGAATCAGAACTCTCTTTGATGAGCGTGCCTCACCTTTTATCAACATCCAGCAAAGTCCATCATTATAAAGATGCAGCAGTTCAAGTGTGAATTCCAAAGTCATATCACTGTCCCATTACTGAAATGAGATAATTCTTGCAGTTAGTGCAGCCGTTCCTTCCCTCTCTCTCTCTCTTTCCCGAGATTCCTGAGCCGTATACTGTAATAAAAACATGGCTGCACGTCTGTCGGGCGCGCGATGATTACAATAATTGTGGGTTTAAGCCGCAGTCGAGTGCATATCCCCTCCTAGCAGTAGCCAGTGTATTAAAACAAGTAGCGAGGGAGCAAACAAGAAGGAAAAAAGTATAAGCTTAAAAATGTCCACAGGGTTTAACTGTAGAGTGCATAAAGCGCTTCACTGATTACTGTCCTACAGGGTGTCTGCCAAGTTTTATCTCCTTACTGTTTCCCCTCTGAGCGAGGGCGATAGAATACATGGACGCTATCACGTGGCAGACGTGAGTTGGCGGCCACGAAGTCTTACAGCTGTTTCCGCTTACTTGTGCCAGGCACATCGCTCTTCTTTCTCCTGTCTGACGTCCCTTGGTTAATTCGTGTTCTTTTCCCACCCCAACGGTATTAGGCTTCCGAGACCTTGGGAGACTTCGCCGTCCGTGGCCCTGTTCTTTCTTTGACCTATACCCTAATTTCTTGAAGTGTCAGAACCGTTCTGGTTTTTTTCGTTCTGATTAGTGTTAATAAAAGATGATTGCCCAGTTGTTCGTCCTCTTAAAACAATAATCACCACCACCACCACCACCACCACCACCACCACCACCACCACCACCGCCACCACTACTCCCTTTATTGCAGACAAATTGACACTTTCACTATCAAAGTATTTATTGGAACACGAACTATCAGTCTGGAAGGTACGGTCATTTCGTGACCGTCTTCAAGGAAACTGTGTTGAGTAATTAACAGTTTTATACCCAGGGAAATATAATGATGATAATAATAATCTACAGACTTGTTTAAATTAATAAGTAATAAAGAAATCAATTAGAACGTAGAAAACATAACAGAAACTATAAAAAGGATATCGTTATTTCTTGGGTTTATCTTTGGTATAGACGAAAACAGACTAATAGAAAAAAAGATATTCAAATTCATTTGGGAGAAAAGTCAATGACAGCCTGTATTTAGAGATGTAGAAAGATTTGGAACGAAATGATATAAAGAACAAACCAAGGAAAGTGGTTAGTTTAGAAGTAAAGTGTTAACTATGGAAGGATTCCAAGGCAAATAGGAAAAGAAAACTGGTACAAGGTAGTCCAATGAGAGAAGGAAGGACCAGAGCAAAAATATAGAGTATTGGAAAGGCTGAAGAATCGAAATTGGCAGGTGTTTCGTAGCAGGTCGTAACGGGAAGGAGAAGAAGAAGAAGGAGGAGGAGAAGAAGAAGAAGAAGATTATCTCAGACACTACTGTTCTGTCATCCAGCCAGAGGCCCTGTACGCAGCAGAAATGGACAGCAATGCTCTGATTTAAAAACTAGAGGCCAAGGAAAGAAAGAAAGAAAGAAACAAACAAACAAACAAACAAAGATTTTTGAGAAAAAATCTTGGGTCCATTCAAAGACAAACGGTAAATACCGGAGACGAACTATGCACAAACCACACATGGAAAAACTAGTGAAAAAATTTCAGAAAAGGAGGATTGCCTTTTACGGACATGTGACACAAATGAACCCAGCAAGAGTGACCAACCGGATTTGTATCTGTAGTTGTAATATTAAAGGAAGTCTTCTGACAGCTAGCGAAAAGGGGTGGGGGGAAGGGATCCGTTTACTGACTGACTGTCTGGCTGGACAGAAGGGAGTAGGGTATAGTTGCCGTGGAAACGTGGGCGGACCCACTGCGGTCGCCATGGAGACGTGTGTGCTGTTCGCTTGGAGTTGCCAAACATTTCACTTCTCAGTTAGAACTTGTAGCGCTCTACAACAGAATACATTGGTTTGAAAGAACACGAGAGCGAGGAGAAAGGAATGTGGCAACACCGGGCAGCGGCCCTACAATAGGCCATCCCTCCTGAGCTAGCAGTCAGAACGCTTCTTTTAATATTCCCATTATACTTTCAGGACAAGAAAACCAAGGGGACCGAGTTCACTGTAGTGGAAAGAGGGATATGGGGATCACTCATAAAGATATCCAGGAGCTCCCAAAATATGTAAATATCGCATGGGGAGAGATCTGTGCTGTACGGAGATTGTTGAAGCGTTTTCCCACCCAAATCACTGAAGCGTATTACTCACAGAGAAGGGCTTAAAGGCCACCACACACATAGAGCTACGCTACGCTATGTCAAGCTAAGTTGTGCTATGTCATGAATAAAAAAGCTGAGCTAAACTACACTAGGCAGCCGTTTAAAGATGGCGGATTAATTGAAGAGGAGGCTTTTTATTAGCCACTGTCCTGGACAATGAAAAAAATAAATAAAAAGAGGAGAAGATTTTGTATTCATGAAATCGGAAGGAGAACAATTCATGGTGAATTCCATCATTTGATTCAAGCATTGCGTAGAAATGATGAAGAATTAAAAGTTACTTTCGTCTAAATCAGCAACAGTTTTAGCAACTTTTCTCTATTGCTGAGGATGATATTAAGAAAAAATAAACATGAAGTACCCACATTATAGAATGTAGAGTAAAAAAGTATGTAAAAGTAATAAACGATACGTAAAATCAATTCCCAGAGTTTAATTTCTTTCTTGCCAAAAATTGTCTTTCATGGTTTTATCTCTTTAACAATTGACAGACAAGTATATTTTTCTCTTCAATAAGTTTTTCTTTCTTTCTTTCTTTCTTTCTTTCTTTCTTTCTTTCTCTTTCTTTCTTTCCTCTGTCTTCCATGATAATTAACAAACACAGAAACAATTAAGCAATATAGTAGTGACTGAGAGCCTCCGTGGCTCAGACGGCAGCGCGTCGGTCTCTCACCGCTGGATACCGTGGTTCAAATCCCGGTCGCTCCATGTGAGATTTGTGCCGGACAAAGCGGAGGCTGGACAGGTTTTACTCCGGGTACTCCGGTTTTCCCTGTTGTCTTTCATTCCAGCAACACTCTCCATTCTCATTTCATAGCATCTATCAGTCATTAATAAATCACTTTGGGAGTGGCGACCCCATCGTACTAATAGCGTATATCTGGTTCATTCATTCCATCCCTGACCCGGTCAATGACTGGAAAACAGGTTGTAGGTTTTCATTTCAGTAGTGACTGAATTGAGGTAATTCACGAAAACCACTCACATAAAACGACTATTTGCTAGATGCCGGGCAAAAAAGTGATTGTGCGCATGCTCGAAACCATCTACAGCCATGGAAGTCGCCTCCTTGACGATCTGTAAAATTTTGCTTGGCATTGCTTAGGTTAGCGTAGCTTAAAATAGCAGTCTGCATGTGCCATTCTATATAACTTCATTGGACCGACTATTTTTCGTTGGGTTGCGTAGCGTAGCTTAACGTAGCTTTCTGTGTGATAGCCTGTTCGATAGCGTACCTGGCCGTTTTGACTTCATGATGCGCTCAGTTTTTCAGGTGTCTCCGTAGCGCCATACATTAATCGTTGAGCTGACATCGGTTTGTATCGGACGATGACGTGTGTGACTGGGTACAGTTGTGGTTCTGTCGACAGCCCGCCAACTTTTTCAAGAATGGATTTCACTATCTCATCATTAGAGATGGGAATTATAGGCACGAATAGGTTAGAATGTAAACGTATTTGAACAAGGCGCAAGTGAAAACTAGCCGCTCTACAGATATGTCGGGGAGTTGCATAAATTTTAGGGGTTCTGATAATTCAGATCGATAATATTTATGCAAATCTCACCGCAGAACCGTCGTGCGGGTAACATACACTTGCGCCTTGTTCAAATACATTTGCATTCTAACCTATTCGTGCCTATAATTCCCATCTCTACTCATCATCCAGTACGATAAATATCTCATCATTATTTTCTGGTGATTACTTTTGAAGTACGAAATGACTGTACTTTTCCGCAGGTGAACCAATTCATTTGACTTCCTTATAAAGTCGTAGATGTTGGAGTAGAACAAAAATTATTCAACGGAGGTCAGTAGAGCAGATAAAAGTTAGTAGCCTGAGACAGGAAAAGGGATATTTTGGCAGGAAATAGACTTTACCTTCAATTTCACGATATTTATGGAGCTCTTGAGGTACTATTTTTAAATTTCCCTGAACGGAAAATATCTCAAGTTTAAAAAAATACACACACATTTATATTAGGCCACTTATATCCAAACCCTAATTTGTAACTTTGCCATGGTCTCAAGCAACATATTGGACAACAGACTTCTTATTCAGAGTAAGACGAGGCTGAAATGAAACCACATAAATATTTCTCTAACTCTTCCGGGGGAAGAAAGGATAGAATGCATTAGTTAAAATTATAATATGTAAATCTTCCGACGATTAAATTTAATCCTTGAAAATTTCCCCTTCAGAGAAAGTTACGAGCAATTAGGACGGAGTGTCGCGGAGACTCGGGATCAACTTTTTAGTCACTATATTAAAATCACACGGGAGTATTTTGAATCATACTCCTGCAGGAGGTCACCCGTTGGAAGAATTTCACTCGGGCGTAGAAAATTATGTACCACGTCGTTCGGAAAATACACTACTCAGAATGGGAATTCCACCACCAAGAGGGAATCTGTCTTTAGTATTGACTTTGGTAATAATAATAATAATAATAATAATAATAATAATAATAATAATAATAATAATAATAATAATAATAATAATAGTAATAATCGACTGGACTGGTCTTGCACGTTCATGTGCTACGGCTATGGAGCCGGGAGACGAGTGGTTCGAACCCCACTGCCGGCTGTCCTGAGAATCGTCTTTTCTGCTTTCCCATCTTCACTTCCAATCGAAA
Organism: Anabrus simplex; assembly: GCF_040414725.1. Taxonomy (NCBI): domain Eukaryota; kingdom Metazoa; phylum Arthropoda; class Insecta; order Orthoptera; family Tettigoniidae; genus Anabrus; species Anabrus simplex. The sequence goes on along the minus strand of NC_090273.1, from coordinate 77,478,209 downwards.
GCCGGGACATTTCCCATTCATAGGCCACAGTAGATCACTTCCGGCCGTTTACCCAAATTCATTCACCCTCATTTATTGGTGACAAGAAGGGCATCCGGCCGTAAGAACATGTAATATATTTCATCTCACCTCCTACCTGACCCCGTGTCAGGAAACAGGACTAAGGGGTCGCACAAACTACTTTTACGGTTTTCGGTGACGCCAACGTGCCGGAATTTTGTCCCGCAGGAGTTCTTTTACGAGCCGGTAAATCTACCGAGACGGGGCTGACGTATTTGAGCGCCTTAAGTACCGCCGGACTGAGGCAGGATCGAACCTGCCAACTTGGGCTCAGAAAGCCAGCACCTTTATCGTGCGAACCACTCAGCTCGGCAGGGGTATACGTATAATAATCATAATAATAATAATAATAATAATAATAATAATAATAATAATAATAATAATAATAATCTAGTCATACCCTCCGGCGGGAGTGGCCAGCGTCCGTTGTATATGGAATAGAGCGTATTATTTTGATGGAGTATGGTGTTGTGTGAGATCTTGGAATGTTGGTGATAGCGCAGACATTCAGTTCCCAAGCCGAGGGAATTAACGCTTTTAAGATTAAAATCCTACGTCCCGACTGGGAATCGAACCTTAGGATTGAAGGTCAAAACTTTTCCCGCTCAGCCATATAGCCGGCCGTTTATTTTGGTGGTATGGAATGGTGTTTACCCTGTGCGGGTAGGGGCGGTAGAACAGGCCTACAGTAATGGTATTCCCTGCCTGGCGTACGTGGCGATTCAACACCTCTGGTGACTCTGAACTTGGAAGCGTAGGTTGACAATCTTGGACCCTTAGCTGAGTCTGGCTTTGCTTCAACTTACTTGTTACAGACTCCTCTTTTTCATCTTTCCTGTCTGATCTACCTTGTTCAACTCGTGTTCTCTTCCAACCCCGGTGGTATTTGTTTTGTGAGTCCCAGGGAGCCTTTCACATTAATTTGCTTCTCGTGAAACAGCGGTAAAGCGCCCGCTTAATGAATTAAAGACCTTTCACATTCACGCCTTTCGTTTCACCTTTTTTTCACCGATAACCCCATTCTTCAAAGGGTCCGATTTATTTTCTCTCTTCTGATTAGCGTGTAGGGTTAAAGAGACGGAGTGTTTCGAAATAGTAGTCCAAAACTCGAAATTTGGTTTGTGTCAAATTGTACCATACGCGTCAGAATTTTCCATGAACATTGTGGTAGCCTCTCGCTCTGTTGTTGTTTCGCGTAATATGTCACAAATGGTAAGTTACTGAAGTCAATACGTCCACATACCGTTAACTAGTCAGGGAAAAATAAATTGTAGTAGAAATATGTGTTCTTTCCAAATATGCTACTTTTCTTATCGTGCTTACAATATATTACCATTAACCATTATTTTCTAACGTCCGACTCATTTGCTGAATGATCAGCATTTAGGCCTTTGGTTGAGAGAGTCCTGGGTTCGATTCTCGGCCGGTCGGAGATTTTAATCGCGTCTGATTAATTGTTCTGGTCTGGGGAATGAGTGTTTTGTTTGTCCCAACACTTTCTACTTCGTATTCAGACAGCACACTACACTATAAACCACCACAGAAACACACAAAAGTGATTATATCCCTCCAAATAGAGTTGACATTACGAAAGGCATCCGGGCGTGAAACAGGGTCAAATGAACATGTGTGACACAGTTCGCACCCTTGACGTCACAGATGTGGGAAAATCGGTACAAGAAGAGCCATTATTTCATAACAATTTTGAAAGAAAATGGACCTGCAACCTTTTTGAGGAAATGTCTGAATAGAAATTTCCGAATAATTTATTTTTCGCTTCAAAATGAAAATGTGTGCACGAGAGGGTTCAAATCATCATCATCGTCGTCGTCGTCGTCGCCGCCGCCGCCACCACCACCGCCGCCGCCGCCACCACCACCACTACCACCACCACCACCACCACCACGTCTTTGGCTAAATGGTCAGCATAGTGGTCTTCGGTTCTGAGGGTGCTGGGTTCTATTTCCAGCTGCGTCGGGGATTTTAATTTTAAAGTATTAATTCTCATGGCTCGGGCACTAGGTGTTATTGCTGTGTCCAACATCCCTGCGAATTATACGCCACATACACACAACACTATTCTCCACCAAAAAAATATGAACTTTCCTATACGCGGCAGACCCACCTACCAGCAATAGCCATGCGACATTATGTACCACCACAATTTCGCGAAACAACACGATCTGCTTGAGAGTCATGCCGAGAAATCAGTATCATATACAAAGACACTGGATTTCAGCCGGTGTCCCTGTAGCGTACTTGCTAGTCCGGCCCCGCGGTGTAGGGGGCAACGCGGTCGGGTCAGGGGTTTTTAATTGTAAATTATTAATATCCGTGGCCAGGGGACTGGGTGTTTGTGTCTTCCTTAACGTTCCTTTCCTCACATTCCACACTTTACACTTCCGCCATTTACAAAATACACGCAGGTTCCTCACATATGATGCAAGTAGGAGCAAAAGATCTCTCTACGTCGACGCCCCGAAAAAAATAGCATTTAAAAAAAAAAGCGTACTTACTGTGGCGTGATCCTGCCAGCTCGAAGTTCCGAGTTTAAAACCCTCCCATGACAAAGGTTTTGTTTCTTCGATTGTTGCTATCATCGTGGTCTTCAGTCACGTGCACATTTTGCAACATCGCCTCGCAAAGCCTATTTTGAATTCACCAGCGAAGCGATCTGATTGACCAACTTCAGCAGCTGATAAGAGACAACAGCGGGAGATTTCGATTTATTTTTCAATGATTTATCAGTATAACTCATACATATACCCGGTTTACGTTGTTTCTGACCACACTGTAGAGTTTTCTGGGCTGTAGGAACATTGATTAACGTATTCTACTATCATCCCATGTACTGTCCTTATATACTGGGTGACCGTGCAACGTATTTCAGCTAGTAGCTCCAGAGTTATTACTACCTGGTCCTCTCCATCATCTGTTTGGCGACTTCACCTGCGCAATGTGTATGTGAGGGTACACGTTGACTAATAATAATAGGGAGCGTAATGAAAGCTCCCCTCCTTCCAGGTGCCCCCCCCCCCTCCACAACAGCTCTTAATAGTGCCATAAAGCTTGCAGACGTGAGGGGAGCTAAGAGAGATAATAAAATATTAATACTGCTGGAACTGCACTGGGGTTAGTTCTCAGTATTTGTAAAATAGGCACACAGTGGCTACAAAGTTCGCAATTGAAATATTATTTATTTATTTATTTATTTATTTATTTATTTATTTATTTATTTATTTATTTATTTATTTATTTATTTATTTATTTATTTATTTATTTATTTATTTATTTATGTCGTAATCTGCAGACCGTCCGCCTCTGTGATACAGTGGTTAATGTAGTTAGCTGCCACCCGGAGGCGCGGGTTCGATTCCCGGCTCTGCCACGAAATTTGAGAAGTGGCACGAGCTCCGGAACGGGGTGCACTCAGCCCGGGAGGTCAACTGAGTAGAGAGGGATTCGATTCCCACCTCAGCCATCCTCGAAGTGGTTTTCCGTGGTTTCCCCACTACTCCCCCATACAAATGCCGGGATGGTACAGTACGTAACTTAGGGCCACGGTTGCTTCCTTCCCTCTTCCTTGCCTAGCCCTTCCAGTCTTCCCATCCCCAACAAGGCCAATAAATAAATTAATAAATTATGCAGGCCTTCGGGCTGACCAGTGGACGGTTGGTAGGCCATGGTCCTTCGAGACTGTTGCGCGATGAGCTTTGGTTTGGATAGGATGGAAGAACACAGATGGCCACGAAAGCTCCTAGATTTTATCCCTACAGGCAGGAGACTCCTGAGTAGGCCAAGGAAGAGGTGGAGTGCTGGCCTCTATAAGGACCTGCAACATTCAGCGATAGATATAGACGGATGGCGATTGCCAGCGATGGAAAGAACACGATGGAGGAGAATATTGTAGCAGCGCGTGGTCCATTGGACATGATTGCGTAAAATAAATACATGTTTGTGTGTATGTATGTATGTTCTGACAAATATTCACAGTACAATACGCAAAAATTACAGAGAAGAGGAGAATATAAAATCAGCCGAAGAAAATTCTGCAATTCTGAGATAAAGCCACTCTAAATAACCACAGCTACAGTATTTCTGTTTATCACAATTTGTAGTTGCAATAACACGACCATTACATCACATAGTTATAAGAATTTCAATTACACAAACTGCACTCTGTTTTGCAATCTCTTCTTAAAGTAACGTAATTTTTGGGAAAAACATCCATAACTGATGTCCTTTACGTGAATGTCAACCCTGCTTGCTGTATGCAACAACGGTTTTCGATCCTTCTATTCATAAAATTACCTAACGTGGAAGCTGAATCAGGAGGACGTGTTGACCAAGATTCAAATCATGAACGTTTTGGTGAGCAGCAAGGAATCAACACATTCTTGGGCCGTGAGTGAAGTGAAAAATGTGATGGCCACTAGTACATTTTCTATGGCTCAGTGACAATTTAAAAAATCTTCTTTTTCACACCGATCTTTTCCTAATTTCTTGAGGTCGACACTATTTTAGGGATTTGGCTCAAGTTTACGGCCGGATGCCCTTCCTGCCGCCAACCTATGTAGAGGAATGTGTTCATTACTACGTGTGGTGGTTGGTAATGTGATGTGTTGAGTGTACGTATATGAAAGAAAGTGTATTTAGATAGGTCTTAGGGCTGCCGACAGTGGGATTCGAACCCACTATCTCCCGGATGAAGCTCACAGCCGCACGGCCAACTCGCCCGGTATGAATTTTTCTGAAGGCTCTCCTTTCTTGAAAGGGAATGTTACGTCTTATTGTTGGTAGCACTGTCTGAGAATTGAGAATCGATTCGTGTCATTTCTAGCGGAAGTTTTAAATGTGTCAACGAGAAAATGTCATTTTTTTCAGTCCAACATTTTTCTTGTTCTTGATGCAAGAATACTCCTACACTATTAATGCCATAACATATGACTTGGTATAGTCATGTCATGTAACGTGTCCTCTTTGATACTCTATTACTGAGCGGAACATATTAAAGAAACATAATATGCGACATAAAGGCCTTCAATTTAACCGCAAAATACATTACACGAGGAAAGTATTGTAGAAACTGTTCTACTATTGTAGAAGCTTTAACTTTACTGCAAGGAAATGTGTGCTATTGATTAAGACGATAAGGTTGCCTTTACGTGGTCCTTTGTAGCCAACAATTACGAGAAGCAAACGTCATACGAGCTCGATGATGTCTTTAAAGCTAGGCAGTCGTTTGAGATTATAAACTAAGCATAACTTCGCTTTAGACGTGTTACGCATGCGCGAAATCCTACAGTTCGGTAACGATATCTGAATAATTTTTAATTTTTAGGTTCTTCAGTCTGCTGAAACTAATTTTGAGTAATAAATGTGTAAGTAAGGTAAGGGTGTATTCTGTCCTAAGCAGGTCCGAACCTCCGCAGAGGTGTGCCTGAGCCGCAGTTTACGTGCGGTACGGCGGCCAGTTCCTTTCCGCTCCTCCATTCCCTTACCTCCCACCCCAACAGCGTGTGGCAACCCATCTAATATTGACCACGCCCAATGTTGCTTAACTTCGGTGATCTCAAGGGATCCGGTGTTTCAACACGGCTACGGCCGTTGGCATAAATGTTTAAAATACCTGAAAAAAACGAAAACGTATGGTAATAGTTGAAAACTATCGTCGCCATAAGACCTATCTGTGTCGGTGCGACGTAAAGCCCCTAGCAAAAAAAAAAATAGTTGAAAACTAAACAACTTAATGTAAATTGAGTGGAACGTTTCGTTCTTGAAGGAACATCTTCAGATTCTATCAAATCACGCTCAGATATTTAGAAATTTTAAAATATTTATTTCTTTTTTCAGGTAGTTATAACTTTCACTGTTCTGTTATCATCCATTGTATAGATATGTCTAAAATATAGCAATATCATCTTTCTTATTCTTTCTGTTACATTTTCTGTGTTCACGTATATTTCCTTATTCTTCTTCTTCTTAATCTGCTTACCCTCCAGGGTTGGTTTTTCCCTCGGAATCAGCGAGGGATCCCACCTCTACCGCCTCAAGGGCAATGTCCTGGAGCGTGAGACATTGGGTCGGGGGGTACAACTGGGGAGTATGACCAGTACCTCGCCCAGGTGGCCTCACCTGCTATGCTGAACAGGGGCCTTGCGAGGGGGATGGGAAGATTGGAAGGGATAGACAAGGAAGATGGAAGGAAGTGGCCGTGGATTTAAGTTAGGTACCATGCCAGCATTTGCCTGGAGGAGAAGTGGGAAACCACGGAAAACCACTTCCAGGATAGCTGAGGAGGGAATCGAACCCAGCTCTACTCAGTTGATCTCCCTAGGCTGAGTGGACCCCGTTCCAGCCCTCGTACCACTTTTCAAATTTCGTTGCAGAGCCGGGAACCGAACCCGGGGCTCCGGGTGTGGCAGCTAATCACACTTACCACTACACCACAGAGGCGGACATATTTCCTTATTACTTCTTATTTTCCATTGTTTTGTTGTTTGTATTGGTTCTAACATTTTTCTCATGCATCTTCTTTATACTACGTCTAGTTTATCTAAACTGTAGTTCAAAAATAGACAATCACTTGCTTATAGACATTCTGGTTTTACCACAGTATTGTGGTGCCTTATTTTTTAAGAATTTTAGATAAGCATTTCTTGTTGTAACAATTCTTCGTGTTGCCATGCACTCGTTCCGTGTTGTGTAACTTCTCTTCTGTATTATTTTTTTTCACATCGTTTTGCCCAACTGAGGAGCGCGCTTGAACTCATTTACATGATGATGTTTGCTTTCTCCTCTTCCCAAAATCTCTCCTCCCTCTCACTGAAATTCTTCTTGCGTTCTTCTGTCCAGGTGTTATTAGTTATTCGATTTTGGCTCCGCGAAACAACGATTATTAATCAGTGTTCTGCAAGCAGATCGGTTCTTCAGCTCCTGATTGATGTTGATTTCCTGAAAATCTGATTTTATTTCATTTAGCCAGTTGCTCTTGACTTTCAGTGTGAGGGCAAGATTTAGAATTATTTTGTTCAGTCTGTCATTGTTCATTCTGAGAATGTGATAATTGAATTTCAACCTCCTTTTCCTAATAGTATCAGAGATTCTTTCAGTATGGCAATAAATTTCGTGAGATTTCTTTTTCATCCATACTCCCTCTGTATTATTATTATTATTATTATTATTATTATTATTATTATTATTATTATTATTATTATTATTATTATTAGGCCTCCGTGGCTCAGAGGGCAGCGCGTCAGCCTCTCACCGCTGGATACCGTGGTTCAAATCCCGGTCACTCCATGTGAGATTTGTGCTGGACAAAGCGGAGGCGGGACAGGTTTTTCTCCGGGTACTCCGGTTTTCCCTGTCATCTTTCATTCCAGCAACACTCTCCATTCCCATTTCATAGCATCTATCAGTCATTACTAAATCACTTTGGGAGTGGCGACCCCATCGTACTAATAGCCTATATCTGCTTCATTCATTCCATCCCTGACCCGGTCAATGACTGAAAAACAGGTTGTAGGTTTTCATTTTTTTTATTATTATTATTATTATTATTATTATTATTATTATTATTATTATTATTATTATTATTATTATTATTATTATTATTATTATTATTTGCCATAGCCATAAAAGAAACTGGAACATTAATAAAAGTTACATTATGTGAAAGCATGTTCCATTTGATAAATCCAGGAATACGACAACCATGACTGTTACTCCGTTGAGTACCAAGCGAAGCAGTGGTACACGAAGGTAATGAAGGACAACACACGGGGTATTCTCGCACGTTTTTCGAATTATTTCTGCCTGCTCTTAACGAGATGTAAAATGAGCAGCAGTACAAAACAAGTCGTGCATTTTATATGAAGTGTGCCATAAAAACGGTGGGGTGGGGGGGGTGGGGATCTTTAAAAGGTCTTTAGCTTGTTTGAAACACAGTAGTAATTTGTAACTAGCTTGTGTATTTTATTATTTAATCATATATTAGCCGTTCCCAAGTTTGGTGGAACGCAAAACGGCCATTAAGAAGTCTGCAGCAGAGGCTTGCCTCGCTATAATAATAATAATCCTCTCCCCCTCTCCACTACTTTCTGTTGGCAGGCCTGACGTGATCAGGAAACGAGGATAACGAGGCGTGGTCATTGTGTAGCATCTTCCTCAAGGCCCTGGGTTCAAGGATTTTAAAATTTTCCGTGCCACCCTTTTGGATGCACATCCAGGGGTTTTCTAGATGTTTTAGCAGTGGATGAAATGTGCCACAGCTAAATAAATTGACAAAGTTATTGGACAGTCATGGAAGAAAAACATTAAAAATTGTTCTCTTGCCGGAACTGAATGTGATCAGTTTCCACAGATTCATTCACTGCAAATTCGTTTTCACTATCGCCACTTCCCATAATTCGCGACAGTATCTAAAATATCCTCCTCCATCATGTTTCCATTACGTCTTGGTAGAGACATGTACAGAATAAATACCTTCGAGATGTGGGTGTTCTGAAGGATGTTACGTATCTCGTGGACTGACCCCGTCTGCAATGCTGCCGTAAGAGGAGAGAACGAATGTTGATGTATACAATCAAAAAAAGAAAGACAGCCTACCTTGTGCATATTATGAGGAATTAAAATTATAACCTACTGCCACGTAGCAGGGAGACAGGTGATACTCTCACGTGGCGCATCCCAGGTGGCGGATAGGAGGTCCTTACCGGCTTGCCGGCGGACTTGAGCGGAATAAAATAGCTCTCGTGGACCAAACACACTTCCCCCTGTGGGTGGGCGACGCAGGCGAAGAATACACCCACGGTATCCCCTGCCTGTCGTAAAAGGCGACTAAAAGGGATGATCGAATTAGAACCATGAGACTACATGTAATTAGTGCCACAACGCGGGGAACACCATGGGTCGCCTTTACTTGCGTGTAGTACCACTATGTTAGGTACACAACCGGTTTGTGATTAGTAGCGACAGTGTGTGAATCAGGGTGGGTTTTACAGTACCTGTGATTGGTACCCCTATATGAGCGACACCATGGGTCTGCCTTGCCTACGATTAGTACCCACTATGTGTGGAACACCACGGGATAGTACGGATCCCTGTGATTAGTGCACCTATGTGAGAAACACCATATGTTTGCGTTGCCTGTAAATGGCGCCGCAATGTGAGAAACACCATAGGTCTCTGTTGTATGTGCGTATTACATTACCTATGAGTAGTACCATAATGTGTGGAATATCGCGAGTCTACGCTACTTTTGATTAGTACCGCAACATGACAAATACTATGGTTCTACTTTCCTAGCGATCAGTACCATTATCAGAGGCCGAAAACCTTGATTTTGGACCGCTTTAGACTACAAGCATCGTCGATTCAGGATCGTGCTTTAGAAGCAGTCCCTTGGTCAGTAATGCTATTGTTTAACGCTAATTTCTGGGAATGTGGTGCATTGCGTGTCGGATTCACTGATTGTTTTAAATTCATATCCATTCATTCTTCGTCATCACGCTTTGAATTCTGGTCGGTGTTTGATTTTGGACTTTTTAATTATCATTACATTTCGTCTCATTTCGCACCATTAAGAACCGATGACCTAGATGTTAGGCCCCTTTAAACAACAAGCATCATCATCATCATCATCATCATCATATAACCTACTGTACTTAAATTGATGGACGTAGACGCCGCGGTCGAAGGAAACAAATCGATGGACCTAGACGCCGCGGTCGAAGGAAACACTCCAGACTGAAGAACTTACGCGATGGGACAGGACTAGGTTCGAGTAGATTGATGAGGACAGGCGAACATCGTACAGACTTCGCTGTGATTGTAGCCCACCTTCAGTAATGGAGAAGCCACTATAGGAAGAAGAAGACGAAACATGTAGAAAGACAAGACAGCTGTCAACGCTGAACACAAGGCATCGAACTATGTTAAGAATATTGTTAGGTAAAGTCCGGCTCCATGGCTAAATTGTTAGCGTGCTGGCCTTTGGTCACTGAGTGTATGTATTACCTTCATCATCATTTCATCCTCATCACGACGCGCAGGTCGCCTACGGGTGTCAAATCAGAAGACCTGCATCTGGTGAGCCGAACTTTTCCTCGGACAATCCCGGCACTAAAAGCCATACGCCATTTCATTTTTTTGTAAGGTAAAGTGATTAATTGAATCAATTGTCGCCTTCATAGGGCACTGTCCAGCTCTGTGGCCAAATGGTTAGCATGCTGGCCTTTAGACAACGGATTTTGTGTTCTAATACTGGCCGAGTTGGGGATTTTAATCTTAATGAGTTAATTCCTCTTGTTCAAGGACTGGGTGTTTGTGCCACTTCATCGTAGACAGGGCCACAACATCACAGACGCGCAGGTCGCCCATGGGAGTAAACTCGAAAGATCTGCACCAGCCTCTTCGGAGTCCACACCCCATTATTATTATTATTATTATTATTATTATTATTATTATTATTATTATTATTATTATTATTATTATTATTATTATTATTATTGAATAATTAATTTTCACGACCGCATAGTCATCGAAACAGACTTTCACCTATTAGGTCGTGTTACGTACATTTAGTACGTTTTGTGGGTTCGGATCCCACTGGTGTCCGGTTGGCCATTTTTGTTCTGTACTTAACATCTCTTCTACACGTACTAAATGTACGTAATACGACCTAATAGGTTGAAAGTCTGTTTCGATGACAACGCGGTCGTGAAAATTCAATATTCATTGACTTGGCCCACAACGAGCGACTTGAACGCACTCTATGCTCTGATGGCAGTAGTGCCAGACCTGTAGCTTAGATCCTTTCCAACAGAACAAAGATGACCTAGACCACTATAGATCAATTGGTAGAGCAACCGACGCGAAATTGTGAGGTAGTGGGTTCGGATCCCACTGGTGTCCAATTGGCCAGTTTTGTTCTGTACTTAACATCTCTTCTACATGTACTAAATGCACGTAACACGACCTAATAGGTAGAAAGTCTATTATTATTATTATTATTATTATTATTATTATTATTATTATTATTATTATTATTATTATTATTATTAATTTTTGGCCTCAACTACCTTGTGCTGGCATATTTTTATTTGACACAATCTAAGCTGCCTGCACGTCGATTGCGACGTTTCATTTTACTCTACCACATGGCATATCGTTGCACATGCCCACATCATGCTACATGATATATCGAATAGATTTTTTATTCGCCCTTCAAACATCCGACTAATAATAACGATGATGGTTCTTTCTACCTTCATTACGCCAATTCCGTCCAGGGTTTCAAAAGTTATGAGCCGAGCGTGACAGCCTGGTGTTTGACATTGTTTCCACTTAACCTGCTACGTGCAGTGGTTGGGAACGGTAGGATCCATTACGTTCCACTGCTCTGCACCTGGACCGCGGTAGATTTGCTTCGCTATAAGAGTCCCTAATTAAATTGCAATGATGGAAGAATTTGAAAAACAACGTATCGATCATAATCGTAGCACCATCATTACAGAGATGCGTATTTATTAACTTATTTTTCCGTTATGTTTTACCACTTTTTACTTTTACGTCATTTTTTCATTTTTTCCTCAATATATTGTTATTTTCTGCAATTCATTTTATTAATTTCTTGTTATAAAGTCATTTTTCTTTGTTCTGCATTAATATTTAGTCATTTCTATGCATTTATACGATAACAATACTACTACTAATAATATGGCCTCAGCTACCTTTTGCAGGCATTTTTTATTTGACGCAATCTAGTCTGCACAAATCTGAAAAGGTAAACCACATATCTGAATTTCGCTTTCAAAAAGCGAGGATGCTAAAAAATCGAAAGGTTCAGTACACAGTCCAAAAACTTTGAAATAAAATTAACTTCTACAACCATTATCCATACTCTTTGGACATCCACATCCCTAGAGAGTGAAATATTTTTTTTCTACAAACGATCAGATGTGAAGTGAAAGGGTCAGCAGATAAAAAGGTTTACCATTCCGCAATATGTGGGTCGTGACAGACACGTGGTATCCAGAATATGAGTGGAAATGCATAAAATCCTAATAACGGCGACATAGACATGATTATTTATTTCGCCTGTGACAACTGCATTTTTAGAAAAAGAAGTTAAATATTATTACTTGATGACAAAAAAAATATTAATTCTATTCCCTCCATTACGAGCTAATGGTAATGTGGACATTACACATATTTATTTGGGTAAACTTGTTTTTCCTTCATATATTTGGGTCATTTTCTCGTTCATTTTAAGTCACTTTTTGAGGCTTTTGAGGTCATTGTATAGGTTATTTTTTGGCATTTATTAGATCATTAAAATGCCGGCCCTGCATATGTAATAAAAATGTTTACAGTAGTCGGCACTCGTTCCATTGACAGGCTGTTAGGGATTATTGGATTGTAAATTTATGTTATTCATCCATACTTTTTATATCTGCATGTAAAATTTCTTTTCAATATTTCTTTTACTGAAAAGCGACGCTTCGCATATTTATGGGAATATTAAAGTATGTGTTTAATTCTTTGCCACTAAAGGGTTTATACATAAAAACTGTAAACGTTTGTTGATCGGTTAGTACTTTTTCATGATTTCCCTCATATCCAGTTTATTACATTAGGTCAAAGCCATAAAGAGTGTGTTGCAAGTTAAAACATAAATACCATCATTAATATAAACTCAGATCATATTATTCCCTCCATGTAGAAAGGTCATCACGCACAACTTCATTCGAGTTTGAATACAGTAAAGTTATTAAATTCTAGTGCCGAGCTCTGCGTGTAATCTGTACAGACTCTTGGTGTATTTATTTTAAAATACACATTTTTTCCACCATCCTGTCATCAGTTACTCAGCTATTCATTATTGTTAATGTCTGACAAAGCGCTGGGAACTAATCTGTCAGAGGTTTATGTATTGGAGATACGAACGTCGCATTAATCAACTCCTGTTCTTTCCTTACGCGAAAATCTAATTACGTGTAGTGGTGATCCCCCAGGGGTCCGACTCCTTGGTTGAATGGTTAGCGTTGATGCCTTCGGTTCAGAGGGTCCCCCGGTTTGATTCCCGGCAGGGTCGGGGATTTTAATCGCGTGTGATTAATTCTTCTGACTCGGGGACTGGTTGTTTGTGTTTGTGCCACCACTCTCCTCTTCATACTCAAGACAGCACTACCAACCGCCACAGATACACGCAATAGTGATCAATTCCCTCCATATATGGTTGCGTCAGGAAGGGCATCCGGACGTAAAACAGGATCAAATCCACATGTGCTACACAGTTCGCAGCCGCGACCTCACAACGTGTGGGGAAAAACGGTAGAAGAGAAACCAGAACAAGGTGATCCTCCAGAGCCGCTCAATTCGGGACCCGCAGGGGTTCTAAAATTGGGATCGTGGATTGTTTACCGTGGGTCCTCACACTTTCCTCTATCCTATCCGACCTCCCTTGGTCAACTCTTGTTCTTTTCCGACCCTGACGGTATTAGGTTGCGAGGGCTAGGGAGGTATTTCATTTTTAACCCTTCGTGCCCTTGTCTTTCATTGACCGATACCTTAATTTTTTTGAAGTGTTGAACCCTTCAATTTTTCCTCTCTCATTAGTGCTAATAAAGGATGACTGCCCAGTTGCACTTCCTCTTAAAACAATAACCTTCGGGAGATAGTAGGTTCGAACCCCACTGTCGGCAGCCCTGAAAATGGTTTTCCGTGGTCTCCCATTTTCACACCAGGCAAATGCTGGGGCTATACCTTAATTAAGGCCGCGGCCGCTTCCTTCCCACTCCTAGCCATTTCCCGTCCCACTGTCGCCATAAGACCTATCTGTGTCGGTGCGACGTAAAGCAACTAGCAAGAAAACAATAACCACCACCACCACAACCTTAGCTAAGACTGATATTGCTTCCATCTGCTCGAGCCAGGTTCCTCACTTCAAGTTTTCATACCCGACTGACGGCATTGGGCTTAATAATAATAATAATAATAATAATAATAATAATAATAATAATAATAATAATAATAATAATAATAATAATAATCGAATGGCCCCTGCAACCTTATTGTAGACATTTTCATTTGATTGCATATAGGCTGCCGGAGTGTCAATTGCGGCGTTCTCTTTTACTCTACCAGATGGCAGAGATATCGGAACTCTGTTGGGTGGTCTGTGGCTCAGTTTTCATTAATATTTTTGGTAAAACATGAGGCGTATTTATCGTTTACATATACGTATATCACACGACATGAGTGTCGAATAGGTTGTATTTCTTCCTTCAAAAATCAGACTACCTCTCCTGGATTTGAAACTCACAATTTTGGAATCCACTATCACTGATCCGCGGAGGGAACATCCTGTAGCATAGATATATTATCTTTCAATATATGGAAGCCATGTCCGAAATTAATCTATTTTGAACTTCCTGCAAATCATACAAGCTTTTCATGAGTTGTTATAAATTATATGTGTATTTAAAATGACTTTCTAAACATTGGGACAGGATAACGATGCCGCATTGCGCCATGAAGATTTTGTGAAACCCTCACCACGTCACGGGAACGTATATCGATTTAGCTGCACTCCGCCACCCTGTGTGAATCCGGTGCGATGATCGACTTTAAGAGGGCATTGTTTAAGTAGATTTGTTTTAACTGGGTTAATGAACATCATCATAGCGGCTTTGTCTCTACTGCTTCAAGAACTGGTGTCAGGAGGCCATGACAACGATAACCGTGTCTCTCTGGTACTCGTTATTCGCGGGGGGGGGGGGGGGGTGACAAAATGAATGGTACCGATCTTGAGGTTATGACGCCATGACAGTAGTAGACGACAGGATAATCAAGACATGATTCGAGATGTATCCTTAAAGAAATGTATTTAATGAAATTGTGACTTGTTAGAGGCGTAAGGTGGGAACACACAGTTTGGGTTCCGCTTCTTGAGAAGGTTTCATTTCCAATTCGGCTGCCGGAGCGTGTTTTAGAATATTGCTTAGCATCGTTCACGTCACTACCGAATAGATATTCGCTATACTTATCTAGTCACTTCAAGTTATAGCTATAGCTATTTTGAATACTGTGCTTCAGTAATTTACTTTTATTACTAAAAGAGACATTTCGAATATTGAGCTACAAAATTTCGTGTATCAATTGAAGAGTCGTTTCGAATATTTCACTCTTTTGTCGTCTCATATACCAGAAATTTTGTAGATTTTGTCCTTCGTCATTGCCTTTCCTTTCGTACTTTTACCGAAGAGACATTCTGAATGTCAACCCCCTCTCAAGAAAGAAGAGGCAAGCTTGTAGTTTTATGTAACGCCCCATGATTACCCAACACATATAGTGCATTAGAAAGGACTCTCCGCAGCAAGTAGTGCAGCTGCGGCTTATCCCAGTGCACAGTTCGGGTGGCAGCAGTGTCAGCTCAGGATCTGCTGTGCCAATTTCCGCATGGATTTAGACGGACTTCCAAGGAGACTGTCGGAAATACCCGAGATTCTCCTCCGTTACAATTGGCCGTTCTCCGCCCGTCGTAGAATCGATTAATTCTCGTACAGTATCACGATGTGTAGATATGAGTCGGGAAACCGTTCCCGAAATCTTGTATTTGTCACCTTCTCGGAAAATCCCCTTAAAACGTTCGCGCCTTTGTAGTAGGCATCTATTCCATCCCGCATGGCTGGAGCGTTGCCGACTTAACGCAGTCAGCCAAGGTCACTGCAGAGACTCTTTTATAACGCGCTGTACTTCAAATATTGTTTTATTCCTTACCGTGTAACAAATATTCCGTTCCATGCAATTAACACACTGTCGTTTTGTATTATTTTAAAGAAGGGGCATTTCAGCCTTAGCTAAGTAAATGGCCGCGCGGTTTGGGTGACGTACCTATCAACTTGCATTACAAGTTGTCTATTTCATGACCGTATCGATGTTTAATCAAGACGTAAGTATAAATAACCACCTAATCGATACTTTATTAATGCCTCAGGCAAATTGAATAAAATTAAAACTTACAGGACATGTTTCGACCACTTAGTGGTCCTCTTCAGCTGTATAAATAAAGAACTGGAAAGAAAAACATTATGACAATAAGCACAAATAAAAGTTCTTTGGAGACTCCTTTGATAAAAATGGAACTTTTATTTGTGCTTATTGTCATAATGTTTTTCTTTCCAGTTCTTTATTTATACAGCTGAAGAGGACCACTAAGTGGTCGAAACATGTCCTGTAAGTTTTAATTTTATTCAATTTGCCTGAGGCATTAATAAAGTATCGATTAGGTGGTTATTTATACTTACTTCTTTATCAACTTGCATTCGGGAAATAGTGGGTTCGAACCCAACTGTCGGCAGCCTTGAATATGGTTTTATACGTATGTTTTCCCATTTTCACACTAGATTGAACCTTAACTAAGGTTATGGTCGCTTCCTTCTCATTCCTAGCACTTTTCTATCCCACGTCGCTGTGTCGGTTCGACGTAAAGCAATTGTAAAAAAAGATCTGGATAACGTCCTTTGTGTTCCATGTTGTCGATTACGGTACGTAACATATAGAGCACGACTGTAGACTAGCTTGAGTGGCTTCAGATGACAGGTGCTTAGGCTGGGGGGTTCGATCCCAGTTCAGTGCGGTGGTATTTGAAAGTTTTGAAAGTACTGAAGCACACCACTCTCGTTTTAATTATTTACCGGCACGTTAAATGACTAAACCTATCACCTCCTGGCATATAAATGGTGAAACAATGGAGGTTGTTCCTAGTTTCATCTACTTAGGCTCCAAAATAACTGCTGATGGCGATTGCAGCCATGAAATTAAGAGACGCTTGCTCCTTGGGAGGAAGGCAATGGCCAACCTTGATAACATTGTCAAGAGTAGAGACGTAACTTTAAGAACGAAGATTCGTATAGTGAAGGCTATGGTCTTGCCAGTAGCAATGTACGGAAGCGAAACCTGGACAGTAAGAAAGGCTGAGCGCCGAAGAATAGATGCATTTGAACTATGGTATTGGAGAAAACTCCTTAGAGTTCCGTGGACTGCGAAGAGATCTAATAAGTCCATATTACAGGAAATCAACCCAGGCTGTTCACTGGAAGGTCAAATACTCAGGCAAAAACTAAAGTACTTCGGTCATATCATGAGAAAACATGATTCACTGGAAAAGACCTTAATGCTGGGGAAGACTGATGGTAACAGGAGAAGAGGGCGACAACGGATGAGGTGGATTGATGACATCAAGGAAGCCACGGTTCTCAATTTAGAAAGACTTCGGAAAATAGTATACGACAGGAAGAAATGGCGCACTTTGGTCTATGGGATCACGGAGAGTCGAAAGCGACTAAACGACTAACAACAATAAATGACTCCTGCGCCTCGGCGTCCCTGAAGACCATAAAGGTAGTCGGTGAGATGTAAAACGAATAACATTGTTGTTGTAGTTACTGTTTCCAATTCTAGATCCAATACATTAAAAATACAGGCTCTAATACAGACACAGCCACACAGGTTATCCGACTGACTTTGTACATTTTAAATACATATTGGTGTTGAACACGGTGCACGCAATGAGGAACAAGCACAAAAGTTTCAAGACAGATCTTGCAAAATCTCTCATGACATAACAAATTCCTCCCCACTTTTCCCACACCTACGACTGGCATATCGGTGTTGTTAAAAATGTTGTCTGTTTTTTGAAGTTCAGTTCTTAACTTCGCCCCCGGTCTTTCCATTACTACTTTAAAAACCACTGAAGGAAAAATAGTTCACTTCTGCAGTTAAGGATGTTACAAATTACCGTTTTCTTTTAAATCTGTGTATTTTTCCACAGTTATATTATTCCAGCCTTAGTGCAAGCTTTTGCTGACATTTGCGCACAGCGGTAAATGTTTTTCTTTTTCACCTCATGGATGTTTTTCATTTTGTGCAAATGTCGATAAAATCGAAATTTATAAAACTAAGCATTCATAGCCGAGTAAAACGATTAAGATAAATTCGTGATATTTTCCAAAGTCGCTTTACTTTTGTGGATGTAAATTTTAGTAGTTTTGTATACAATTTTCAGGAAAGTAATCTTATAGTTCAATTAATTTTTTTATTAAACGGTTGCGATTCTGATATGTCGAAAGCAAAGCAGTCTCCTACGTTTTGGGGCTCCATAATCTGCATATTGTTCCACAGTTATATTGTTCCAGCCTTTGTGCAAGCGTTTGTTGACGTTTGCGCACACCAATAAATGTATTTTTATCACCACATGGATGTTTTGCACTTTTGTGTAAGTTTGAATAACATGCCGATAAAATCGATATTTATTCGACTAAGCATTGACAGCCGAGTGAAACGTTTCTAATATATTCGTGAATTTACCAGAATCGCTTTACTTCTTTGAATGTAAATTTTAATGTAAATTTGAATAATTCTGTATACAATTTTCAAGAAAGTAATCTGATAGTTCAGTTATTATTTTTATTAGACGGTTGCGATTCTGATATGTCGAAAGCAAAGCGGTCTCCCACGTTTTCGCGTTTCAGAAATGTACATCGAAATAAACAGCGCAGAAGCTTACTTTCTTCGGACCTATTTTCTTAACAGACTGCGCGTAGACCAGCCCTGATGGGAGACGAATGCAGCACCTAATACGATTTGCATGAGGCCGTCATTTGATGAGGGCTTTATTGATTGCTATATTGAAATCGCACAAATTATTCTCAGCATGTCAGTGACGGAATTACATTAGCTTCTTATCTTTCTTCTACCGTTTTTCCCACGCGGTTGCGAACAGTATAGCACTTTTGGGCTTGTTTTACGGCCGGATGCCCTTCCTGACGCCAACCCTACCTGGAAGGATTTATTCAGTATTGCGTGTTTCTGTGGTGGTTGGTAGTGTGATGTGTTATCTGAATATGAAGAGGACAGTATTGGAACAAACACAGACAGCCAGTCCACGAGCCAGAAATTTTAATCACATGTGATTAAAATCCCCGACCTGGCCGGGAATTGAACCCGGGACTCTCGGAACCTAAGGCCTCGGCACTGACCATATAGCCAAGGAGTCAGACGACGGAGTTACATTATATCTGGATTTATTTTCCTCTAATTACTGCGGGCGGAAACGGACAGCTGTTCCTCAAATTTCGTGTGCCTGTTGACCAAGTTTCCTCCGGCTCTTCGCTTAATACTATTATGTACTAATGGCTGGCAAAAGTATATTTTGATAGTTTCAGTGTAGAGAGTAACTTCAGAGAATCGCAATACATAACTTGCTAGTACTAATCGGATCCTATCTGCTTAGCTTGTTTCCAGTCAAAACTGCTGGGTCAGTTGTGAAGCCCCAAATAGCACCAAGATTCGCTAACAAGCTAGAGAAGTAATACTGTCGCACAATTTCATTCCTCGGGTGGATAAAACTGACAGCAGAAAAATAACTTGTCCGCCTCCACATTGTCAAACACATACCGTGCCGAGATCTGAATCTGAGATACACGTCTTATACAAGAAAAGTGTCTTGAGCAGCCAGTGCATTGCCACCAGATTGATAGCGAGAATTTTTTTTATTTAGCGTATGGATACATTACTAAAGAATTAATATTTACACTAATTACCTCATAATAATAATAATAATAATAATAATAATAATAATAATAATAATAATATCCAGGCCACAACTGTAGTCTGTTGATATCTTTGCCATAATTACGAACTCAGGTGGATCGCCAGAGAAAGCTCTCAAAAGACATTCTTGAACTACACGGTGAACAGTCTGTTTTTCAGTGCCACAGTCACAACTTGAAGTTATTTTTCTTCCACTTGTGCAGGAACTCAACACACATGCCAGTACTGGTTCTTATTCGGTTAAGAACTGACCCGATCTTGTGTGACAATTCAAAGCCAGTTGGTTGTTGCTCACGTCAGCAGGTTTAGCATTGTAATTCTCCTGCACTTATCCCCTATTCGTTTATAGGAAGGGGAGTTACGGATTGGAATAACTTATCAAGGGAGATGTTCAATAAATTTCCAATTACTTTATAATCATTTAAGAAAAGGCTAAGAAAACAACAGATAGGGAAACTGCCACCTGGGCGACTGTCCTAAATCTAGATCAGGATTGATTGATTGATTGATTGATTGATTGACTGATTGATTGATTGATTGATTGATTGATTGATTGATTGATTGATTGATTGATTGATTGATTGATTGATTGATTGATTGATTGATTGATTGACAAGGGGAGAAGAGCAGTTTGAACATGCTTTAAACTTACATGTTTTGTACCTGAGGACTACTACTACTACTGCTGAACAGTGTTCATTCTGTCCCTGAAGGGCCTCCTAGACGGTAACGCCGTCTCTCAGACGAGAGAGATTAAGAAACGGTGAAGGTGAGGGGGTTGGCGGCCGTGGCCTATACTAGGAACTACCCCGACATACATCTTGGTGCAGGAAAATGGAAAACCACGGAAAACCTTTCTCAGAACAGCCGACGGTGATTACCAGTCCCTCTCCGACTCCTGAATGCAGAGGCGCAGATACACGATAGAGTTGTGGCCACGCCTCCTCTGCTCGGTTGGCCGGTCGGAGTGCAGAGCTGTCGGACCACGAACCAGCCGTGGCCACTTGTGGGCCGAGACCCACTCTGCAACCGCTGACCTTGTACCTGCGCTGGGGATTCGTATGTGCACCTATCTCTTCTTAGCGCTGCTCGCTCGGTCTTGTTGGGTGTAAGGTTGTGTAAAACTATTTGATAGCCGGGCTGAGTGGCTCAGACGGTTAAGGCTCTGGCCTTCTAACCCCAACTTGGCAGGTTCGATCCTGGCTCAGTCGGGTGGTATTTAAGGTGCTCAAATTCGACAGCCTCGTGTCGGTAGATTTACTGGCACGTAAAAGAACTCCTGCGGGACTAAATTCCGGTACCTCGGCGTCTCCGAAGACCGTAAAAGTAGTTAGTGGGACGTAAAGCAAAATAACATTGTTAAAAAACTATTTGATTAATAAAATGACCGATAGTCTAACACAGAGTTCTTTCGTCTTTCAGATGAGGAAAACAAATAGTGCACATTCACTCCACAGCAGAAATATGTTTGAAATCGTTTTCATTCAACAGGTAACAGCTCAAACTGAAACGCAACCTTCCTGATCTGTCAGGAAGCAAGGGAGATAATAGCATGTGAGTGTCGCGATCTCTTGACAGCTTACAAAAATGACAAATTTCAGAACAACTCTTTAGTACTTTAGTGTCGAAGACAAGATCTTAGTTAATGTGTCCTGTGTGTACATGTTGCTTTTGTGTAGAATATGCAGCAGAATATTGCACAAGCCGAAAAAATAAAACGCCCACACCTTTTCGAACAAAAGCTTACTTGAAACAAAAATATTCCCGGTGTTCATTTAGCTCTTTTTCTTTTCAAGTACAGTCCAATCTCCATTACTCGAATTTTCAGTATCTCGAAATAACTTACATTTCCCGGCCATTTGTTTATTCTTCATGTGTATTTAATTTTTCTAATATTCGAAATTCGGTTACACGAATTTCTGGATTTCTCGAAGCAAACATTTCCTCCCTTGAAGCAAAAAAACACTCTGTAACTCGAATTTTGTGCAACATTAACTGTGCAATACGACATTTATGGTTTGTGAGGAACAGTTAACAAGATTACTAAACAAAGGTTTACAGTGATGCTGGGAGCTAATATGAAGGGAACCGAAAAACTAAAACTTCTAATGATCAAAAAATCGGGGAAGCCTCGCTGTTTCTCGGATGTGCATTAATTACCGGTCACGTACGAAAGCAACCCCCGAAGTCGCGGATTACAAGGAGAAGTTTCAGTGTGAAGGGAGGGAAGGTTAACAGTAACAAACAGGAAAGGCTAACGGAACCTTTCTAAGGGTGTTAATGGAGGTATATTTCTTGTTTCACTGCTGTATGTACTGTTTCCTGTCTTCTTAAACGTTACTATGGTAAGGGTTATAACTAAAGTGATGCCGTAAAATAGTGTTTGTATATTTTTAAATACGATACTGTTAAAAATATATTCAGTATAAGCCCGTAAATACATTTGATTCAATTATGTGCTATGTATACATGCTCAAAAACGGTATTCTCTATACCTTTCTCAAGCAGTGACAAGACAAGATTGTGTTAAGTTAGGTTAGGTTGATAACGAAATTTCCTCCCAACTCAACTGAAATGTTCTTTATAGAGGAGGTAACGTTGCTTTCCTCTTCGGACGAGTTTTTGCAGATTTTTCTTGCTTCTTACACATCCTAATTGAATTATATCCATACGAATCGGACGAAATAAGACCATATGAATAAAATGCTGCGTTTGTCTTCTAACACCAGCTACGTTATTAAACGCATTATTCGAACTTGCCATAATTCTAGGCTAGTGACTCCTCACCCGACCTGGGATCTCCCAGCCGGCTTATAGGGTGGGGCCGGCCTTCCCGTGTTCTCGTCGGTCGACTTACCTATGAGTTTTTTGAAGATTCAACGGGATTGTTCTGCCTCTGGTGACTTCGCAAAAATTCTGGATTAAATAATCCGAACTATAAAAAGAGAGGCTAGCCGCGGACAGTCAGTCAGTGTTGGACTCGGAGTGACAGTTGGGCTCCGAGGTGGAGTCAGTGTGTTGGGTTTCGGTGGTTGGGCTGAGGGCGACAGAGGTGTTGGCTGTCGCTACTGTGCCACCGATGTCTGAATGAGCGAGCTGTTTTTGTGGTGTCGGAGAGATCGGTGAGTGCATGAACTGGAGGCGACAGAAAGGAAGACTTTACTGTGTGTTCATGTATTTCTTTGGACTGAGGCAGAGCGAGCGAAGGTAAATTGACCTGTGTTAATGTTCGCTGTTGTGAGTATCGTCTTGCTGTTGCATACTGTTGAGCTGTTTAGTTGTTGACTGCATGTGACTGAGTGAATCACTAGACTGTATGTGGAATCGAACCAACGAACAGTCGTCGTCTGTTGTGTAGCCAGTGGCACTGTGTTCAAATCCAGCGGTCTAACACAGCTGCTGTACGAGTTGACTGGACTGGGAAAAGTAAAAGTAACGATTATAGCCGTCTCTAGGTAATTCCAACCGGCCGGGACTTCCTGGTCTGTGTACAGAAGAGAGGTTTGTAAATAGACAGTAATTAGTGAGTGTGGATACTCATAGTTGGTTAGCATTGTGTGTGTGCATTTATTAGGTCATACTGAAATAAATTATAGTAATGAAACAGATGGAGTTTTATTCGTAAAAGTATGTTTTAAAAATGTGCAACTTTGACTTAATGCATGTCAGCTCCGGCCAATTCAGTTGTAACTCATTCATGAATTGACTATTGAAAATAGTACATTAAAAACTACATTATTAAAGATTTGACCTGAGAAGGGTTAATATCTATAGGGAACTAGTGAGGTGCTTGTTCATGTCAGAAGGCTGTGATCTCAAGACATCAGCGCTCATTACAGGCGGCTGAGACACTTGGCAAGTGTCAGGAGGCCAAGACAGTTTCTTTGATCCCGTTCTGTGCTGTTGAAATGAGACATTCACAGTAATTCCGTTCATTACAAACTAGTGAAGGACTTGGCTGAATGTCTCTGCAGTGTGCGTGCTCTTTAAGCCGCTCCAACCCCCCACCCCCTCCTCCCTGTTCGCAAGATGCCAGGAATGATAACGACGGAGAAACCGACACCAAAGCCCCTGCAATGAAATATAAACTCTCCTTCCGCCTTTTGTGTAAAACTAGACCCTTATACGGGTCTTGCGTTACGGAAATCTACCCTTCCACTAGATGCTCATCTGAGAGGGGGAAATTTAGTGTAACTGTCTTTATCGTACAATAATTTCTGATTATGTTCTTTATTAAAGCCCTGGAAGTTGTGCTCGGTGTTGCGCAGTCAGCGTCTTAGGATATAGTAAAATGCAACACCGGGTGATTCAAAAGGTGGCGCAAAAAACTGAACCAGACCACTCAGGAGTCCAAGTACAGCTAATTTCGAATAGGAACATGTAGACTTACCCTAGAATAAAGTAGATACTACGTTAGGTCAAGCCTGGAATTGTCAGAAACGACATAATGGATCATCATCATCGCATAGGGCAGCAAGCTTTCACCAAAATCATCCCATTCCTCCATCAGCTGTCCTGGTTAAGATTATGTGATAGACGTAACTACCATACTGTATCTCTTCTGCATACAATATTGCAGACAGGTAAACCAGATTACTTCAGAATATATTTCAACTAAGGGCGTCTCGTCTTAAGGAGCAATTTCTTTTTTTTTTGTTTTTTGTTTACAATTGAGTTTTCGTCGCACCGACACAGATAGGTCTTATAGCGACGATGGGATCGTAAATCCCTGGTAGTGGAAAGGGAGCGGCCGTGGCCTTAATTAAGGTACAGCCACAGCATTTGCCTGGTGTGAAAATGGGAAACCACGGAAAACCATCTTAAGGGTTGTCTACAGTTGGGCTCGAACCCACTATCTCCCGGTGCAAACTCACAGCTGAGCGCCCCTAACCGCACGGCCAACTCGCTCAATGTCTTAAGGATCACACGAGCACCTGAACACCATGGTAATCCCAAAACTCTTGAAATTTACACGATATTGTATGATGAGAACAGGATTTCTGTACGTTGAGAACGTATTTACGAAGTTGTAAGTGCCGATTCACTCTCCACTTCCATTTTAATCACGCGTAACACCAGCCATCACAACCCCGTTTTGAACTACAAACCTCGGCGTATTGCATAGCTGCAGCACGAAGGGGGAATGCCGTGGGTATGGCGAATATGATCACAGTTTCACGGCACTGCCTGTTCAATAATGCATCCGATAGCTGCTTCACGTCGAGCAGGCAGTGGATTACGGACCGCTGACCCGCTTCCAGTGCCTTCTCTAAAAGTTCTTTTCAAATCTCAATGATGGCAGCACGTATCGCGTAGCCCGTGTTAGTAGTTGTAGATCACTTCAAATTCAACTGAGATTGTGCCATCCGTTTTGTGACACGACTTACCGTTTAACCACCAAATACCTCGAAATGAAGGTCTGCACCGTCATTAAAATTTCCTCCATATTTCGATATTGCAAGTGAGCAACTAAAAGGGCTGTCGCCCCAGGGTCTTTATCCAAGTCTGACATTGTTTCCACTTACTTGTGACAGACTACTCACTTTCGTCTTTTCGATCTGACCAGTCTTAGACAACTTTTGTTCTCTTTTGACCTCCGTGGTTTAGGTTTGCAAGACCCACGGATATTCATCTTCTCGCCCTTCACAGTCTTTCCCTTTCCCTTTTCCTATACCCACATTATTTGAAGAATCGAAACTATTCCATCTCTTTTCCCTCTGATTCGTGTTAAGAAGGAATGGTTGCCTAGATATATTTCAGTTTAAAAGTAATCACAACCATCATCTGTTTATTTTGCTATCTGTTTAATGTCGCACCAACACAGAGCTTTCGACGATGTTGGGACATGAAAGGGCTATAACTGGGGAAGTAGTGGCTGTAGCCTTAACTTATGTAAAGCCACAGCATCGAAAGTGGGAAAACCTCCTTCAGGGCTCGAACTTATTTTCATCTAGTCAAGTCGCTCGTTACATACGAAATATTTATGTTTTACATGATATTTTTTTTATTTGCTCTATGATCCTGTAATGTACGATTACATCTTTCTGTATCTGTAGCTACAGATTAGCTCGCTGTACACAAGAAAACTCCAGGTGTTCGAGTACAAATGTAGAAATGTTCTACTGTTGTTACATATTTAATTCCCGTTGATTCTTTATATGTTTATTAAAGAGGTGTTCTTCTTTCCAGCGCCTTGTGCACCGACAGTGATTCCCGAGGAGTGCAGCGCCGAAAACAACAGTGTTACGATAGCGTGGCAGCCTCCACCTACCTCGTTCGTAGAGGGGTACGTCCTGGAGCTAGACGACGGCAACGGCGGAGAATTCAGGGTAAGTGTTGGCAGAGAGTTTCGTATTAAGGATAAACAGCCTCATCTTTTTGTTTCCTTATGCCCATTCATAGAGTGCGCTGGAACTTGTTCATTGGCTTGATCACTTTCGTCTTCCTATTCTTCCAAAACCTCTTCATGTGAAATCACTGTGTTCCCTCTTCTGTTCTTCAGATCACTTTTTACCGGTCCTCCTGCTAGTTTTCACCACAAATGAGGCCCCTAGAATAGCAGAGGCGTATGCGCCAGAGTGTAGTTTTTTATTGCAGCTTGTAATATGAAGCGTACTGCTTCATGCCTGCTAAGTGTGAATGGTCGATACTCCTTGGATATGAACGAACTCACCATTTGACCGGCCGGGCTGCAGTTAAATCTCGAGAATAGTAAAGGCGTATGAGCCACCCTGCCAAACGGTAGAGCCCTGCGCGGATATACAAAATAACATCCACATCCGCATCCACAAATTGTTATCCGCGGATACTATATATATTTACCTACAGTATATTACACCCAAGGTACTGAAACGGATAGATCTGTTAACATAATACAATAGGCCTGACACCTGGTACCAGTCACAGGTTTATGAGGGATTTTCTCTTTCGACAACTACCGACCTATTGACCTATGTTCCTTTCTTCCACTAATTGCGGGCTGAAGCCAGTTAGGCTTAGGTCAGATTTACGCCTTTATGATCTCAAGACTCTACTGTATATATCACCATTCTCCCATACCAGTATCACGGGTCACCTAACTACAGGCAAGAGTATACATGGGTGAAAATCAATAAACATCATTATTTAATAATTATCAGCAAAATTATCTGCAGTGGCATACAGTTTGTATCCGCCAAGGCACTAACTTCGCGGATATCTGCGGATAAATCCATGCAGGGCTCTACCAAACGGGACCGGATATCTGTCGAGTTTAATCTGTTGCGTGTGAAGACAGTTGTAACATGCAATCTGGTGGCTTGTAGCTCTCGGATTAACGTTTATTAAGTGCATATAGTGTTGTGCATTTGAAGTAGTGTTGTGTATTGATAAAAAGTAAACTCATGTCCTCATCCCGAGGTGGTGCAGCTCTTTTAAGCCACAACCCCATTGGAGGTGAACTGCATGTACCATTTTAACCTCATACCAGCCCTCCTGTCATTCTAAAATTTTTGGCAGTACCGGGAATCGAACCCGGGCCCTTGAGGACGGCATCTAACCGTTACGCTACGGATACGGACTGTGTATTGATGATACCATTCAATAAACCTTTAGTGCTTTTAGCGTAATGATGTACGTTTATTAAGCACAATGAGCGATACACACCGTGATTCTACGTCTCATCACGTAAGTCATCCTAGAAAACGCTGCAAGCAGAAACACCAATGGAAAATGAACGTGGCCAAGAAGAAGAGAAAAACTGCTAAAGAATACTTAAGTGTGAAAACAAGCCATGTTGAAAATGGCTTGTCGGTGTCGCTGTTTTCAGAAACTGGGTCAGAATAAAGTTAATGATATATTTCAAACTTTTTTTCTGCTATTTGTTGTACGTCGCACTGACACAGATAGGTCTAATGGCGACGAAGGGATAGGAAATGCCTAGGAGTGGGAAGGAATCGGCCGTGGCCTTAAGGTACAGCGCCAGCATTTGCCTGGTGTGAAAATGAGAAACCACGGAAAACCATTTTCAGGGCTGCCGACAGTGGGGTTCGAACCCACTATCTCCCGAATACTGGACACTGGCTTCAAACATTTTGGGACATAGGGGATGACAAACTACAGAATAATTATTTAAATAAACTAATGACAAGTGTGGATGCAAAAAAGATCGCGTAAAAAAGACAGGCCGCCTCGCAGATTGCGCACAGTTGATTATAAAGTGATTCATGGAAAAGGAGTTACAACGTTTGCGCAGTTGTTTTTCGCAACATGCATAGCGTGAGTAAAAAGCGACTGCGCATTGCTCGTGACAAGGTTACAGGAATTGGAACCATTGATGTAGATCATCGTGGCCATCAGGAAGAGACAAAAAGAGCGGGGGGGGGGGGGGGGAGAGAATGCTTGATGATACACACTATTTCCAATGAAATCTCATTTTTCAAAAATTTGTTGGTTACATCCTTATACCGGGGAGGACTTCAACTGTAGTTTTTTGTGGCAGGCGGGTTTATTATGTTAGCTACAGAAATCAGTCGATCCCTCTGTGTATCAGTGGTTATCCTCGGATATTGTAAATATTTAATTACAGAATATTATATCCAAGGAAGCCTCCATGGCTCAGGCAGCAGCGCGCCGGCCTCTCACCGCTGGGTTCCGTGGTTCAAATCCCGGTAACTCCAAGTGAGATTTGTGCTGGACAACGCGGAGGCGGGACAGGTTTTTCTCCGATTTTTCCTGTCATCTTTAATACTAACAACACTCTCCAATACAATTTCATTTCATTTCATTTCATAAATCATTCATTAATCGTTGTCCCAGAGGCGTGCGACAGGCCTCGGCAGCCGGCACAATTCCCATCCTCGTCGCTAGAAGGGGGCTTCATTCATTCCATTCATAACCCGGTCAAATGACTGGAAACAGGCTGTCGATTTTCATTTTTATATTATACCCAAGGTACTGAAGCGGATAGATCTGTTAATAGGCCTGATAGCCACATAGTCACAGGTTTTTGAGGGTTTTTCTCTTGCGACAATTACCGACGTATTGACCTTTGTTCCTTCCTTCCATTAATTGCGGACAGGAGCCAGTTAGGCTACGGTCAGATTTACGGCTTTATGGTCCCGAGGCTCTTTATGTATCACCATTCTCCCATACTACTGCCAAGGGTCGCCTAACCACAAGCAAAAAAAGAAAAAAAAGAGTATACCTGAGTGAAAATTTATAAACTCCATTATTTAGAAATTATCAGGAAAATTATCCTCACTGCTATACAGTTTGTGTTCGCCAAGACACTAACTTCGCGGATATCCGCATTTGTGCAGGGCTCTATAACATACATGGATTTCTCCAGATTTTCTGTAGTCTTAGATATAATAACAATATCATCGTCAAATCTCAGGGTTTTGATTTCCTGTCCTTGGATTGTGATTCCCTTTCCAAATTCTTCTTTGATTTCCTTTATCGCCTGTTCTATATAAACATTGAAAAAGAGGCACAAACTGCTTCTTTTCTTGAATTTCTGCTTCTTTTTCAAAGCGTAGGTAAACAGGCAGCCGAAACTAATCACCACAGACCTATGGCTCCTATGTCCGCAATACTTGTATTTGTACCATCTAATATTCCCTTAATTTAAGAAACAAAGTTTTTTCCGCACCTTGTAGACACCTATACTCATGTAAAAACTAAAAGGTAATCGCTGATTGATGCCAGTGTAATGGACTAGTATAACTCGGAAACAATTCTCTAACCCATGGGTAAATAATGGAATTATCGATTATTATTGTTATTATTATTATTATTATTATTATTATTATTATTATTATTATTATTATGACTTGTGAGGTGTGGCTATGAAGTTGTTTACATCTATTGGTATTAGTATTATTATTTATGTAGTTATGTCCGGACTTTATTTGTGGTCTTATTACTTGTGTGATATTTGTGAGGTTATGTCATGAAACATCTGCTGTATGTATATTAATATGGGTTTAAATAATGAAAGAACACGTAATTAATAGTATATAATTTATTATAACCTCTATGTATGATCTGTACATCCTCTGTAATGTTGTGTAACACACGGTAATAGTCCAGAACAAACGTATCTTTGGCACTAGAGAGTTATAGAAAAATCAATTCATTGTAAATAGGTTATTGTAGACTCTCGAAATTACGAGAAAACACGCTTCTCATATTCTTCTAGAAGCCTGGCCAGGCAATGTATATAAAGAGTCAGTTTTGAAGGCTGAGTGGAGTTATTTTAACGAGACTTGACTGGAAGTCATGTTAGCCGAGTGTTTGAAGTCAACTGTGTAAACTTTGTTGGGTTGGTAGTTGGTTGACTTGCAAGTGTTGCAGTCTTCTTCTTATTCTTCATAGTAGTGTTTTGTTCAAGACGGCAGTTTATTAGTTTGTGTGTGTTTAATGTGTAAATAATTTGTAAACAGAATAGTGTATACAGTTGACAGCATTGAGTGCGTCTTTGTGGCTACAACAAGATTAGTCAATAGTGCTTTCAATCGCCCCCTGTTGCTGGCTAACGCCGATGACGGTAGTTTCCCGTCGGAGGGCAGCCGGTTGCCGACAGAATGAAAGAGCGAACCTACTAACAAATGGATTGCAAGCCAGAGCTTATCAGGATGAAACGATTGGCGAGCTCCAGGTAGATCTACAGATAGATGGCGTGTCAATGGGCCGATGACGGCACATCCGTCATGCTGACGACTCGTCACAGATAATTAACAGCCTCCCCAGCACGGCCTGTTATTGAATTAAGGTGGGTGCGTTCATAAATTAATCCTAGGAAGCAGAACGTATTTACTGCTGACATGGATCAATTATTATTCGTTGGAATCTCGTTTTATTCATCGATATTCACTGTAGGGCAGTAACTATGGGGTGTCATTTCGCCCCCTCCCCCAATCCCCGTCCGACTGCGTGATTTGATATTACACGAATATTTTCTAAGCGGGTACAACAAAAACGATACAATAGAAATACGGAATATATGGAATATGTAAAGCCGTTTGTTTGATTTCTGCCGGGTTATAGTACTGTACAGGACAGAGGTGCTCAACCTTCGTAAATCTTAGATCACCTCCATGAAATTAGTTGAGTGGTGTTCGGTTCCATGGCTAAATGGTTAGCGTGCTGGCCTTTGGCCACAGGGGTCCCGGATTCGATTCCCGGCAGGGTCGGGAATTTTAACCATCATTGGTTAATTTCACTGGTACGGGGGCTGGGTGTATGTGTCGTCTTCATCATCATTTTATCTTCATCACGACGCACAGGTCGCCTACGGGCATCAAGTCAAAAGACCTGCACCTGGCGAGCCGAACATGTCCTCGGCCACTCCTGGCACTAAAAGCCATGCGCCATTTCATTTCAGTTGAGTGGCGATGGTGGCGGAAGAGTGTGGCCACACTGCCCAGACCACCGCCCCGAGAAGATCCGAATGGCATTGCAGGACAGATCTGCGTAGTCCTCGGCTCTGGCGCAACAGTGGAGCAGTGTAACACATTGTACACTATCAGGAGTGACAGTCCGTCGCCGTTTATTACAGTCTGGGTTACCGGCGCGTCGTCCACTTCTCCGTGTACCTTTGACTAATGTGCATAAACATGTTGTGGTGTATGGAAAGACATCACAGGGGACAGGAATGGCAGCAGATAGTGTTTCAGACGAATCCACGTTCTGTTTGTTTGAAAATGATGGCCGCATTTTAGTTCGCCGCAGACAGGGGGAGAGGCATCACATTGACTGCATTCGCACAAGACATACAGCACCAACTCAAGGTCTTGTGGTGTGGGGTGCTATTGGGTACAACCACCAATCACAGTTGGTGCGTGTCCAGGGCACTGTGACCATTTTGACCTAGGTGAATGATATACTGACCCTTCTGCACGACACCCCAGACGCCATATTTCAGCAGGACAATGCGCGACCACATGTTGCTGCACGAACACGTGCCTTCTTGTTGTCACATAATGTGAGACTGTTGCCCTGGCCTGCCCGATCACCGGACTTGACGCCAATCGAAAATGTGTGGGATATGGTGAAACGACGGGTGCGGCGCTGTGACCCAGTGCTAACCACCAAAGATGAACTGTGGCACCAGGGGAATATAGCATGGATGGCTATGTCCTAGGACGGCATTCGCGCCGTATACGCGTTGATGCCATCACGCATGGAACAAGTTATGTGTGGCCATGGAGGACCCAGTGCCTAAAAGGGGTCCCTGGAACTGTCGACTGTGGAGCGTGGGTTAGTGACTACGTTCCCCTACCTGAGTCTGGGATTGCTTCCACTTGTGCCAGGCTCCTCACCTTCATCTTTCCTATCCGACCTCCCTTGGACAACTCTTGTTCTCTTTCCCGCCGGTATTAGAGTTGTGTGGCCTAGGATGTATTTCATCTTCACGCCCTTCGTAGCCCTTGCCTTTCTTTTGCCGATACCTTCATTTTCCGAAGTGTCAGACCTCTTGTATTAATTTCCCTCTGATTAGTGTTAATAGTTATACTTTCTCTTAAAACAGTGGTCACCACCACCGCCACAACCTGGGAGGCTCGGGTTCGATTCCTGACCCTGTCAGATGTGGTTCCTACTCGCCTTCCTTGAGGATGCAAGTGTCTGAAAAGAGCTGCGCCACTTCAAGGAATACGAGGACGACTTTCGTCCACAGCCACAACTATTAGCTTTCATCCTCGCAGGCCCGGGTTCGATTCCTGATCCTTGTGAGAGCTGGACTATTGGAAAAAAAAAGAAAGAGATCCATAGGAAGCAACTGAAATGTGGATGTGGAGCAAAATGATAAGGACATGCTGGACTGAAAAAAAGACGAATCGAGATGTTGGAAAGGAAATCGATGAACAACGGAGACTGATAAAGGATATGGAAAGAAGGAATATAAAATTTGTGGGTCATATCCTGAGACATAATGACTTCCTACCTAGTGAACGTCTTTGAAGGAAAAATACTAGGAAAGAATAGAAGAGGAAGACCTACTTCGAGGATGTGAGGAACTTGACGGGATGATGATGATGATGATGGTGGTGGTGATGATGATGATGATGATGATGATGATGATGATGATGATGATGGTTGACATTACTTTAAAAGAGCATGATTTTTTCAGTACCAGACATTTATTATTTCATTGTGTCTTTGCAAAATTGGCAGGTCATTGCCTAGCTATTGCCGTGGAACCCTAATAACAGACCAAGACTTTGCTTTTTAAAGGGTTTAATTGTCCTGATGTGCACCGGTACAGATTTCCCTGTTTCGCGTTTACAACGCTCTTTCATGTGTACGAAGCGGTGTATTCTTGTGGATAATCCAGAGAGTTTAAGCTGCATTCAAAGAAATACCACCTAACATTAACTCGTTATACAAATAGAAAGTGACAAGTATTTCATACATCACAAGTTACTTTGTGAATTTAATATTTGGCTTGAGTCTCATTCTATTGCGTCTCCATTAAAAATCTTTGATAATGTTCTGAGAGTTTGTAAATCGCTCTATCGCTTTGCGAGAGTGAAACTGTCATGAGCAAATTCTTTTCAGTTCAGCAGCGAAAACTTCGTTAAAACAAAGTCGAGCTTTTATCACTGTCGTTTTGTTTCTGTCACGGAGAAAATAATCTTGTCATCTGCAGCCCTCTTCTTACTGCAGGCCTCTGCCATAATCTACGTACACTATATAAAATAAGAGCTCAGAATTTAAAAAATAATGGTATTTTTTTATCGATTGTGTCCACAGTAAGAAGGAAATGCATTTTTGTAATTTTTCGTAATCTCTTTCTGCCTGTCTGCATGTATGTATGTATGTATGTATGTATGTATGTATGTATGTATGTATGTATGTATGTATGTATGTATGTATGTATGTATGCGCATCACGAGAAAATGGCTGAAGAGAATTTAATGAAAATCACTATGTAACCTAGGGCTATAAGGCACTACAATCTAGGCTATATGTAATTATATTCACGCTAAGTGGAATGATAGTCTAGGCGAAGGCCTAAAATTCAATTCTCAATAATCTATGTTATTAGTGGTCCTATCGATAATTACTACATAACTACAGTCGAACCTCGATGTCTCTAACCCCAATTACTCGAATTTTCAGTATCTGCAAGTAACTTAAATTTCCCGGCCATTTGTCCTATTCTTCGCGTGTATTTATTTCTCTATTACTCGAAATTCTGTTACGCAAATTTCTCGATTTCTCGAAGCAAATATTTCCTCCCTTGAAGCAAAAACGATTCTGTAGCTCGAATTTTGTGCAACATTAACTGTGCAATACGGTATTTGTGGATTGTGAGGTACAGTTAACAAGTAAAGAAAGGGTTACAGTGATGCTGGGAGCTAATATGATGAGAACCGAAAAACTGAAACTTCTAATGATCGGAAAATCGGCAAAGCCTCGCTGTTTCTCGGGTGTGAATTAATTACCGGTCACGTACGATAGCAACCGCATGACAAGCTCCATCAAGTCTGCGTGATAATTAGAGTCCGGATTATTAGGTGCTGATAGCTTAGAATGCAAACTTACTTAAGCCAGTAACAAGTATACCCTACACTGTACAACGGCTATGCTATGAGATTTGCATGGATATTAGGGGTACAGACTATAGAACTCCTTGAATTTATGCTACTCTTCCTACATTGTGGTACAACGGGTTGCATGACACTTCCTACAAACCAAATTACTTTGCCTTCTAACCTATTACCACCTACAAATTCGAGGTATAGTGATAATGACGAGAAGTTTTAACCTGAAGGGAGGAAAGGTTAACAGTAACAAACAGAAGAGATTAACAGATTTTTTCCAAAGCTGTTAACGGAGGTATGTTTCCTGTTTCACTACTGTATGTACTATAACCTGTCTTCTGAAAAGTTACTATAATGTGTTATAATTAAAGTAATGCCGTAAAATAGAGTTTGTTTGTATATTTTTAAGTACTGTTAAAATTAATGTATTCAGAATAAGCCCGTAGATACACATGATTCAGTTATGTGCTGTTCATGCTCAAAAACGATATTCTCTATACCTGGAAATTTCGATAACTCGAAATAAAATGTAGCTCCCGAGGTGATATGAGATATAGAGGTTCCACTGTAAAGTTATTACATTCCCGATCATTTTCCTTATACATTTTTTCCGGACCGGTTATGATAACAAAGATATTAATGAATTTCGACGTTGTTGCTAACTCCATACCAGTGCCGAGCCACGAGAAAATGGGTGAACAGAATTTAATGAAAATCGGTATGTAAATTCGGGGAATAAAGCACTACAGACTAGGCTATAAATAATTATATTCACGCTGGTTGAAATGGGAGGGGAAGGCACCTAAAATTTAATTTTTAAATTAGGCCTACCTATGTTATTATGCAATTTAATAAAATCCTATTATCAGCGCGTACTCGACTTCATGTAGAATTTTGTATGCAATGTAGAATTTCGTAGCGAAGCTCGGAGACACGAGCTAGTGAAACAATATACGTGATATGTGTTCTTCATGTCATTTACATTTCGGTTCACTCTAATCTTCTACTAGTTATTGTTCAGGTGGTACGCGTGTAAGGTTCAACAGCCAGACCGCATGTGCTTTAGCATAATGCTGCTCAGTAAATAGCAGGGCATAGGGGATTTGTAGTGTAAGGAGGACCCGGTCAGCGATGTGTATTATCGTTGCCTACGTGATCAATAATAAGGCCTCCGTATGGCAGCTTTCACAGTGCGAAATACGTTCTAGTTCCAGAGTCGTCGCTAGACTTTGTGTTAGCCCTCCACAGTTTAACACAGACGTATATGGAAACTGTGGAGCAAAACGTTAAGTTTGTGAGGTTTTAGGTGAGATAGGCATTAAAATTAATTATACAAGGCGTTGATTTGTATATTCAGCTTGTGGTAATTATATACTGTAATTTATATTTAAACATAAAATTAAGAAATGTGTTGGTGCATATTGATTAATATATACAAGGTTCTGTATTTAGCACCGAGAGAGTATTTACTGTAAAAATTCTATTCACAAGGATGTCTGTTGCTCGTGATAAACAATGGTTTAATGCTGTGTATCATTCTGCAAAAGTAAACTTCAGAAAGGTAGTGGAATTTCTTTCCACAAGCAAATGCAGAATTAAGAGAAAAATGGGTCAAAATTATATCACGACCGGGTGACGAGAAAAATGGCATGTGGCAACCTTCTGAAACCGCGTGCTTCAGCATTTCTACTAAAACTAGTCGCATTCAATTCCAACACTTTATTTCAGGGTATCCATCGTATTTGCATGGCGAGAGTAGGCTGTGTGAATACTGAAGTGTTTTAAAATATACTATGGGATATTTTCAGTTTTACTAGGACGTGAACTTTTCGGTTTCATGTATACCACCTTACTCGTATGATCTCTTGGGTGATACGTTTAATTTTTTTTTAAATTACACTTCATAGAAATATCACTCTTGTTCTCAAAACGTAATGGTTTCTCTTTGTAATGTGCTTTTATATATAAGTTATTCTCGTAATGCCAATTGGTACCGTGCTGAGGAATGGAGGGATAACCTGATATCTAGCGGCGCAATTTGAACTGCCGCTTCTCTGTCACGGCCGACTTGATGCATCGCTCTAGCTAGCTCCAGCGCAACAAGGAATCCAGTCGGCCGTGCTCTGTCAATTTAGTACTTGAAACTTAGCCTACAAGGATTCCTTGCAGGCTAAGCTTGAAAAGACCGCGCATGCAGAGACCTTTACTTATCTCGTAGGCAACGATATTACTAACATCACGGCCGACGGGATCCCTCGCTGCGCTCTTTGAGCTAGCTAGAGCTACGCATCAAGTCGGCCATGCTAATATTCTGACTGCTCACGGTATTCTCACTAGAGGTCACCAACATCAAAACTATTATTCATCTTTCTTCTGCCATCTTTCTTCAGGGTGCATGTTCCTCACTGGCCATTTTCCGTGCCCATGTTTTTCTAGATATTTCTCCAGCTTACCATTGCCATCTATAACATGAAACAACATCAAGTAAGTCAATTTTAAATGTTTGTATTTCCAGGAAGTTTACTGCGGCAAGGAGACGATTTGTACAGTAGATGGCCTCCACTTCAACTCCATGTACAACGCACGAGTCAAAGCGTTCAACAGTACAGGAGAAGGCGAATACAGCGAGTTGATTGGCCTACAAACAGCTGAGGGTGAGTCATTTATATATGTCTTATTTTCTTTAGAATATCCTCTTGCATGGATTCAGATTCTCACGAATTGAAGAGGGAGTGTCATACACTGACATGCCAACAGTCATGGGATAGTAACTTAGGGTGCTATTCATAGTCGTGTTTAGTCCGGACTAAAGCCGAACCAACCACGGACTAAGAGCAGAAGAAAATTTGTCTTATTCATAGACGGCGTTTCCTGTTAGTCCGAGGATGATTTGGCTTTAGTCCGGATTAACTTTAGTCCTGATCTACAGGTAGTTTAACCAAGGAAAATCTTACGGAACATGGAGGTCGTACGTGAATTTGCGGTTAATTCGCGAAATAAGCGGGATGAGAAGATATATGAAAATGTATGCAATACGACCGATTATGTTCCTGAAGTACGACAATAATAGGCCGCTAGGCTCTTACCTCACTACGGTAAAGTTTCCTGCTGAAGAAGAAGAAGAAGGATGAGCAATGAGAAAGTTTCACGATATTGCTCAGTTTTCTCAAATAATTATTTGAGTTATATTAATCTGTTGTCTGCAGTAACACCCTGAGGTATTGACGTCCGAAACGGGGGAGGGGCTTACGGTAAGCTGTTTCCAATATGGCGGCGAGATAGTGACGGGAAGTAAACATGACAGTGATCGGGTGTGCGTCTGTAGGATTTATTAAGTATTCAAAATGTCTTTGGTGTCGTATGCGCAACTGTTGAGAGTTGTCGGAGATTTCACGCGTCCATTGGTGGAAGGGAAAGAAATATTCAAGCGTAATTACTTGATATGTGTAGGTAAAAAGTTTGAAACCGAAGATGAAACTGGTGTTGTAGCGTTGTGTTTACAATCATCCCACATCGATTCAAAACCGCACAAAGTTAATGTTGTCTTGAACAAGGGGGTGAAAATGTGAAGTGGAACTGTATATGTAAAGAGGGTTTGTCAGAGAAATGTTACCGTTGACACGCTGATTCACCTTAACAGTTAAGCTGCTGTAATTTTCCACTATTAGAGGTTATGGAGTAATTTCTTGTTGATTTGGTCCATGCCAAAGCCTTAGCCAGGTGACGGGGGAGTTGCCTGTTTTATAAACTGTAATCTTGGGGAAGAAAGAAAATAATAATTCTACTAAGTAAATGTAGTAAAGCAAATAATTCCTAAGCTTTATACAGGCTTGTGTTGGAACAGCCCACATAAACTTAATGTTCTTCCGTTTTTACCATCAGCACAAAATTTAGAACTTAGAACCGACAATAATAAGTATAAAAATTATAACTACCTACAGAATATGTAGACCAAAGTTGGAAAATTATAATTTAAGAGTACTATAACCTCTACAGCCACAGCTGTTTGGGGTTGAAGTATACTTGGTTTGTCCAATTCTACCAAATAATTAGGTTGTGGCTTCTAATTTAAGATGACCGGGCGAGTTGGCCGTGCGGTTAGGATCGTGAAGCTGTGAGCTCGCATCCGGGAGATAGTGGATTCGAACCCCACTGTCGGCATCCCTGAAGGTGGTTTTCCGTCGTTTCCCATTTTCAGACCAGGCAAATGCTGGGGCTGTACCTTAATTAAGGCCAAGGCCGCTTCCTTCCCATTCCTAGACCTTTCCTTTCCCATCGTCGCCATAAGACCTATCTGTGTCGGTGTGACTTAAAACAAATAGCAAAAAGAGTTAATTTATGATGGAAAATTACTACATATTAAATGCAGCGCTTAATTACTACCAGTTAAAGATATTACTCACATGTAGATAGTTAATTTACTGTCGGCTGTTACACATATGAAGAAGTTTACAAAGAGCGGATTACATTCTATGTGCGGCACAGAAATATTAGGCTACAAGTTTATCAGTATTTTTGATGTAGCTAAATCTTTGTGAATACAAATTAGAGACAATAAGTATCAATGAGTACAATAAACAGTACCGATACCTACGCTGTGGAAAGAAGTCGTCTTCACAAGAATGCATATACTGTCATATATCGCGTAACGCGTTTTCCAATTGACAGCGCGGAAACCCATCTTTCTCTCTGAACTTTTTGTACAGGAAAGTAGTGAACAGATTTCGCATCCGTTTTATACGATTTGCAACCGTATACAGAGCAGCACCTCCTGAAATTTGACAATTTTCTTTCTGTTTCCATCACGACGTCAATGCTTCGCCATGTAAATAAATCTCACCAGTCACTATGTTGCAGCTTCAACATTCTACCGCGTGGCTGCGCCATCCAACTTTTCTGACGTCAATAACATATATAGTTAAGTTAGCGTGGGGGGCCATGATCGTTAAAGCTTGAATTTGTATTTTGATCTGACAGCGTGGTTAGCAGGTTCGAGTCGCGTTGGTCGAAAATACTTTTACTACCAGAATGTTGACCGGCAGGATTGGGGAGGTGGTGGTATACAAGTTCTAATCCTCAGTGGCGGTTCGTGACATTTTACTCCGGCAGGACTGTGCCGCCATCTCTTTTCCCTCCCCTATCGGTCCAGTTTTCAGTGACGATATTTTTAGATTAATAATAATAATAATAATAATAATAATAATAATAATAATAATAATAATAATAATAATAATAATAATAATAATAATAATAATACGATGACACTGGATGTATAGAAATGTGCTTGCACTTCAACACTTCAACATTAATTAATTAATTAACTACATTACAGTGGCATTTATGCACACACATTAACAGGCTAACAGATAACGCAACCCCACTGATCACAATCACAAGTGATAATAACAGTTATGAAAACAAATAAATAGTGCACTCCCGAATTTCTCTCTGCTTGCTTAAATATCAAAGCCTGACAACGTACTCAACAATTTGACCACCCTACAAATAGTGCCGTCACGTCATGGTTACATTTTGAACCTTTATTTTAGCTTCTTTACAGAACTAAATTGTTTAAATACTCAGTATAATCGAATTCAAAGTGTTGTAAAATGTTTTGGAATTAATACCTAACAACAGTTAATATAATAAGTAATAATCGTATGGCCTCAGCTACCGTGTGCAGACATTTCGATTTGACGCCATCTGGCTGTCTGCTCGTCAATTTTGACGTTCCGTTTTACTCTAGGTCCGTTAGATGGCAGACAGAGTAAACCGGATCTCTCTTGGGCGTCTATGACTGAGATTTAATTTTGTCGGGTAAATAAAAAATGTATCACCAGAGATCTTTTACATGCCGACATCGTACGACATGGACTTTTTTCCGCCCTTCAAAAATCCGACTACCTCTGCCGGGTTTGAGCCCGCTGTCTTGGAATCCGGAGGCCGACATTCTACCACGGACCCACAGAGGCAGCTACAACAGTTAATATAAGACGTGGAGGGAAAAGCCTAGGAACATCGGCATGTTGCTGAGGGCTGCGCCGTTCAGTGCTTACACCCGCCTGCTCTCTTCCTTCCCCTGACAAGCCCACATCGTTCTTCCAGGCTCCTCCCGCTCCCCGCACACTGGCAAAGTCTAGGGGTCTACTCAGGGCTCTGCTGGCACAGTCCGAGCGCCTTACCACTAAAAAGAAAACATCGTGCTTGCTGGACAGCAGCCGCGGTCTGAAAACCTTTGCTGTTTTCTTGAAAATGTAAAAGCAAAATATTTACAGTCGAAATATTAAAGATAACATTGTATAACTGAATACCACACCATATAAGTTCGACTTCGCTAAATTTGTCCATCTCTTTATGTAATCAATTACAAAGCGTAATAACGTTAAATGTTTTTGAAAAGGCGACGGGGCGGCGCCTATAAGCCCTTCACGCACGAACCGCCACTGCTAATCACCAGATTTCGTGCCAAAAGCCTGGATTAAATTCCAAACCTCTCCGCATTGCTCATACGGAGCGAGGTCATATGACGCTGTTGATGGTGATTTGTCCGTCGGATGGAAACGTAAAGACTTGAACAGACCTCTCCGTACTATTCGACAGGAGTAGGCTATGTCCCAACACCCGATTTCACCTTCATCATCATCATCATCATCATTTCACACTCAGACGCGCAGGTCGCCCATGGAAGTGAAATAGAAATAACTGCACCAAATGAGCCGAACATATCCTCGGACACTCCTGGCACTAAAACCCATACGCTGATTATTATTATTATTATTATTATTATTATTATTATTATTATTATTATTATTGCCCCCTCTGTAGATTAGTGGTAGAGGGTCGGCCCCTGCTCTGCGTACCAAGATCGCAGATGATGTCGGAATTTTTTTTTTTTAAAAGTCTGGTGACATTACATTTGGTGTTTATCCAAAAAATAATAATTCAGTCAGTCATAGATCGCCGAAGAGACGTCTGGTTTACAGTGGCATCTGGTAGAGTAAAACGAAACGTCGAAATTGATGCGGAGGCAGCTTAGATGGCGTCAGATTGAAATGCCTGCACAATGTAGCCGAGGACATTATTATTATTATTATTATTATTATTATTATTATTATTATTATTATTATTATTATTATTATTATTATTATTATTAACGGATGGGTTTTTGAAAATACTCTGCCTTATTGACTATAATGCTATTAAGTTATGGAGTAAGAATAGAAAATTCAACTTCTTACTGGAGTATTTGTTGAACCATAGGAAGATACTATTCGGAATTTCGTGTTGATAACCCGAGGGTATTATCTTGGTTATTGTTTTGTTCCGCGGCGGGGCTGCCTCTCCACTTCTCGCAGTTAACATGAAGTCAGTGGGTACAACCACAGAACGTGACAGTCACACGAAGTGATGTTCTTAATGGGGG
Source organism: Anabrus simplex (assembly GCF_040414725.1). Classification (NCBI taxonomy): domain Eukaryota; kingdom Metazoa; phylum Arthropoda; class Insecta; order Orthoptera; family Tettigoniidae; genus Anabrus; species Anabrus simplex. Next base: position 77,436,578 of record NC_090273.1, on the reverse strand, counting down.
TCAAATAATGAGACCTCTGCAAGTGGCTGGTCCAGATTTACTCTACAATAACGTGCCATGCGGGCTGGAACCCGAGAGGGGCACGAGTTCCCTTCCCTTGTGTTTGAGCCCGTATAACACTGTCATAGGGACGTAACCACAGGCGCTTCTTCTGTACCTTTGACAAAGTCTTATGAAATGAAGAGCAACCAGTCAAAACGTGTAAGGTCCATTACTGGAATTTTTTCAGGAGAAGCGAAAAATATGAATCCGTTTTCACAGTTACTTTCTTACTGGGATACTGAATTAGATGTCATGTTGAAGGAAACCAATAATAATTTATTGGGGGTGTTAGAAAGTTAATTTATATTTTGGACAATATAATTACGTTTTGGTCTATTTTATAGGACATATTTTTGACAAGTTTACTGTACTTTTGTCATTATCAGTCCACATTAATTTTAATACCTGAAAATTATAACTTACAAAATTAGAATTTCACTATCTTCAAATTTACCATACCTACTTAGAACAGTATAAAATATACTTTGAAAAACTGATTCAGTACAATAATTTGTTATAGGCAGAATATTATTATCTAGAACAGGCTACATTTATTGCATTTTATGCATTTTGTGAAAGGAAAATAAAATTAAAGTGTGTCATTGGTGGATATTATACGTTCTGATTCAGTCACCCGCGTGGACAATATGCGATTTGTTTTAACCGATCACATTCAAGATATTGTTTCAATGTTACAATATATAAACCAAACCAAAGCCCATGGCGCAACAGTCCCGAAGGGACATGGCCTACCAAGTGACCGCTGCTCAGCCCGAAGGCCTGCAGATTACGACCTGTCATGTGGTCAACACAACGAATCCTCTCGGCCGTTATTCTTGGCTTTCTAGACCGAGGCCGCCATCTCATCGTCAGATAACTCCTCAGTTGTAATCATGTAGGCTGAGTGGACCTCGATCCAGCCCTCAGATAAGGTAAACATCCTTGACCTGGCAGGCACGCTACCACTACACCGCGGGACGGGCGTTACAGTATATAGGTAGATAAAATTTGAATGGCAGGGACGGATGCAGAGTGGGATTTGGCCCACAAGTGGCCACGGCTGGTCCGTGGTCCGACAGCTCTGCACTCTGACCGGCCGATCAGAGGAGGGATGGCCGCGATTCTGCCGTGGCTCTCTTGCCGTCAGCTGTCTTGAGAATGGGTTTCCGTGGTTTTCCATTCTCCTGCACTACAGCGAATGCCGGCACAGTTCCTAGTATAGGCCACGGCCGCCAACCCTCTCACCTACTCCGTGCATCTCCTTCACCGTAACAAATCTCCCGGCCAGAGGGACGGCGTCACCTTCTAGGAGGCCCGCCTTCCCCTTCAGGGGAGGGATGAAAACATTTTAGTAGTAGTAGTAGTAGTAGTAGTAGTAGTAGTAGTAGTAATCTGAATGGGGAACACGTAGAGCACGAAAAATACTCCCTGAAACGTCATCAAACTCAATTTTGTCCAGAAGTGGACATTGTACACTTTGATTGGTTGCTTCTCAAATGTCATTTTATTACATCTACATCATAATCTCGGAGAAAATAATGGATTTCTCTCATCACTAGACCGCGGATTTTGGGCAAAATCCTATTTTGTTTTTTAAAAGATAACTTAAAACGAAATTGTATGTCCACGTTTCATGTTATTATAAGATTAGAAACGGCGGTTGTACAGTGCCTAAAAATGCCTAAATTGGTGTTAGAACCTCTACTTGCCTATATTCCTGTAATTCCTATTTGTTATCCTTAAATCGATTAATTTGTTAAGGGGGGAGACCTAGCTCAACACGGGAAAAAACAGGCCAATATTCATTCGATTGTTAAATATGCTACATACGTTGTTGAAAAATTCTGCACATATCGCAGTATTGGCATGCTTCCTAGCAATCAGAAACAACTGCAATAATTTCAAAATTCTAATTATAATATCTTAAAATAAAATTTCCCGCCTTTTTAACAAAATATCACGGTTTCCTTCATAACTCTCTTACTGTTTCACGGATAATAACGATTTTTTCAGGGTTTCCTCCCATAGTGTTGTACTACAATCTGTACCTCATTCAAGTCAATGGGATTTATATTAGATTTTATATAAAATATTTACTTTTAGTATTTTCAGGTGCGCGGAATAAAAACTCGACAAATATATCTAAATCACAATCTATGTTAGTGATTGAGGTTCATTTTGTAGGTGGGGGTTTGATATACACTTTAAAAAAGGAAAAGTACGAAAATTCTTATAAACTTGGAACTTATAAGGGAAACAGTGATATATTGTTAAAAGGGCGGGAAAGTTAATTTAAGATGTTATAATTAGAATTTTGACATTATTGCAGTTGCTTCTGATTGCTAGGAAGCATGCCAATACTCGGATATGTGCAGAATTTTTCAACAACGTTTGTAGCATATTTAACAATCGAATGAATATTGGCCTGCTTTTTCCCGTGTTGAGCTAGGTCTCCCCCCTTAAATTTATTCCGAGAAACTAAAATATTTGCCGAATCGTTTTCAGTATCTTGAACAGTATATTCTTGAAATATTTTTCAAACAAAATATGTAAACTAGACTCCCCGGAGTCCTTAGAAACCTCCCGCAGTAAATACACTCACTGTCCGTGTCACGAGTGTCTATTGACCTGCTATATCAGCTTACAAGTCTTCTTTAATTAAAAGGTTGCATGAGTTTCCTCACTTCACATCGCATGGCAAAATTATATTCTGTGACGTTTGTAGAAAAGAGGTGAGCGAAATTTGTGTTATACAGGATGTCTTAGAATTATACCGATTAAAAAAAAAAAAAAAATCAGCGATGCTCTTCGTGTTATCTTAAGAACGATGGTGCAATCGGATTGGCGGAGAAAATTTGTCTTTTCGAGAAAATGAGCTTACTTTCTCGGAATAAATTAAAATCATTCTTAATCAGTTTCGGAATTTAAACATGGGAGTTATAGGAATATAGGCAAATATAGATTCTTTTTTGCTATTTTTGCTTTACGTCGCACCGACACAGATATGTCTTACGGCGACAATGGGATAGGACAGGCCTAGGAATTGGAAGGAAGCGGCCGTGGCCTTAATTAAGGTACAGCCCCGGTATTTGCCTGGTGTGAAAATGGGAAACCACAGACAACCATCTTCAGGGAAATATATAGATTCTAACGTCAATTTGGGGCATGTTTGGGCACTATAGGACCACCGTTTTTAACCTTCATAAATTCATGAAACATGTAAATACTATTTTAAGTTATCTCTTAAGGAACAAAATATATGTTTGCCTAAAATCTGTGGTCTAGTGATGAACGAGTATGAATGTGTGACTTGAGTGGTCAGTTATTAATAATTTGTAACAGTAATCTTTAATCAGTATCTTCATTCAATACTGTCTGATACTAAATAATAATAATAATAATAATAATAATAATAATAATAATAATAATAATAATAATAATAATAATAACAATAATAAATTATTGTTATAGTGATTTAAAGATTATTAGTTTAGCTTCCAATACGGAAACATGAAATTTATATTTTGTGGTCATTTGTTGTTGCACTTAGATTATAATTAATTAATTATAGACCTGAATTAGTTTCAGACTATTATAAATGATCAAATGTTATTGTATTTAGATTATAATTATGTATTAGGGTTTTACATTGTCAGATATTGTTGCACCTATTTACATGTTAGGGTTAGTTTGAGTTATTGCTTTCCTGACTACAACTATTATTATTATTATTATTATTATTATTATTATTATTATTATTATTATTATTATTAAATGTATTGCTTTTCTACTCCTCGGCTGAATGATCAGCATCGACGCCTTCAGTTCAGAGGGCTCCGTGTTCGATTCACAACTGGGTCGGGGATTTTAATCGCGTCTGATTAATTCTTGTAGCTCGAGGACTGGCTGTTGTGTTTGTTCCAACATTTTCCTCTTCGTATGCAGACAACTCAGCACACCACCAACCACCACATAAACACGCAATAGTGATTACATCCCTCCATTCTGGGCTGGTGGTCGGAAGGGCATCCGGCCGTAAAACAGGGCCAAATTCGCATGAGCAACAGAATTAGTACCCGCAACCCCACAAGTGTGAGAACAGCTGTGGAAGAATAAGAACAAAAACTTGTGTTGTTCAATTTTGGAGTTAATCAAATTATGAAACAGTACGAGGTAGTTAAGAGAGGCCCCATTAAAGACTATATATATCATCGAATGTTCCTCACAGATATTCAAGACTAGCTAACCATCAAACTGGTGCATTATATTTAATTATTTGTTAAATTTACAGTTAAAAAACTTTATCTGAAATAGAGAAAGTCCTATCAAACCCAGGACAACTAGGCGGAGAGCTACTATGCTAACTTCTGTAGGTCTGTATCACACTAACAGACTGGACCAGTGTAGCGAGGTGTAAAAGAGAAATCTTGTTGGTAAAACATTCGAGTTTATATTTCTCGCTGACAGTGATTTGATGGTAATTCTGCAAGATTTTCAATTTACATTCAATCTGGGAGATAATTGAGCTCGATAATGAAGCAGAGCGCATGTTCAGGGGTCATGGCAGAAGAAGAGAGGGGGCGTGGATGTCCCCATGGGGATGTTTATTAATAAACTGAGATGAGAAATGTTCCCCCATCGCTGTCGGGAAGTTCAAGGCTGCGTCCCGCCCGGAGATCATACTCTGATTCGCCCCTACCTGTGAATGGAGAGCTTCAGAGATGCCAGCTACTACAGGTGTTCCATAGTTTCAACGATTTTCTTACTTATCGCAAAGCAAAGCAAAGTCACCTCCGTACATGTCATGAAGGCCCTTGGAGGAGTGGAAGGTAAAGGCTTCCACCATTGTTAACCTCGGCACTTGATGGGGTAGAGTGGTTAGCTATACGCCCGACCGCCTTTGCCCCCAGGAATTAACCTGGTACTCATTTTTGGTGTAGGCTGAGTGAACCTCAGGGCCATATGCACCTCCGGAAGTGGAAATCTCGTTTCTTAAATTGTACGACTTCCTGACGGGGATTCGAACGCACGTCCTTCCGGGCGAACCGAGCACGCCTTTACCGCCTCGGCTAGGCAACCCCTTTTTCTTACTTATACTACGGCGACATGGAAGTGGTGCTGATTATCACGTATTTCACGAAATCGAAGTGCTCTTTAATAAATTCTTCATGAATATGAAAAAAGTTTCGTAAACAAGAGACTCGCTGTTAGAAAACGGTTCATGAAAAAATGACTAGAGACCGAGAAAGTGGCTGTGTGGTTTGAGTCGCATAGCTGTCAGCTTGCATCCGGGTGATAGTGGGTTTGAACCCACTTTCCGTGGTTTCCCATTTTCACACCAGGCAACTGCTATGGTTAAACCTTAATTAAGTCCACGGCCGCTTCATTCACACCGAGCTCGTTAGCTGCAGTCGCTTAATTGCGGCCAGTATCCAGTATTCGGGAGATAGTGGGTTCGAACCCCACTGTCGGCAGCCCTGAAGATGGTTTTCCGTGGTTTCCCATTTTCACACCAGGCAAATGCCGGGGCTGTACCTTAATTAAGGCCACGGCCGTTTCCTTCCCACTCGTAGCCATTTCCTCTCCCATCGTCGCCATAAGACCTATCTGTGTCGATGCGACGTAAAAGCCAATTGTAATTGTAAAATGACTAGATAGCGACATATTGTTTACAAACTTTAACACAGAACATAACATCCAGTAACATTCTTTGATGAATTCAGAGGGCCAGACTGAGTGGCTCAGACGGTTGAGGCGCTGGCCTTCTGACCCCAACTTGGCAGGTTCGATCCTGGCTCAGTCCTGTGGTATTTAAAGGTGCTCATATACGTCAGCCTCGTGTCGGTAGATTTATTGGCACGTAAAAGAACTCCCGAAGGACAAACTCCGGCACGTCAGCGTATCCGAAAACCGTCAAAATGTAAAGCAAATAACATTATTATTATTATTATTATTATTATTATTATTATTATTATTATTATTATTATTATTATTAAGGGGCTGCCTGGCCGAGGCGGTAATGGCATGCTCGGTTCGCCCGGAAGGACGTGGGTTCGAATCCCCGTCAGGAAGTCGTACAATTTAAGAAACGAGATTTCCACTTCCGGAGGTGCAAATGGCCCTGAGGTTCACTCAGCCTACACCAAAAATGAGTACCAGGTTAATTCCTGGGGGTTAACCGCGGTTAACAATGGTGGAAGCCTTTACCTTCCATTCCTCTAAGGGCCTTCATGGCCTGTACGGAGGTGTCTTTGTCTATTATTTATTATTATTATTATTATTATTATTATTATTATTATTATTATTATCGATGAATTCAAATTCCGAGCATGTGTGCTTACTTTCTGTTGTGTTACCTGTGATTTATTAATGAGTTGTCTACACTGATTAACCCTTACGTTGCCTGCTTTTGTTGCAAATTTATGTCGTATTGCACAAACATTTATTCCAGCGAAAGGAAGAGCAGCATTAAATAAAATAGCAGGATCTGTAAAAGTAAAAACAATGAAGAGCCGAGTGACTGAAGACAAAAACAATCTGCAACGAATCGGTAAAGTAGTACACGGAAAGGTTTTCATGCCTAGGACCGTTGAAATTGTATTGAGGCGCGTGTTTACTGAAACACATGTATGATTTTTCAGTTAAACATGAAGGACGCGATGATTGTCCACGCCATGTGAAATCTATAAAAACATAGTATGTGGATGCATCGAAGGGCAATACACGAGGCTACAAAAAGTGGCAATAATAGTGTTGATAATGTATAGGCTCATGCCGTGTCAAGAAATTAAGGTGAAATTCTTTACGTTTCGCAGAGAACTGTGCTCTTCGTCCTCAGAAGAAATATCGACTGTCCACGAGAAAGGCTTCTTAAAAGTGGAAATAGTACGTTCATTCGCCACCAGATGGCTCCCAGAACGTGGCACAACGCTAGCGTTCGAAGCGGAAACTGACGTATACAGTATCATGTCTATAAGTACGGGCCGTGAAAGCAGCAATGGCAACAATAATATTGTTACACGGTCTGAATATGATTTCTCATGTTTTTTGGTTGAGCATAACCTTCCCTTATTTGCAGCAGACACTGACACTACGGACAACCACTTTGAAGGGTGGCATCTCTGAATTGCTTTCTTCAGTCTAGGAGTTCCTATACTCAAAAACATGTTTAACAAACCGTGAATAGAGTGATATATGATATTATTATTATTATTATTATTATTATTATTATTATTATTATTATTATTATTATTATTATTATTATTATTATTAATGAGACTTGGATTTCCAGTTCTCCTTTATCCTGATGAAGAATGCAGTTCTTCGCTCTTCGAGCCACTTTGAATCAGGTCGTCTTCCCACTCTTTCCGGAAGATCATTTAACTTGTGCTCCCAAGCGCTGAACTTAATTCTTTCTTGAACCTGTGTCTCAGAGACACGGTGCAGTTGGCCATGCAGTGGAACATTTCCGAGCCATGAGAAGATCAAGAATTGCCTGGTGTTGCCATTTGGGGCCGTGAAACATAAGGCAGCGTTTACTCATAAAAAACAAGAGCTCTGGATGTGGCCTCAGATGAATTCGCCTTCAGAAGTTTAACGTGGGCCGACGATCTTTCGTATGAATTTCCTCTCTTTCACTTGGATCCTCTCTGTCTGACCATGGTGAGTGAAGACGACGCATTCAGCAGCATAGGCTTCAGGACATACACGGATGTTAAGCAGACGGGGAGGGATTACCTTTTTTTTTTTTTTTTTTAAGTGATATTTGTTCGTGGTGTCGACCCCTGTGGATATTTTGCCACTAGGGGATTATCTCAGTCGTCCTTGTCTCTGTTCAGTGGGTTCAGTTCCCCGTCAGGAAGTCGAACAATACAGAAATGAAACATCTACAGTACATCTGGGACCGCATTTGACGCTGGTTAAGCCTACATAAGAAATAAGTACGAGGTGATTCCGAAGGGCAAAAGTGGGCGGGCTAAACATTCTGTCCTACCTAGTGCCTGTGTGCCACTCCTCTCAGGATCTTCATGGTCTGTATTGCACAGAGATGGATTTATAAAGCAGAGGTGGTCAAGCGTTGACTCGTGATTACATTATCGATGGACCTTAAATCCCTCCTCTTAAATTACCCTCAAGAATTTTATAAACGGTGGAGTGTCCACTCCCCAAAGATGTGAAAATCGCACGAGGAGAGATCTGGGCTATAGGGAGGTTGTTGATGAGTTTCCCTCCGAGATCTCTGAAGTTGGCAGTGTGGAGGCGGACTTTGTCATGAAGAAGGATAATGTCGTTCGATAACAGTCTGCCCGGGCGTTTTGACTTTATGACGCGTCTCAGTTTCTGCCACGTGTCTCTATAGCCCGACGCTGGAGCTGAAGAAAGACATTCCTGGACATCGGTTTGCATCGGGCGATAACGTCTGTGACTGGGTACAGATGTGGTCCCGCAGACAGTCCTCCAGCTTTCTGAAGAATGTCACTGGCCTTGGGATAAATGTCTTGACAGTTTGGGTGATTGCTTTTGAAGCATGAAATGTTCTGCTATACTTTTTGGTAGGTGATCCGTTTTCATTCGACTGCACCTCATCATTGCATCACCTTCTTCTTTCGTTACGGCCTCTGTAAGACCACGAGCAGTTTTGTCATGGTTTGGGTTTTCTTCTTCTTCTACCAGAACCTCTTCATCCTCTCTCTCTCTCCTTCTCTCCCATTCTTCAGCTGATATTTTCAGTATCCTCTTCTCTTGTCTCCCCCACTGGTGCTTCACTGTCCTGTTCCTGTACCTTTCTCTGTCACTGAGCTCTGGCATATTGGTTGGTGTATATTTATTTCTCCAGTTCTCTGTTCTTTCCACCTTGATCCCCATCTCAGTCCAGATAAACCACTTAGTTTCCGTCCTTCCTCTCGTTGTTGTCTCCCATTCTCTCCATGTCCATTCTGATCGCATGTTCAGCAAATCTTGCTATGTTGAGTCTTATTTCTTCGGAGATCGTCCTCATGTTTCCGCACAGTCCGTCCCTTGATCTTCGTTCCTATCTTTCAGCTACTCTTCTTGGTCCCAGTATCTCAGGATTTTTTCTTTCTTTTTTTCCAGTTTCTCTTCCCCATGTCTTCCTAGTGTTATCGTCTCGGCCGCGTACAACTACCGCATTTCTCACTCTTGCCTTGTAGTTCCTGAGCTGTTACATATTCTTTAAGGTACTTAAATTTTTCTACTTTCTGCACGGTGCAGCATTTATCTATAGACGAAGGATTCTAGGCAAGTCAATAATTATCTGCAATTTTGCTCTAATTGTCTTTAGGTTGTCTCTATGGCATTATGTGCTCACCAACCGCTAGACGGCACCGTTGCCTACGTCTGTGGTAGGTTTCAGCGTTATCAGATCAGTACAGCTTGCGCTGTTGCGACGTAAAGATGGCCGCGCCACACTCTGTTTGCACCAAGGAAGGACAGCATTGCATAATCCGTTTTTTGTAGTCTGAGGGTGTACCAGGAGCGGAAATTCTTAGAAGACTTTCAGCACAATACGGGGACAATGGTTTGCCAAAGCGAAGTGTTTACCAGTGGATTGAGCAGTTCAAAAGGGGTCGCACGAGCGTGAAGGATGACGAAAGATCCAGGCGTCCATCTGCAGCCGTAACTGATGCCAGTATTGAAAAAGTGCGTGATATGATCCTGAATAACAGACGAATGACTGATACTATGAATTTGCGCTCCTGGTACACCCTCAAACCACAAAAAGCAGATTACGGAACGCTGTTCCTCCTTGGTGCAAACAGAGAGTGACGCGACCATCTTTACGTCTCAACAGCGCAAGCTGTTCTGATCTGACAACGCTGAACACTACCACAGACGTAGACAACGGTGCCATCTAGTGGTTGGTGAGCACACAATGCCATAGACACAACCTGAAGACAATTACAGCAAAATTGCAGATACTCACTGACTTGCCGTTGTATCATATTGTATTTATGCAATAAGAAATATATATTTGATGAAAACTGTTTATTTCAGGTATAACGTTTCTTCTATTTAAGCACGATCATGGGGATTTTACCTCAGAATGTTCATTCTCATCCCCTCAGCATCTACATGAATGCACTTTGTTAAATAATGGAGGAAATCTGCCTATTATGTGATTTGAGTTTGGGATAATCGGGCAAATTGAGCCCTCAGACGACTAAGACTCTAAACCGGAACGAAGTATGTTTTATTTTTATTTTTAATTTTAAGACATGTTTGCCGTTTGAGTTTCACGTGTTATTGAATGCCCTGTCGCTTATGGGTCACAAAATTTAGGAGTCGCGTTAAGCTTGGTTGCTGCTCCTTGTGCCGTGCACCTACCTTGTCTAATTTTGCAGTGTATACTCACTCGGGCATTCCCAATTAAAGTTTATTTGATATTATATTCATTACGCCTCAAAAATAACAAGATAAGGAGTCTTTTAATTAAAAGTAGATAAAAAGAATATGATAAAAATAATTGGTTTTAATAAGTCACAATTTAGTGTTATAACTAACTCACGCAGAAGGTTTGTTCGAAAGTAAATTGCTTGTAAGAGGCAAACATTCCGTATCTCTCCTGTAATGGGCTGATTGTTTGGATTAGCTGATTAGGTGGTCCCTTTTATGCCCAAAGTTGCGTGAACGAAACCTGAAACTGTCTCATTTAACCCTTTCGCACTCAGCGCGCCGATCTATCGGCGCGAGAGGTTATGGCGAGAAAGCTCACGGCGCCGATACATCGGCTCTGCCCTATTTAGGCGTTTTTGTCATTTGCGTGGCTGTTAAATCGTAACAGTTGATCGTGATGGTACCTTAAAACGTTGAATTTGCGTTTTACTCTACAGATATATCCACCAGCCCTACAAAATATTTTTATTTTCGACAAATGAAATCTGTTGACCGTGAATGTTTATGTTGTGGTTATTTGAAGTTGTTATTGCGTGGATCTGTTTTGGTTGGCTTATGAATACAACAATTTGATCTTGATATGAGTTTAATTAAGAGTAAATTTCGTTTCTTTGGTATATCGTGTGTTCGCTGTATTTCGCAAACTATAATTTTACTCCATTTCATAACTCCGTTGTTGCACGTGCTTACATCATCTTTTTATCGTAATGGCTAGGCCATATTCAAGGCCGAATGACGCCGATATCCTTGAATTTTCAGATGATTTAGACAGTAATAATGACCTTCATTTGCTGAAAGTGATTCGCATTATGTGGGAAATGACACAGGCACAGCTGCTCACCGTGCATCGGACCGCGAGGACCTGACATCGATGACAGTTACATGTACAGTGAATAACTATGTGCCATGCTTCATGAATGAATTGCAGCACACACATGATACTGATATCAAATTATTCAGAATTAAATGTTTTTTCACGTCTAAGAGTAAAGAAAGAAGACGCAATAATATCTGATTTTTCAGTCATTGAAAATCAATTTGTTTTTAAATTTATTTTCAAGTTTTTTTTTAATTTTTGCTTTACCAATAACAATACCTCCTAGTTATGTTCATTTCTGAAATGCTCATAGTTCCCTGTATTAGTCTGATTTATTTTATTTTAATGTATTTTAAACTCTTTACGTCTTGATTTTTTTGTAAGTTGGTTTCGAAAATGACAGAAATTAGTCTGAGTGTCTTCGAGCAAACTCCTGCATATAGGCTGAATGCCAAGTGACTTCAGGCAAGAATTTGTATCAGTAGATTTACTCGTATGCTGATTTCAGTTCTCTAGAGTCCCTTGAGACCCCTTGCAATCCAAAGTACGATACATGTGTTGTTATTATTACAATGGAACCTCGATACTTGTCAACTATTCCTCACAAACCACAAATGCCGTATTTCACAGTTAATGTTGCACAAAATTCGAGTTACAGAGTATTTTTTGCTTCAAGGGAGGAAATGCTTGCTTCGAGAAATCGAGAAATTCGTGTAACCGAATTTGGAGTAATAGAGAAATAAGTACACGTGAAGAATAGAACAAACGACCGCGAAATTTTACTTCGAGATACTGAAAATTCAAGTAATGGAGTTTCAAGATATCGATGTTCGATTGTATTATTATTATTATTATTATTATTATTATTATTATTATTATTATTATTATTATTATTATTATCGTTGTCGTATTGTTTAATTTTGTAGCATTTTAGTCATATTATGAATCATTGGTTAACTGTAAGAAAGGGGCCAGTGCTCTAACCTCAACACCTTAAAGACGATATCAATTATTATCGTTATCCTCATCTGTATTTATCTACTTGCCCCTCCGTTATTTTACTACACTGCCCACTTGGAAGCAGCCGCGCACTGTCAAAACAGTGGGGTATTTCTCTGTTTGGAATTTTTTTGGTATCCCGATCTGTGTGTCTCTGACTATACCACATGATAAGGACAGGGGTGGGAGGATGATGGCTGACACCCTGGGGCAGATTGTACTAAGTTAGCAGTTTTTGTAACACACTGATCAATAGAAGGGAGGGAGAAGTCAAAAGGGGGTTAAAGCATGACGTCAGCCTGTAATGAAGGTATTTATCAGTGAGGATCTCTCCCCAGAGAGGCGGTTCAGCATCCCTGTACAGGCTATATGTTGTTCTGCTCGCATGTGGCTCTCATTAACACCCAGCAGACGCCTCGTAAAAGTCAGCTAGCTGGCGCCGAGAAGCATACAGGTACAGAGTGATCCACAGGGAGTTAGAGAGCTTACATGTACAGAAATACAGTATGTGATAAAAGCCCGGGTGCTGTTCTCGACATCGACAAAGTTACACCAGTCTTAAGGATAATTCTGCGGTCTTCGGTCGAAGGAGAATATGTCGTCAAAATGTGAAAGTAGCGAGAATGATTTCCGGTACTAACAGGTGGGAGCAGTGGTAGGAGGGTCCTCCTGACCGGGCGAGTTGGCCGTGCGGTTAGGGGCGCGCAGCTGTGAGCTCGCATCCGGGAGATAGTGGGTTCGAATCCCGCTGTCGGCAGCCGTGAATATGGTTTTCCGTGGTTTCCCATTTTCACACCAGGCAAATGAGGCTGTAACTTAATTAAGGCCACGGCCGCTTCTTTCCCATTCCTAGGCCTTTCCTGTCCCATCGTCGCCATAAGACCTATCTGTGTCGGTGCGACGTAAAGCAAAAAAAAAAAAGGAGGTTCCTCGAAATGAGCAGATAAAAGATGTTAAGAATAAACTCGGTGGATGAAGCTGTATGCAGACTAGGCAGTAGACAGTAGGACAGATGGACAGTAGGCAATTTTATGATAAGCGGGGCTAAAAGTCCGGTTGTGAGTTTCACAAATAGGAAAAGTCCTCTCGATTTTAATTATTGCATTCATGGGGTGAAAGTTTCTTACGAGGATCGTTGTAAATACTTAGGTGTTAATATAAGGAAAAATCTTCATTGGACCGGGCGAGTTGGCTGTGCGGTTAGAGGCGCGGGCTGTGAGCTTGCATCCGGGAGATAGTGGGTTCGAATCCCACTGTCGGCAGCCCTGAAGATGGTTGTCCGTGGTTTCCCATTTTCACACCAGGCAAATGCTTGGGCTGTACCTTAATAACGCCACGGCCGCTTCCTTCCCACTCCTAGGCTTTTCCTCTCCCACCGTCGCCATAAGACTTTTCTGTGCTGTGAGCTTGCATCCGGGAGATAGTAGGTTCGAATCCCACTATCGGCAGCCCTGAAGATGGTTTACCGTGGTTTCCCATTTTCACACCAGGCAAATGCTGGGGCTGTACCTTAATTAAGGCCACGGCCGCTTCCTTCCAACTCCTAGGCCTTTCCCATTCCATCGTCGTCATAAGACCTATGTGTGTCGGTGCGACGTAAAGCCCCTAGCAAAAAAAAAAACTTTTCTGTGTCGGTGCGACGTAAAGCCACTAGGAAAAAAAATATCTTCGTTGGGGTAATCATTTAATTGGGATTGTAAATAAGGAGTAAAGATCTCTACGTATGGTTATGAGGGTATTTAGGGATTGTAGTAAGTTTGTAAAGGAGAGGGCATGTAAGTCTCTGGTAAGAACGCAACTAGAGTATGGTTCCAGTGTATGGGAGGGACCCTCACCAGGATTACTTGATTCAAGGACTGGAAAAAAATCCAGCTCGATTTGTTCTGGGTGATTTCTGACAAAAGAGTAGCGTTTCAAAAATGTTGCAAAGTTTGGGCTGGGAAGACTTGGGAGAAAGGAGATGAGCTGCTCGGCTAAGTGATATGTTCCGAGCTGTCAGTGGAGATATGGCGTGAAATGGCATCAGTAGACGAATACGTTTGAGTGGTGTTTTTAAAAGTAGGAAATATCACAATATGAAGATAAAGTTGGAATTCAAGGGGACAAATTGGGGCAAATATTCGTTTATAGGAAGAGGAGTTAGGGATTTGGAATAATTTACTAAAGGAGATGTTCAATAAATTTTCAAATTCTTTGTAATTATTTAAGAAGAGACCAGGTAAAAAACAGATAGGGAATCTGCCACCTGGGTTGACTGCCCTAAATGCAGATCAATGGTGACTGACTGATTGTTGAGGAGTGTGAAAACAGGAATGAACCTCTAAAAGTGGTAAGGAGTGGTAGGGACCTATTATATTATTACAGGGAAATAAAGAGATCAAGGAGGAGTTGCAGATTAGAAAGAGAGTTAGAAATAGTTGTTGGGGAAAACAGAGGTTGAAGGAGCACAATAGGAAATTGAATTCAGCAAATATGTCGGCTAAGGATAACATGAATTTCAGAAAGCGATTGAAGAATACGTATAGGTACTTTAATACGGAAACAGGGTCCATGAAGGATATTCCAGGGATCATAAATTAACAAGGGGAGTTACGAAAGGCAGAATTATTCAGTCAGCGGACTGCTACCCATTTAGCAATGGAACCGGACTTTCAGGAAAATGAACGTTCGCTGCTGAAATAGATGTGCATTTGGGCAGTGTCGTTTGCGATTGTCGACCTAATTATTGTGTTTGAGGCCCGTTGAGCTTTATCGCGCACCAGAGTAATCTGTTAGCCAGCGAGAATAATATTACCGAACATGCGTGGAGATTTATTCGCGGGCTGTGGAAACATTACCGTCCAGGGTGACGTTTCGTTGTTGCCTGCTTTTCCTTCCCATGCTTGCTTTCGGAACGATATTGTGAATTCTGACTTAAAGTACATACCACGATTATGAGCAGAATTCGGCCTAAACGATACCCAAATAGCCCAACAGACAATTTCGGGGGTTTCACTGTACTTACCAACTCTCGCATTGTTTAATCTCAACGTAATTCTCCCTTTTTTCATTCAAGGGTTTTCTTTCGCTATTTCTTCTTCAGGAGAAGTGCTTCAACTAGAAATATCCCTTGTCCAGTAATAGACGTCACCATACTGCTAGCTAACAGAGGTAACGTTCAACAAGTGTAGGAATGTAATACTAATAACGTGTGCTCACCTAGAACGCCTCTCGTAAACTAAACATTCCTTCGATACGCTTACCGCTAACCATGCTCACTGAGCTGCCTGACCACGCATTCTATCCCCGCCACTGGGGAGCAAAACAAGCATTTCTCCAGTCGAACTGCCCGGCAGCACCGTCTCTCCGTGTGGGTCTTTGCCATTATTTTAACAGTCTCTTCGAACTAGAGCCACTTTGTACTACTGTGATCATGGTACATATATATTTATAGCTGCCTCTGTGGATCAGTGGTAGAGTGTCGGCCTCCGGATCCCAAGATAGCGGGTTCAAACCCGGCAGAGGTAGTCGGATTTTTGAAGGGCAGAAAAAAGTCCATTCGTCACTCCATGTCGTACGATGTCTGCATGTAAAAGATCTCTGGTGACACATTTGATGTTTCTGTTTACCCGACAAAATTCATTCAGATCTGAGCCATAGATGCCCAAGAGAGATCCGGTTTACTCTGTCTGCCATCTAGTAGGCCTTCGTCGATGTCTTTCTGCATTCGGTCAAAATGTACATGAAAATGTCATTCGACTGGGCCAGGAATGGAATGAATGAAGCCTCCATCTAGTGGTGAGAATAGGAATTGTGCCGGCTGACGAAGCCTGTGGCACTCCTCTGAGGCAGTCATTAATGACTGACAGATGAAATGAAATGATATTGGAGAGTGTCGCTGGAATGAGAGATAACAATAGAAAACCAGAGTACCCGAATAAAGAACTGTCCCTCCTTCGCTTTGTCCAGCACAAATCTCACATGGAGTGACTGGGATTTGAACAACGGAATCCAGTGATGAGAGACCGGCTTGCTGCCTCCACCTGACCCACGGAGGCTCTACATA
Organism: Anabrus simplex; assembly: GCF_040414725.1. NCBI lineage: Eukaryota > Metazoa > Arthropoda > Insecta > Orthoptera > Tettigoniidae > Anabrus > Anabrus simplex. The sequence goes on along the minus strand of NC_090273.1, from coordinate 77,420,262 downwards.
TTCGTGCATTATATATAGGTAATGTCCGACTCGTTGGCTGAACTTCAGCGTACTGGCCTTCGGTTCAGACGGTTCAGGGTTCGATTCCCGGCCGGGTCGGGAATTTTAACCGTAATTGTTTAATTCCAAGGGCACGGGGGCTGGGTGTATGTGTTGTCTTCATCATCATTTCATTCTCATCACGACGTGCAGGTCGCCTACGGGAGTCAAATAGAAAGACCTGCACCTGGCGAGCTAAACCCGTCCTGGGATATCCCGGCACTAAAAGCCATACGACATTTCATTTCATTTCATTATAGGTAATTATTTCTGAAATATAAAGAACAACACAATAAACAAATATAATTAGAAGTGAATATTATTACTTACTTTACGTAAATAAGTCTAGTTTTCCCATCACATGGCTCCAGTGACCAACGTATAAAGTCTTACTAAGTTTGCAGTAAATTCATTCCTTCTCTTGTAGCAGAGCTCTTGTATACTTAGCCGTAATGCAGCTCTGGGCCCGGAAGTTATTTGAGCCAGCGCAGGCTTTTCTTTTTTATCTGACAGGCCTGTGATACAGAGCGTTCATTCTCTAGATGATATCCTGCCTGCCCAATGGACGGGCCTCAAGCACTTCCGGAGCTCACCTCTGGGATTTATCCGCTACCATTGTTTATTTGGTCTTGTCCCTACAGCTTTGAGGTATTTATTTTCTTTACTTAACGTCATGCAAGCAAATACTCGATCAGAATTGAATCCGACCTTTACTGCTAAGACTCGATATTCCATAGTTATTTTTAACGCGCCTCTGTAGGTGGTCTGGTAGATGCCGGATTCAATTGAAGACACGTGAACAAAAACGGTTTAAACCTCATTTTTCACAGAGAATACGTTCCGAATGTCTCCGAAATAATGCAGGTAACATTCATTGACTTTTTTGTTACCGATGTCATCCCATTTATCCCCCTGTGAATGGGAGCGGTAGAATACCGCACACGGTAACCTCTACCTGCTGTAAGAGGCGACTAAATGGGGTCCAAGGAGCTCTGAACCGTGGAGCTGGGTTGGTGACCACGGGGCCCTTGGCTGAGTCCTGACATTGCTTCCACTTGTGTCAGACTCTTCACGTTTATCTGTCCTAGCCGACGTCCCTTCGTAAACTCTTTTTTCCGACCCCGACGGCATTAGATATCGAGGTCTAGGGAGTCTTTCATTTTCACGCCCTTTTTGGCCTTCGTAGCCCTTGTCTTTTTTGGCCGATACCTTCATTTTTCGAAATGTCGAATCCCTTCCATTTTTCTCTCTGATTAGTGCTATAGAGAGAATGGTTGCAGAGCCTCCGTGTCTCCGACGGCAGCGCGTCGGCCTCTCACCGCTGGATACCGTGGTTCAAATGCCGGTCACTCCATGTGAGATTGGTGCTGGACAAAGCGGAGGCGAGACAGGTTTTTCTCCGGGTGCTCCGGTTTTCCCTGTCATCTTTCATTCCAGCAACACTCTCCAATATCGTTTCATAGTATCAGTCAGTCATTAATAAATCACTTTGGGAATGGTGACCCCATCGTACTAATAGCCTATACATGCTTCATTCATTACATCCCTGGTCCGGTCAATGACTGGAAAACAGGTTGTATGTTTTCATTTTCAGAGGACGGTTGCCTAGTTGTACTTCCTTTTAAAACAATAACCACCCCCACCACCACCACCACCTCATCCAGTTTGTATGTGTTGTAATGCCAGGGCTTTATATAACAGTTTTGTCGCCCCGGGCCAGTAAAGAAAATCCCCCCCTCCCCCGTTTCCCAATGAAATTGTCTATATATGGGAAAATAATCAAAAGAAAATCAGGGAAATGAACAATATAATATTTATATATATTAAAACGTTGAAGAGGGGAGAAAAGTACGCAAAAATATAAAACACTTAAAGTCAATAAAGCTGTGGTCACTGCCGAAGGGATTTTCTTCGCGCTTTCGGTCGGGCAGACATCGATCACATCACAGTCAATGAATTTTAAGAGTTCGCTCTGAAAGTGCAGAAGAGAAAATTTATGTAAGCTTTCCTTTGAAATGCCGGCCCCCGCAGTGTACGGGTAGCGTGTCTGCCTCTTATCAGCTGATCCCGGAGTCGATTCCTGGCCACTCAGGGATCTGAGGGCTTTTTCGAGGTCAACTCAGTCTACTTGATTAGAATTGAGAGCTATCTGACTGTGAGGATTGGTCGTGCTGACCACACGACACCTCGTAATCTGCAGGCTTTTGGGCTGAGCAGCGGTGGTTTGGTAGGCCAAGGGCCTTCGGGGCTGTTATCCATGGGGTTTGCTTTTCTTAGAAACAGAAGAACGAGGCTGTTTTGATTCGTCGCAATCACGATAATAAACGTTCGGCCGAACTGTTTGATACAGGGGTGGACAGGTACAAACACAAACGTATGCCCACTTATGGGTATACATTTTTCAAACCCTTTTGTCGAAATGCGTAAAACAGGAAATATGAAGTAATATGATTTACGCCGTAACGATAAGGAAGTTGCAAGCGTAATTCTGCTGAACACATAACGTGTCACGAGGACAAATATATATATTTCTTATTTATGGTATAAAAAATGCTTGACTTCAAAATAATTACCGCCATGGCCCTGTTGGTCCCTGCGTAAATACGACCCTGCGTAATGCCCAGGCACTATTGGCCGTGATGATCGGTGGTTTCCGATCTTCATATCTTTGAGTGCACTACCCTTTGGTCAAAAAGTTAATTACTCCTTCCCTCAGAAGGAGATATTGCCAAAGTATCCTTACAGATTTTCTCCATTTTCAGTACACACGAGGACCATGACGAGAACGTCCGCTGGTTTAAATTGTAAGGCGCAACTTCAACTCAGTTCCGATGAAATGGAATTGGAATATTTCGTGTGAATTTCACAAGACCAACATGCAACGAGCAAGCTCTCCGCTTGACAGGCTCGTAATGCACGTATCGAATCTTGCCTCTGTACTATTTTTGTTTGTTCCAGTTTCTTTTTTTTTTTCACAAATCCGCTGTATTCTCACTCATCTTGCTTTCATTATTACTACCTCGTTGGTTCATGCAGTAATCCGTAGTCTCAAACAATCCTTGTAACGATATACAGTGGAACCTCGGATTGCGAGTAACATGGTCTACGAGTGTTTTGCAAGACGAGCAAATATTTTAAATAAATTGTGACTTGATAAGCGAGTGAGGTTTCGCATTACCAGCGTCACGATTACGTACGTTTCCACCTCCCCTGTGCCTTTGTTTTCCCCTCCCCCTGTCACTCTCTTTCCTGGGAAAGTGTGTGTAATCATTTCCGGCGCTGGACTTCAGTTGGCGTGCCTCGCTCGCATAGTCAACACCGTACGAGTGTACATGTTTTGTTTCTGTCATCTGTGATATAACTGTTCTGCAACGATGGGCCCTGTGAACGAAAAGAAGGCTAGAAAGAAATTCGGTCGGAAGAAGGAGATGATTACAGTGGATAAATCTCTTCAATGACAATGCAATGTCACATTTTCGTGAAATCCTCAAAAAGAGGCAAAAGCAACAGTAATTGGACAGGTTCCTCGTTAAAGTTGCACGAAAAGAAAACACTTCCAATGAGCCAACCGATAGCAGTGATTCCGTTAGTGAAATTCGTGCTCCACAGTAACTCTTCTCATGTCATCTCTCGTCTCCCTCACACCAACAATGATTCTATTGTAAGGTAAAGTGCAGTTTAATTGTTTTACGTTATATTTTGTTTTAGAAATGTTATGCGAATAAATGTTTTTGTGTTGTGGACGAATCATCCGAGTTTCAATAGTTTCTTGGGGAAAAATTTGCTTTGATATACGAGCGATTTGGATTACGAGCATGTTGCCGGAACGAATTATGCTCGCAATCCAAGGTTCCACTGTATACCGTTATATGAATGGCCCATACCAAATTATCGGCGAAGACACGTGAGAAACATTTTGTGAATTGCTTGGACACAAGCCTTTACTCAAACATAGAAAATGCACAGTTCAAATGCTATTTATTCCATTGTGATACAAAACTTGTAATCTTCAGTTGTAACTGTACGATCATAGTTCTTGAAACACTCTACGATTAACAATGAGGTACTCTTATTTTCAACATGTAACATCCAATTTCCCTCAGAGAAGCCCATGACACTTTGCACATTAGACATCAAATCGTTAAATACCGTACATAATACTGTGCATATATACATAGCCGGTCATATACACAGTGAACAAACGTGGGTAGGGAAGTGCTTGATACCATATACATACTTGTGGGACGTATTCATAAGGCGATTTTGTTTGGGAAACTAGACAAAGCTTTTTATCTGATCTGCTTATAAAGTGTTTTTGTTTTTTGAATTTAGTATTTTTCTTCAAGGTTTAAAAAAAATGATTTATACATATTTTTAATAACTTTCCGATTTTGAATTGTGTAGCTGAGGACGACTTTAAGAGAAGGTCGAAACCGGTACCAGAAACATGTCATGTTATAATTTTAGTCATTTCATTCAATGTTGCATTGAAAGTTGGATGATTCCCCTCCTATTCTCCAAAATACAGTGTCAGTGCTGATCGAATATGAAGTTTCTTGCATACGATGATACTGTGCATGTACCTACTATAAATAATGTAAAAACTGAATGTTAAAGCCAAGATCGTAATAAATAATTCGCTGCACAGATCAACTCAACACTGGCTCTTCTTACGGAGCGAATTGGCCGTGCGGTTAGCGTCCCACAGCTGTGAGTTCGCATTCGAGAGATAGTGTGTTCGAACCCCATTGCGGTCAGTCCTGAAGATGGTTTTCCGTGGTTTCCCATGTTCACACCAGACAAATGCTGGGACTGTACCTTCATTAAGACCATGGCCGTTTCCTTCCCAG